>NC_141320.1:42075113-42707613 GCF_037954235.1 Aulostomus chinensis
AATCAGTCACGTGGCCACCGCCGGCTCACGAGGCTTCGAACGTCACCACATACGTCATCAATACGCGCTTCACAAAACGAGAAGAAGACGCGGGAAGCTTTGAACACAACAAGGAAAGAAGGAGAAGTCCGTGAAGCCCCGGCCTCGGTCTTTGTCTCCTGAAGGCTGAGTGGCGCCGGTAGAACCTCAACATGTGCGCCGCGCAGCTGCTGCGGGTGTCGGTCCAGGAGCGGATCCTCGCCGCCGCTGAAGACTTCCTGCTGCAGCTGGGAGAAGGAGACTCAGCGGCTGGAGTCCCGGTGCTGAGAGCGCTGCTCACCGAGCGGCTGGCGGCGGCCGCGGAGCAGATCGTGGCTCTGCTGGAGGAAACCGTGGCGGAGTACGAGCGGGAGAACCGCCGGCAGAGGTTGCTGCTCGATGCCGTGCTGAAGCCCCGAGTCAGGCTGGACAGAGCAGGTGAGTCCCCCAGGGACCTGCTGGGCCCCGAATTCAGTCCAGGAAGTGGAGCTGCAGAGGCCCTCACAGAGCATTTTAGGGGATTTTAGGTGTAAAAAGCCATTTCCGGGTTGTGTGTGAACGTCTGAAAGGTAAAATGTAAAAATTCAAAGGTCAAAATCAAAGGGTAAACTAGTTTTTCTGTGGATTGTTGTCCAGCCTTCTTTTGTAGTTTTTACCCTGTCCTGTTCAGCAGCAGCATCCATGTTCCTGGTGCCATGTTGGACTGAAGCAGTTCTACTCTGCTAAGGAGGAACCTGATAAACTCCTCCTATCACCATCTGGGTTGAACTTTATTAGGAATGGTGTTGGTTCATTGATGAAGCTACCGGACTGAGACTCAGGAGAGGACAGGAAGAGAGAGCAGGGACAGGACAGGAAGAGAGAGCAGGGACAGGACAGGGAGGACAAGGGGGGGGGGACAATAGGAGAAAAACAAACAAACAAAAACAGTAACAACAATAACAACAGAGATTTATCGAGAGTTCGATCGGAAATTCTACTGGTCACCAAGAGACGAACTATAAAAATAGACCAGAGAGAGAGAGAGAGTAGAGCCAGCAGGTATTTCTTCTCAGAGTATTACAGTTCTACAACACAGAACAACAGAAGTTATCAGTCGAGAAAAACTCTCACTGACCTGTCTTTGTAGCCAGAGAGGCGTGTATTTTGAGACCAGATGTGTGTGTGTGTGTGTGTGTGTGTGTGTGTGTGTGTGTGTGTGTGTGTGTGGGTGTGTGTTCAAGTCATTCTGACACACACACGTACATAGATGCGTGCGTGTATGTGTGTGCTACGCTTTGTCTTGAATGCGGTGGGTAGCTGACTGTAGCTGATGTGGGGGTCCAGAACATCACACCCCCAGTCCAGGATAGCAGGCAGGTCAGGACCAAGGCACCAGGGCACCCAGAAACCCCCTGAACACAGGGAGCCCCAGGAACACCCCCCCCCCCCCAGGCCACAGGCCCAACCCATGCCCGCGCTGGTGCAGTTAGCAAAAGGGGCAGCAATGGACCCACTCCCTGCCCCAGCTGCCCCCCCATCCCAACATGGGTGCAGGGTGTGTGTTGTGCGTGGGAGTGTAGATGTGATGGTGTGGATGACTAGAATGTAGTTAAAATCCAGGGAGGCACCCGGGGCGTGGGAGCGCCGCCGGTTGCTTGTTTGTGTGCCATTTATTCTTTTTTATATATAAATATTCATATTAATATTGGCCCAGACGTTATGTGTGCCAGAGAGCTAAGTATTTCCTGTGTAGGTGTTTTTTGTGTTGTTATTTTTTGATGGCGCCATGAGGATCATGAAGTGAAAGAAACAAAGACCTTACGCATCAGTGGATCTCAGGAATCATCACTCCAGGGCTGGAACCTGAGGTGTGAGTCACTGTCAGTGGTCAATGTTAAGAACACTCCCATTGACAGGCATCAGAAGCATGTTACCATTGAACTGAACCAAGACAAGACCAAGCTGAGGGGACATTCACTCTGTGTTGCTAACTCCTGCTAACTGAGTCGTGTGTGACAGGCTGGCCCAGCATGCTGTGCATGTTGGTGTACTTGTGTCGTTCTTCTGGAGGCTGCTACGGTGCTACCTTGTTAAAAGATGATCCTGTAGACTGGAAGTTATATCAGCCCATTAAAAACAACCTTTTTTTCTCCACTGCCCGGTTGGCCTGGGCTGGACCGGCCATTAGGGAATCATTCCACTTCTCCCAGTGGCCAGCACCTCCCTGGCTGTGAGTGTAGGTGGGCTGACATGTTTAGCATCGGTACAGGTTCCCTCTGGTTCTAGGGACTGAACTCTCATTCTCCTACAGGGTCTCATTCTAGAAATGAACATTCTGACTAGCAGATGTGATCATGAATGGACAAAACCATTCAGCAGAGGGGACCTTTGACCTTTGACCTGGGTGACGCAACGTTGATCCAAGCATCTGAAGCCAGTGTTTCTGTTCCCAGTTTGCTGACTGGTCCTCAGTAGCAGGATGTCTCTTTTCATTGAGTTGATTTCTGTTTCTGTCTGTTGCTCCGCTGTTTCAGAGTCAAATGAAGAGATTTCTGATGTTGCTGTTTGTGTCCTGCAGATGTGGAGCAGCTGCTGGTGATTAAAGAAGAGGTTCCCCCTGAGCTGCAGGACCCAGAGCCCCCCCACATTAAAGAGGAGTGGGAGGAGCTCTGGACCAGTGAGGAGGGAGGGCAGCTTCAAGGGCAGGACGAGGCTGATATCACCACGTTCCCCTTCACTCTGGTTCCTGTGAAGAGTGAAGGGAACGAAGAGAAACCTCAGTTCCCACATCTTCATCAGAGTCTAACTGAGGAGAACTTGAAAGAAGAGTCTCTGAGCAGCAGCCCAGTTCATCCTCTGAAAACAGAAGCTGATGGAGAAGAGAGTGGAGAACCAGAACCAGAACCAGCCAGCAAGGTAGATCCAGATCCACTTGTACAACCCCAGACTGACGACCAGATGTCAGACTCTTCTGAAGCTGAGCCTGAAGTCAGTGAGGATGATTGGGTCAGACCTGATAACATTGCCTCCTCTGAGCACAAGGAACCCTTTGGCTCAAGGAGGAATTTGCTTCACAAACTGAGCCCAGGACAGGAAGTGACTCATTGCAGCTCAAAAGAGCAAAAAGTAAAGACTGAAAGAGAATCAGAGATCAGGAACGTGACCTTTGGTCCTTCTGAATCTGAGACAGAAGTCAGTGAGGATGAGCGTCCCTTTAGGTGCTCAACATGCAGTGAAGGTTTCAGTGTCGAAAGGAGTTTGGATAAACACATGAGAACACACACTGGGGAGAAACCATTCCCATGCTCAGTTTGTGGCAAAAGGTTCTCTCGACAGGAAAGGCTAAAAACACACATGAGAACACACACTGGGGAGAAACTGTTCCCATGCTCAGTTTGTGGCAAAAAATTCTCACGACAGGAAAATCTTCAGTCACACATGAGAACACATGCTGGGGAGAAACCAGTTCACTGCTCAGTTTGTGACAAATGGTTCTCAGAAAACACATGTCTGAAAACACACATGAGAACTCACACTGGGGACAAATCGTTTCTCTGCTCAGTTTGTGGCAAAACATTTTCAGTAAAGGGAAGTCTGAAAAGACACATAAGAACACATACTGGGGAGAAACCATTCCCCTGCTCAGTTTGTGGCAAAAGATTTTCAGAAAAGGGAAGTCTGAAAATGCACATGAGAACGCATACTGGGGAGAAACTGTTCCCATGCTCTGCTTGTGGGAAAAGATTCTCACGACAGGAACATCTTAAATCACACATGAGAACACACTCTGGGGAGAGACCGTTCTCATGCTCAATTTGTGGGAAAAAATTTGCACAACAGGGAAATCTTCAATCACACATGAGAACACACTCTGGGGAGAAACCATTCCCCTGCTCAGTTTGTGGCAAAAGATACTCTGTTAAGGGATGTCTGAAAACACACATGAGAAGGTGTCACAAAGTGACAATGGATGAGGAGGAAGAGAGGCAACTGTAGACAACACGTCCACCACCATGTTGTCGGTCCATGTTGTTGGTCTCCTTCACACAGGAAATATCCAAGCAGGATGACTGCAGGAACAGAGACCACCTGACTGGTCTCTGGTTGGGACACTGCAACGAATGAAGGAAGGTGAGTGGATTATGGTCAGTGTAGACAACGTGTCTACATGGAGAACAATGATGAGAACACACAGCTGAGAGACATCAGTCTTGCTGAGTTAGTTAACAAAGCTCCTCAGGTCAGGAAAACTTGAGACGACACAACAGAGAAACTTCCTTTGTCCATCCTGTGTTGTGTGACTGAAGCTGAGGAGAAACTGAAACGAATCATGGTGGTGGAGGCCAGATTGAGGGTTGTGGGTGTAAAGAGTTTTTGAAAGCAGAAGGGAAAACACATCAGGAAAGAGACAGGATGAAGCTGAAATCATGGAGCCACCATTGGATAGGAGGGTGTGAGAGCTGATCTGATTTCTCTTAGGTCACCATCAAAGATCCACTTGGCACCAATTACTGATCTTTATATTGATGTATTGATCCTGATCAAACACTGAATTGTCTTTGAGATGTGTGAAAATAAATGAGTGGGTGGAGTCTCTGATATCAGTGATGTCATCCAGCTGTTGGAGAAATATGGGACATCAGCTGGAGCCTCCGGTGAAGTACCTTTAGTAGTAGTACACATGCAGTACACGCTCAGGATCGGCTCCTACACTTCCTACTACGCTCAGGCAGGGTGCTGTGCTGCTGGGCACCACTCAAACAAACACATGGTTCCTATGTGAGGAACTGGTTGGATTTCCGGTGGATCAGGACCAGGACTGAAGTTGGTCCCTGACCGTCCTGGAGGGGCGGCTGTAACACAGGATGAGTTTTCACAGTGAAGGTCTTCTTCTTCTACAGCTGAATTAAAGTGTAAACAGCCGTCAAGACACCTTTTAACTGTCCTTATAAACTTGTCTTTTCATAAACTTTCTGTCCTCTTTTAAAGTCGTCAGTGCTTTTGTTTCCATGTAGAGGCTCTACTTGATCACCACCCTTGTGTTTGACTATTTGGAGTGGATGTTGTCTACTAGGAGTGCCACGATAGGTCGTGCTAGAGCTGTAAAACTGTTTTGCGATAACTGATAGGTCATTTTTCTAGTCATACACTCAAGGGCACATTTCAATCTCTGAAAAAGCCATTCTTCTCTTCTTGACTGTAGTCATTTATTTTTAACACAAGATGGCGCTCTGAACTATGTAGTGGTCTGCACTCTGACCCGCGTCAGTCACCCCTCCCTTCCTGTTAATTTGTTGACATTTCGGAGCGAGCACATGGAAGATGGACACTAATTCAGACAACATTGAAATCGAAGATGCCCCCATTTCTTTTAACTCCCTTGTACGGCACCATTTCGGTTTCCCAGTTGAGAAGAAAAATGGAGAGCGAGTTGCAGACAAAACAAGAACGATCTGCAAACTTTGCAAGACAATTTGCCGTACACCCTTTCTTACACGTCCAACATGCAGTCATATGCAGCTCCACCACAGAGAAATTAAATTAGCGCCTGCTACTGCAAACAGAGCATCACTCCCCAAAGGCCAGACGACGCTGACAACCAGATTTGCCCCTCAACTTCCACCATCAAGTCCAAGAGCGATGGCAATTACACGGGATATTGGCTACATGATCGCATATGGTAAGAGACCATTTTCTATTGTGGAAGATCCGTCGGTCAGGCGTTTACTCAGGAGGATGGACCTGAAATACACTGTCCCATCACGTACGCATTTTAGCACTAAAGTAGTCCCTAAAATCTATGAAGAGACGAAGGCCAGAGTCAAACAGTCCCTTCAAGAGACAAAAAGCATCGCGATTACAACGGACGGCTGGACTTCAAGAAGCACAAAGAGCTACATCACAATCACAGCACACGGTATCAACAACGACTGGGAAATGGAAAATGTGCTCCAAACGCGTCCCATCTCCGAGTCCCACTCAGGCAGGTCTGATGCAGTACTGCTGGTTAATGCAGATTATTCTTGTTTTGTGAAAATTGCTTTGTGAAGCACTTTGTTACTTTTTCCTTGAGAGATTTAAATAATAAACGTACGTATTTACTGATCGGCGTCAACATTGCAGACGTCCTGTGGAAAGCCCTTGCTGAATGGGAACTTCAGAGGGCAAACCATGTGATCGCAATCGTCACTGACAACGCTCGCAATATGGATGTGGCTGTGCGCGAGGCGGGCTTCGAGCTCCACATCAAGTGCTTTGCACATAGTGCCAATCTGGCATCTCAGGCTGGCCTTCGTGTTGGGCCCATCAGCCGTTTACTCGGGAGAGTGAGGCGCATGAGTACTTTTTTCCACAAGAGTCCCCCTGCTGAGGCCATGTTGGAGTCCAAACAGAAGCAGTTACAGCTGCCATCGCGCAAGCTGATCACGGATGTACCAACTCGGTGGAACTCCAGCCTGGACATATTGGAAAGATATCTGGAGCAGCAAGCCGCCATCGGCGCAACTCTCACCAGCCCTGAGATCAAACGCAACGCCCGGGACGTCAATACCCTGGACAGAAGAGACTTCTCACTTGCCGAAGACCTGGTGAAACTCCTCAAACCCCTCAAAACTGCTACTGTGGTCATGTGTGACGAGAAGGCTCCCACCGTGTCTCTTATTGTGCCACTCAAAAGCATGATCGAACAGGTAGGCCTAATTTAAATGAATACTACCACTGCTTTTTATATTGTTCTTTACCTGTTTTCCCTGTTCTTATTTTTGCTTTGTCTGTTTCAATGCTTTGTGTTCATATTGTAAGTGCTACAACTAAAGCAAATTGTTATTTATTGTTTTTCTAACAGAGCATGGCGCCACACCCAGATGATTCCCCTGCCATAGCTGTAACAAAGAGAGAAATCCTCAACAATATCTCAGAAAGATACAGGGGGGTGTGTATGACCGTCTGCTGGAGTGCACAGCGCTGGACCCCAGGTTTCGGGGTCTACCTCAGCTAAACCACGACCAGCGTGAGGCTGTCTACCTCAGGATCCAGGAAACAGTAAATCTGGTAGGCCCATGTCTTTCTTCTTTTCATCCTCCACAATTCCTTTGTTGGTTAATCGTGTGTGTGTGTGTGTGTGTGTGTGTGTGTGTGTGTGTGTTTCGAGACAGTTTCAGAGTAAATGTGTGTTGAGGAGGGGGGCTTTGTTGCTTGTCTAAAGGAAGGATCATGCACTGATGCCAGTCTTTCTACTCTTAGACCACAGATGAGGAGACTAATGCCAGGGGAGCAGCCGGTGAAGATCCGCCAGATGAAGGACAGGGGGCTGGGCTGCAACTGGAAGAGCCTGCTTCCAAGAAGACAGCACTTGAAGATCTACTTGGGGACTCATTTTCTGCTGTGCCAGAAGAACTGTTCAGAGAGGGAGTAGAGAGAGAGACTGGCATGTACAGAAGAGAGGCATCCATCCCACTCACCAGTTGCCCCTTGAAGTGGTGGAAAGAGAACTGTTTTCAGTGTCCTTTGCTGTCTCGTCTTGCGAAAGCTTATCTTTCCATCCCTGCTACCTCAGTTCCAAGTGAACGTGTATTTTCTACTGCAGGGGACATCGTTACTGCCCAAAGATCCCAACTGCTGCCAGAAAATGTGGACATGCTAGTATTCCTCAAGAAGAATGTGGTCCTCCCTCCTGACGAGGCTGGGGCATGTGGCTTGATACCCTTAGCTCTGTGATGAGCTTTAACAAAGCCTACTGATAATAAGTGATCATTGATCATTGATCAGCCTACTGCTAATTGATATGTTGGCATTTTGAGTTTTGGACGTTTCATAGTAACAGTTAATTTATTTTTTGTTGTACTTGTTCAATTTCTGGAAGACACACTATTCAGCTGAGTTTGTAGCAAAATAATTTTACTTTTAAGGAAAGGAGAAACTGATGATGCATGCTTTTAGTTAAGTTTGTGAGCTACTTGTGTCAAGTTTATTCATAATGGTTGGCCAGGCTTGCCTGTTACATAAAGTGTAACTAAATTGAAAAATATGGCAAAAGCACTTTTGTTTAATATTTTGTCATCAAATCCTGATGAATCTCTGGTGGAAGTAATGACCTGGTTCTCTCTGTGATAGAAATTCATGGTACCTGCTAAAAATCCTACACTTGTACTTTAATGCGACTGATCGCTCATGGAAACCCTTAAATGGCAGCTCAACACTGGGAATGGGAAAAGATTTGCTTTCAGAGCAACTTGTGATGTGTTTGAGTTCTGGAGCATCTCAACATTTCAGAAATGAAGGTGGAGATTAGTAGTCAGTATGTTTTTTTATGTCAGTTTGTTTCATAAATGAACCGGTAAGAGCCCTGAACTTAGAGAAGAACCTGAAAGGTCCTTGTTCTTCATGTGTTTTTCCATGATGGGCCTGTTTTCCTGCAGTTGAATGCACATTTATCAACACTAAATGGACTGTAATTTCATCAGTTTGGACTGTGAAAGCTGCTGTGTATTTCTACAGTTTCTTCCATGTAATTTTGAGGAACAGTTTATTACTGTAATTTGACGGTACCGTCTGGAAACTCTGCTGCCAGACTTTTTACCGTTTTTTTTACAGTGCAGGCATCGATTCAACCTTCTTCCTCAAGTAAAGTACAGGCACTTCAGTGTACTTGTACATCTTCAGTATTGTCTTTTGTTCCTTTGCAGTGTTTGCTGCTTCAGTTTCATCCATGGTTCAATGTTCACATGGCAGATTAAATCAGAAAATCCAGCCACATGAGACACTTGACAGGTGTTGATGTGGACTGAAGTGTCAGCAGACCTCTGGTCAGGGCGGCCACCTGCTGGTTTGGTGCCATGAAAAGAGGCCAGGCAGGGTTATGAGTATGATTTATGTATGACACATATAGGAGGACAGAGAGGAGGAGAGAGAAGCCCAGAAATTTGCTTCATGTGGGCATTAAAGGACAGATCCTGATCAAAGAGAACTCCTAGGTTCCTTAGGGTGGTGCTGGGGGCCAAGGTGATACCTTCCAGGGTACCTGTCTCATTAGATAAACTTGTAAAGTGTCATGAGATAACTTCTGTTGGGATTTGGCACACAATAAATAAAATTGACTTGACTTGACTTTGAAGTTAGAATTAAATTTAAATTAGAAAACTCTTCCCTCTTCAATCCTGTCCCTCAGTGTTGTAAACTGTTTCAAACAAATTCTACTGTTCAACAGTTCAAGTGTTTCTAATGAAGCTGAATGTTCTCCTCTACTTTCCTCAGTTGGGTTTCTTTCATGTCCTCCTGAGATCAAAGACAGAATTCTAGGTACAAATAAAAACACTATCAAAGCCTCCTGATGACATCATCAGGAATTCTGACCTGTCCAGGGTTCACCCTGAACCCACGCCTCCTCAGAGACTGGAGATCTGCTGACCCTGCCTCTTGCCCAATGTCACTTGGGATCGCCCCCCCCCCCCCCCCCATGACCCTTAAAGGATAAGAACAGAAAGTGGATGGAGGGATGGACTCAACACTGAAATCAGCTGATCTGATCCACATTCTAATGTTTCCTGTCCCTCTTTAGGAGTCAGTGAGAATAGTAGTGTATATAATAATGTATATCCAACCTTGTAGTATCTTTCCAAAGCTTTTAGTATTTCTTCTTGTTTCTACTTGTAGTTTTAGTGTCTGGATCTTTTCTTTTGATATCCTGCTGTCTGCTCTTTGCTTTTGGAGCTTCCTTCAACAACTACCAGGCCTCCTGGGTACTGTAGGAAACATGGTCAAGTTCTTCTGACTTCTCCAGGAACGTCCTGCTCACATTGGTCTGTCTTCATTTTGACTCCTCCCACTGCCACAATGACCAGCCTTTATACTCTTGGTGACTGGGGCCCTGGTTGCTGCAGGCCTCAACACCAGCCTGTGGTTGTGAGCAGGGCAGAACAGAACTGACAGTATCTCTCATGCAGGACCTGGGTCAGCACCTGGTGCCAGCTGGGGCACCGCTTTAACCTGGACCCCGAGAAGATCTTCTCCAGGAACTGGCCTTTTTCAGTCGAAACAGCGTGAAACTTCAAGTAAAGAATTAAAATTATTTAATTCACAATGAGGCCTCTGTCATAAAACAAAGGAACAACTGACTACCTCCCCATGACTTCACTCTGATAACCAGGAGGTAACCTGGTAGTCAGAGCAGCAATGCTCAGGTCTGTGGACTCAGAGGAGGATTCTTCTTTTGGTCACAGGTTTGAAGACCTCAGTGGAAGAGAGAGGAGAGACAGTTAGAGACCTGCCACACCTCTCCAGTGACCTGGGATATGATGGCAGTGGTGGGATTTGAACCCACGCCTCCTCAGAGGACTGGAGCCTTAATCCAGCACCTTAGACCACTCGGCCACACTACCTCACTGAGCTGTTCTCTGAGTTGGTCTGCTAAAGGCATGTTGAAGAGGAAGTAACAGTGATATCAAACTTATTCTGAAGGGGGACCCCTTTCCTTCCACGGTCACAGGAAGTGACGACAGCGCTGCTAGAAGCAGGAAAGAAATGGTAAAAGGACTCAGTTTGTACAGAGCCTTTCTACCTCAGCAGCACTCAAGGAGCTGAACAATGTCCTCTCATTCACACACACTCACACACTGATGCTGAAGGCTGCCATGCAAGGAGCCAACCTACTCATCAGAAGTATTGAGGGGTTCAGTCTCTTACTCAAGGACACTTTGACATGGTCACTGGAGAAAGTGAGGATCAAACCAGCCACCCTTTGGTTGCCAGACGGCCACGCTAATCCTGAGTCATGTGACCTGGATAAGATGGTGAACTACAGCTGATCGCCATGCTAGCAAACCTCTTTTGTTTGGTTTGGTTGTTGTTTAGTGACTGTGGATGAATACACAGGAGAAGTTGAGCATAAGTTTGTGTTCCCTGTTCACTTGAATATCTGCAGGAGTGTGAGGTGGAAATACTACTTGGAGGAGAATGAGAGTTCAGTCTCAGCGCTATGACCTGTGCTGACACTAAAACATGTCAGCCCACAGAACAAAGATGGCAGTCCTCTGGGAAAGCAGGTACACCACACATACACAAAGAAACCCTACAGGAAACAAATATCTCCAGATGCGATGGAGGAGCAAGTAGCCCTGTTCCAAGATGGCCGCCCTGTAGGCACGCTGCTGTTGCGAGCCTTAGCAGTCAATGCAGTATGAATAGATGTCTATGGATGGAATACACTGCAAGAGCAGGCTAGCAAACATTTAATGAATGTAAAGAATCAGAAAGGCAATAACAATGACATCATCAATCCAAAACCTTGTGTTACAAAGGTGAGGTGAACAATTTCAACAGTCAATCCCAAATTTAGGCCTGAAATTGGAAAATAATATTAGCTAGCTAGCTAACATGAGCTAGTTAATGTTAGCAAGCTGGCAAGATTTAGCACCATCAACTAGTTAAACAAGGTCAACAGCTGTTATGATGATGGTCACATGATTGAAAAGATTCAAATCAACTCTCTGTATTAATGTGAGATAGAGTGACATAAATGAATAGAACATTACTCACTGACTGAAAACTGAAAAAGCACCAGACTTTGGTCAACTTTTTTATTGACTTTTTATACTTCTTCCAATCAACACTGCCCAGACTTGATTTGTGGAAATAAGACTCACACATTCGACTGTCATGGAGGGAGCGCCACTGATGAAGTTTGGTCAGACGGTGCAGACACACTTGACCCCAGAGAGGTGAGCAGGTTTTGGACCAAGTTGGAACTTGTCAAGTATTTGAGACAGAAAATGACAGAAAGCTGAGGCTGTGTTCTGGTTCTGCTTGTTTCAGATTCATTCCCTCCCAGTAAGGTCTTATTTCCAGCTCTGCTCTCCCTCCACTACTGTTCAGTGTAGTATTTATTTTACTGACTACTTCATTGACAGGTGGTAAAAATGTCTGGTGTTTCCTGAACTTAACTGAGTGCTGCTCAGTAAAGTTGCCATGACTTGAGATTCTCTTCCTGCTGGGTCCATTTCAACATTCTTATCCTTCCTATCACTGGAGATAAAGTATCAGTCAGGGCTGTACTTGATTAGTACTGCATATAGTACACATCAGTCACTGCCATTACACAGTGGAATGGTAGTTGAAGTACTGTTTAGCAGCAAGCTGAAAACTGTTGTGGTCTTTGACAGTTCTCGTTTGTGAATGAAAATCCTGTGAAGGAGAATCATGGAGACATCCTAAAAATGGCTGAGGTCTCTGAGCTGCAGCAGGTCTGAGCTGCTTTTGATGCCCAGATGATGAGGAGGCAGTGAATGGTGGGTTTGGTGGAGCTGGAAAAAGGCTGCAGGTGGTGAGGGGTCTGCTGGTGTCAGGACTTCCTCTCCAGGTCTGAGGGCTCCCCCCTGCAGTTCCCACAAACACCACAACAGTCCTGGAACCCCTGCAGGTGGTGGAGTACCATGATGACCCTGATGCACCATCAGGGCATCAAAAACCAGTCCTGATGGTCAAAAAGGTCCCTCCACTCATCCAGGGTCAACTCTAGAAGAAGCTTCTGGAACAGATGAGCAAACACTCTCAAATATAAATCCTGATGTAAACACACTGGCAAACCAACTGAGGCAGGATGGCGCTACACTCCCCACCGTGAGGGGCAGTGTGGCAGACGATAGTGAGTGGTCACCTAGAAGTAGACCTGGTCCGACCCTTCTCCGTCCTTTCCGCTTCCTCTCCCTCCTTTACAGAGCCGACAGCCGTGCGTGGTGGCGTCTCGCTGGTCAGCAGATCGGTTACAAACAAAGGTATGCATGCTTGCTCTGCTCCATTATTCAGTGTCCTGGGCCCCCTGTTTACTCCAGTTTTGCTCCGTCCAGCGGTGTGGTGTTACCGGGAGCTGGGCTGTCTCCCTTGGGCCGGTGTGTGCGTGGTGCGCTTTCTGTGGGTAAGACGCGTAGTTGTCTGCCTTTCATATCAAGCTGCTGATGGTCTGTGGTGCTCTGATTATCCTCTCCCAGCCATCGTTTGTGTAGTCTGGGCTGCGGGCTTCCTCCTCCTGCCTCGTCTGACGCCACGATTCTGCTCTCCGGTAGGAAATGTTTATTCTTAGCTTTTGTTATTCTGTAATGTCCTTCATCCACATTTTAATTAGGTGAACTCGTTTATTTTGCAGTGCGCAGCCGTCAATTGCTGCTGTGAGCCTCGCTGCTGTTTTGGTTCTTCTTCTCTTCTTCTCTTCTTCAGTCTGGATTCTTGCTGATTCGGCTCATAACGGCTCTGATCCCAGTAACGGCGGTTAAAGCCGTGCACTACGGCCTTTGTCAGAGCCTCAACGTGGGCCAAGAGAGGGCATCCCGACCCTCATCGGCGCTGAGCCATCCCCCTTGGAGACTGGTTTTAATTAGAGGGGCAGACATTTCCTTAATTACTTGAGTTTATTCCTTTTGTATTTGTTATTTCTTTCTTTGAATTATTACTGTTAGTTTTTGTGGGTTACATTTGATTTATTGTTTAGAACCCTTATTATTATTATTATTATTATTATTGCCTTTTGCTCCCCATTTTGATCATTTGGATTTAAAACAGTTTCTGTTGGGTTATTTGGGGTAGCGATATTTAGTTTGTGTGTGAGGGTTGCCTTGATTTCATGTTTTTGATGGTGTTCTTTTCTTTTCTTTGACAGGTGTTGAGGGCCCAGAGCGGCAGCGGTCCCCCTGGTGGTGGTTCTTTATTCATGTTTTTTTGGTTTGCTGTGTCACGGGTGCAGTGTAGTTTTTTTTGGATTCCTCCCCTTTTCGTTGCCGCTGTCGTGGTAAGCCCCAGCCCTGTCCCCTGTTCCTTTCGGTAATTCCTCTTGCACTCCTTGTTATATCCATTTGTATTCATTTGGTCTGTTGCTCATTTTAAACTATTTTTCTAATAAAAAGTATTTTTATAATTGGAAATCACGGTCCTGTCCTGTTGTATCTCTCGAACTGTGTGCCTTTGTTCAAATGGAATCCTGGTCATTTTGAAATTTTGTTTATATCCTGGGGTGAAAGCCCCCAGGTGGAGTTGTCGGCAGCTGTTCCCCACCGCTCGCCTTGCCACACTACGAACCTCAAAATAATGCTACAGTGATGCAGTAAGAGTTGGTAATGAACTCAAAATAATGCTGACGGTGATGTAGTAAGAGTTGCGAATAACCTAAAAATAATGCTACAGTGATGTAGTAAGAGTTGCTACGAACCTCAAAATAATGCCACAGTGATGTAGGAAGAATTATGAATGAATTAAAAAATGATGCAACAGTGATGTCGTAAGAATTGCTAATGAAGTCAAAATGATGCTAACAGTAATGCAGTGATAGTTGCTAATGAACTCAGTGATGCTAACAGTGATGTAGTAAGTGTTTCGAACTACCTCAAAGTGATGCTGACAGTCATGTAGTAAGAGTTGCTACTAACCTCAAAATAATGCGACAGTGATGTAGGAAGAATTGCTAATGAACTAAAAAATAATGCGACAGTGATGTGGGAAGAATTGCTAATGAACTCAAAATGATGCTAACAGTAATGTAGTGAAAGTTTCGAATAACCTCAAAGTGATGCTGACAGTGATGTAGTAAGAGGTGCTAAGAAACTTAAAATAATGACACGGTAATGTAGTAAGAATTGCTACGAATATCAAAATAATGTGACAGTGATGTCAGAAGAATTGCTAATGATCTCAAAATGATGCGACAGTGATGTAGTAAGAATGGCTAATGATCTCAAAATGATGCGAATGTGATGTAGTAAGAATTGCTAATGATCTCAAAATGATGCGACAGTGATGTCGGAAGAATTGCTAATGATCTCAAAATGATGCGACAGTGATGGAGTAAGAATTGCTAATGAACTCAAAATGATGCTAACAGTAATGTAGTGAAAGTTTTGAATAACCTCAAAGTGATGCTGACAGTCATGTGGTTAGAGTTGCGAGTAAATTAAAAATGATGCTGACAGTGATGTCAGAAGAATAAGTAATGTTCCCAAAATGATGCGACAGTGATGTCGTAAGAATTGCTAATAAACTCAAAATGATGCAAACAGTAATGTAGTAGAAAGTTGATAATAAACTAAGTGATGCTTACAGTAATGTAGTAAGTGTTTCGAACAACCGAAAAGTGATGCTGAGAGTCATGTAGTAAGAGTTGCTACGAACCTCAAAATAATAAGACAGTGATGTCAGAAGAATTGGTAATGAACTCAAAATGATGCAAACAGTAATGGAGTGAAAGATTCGAATAACCTCAAAGTGATGTTGACAGTCATGTAGTAAGAGTTGCTATGAACCTTAAAATAATGCAACAGTAATTTCGAAAGAGTTGCTACTAACCTCAAAATAATGCGACAGTGATGTCGGAAGACTTGGTAATGATGTCAAAATGATGCGACAGTGATGGAGTAAAAATTGCAAATGAACTCAAAATGATGCTAACTGTAATGTAGTGATAGTTGCTAATCAACTCAGTGATGCTTCCAGTAATGTAGTAAGTGTTTCGAACAACCTCAAAGTGATGCTGACAGTCATGTAGTAAGAGTTGCTTCTAACCTCAAAATGATGCTAACAGTAATGTAGTGATAGTTGCTAATAAACTCAGTGATGCTTACAGTAACGTAGAAAGTGTTTCGAACATCCTCAAAGTGATGCTGACAGTCACGTAGTAAGAGTTGCTACTAACCTCAAAATAATGCGACAGTGATGTCAGAAGAATTGCTAATGATCTCAAAATGATGCGACAGTGATGTCGTAAGAATTGCAAATGAACTCAAAATGATGCTAACAGTAATGTAGTGATAGTTGCCAATGAACTCAGTGATGCTTTCAGTAATGTAGTAAGAGTTGCTACTAACCTCAAAATAATGCGACAGTGATGTCAGAAGAATTGCTAATGATCTCAAAATGATGCGACAGTGATGTCTTAAGAATTGCAAATGAACTCAAAATGATGCTAACAGTAATGTAGTGATAGTTGCTAATGAACTCAGTGATGCTTACAGTAATGTAGTATGAGTTGCTACTAACCTCAAAATAATGCGACAGTGATGTCGGAAGAATTGCTAATGATCTCAAAATAATGCAAAAGTGATGTCAGGAGAATTGCTAATGAACTCAAAATGATGCTAACAGAAATGGAGTGAAAGTTTCGAATAACCTCAAAGTGATGCTGACAGTCATGTAGTAAGAGTTGCTACGAACCTCAAAATATTGCGACAGTGATGTCGGAAGAATTGCTAATAAACTCAAAATGATGCTAACAGTAACGTAGTGATAGTAACTCATAAACTCAAAGTGATGCTGACAGTAATGTAGTAAGAGTTGCTACGAACCTTAAAATAATGCAACAATAATGGAGGAAGAGATGCAATGAACCTCAAAATAATGTGACAGTGATGTCAGAAGAATTGCTAATGATCTCAAAATGATGCGACAGTGATGTAGTAAGAATTGCTAATGAACTCAAAATGATGCTAACAGTAATGTAGTGATAGTTGCTAATCAACTCAGTGATGCTTACAGAAATGTAGTAAATGTTTCGAACAACCTCAAAGTGATGCTGACATTCATTTAGTAAGAGTTGCTTCTAACCTCAAAATTATGCTAACAGTAATGTAGTGATAGTTGCTAATAAACTCAAAGTGATGCTGACAGTCATGTAGTAAGTGTTTCGAACAACTTCAAAGTGATGCTGACAGTCATGTTGTAAGAGTTGCTAATGAAATCAATTTAATGCTACACTGATGTCGGAAGAATTGCTAATAAACTCAAAATGATGCTAACAGTAATGTAGTAATAGTTGCTAATGAACTCAAAGTGATGCTGACAGTAATGTAGTAAGTGTTGCTACGAACCTCAGAATAATGTGACAGTGATGTCAGAAGAATTGCTAATGATCTCAAAATGATGCAACAGTAATGTAGTAAGAGTTGCTACGGACCTCAAAATAATGCGACAGTGATGTCAGAAGAATTGCCAATGATCTCAAAATGATGCAACAGTAATGTAGTAAGAGTTGCAAAGAACCTCAAAATAATGCGACAGTAATGTAGTAAAAGTTGCTACGAACCTCAAAATATTGCGACAGTCATGTCGGAAGAATTGCTAATGAACTCAAAATGATGCGACAGTGATGTCGGAAGAATTGCTAATGATCTCAAAATGATGCGACAGTGATGTAGTAAGAATTGCTAATGAACTCAAAAGGGTGCTAACAGTAATGGAGTGAAAGTTTCGAAAAACCTCAAAGTGATGCTGACAGTCATGTGGTTTGAGTTGCGAGTAAATAAAAAATGATGCTGACAGTGATGTAGTAAGAGTTGCTACGAACCTAAAAAATAATGCGACAGTGATGTCGGAAGAATTGCTCATGATCTCAAAATGATGCTAACAGTAATGGAGTGAAAGTTTCAAATAACCTAAAAGTGATGATGACAGTCATGTAGTAAGTGTTGCAACGAACCTTAAAATAATGCGACAGAAATGTAGTAAAAGTTGCTACGAACCTAAAAATATTGCGAAAGTGATGTCGGAAGAATTTCTAATGAACTCAAGATGATGCTAACAGTAATGTACTGAAAGTTGCTAATCAACTCAGTGATGCTTACAGTAATGTAGTAAGTGTTTCGAACAACCTCAAAGTGATGCTGACAGTCATGTAGTAAGAGTTGCTACAAACCTCAAAATAATGCGACAGTGATGTCAGAAGAATTGCTAAAGATCTCAAAATGATGCGACAGTGATTTAATAAGAATTGCTAATGAACTCAAAATGATGCTAACAGTAATGGAGTGAAAGTTTCAAATAACCTAAAAGTGATGATGACAGTCATGTAGTAAGTGTTGCAACGAACCTTAAAATAATGCGACAGAAATGTCGTAAAAGTTGCTACGAACCTCAAAATATTGCGAAAGTGATGTCGGAAGAATTTCTAATGAACTCAAGATGATGCTAACAGTAATGTACTGAAAGTTGCTAATCAACTCAGTGATGCTTACAGTAATGTAGTAAGTGTTTCGAACAACCTCAAAGTGATGCTGACAGTCATGTAGTAAGAGTTGCTACAAACCTCAAAATAATGCGACAGTGATGTCAGAAGAATTGCTAAAGATCTCAAAATGATGCGACAGTGATTTAATAAGAATTGCTAATGAACTCAAAATGATGCTAACAGTAATGGAGTGAACGTTTCGAACAAACTCACAGTGATGCTGACAGTAATGTAGTAAGAGTTGCTACGAACCTCAAAATAATCTTACAGTGATGTGGGAAGAATTGCTAATGATCTCAAAATGATGCGACAGTGATGGAGTAAGAATTGCTAATGAACTCAAAATGATGCTAAAAGTAATGTAGTGAAAGTTTTGAATAACCTCAAAGTGATGCTGACAGTCATGTGGTTAGAGTTGCGAGTAAATTAAAAATGATGCTGACAGTGATGTCAGAAGAATAAGTAATGATCCCAAAATGATGCGACAGTGATGTCGTAAGAATTGCTAATAAACTCAAAATGATGCAAACAGTAATGTAGTGAAAGTTGATAATAAACTAAGTGATGCTTACAGTAATGTAGTAAGTGTTTCGAACAACCTAAAAGTGATGCTGAGAGTCATGTAGTAAGAGTTGCTACGATCCTTAAAATAACGTAAGAGTTATGTAGTAAGACTTGCTACGAATATCAAAATAATAAGACAGTGATGTCAGAAGAATTGGAAATGAACTCAAAATGATGCTAACAGTAATGGAGTGAAAGATTCGAATAACCTCAAAGTGATGTAGACAGTCATGTAGTAAGAGTTGCTATGAACCTTAAAATAATGCAACAGTAATTTCGAAAGAGTTGCTACTAACCTCAAAATAATGCGACAGTGATGTCGGAAGACTTGGTAATGATGTCAAAATGATGCGACAGTGATGGAGTAAAAATTGCAAATGAACTCAAAATGATGCTAACTGTAATGTAGTGATAGTTGCTAATGAACTCAGTGATGCTTCCAGTAATGTAGTAAGTGTTTCGAACAACCTCAAAGTGATGCTGACAGTCATGGAGTAAGAGTTGCTTCTAACCTCAAAATGATGCTAACAGTAATGTAGTGATAGTTGCTAATAAACTCAGTGATGCTTACAGTAACGTAGTAAGTGTTTCGAACATCCTCAAAGTGATGCTGACAGTCACGTAGTAAGAGTTGCTACTAACCTCAAAATAATGCGACAGTGATGTCAGAAGAATTGCTAATGATCTCAAAATGATGCGACAGTGATGTCGTAAGAATTGCAAATGAACTCAAAATGATGCTAACAGTAATGTAGTGATAGTTGCCAATGAACTCAGTGATGCTTTCAGTAATGTAGTAAGAGTTGCTACTAACCTCAAAATAATGCGACAGTGATGTCAGAAGAATTGCTAATGATCTCAAAATGATGCGACAGTGATGTCTTAAGAATTGCAAATGAACTCAAAATGATGCTAACAGTAATGTAGTGATAGTTGCTAATGAACTCAGTGATGCTTACAGTAATGTAGTATGAGTTGCTACTAACCTCAAAATAATGCGACAGTGATGTCAAAAGAATTGCTAATGATCTCAAAATGATGCAACAGTAATGTAGTAAGAGTTGCAAAGAACCTCAAAATAATGCGACAGTAATGTAGTAAAAGTTGCTACGAACCTCAAAATATTGCGACAGTCATGTCGGAAGAATTGCTATTGAACTCAAAATGATGCGACAGTGATGTCGGAAGAATTGCTAATGATCTCAAAATGATGCGACAGTGATGTAGTAAGAATTGCTAATGAACTCAAAAGGGTGCTAACAGTAATGGAGTGAAAGTTTCGAAAAACCTCAAAGTGATGCTGACAGTCATGTGGTTTGAGTTGCGAGTAAATAAAAAATGATGTTGACAGTGATGTAGTAAGAGTTGCTACGAACCTAAAAAATAATGCGACAGTGATGTCGGAAGAATTGCTCATGAACTCAAAATGATGCTAACAGTAATGGAGTGAAAGTTTCAAATAACCTAAAAGTGATGATGACAGTCATGTAGTAAGTGTTGCAACGAACCTTAAAATAATGCGACAGAAATGTAGTAAAAGTTGCTTCGAACCTCAAAATATTGCGAAAGTGATGTCGGAAGAATTTCTAATGAACTCAAGATGATGCTAACAGTAATGTACTGAAAGTTGCTAATCAACTCAGTGATGCTTACAGTAATGTAGTAAGTGTTTCGAACAACCTCAAAGTGATGCTGACAGTCATGTAGTAAGAGTTGCTACAAACCTCAAAATAATGCGACAGTGATGTCAGAAGAATTGCTAAAGATCTCAAAATGATGCGACAGTGATTTAATAAGAATTGCTAATGAACTCAAAATGATGCTAACAGTAATGGAGTGAACGTTTCGAACAAACTCAAAGTGATGCTGACAGTAATGTAGTAAGAGTTGCTACGAACCTCAAAATAATGTTACAGTGATGTGGTAAGAATTGCTAATGATCTCAAAATGATGCGACAGTGATGTAGTAAGAATTGCTAATGAACTCAAAATGATGCTAACAGTAATGGAGTGAAAGTTTCGAATAACCTCAAAGTGATGCTGACAGTCATGTAGTAAGTGTTGCAACGAACCTCAAAATAATTCGACGGTAATGAAGAAAAAGTTGCTATGAACCTCAAAATATTGCGACAGTGATGTCGGAAGAATTTCTAATGAACTCAAGATGATGCTAACAGTAATGTAGTTATAGTTGCTAATCAACTCAGTGATGCTTACAGTAATGTAGTAAGTGTTTCGAATAACCTCAAAGTGATGCTGACGGTTATGTAGTAAGAGTTGCTAAGAACCTCAAAATAATGCGACAGTAATGTAGAAAATGTTGCTCGGAACCTAAAAATATTGCGACAGTGATGTCGTCAGAATTGCTAATTAACTCAAGATGATGCGACAGTGATGTAGTAAGAATTGCTAATGAACTCAAAATGATGCTAACAGTAATGGAGTGAAAGTTTCGAATAACCTCAAAGTGATGCTGACAGTCATGTAGTAAGTGTTGCAACGAACCTCAAAATAATTCGACGGTAATGAAGAAAAAGTTGCTATGAACCTCAAAATATTGCGACAGTGATGTCGGAAGAATTTCTAATGAACTCAAGATGATGCTAACAGTAATGTAGTTATAGTTGCTAATCAACTCAGTGATGCTTACAGTAATGTAGTAAGTGTTTCGAATAACCTCAAAGTGATGCTGACGGTTATGTAGTAAGAGTTGCTACGAACCTCAAAATAATGCGACAGTAATGTAGAAAATGTTGCTCGGAACCTAAAAATATTGCGACAGTGATGTCGTCAGAATTGCTAATTAACTCAAGATGATGCGACAGTGATGTAGTAAGAATTGCTAATGAACTCAAAATGATGCTAACAGTAATGGAGTGAAAGTTTCGAATAACCTCAAAGTGATGCTGACAGTCATGTAGTAAGTGTTGCAACGAACCTCAAAATAATTCGACGGTAATGAAGAAAAAGTTGCTATGAACCTCAAAATATTGCGACAGTGATGTCGGAAGAATTTCTAATGAACTCAAGATGATGCTAACAGTAATGTAGCGATACTTGCTAAAAAACTCAGTGATGCTTACAGTAATGTAGTAAGTGTTTCGAACAACCTCAAAGTGATGCTGACAGTCATGCAGTAAGAGTTGCTACGAACCTCAAAATAATGCGACAGTGATGTCAGAAGAATTGCTAATGAACTCAAAATGATGCTAACAGTAATGGAGTGAAAGTTTCGAATAACCTCAAAGTGATTCTGACAGTCATGTGGTTTGACTTGCGATTAAATAAAAAATGATGCTGACAATGATGTCGTAAGAATTGCTCTTGAACTCAAAACGATGCTAACAGTAATGTAGTGATAGTTGCTAATCAACTCAGTGATGCTTACAGTAATGTAGCAAGAGTTTCGAACAAACTCAAAGTGATGCTGACAGTCATGTAGTAAGAGTTGCTACGAACCTCATAATAATGCGACAGTGATGTCAGAAGAATTGCTAAAGATCTCAAAATGATGCGACAGTGATTTAGTAACAATTGCTAATGAACTCAAAATGATGCTAACTGTAATGTAGTGATAGTTGCTAATCAACTCAGTGATGCTTAGAGTAATGTACTAAGTTTTTCGAACAACCTCAAAGTGATGCTGACAGTCATGTAGTAAGTGTTGCAACGAACCTCAAAATAATTCGACGGTAATGAAGTAAAAGTTGCTACGAACCTCAAAATATTGCGACAGTGATGTCGGAAGAATTTCTAATGAACTCAAGATGATGCTAACAGTAATGTAGTTATAGTTGCTAATCAACTCAGTGATGCTTACAGTAATGTAGTAAGTGTTTCGAATAACCTCAAAGTGATGCTGACGGTTATGTAGTAAGAGTTGCTACGAACCTCAAAATAATGCGACAGTAATGTAGAAAATGTTGCTAGGAACCTCAAAATATTGCGACAGTGATGTCAGATGAATTGGTTAAGATCTCAAAATGATGCGACAGTGATGTCAGAAGAATTGCTAATAATCTCAAAATGATGCGACAGTGATGTAGTAAGAATTGCTTATGAACTTAAAATGATGCTAACAGTAATGGAGTGAAAGTTTCGAATAACCTCAAAGTGATGCTGACAGTCATGTGGTTTGAGTTGCGAGTAAATAAAAAATGATGGTGACAGTGATGTCTTAAGAATTGCTATTGAACTCAAAACGATGCTAACAGTAATGTAGTGATAGTTGCTAATCAACTCAGTGATGCTTCCAGTAATGTAGCAAGAGTTTCGAACAACCTCAAAGTGATGCTGACAGTCATTTAGTAAGAGTTGCTACGAACCTCAAAATAATGCGACAGTGATGTCAGAAGAATTGCTAAAGATCTCAAAATGATGCAACAGTGATTTAGTAAGAATTGCGAATGAACTCAAAATGATGCTAACATTGATGGAGTGAAAGTTTCGAATAACCTCAAAATGATGCTGACAGACATGTAGTAAGAGTTAATACGAACCTAAAAATATTGCGACAGTGATGTCGGAAGAATTGCTAATGATCTCAAAATGATGCGACAGTGATGTCGTCAGAATTGCTAATTAACTCAAGATGATGCTAACAGTAATGTAGCGATACTTGCTAAAAAACTCAGTGATGCTTACAGTAATGTAGTAAGTGTTTCGAACAACCTCAAAGTGATGCTGACAGTCATGCAGTAAGAGTTGCTACGAACCTCAAAATAATGCGACAATGATGTCAGAAGAATTGCTAATGTTCTCAAAATGATGCGACAGTGATGTAGTAAGAATTGCTAATGAACTCAAAATGATGCTAACAGTAATGGAGTGAAAGTTTCGAATAACCTCAAAGTGATTCTGACAGTCATGTGGTTTGACTTGCGATTAAATAAAAAATGATGCTGACAATGATGTCGTAAGAATTGCTCTTGAACTCAAAACGATGCTAACAGTAATGTAGTGATAGTTGCTAATCAACTCAGTGATGCTTACAGTAATGTAGTAAGAGTTTCGAAAAACCTCAAAGTGATGCTGACAGTCATGTTGTAAGAGTTCCTACGAACCTCAAAATAATGCGACAGTGATGTCAGAAGAATTGCTAAAGATCTCAAAATGATGCGACAGTGATTTAGTAACAATTGCTAATGAACTCAAAATGATGCTAACTGTAATGTAGTGATAGTTGCTAATCAACTCAGTGATGCTTAGAGTAATGTACTAAGTTTTTCGAACAACCTCAAAGTGATGCTGACAGTCATGCAGTAAGAGTTACTACGAACCTCAAAATAATGCGACAGTGATGTCAGAAGAATTGCTAAAGATCTCAAAATGATGCGACAGTGATTAAGTAAGAATTGCTAATGAACTCAAAATGATGCTAACAGTAATGGAGTGAAACTTTCGAATATCCTAAAAGTGATGCTGACAGTCATGTACTAAGAGTTGCTACGAACCTCAAAATAATGCGACAGTGATGTCGGAAGAATTGCTAATGAACTCAAGATGATGCTAACAGTAATGCAGTGAAACTTTCGAATAACCTCAAAGTGATGCTGAAAGTCATGTAGTAAGAGTTTCGAACAACCTCAAAGTGATGCTGACAGTCATTTAGTAAGAGATGATAATGAACTCAATTTAATGCTACAGTGATGTCGTGAGAATTGCTCATAAAAACAAAATGATGCTAACAGTAATGTAGTGATAGTTGCTAATAAATTCAAAGTGATGCTGACAGTAATGTAGTAAGAGTTGCTACGAACCTCAAAATATTGCGACAGTAATGTCGGAAGAATTGCTAATGATCTCAAAATGATGCGACAGTGATGTATTAAGAATTGCTAATGAACTCAAAATGATGCTAAAAGTAATGGAGTGAAACTTTCGAATAACCTCAAAGTGATGCTGACAGTCATGTAGTAAGTGTTGCTACGAACCTCAAAATAATGCGACAGTAATGTAGTAAAAGTTGCTACGAACATCAAAATAATGCGACAGTGATGTAAGAAGAATTGGTAATGATCTCAAACTGATGGGAAAGTGATGTCGTAAGAATTGCTAATGAACTCAAGATGATGCTAACAGTAATGTAGTGATAGTTGCTAATAAACTCATTGATGCTTACAGTAATGTAGTCAGAGTTTCGAACAACCTAAAGTGATGCTGACAGTCATGTCGTAAGAGTTGCTACGAACATCAAAATATTGCGACAGTGATGTCAGAAGAATTGCTAAAGATCTTAAAATGATGCGACAGTGATTTCGTAAGAATTGCTAATGAACTCAAAATGATGCTAACAGTAATGGAGTGAACGTTTCGAATAACCTCAAAGTGATGCTGACAGTCATGTGGTTTGAGTTGCGAGTAAATAAAAAATGATGTTGACAGTGATGTAGTAAGAGTTGCTACGAACCTAAAAAACAATGCGACAGTGATGTCGGAAGAATTGCTCATGAACTCAAAATGATGCTAACAGTAATGGAGTGAAAGTTTCGAATAACCTCAAAGTGATGCTGACAGTCATGTACTAAGAGTTGCTACGAACCTCAAAATAATGCGACAGTAATGTCGTAAAAGTTGCTACAAATCTCAAAATATTGCGACAGTGATGTCGGAAGAATTGCTAATGAACTCAAAATGATGCTAACAGTAATTGAGTGAACATTTCGAATAACCTCAAAGTGATGTTGACAGTCATGTAGTAAGAGTTGCTACAAACCTAAAAATGATGCTAACAGCAATGTAGTGATAGTTGCTAATGAATTCAAAGTGATGCTGAAAGTAATGTAGTAAGTGTTTCGAAAAACCTCAAAGTGATTCTGACAGTCATGCAGTAAGAGTTGCTACGAACCTCAAAATAATGCGACAGTGATGTCAGAAGAATTGCTAAAGATCTCAAAATGATGCGACAGTGATTTAGTAAGAATTGCTAATGAACTCAAAATGATGCTCACAGTAATGGAGTGAAACTTTCGAATAACCTCAAAGTGATGCTGACAGTCATGTGATTTGATTTGCGAGTAAAGTAAAAATGATGCTGTCAGTCATGTAGTAAGAGTTGCTACTAACCTTAAAATGATGCTAACAGTAATGTAGTGATAGTTGCTAATGAACTCAAAGTGATGCTGACAGTAATGTAGTAAGTGTTTCGAACAACCTCAAAGTGATTATGACAGTCACGTAGTAAGGGTTGCTACGAACCTAACAATAATGCTGCAGTAAAGTAGTAAGACTTGCTTCGAACCTCTAAGTAATGCGACAGTGATGTCGGAAGAATTGCTAATGATCTCAAAATGATGCGACAGTGATTTAGTTAGAATTGCTAATGAACTCAAAATGATGCTAACAGTAATGGAGTGAACGTTTCGAATAACCTCAAAGTGATGCTGACAGTCATATAGTAAGAGTTGCTACGGACCTCAAAAAAAATATCGAAAGTGATGTAGTAAAAGTTGCTACGAACCTCAAAATATTGCGACAGTCATGTCGGAAGAATTGCTAATGAACTCCAAATGATGCTAACACTAATGTAGTGATAATTGCTAATCAACTCAGTGATGCTTACAGTAATGTAGTAAGTGTTTCAAACAACCTCAAAGTGATGCTGACAGCCATGTTGTACGAGGTGCTACGAACCTCAAAATAATGCTAACAGTAATGTAGTGATAGTTGCTAATAAACTCAAAGTGATGCTGACAGTAATGTAGTAAGAGTTGCTACGAACCTTTAAATAATGATACAATAATGTAGTAAGAGTTGCTACGAACCTCAAAATAATGCGACAGTGATGTCAGAAGAACTTCTAAAGATCTCAAAATGATGCGACAGTGATGTAGTAAGAATTGCTAATGAACTCAAAATGATGCTAACAGTAATGGAGGGAACGTTTCGAATAACCTCAAAGTGATGCTGACAGTCATATCGTAAGAGTTGCCATGAAACTAAAAAAAAATGCGAAAGTGATGTCGGAAGAATTGCTAATGATCTCAAAATGATGCGACAGTGATGTAGTAAGAATTGCTAATGAACTCAAAATTATGCAAACAGTAATGGAGTGAAAGTTTCGAATAACCTCAAAGTGATGCTGACAGTCATGTTGTAAGTGTTGCTACGAACCTAAAAATAATGCGAAACTAATGGAGTAAAAGTTGCTACGAACCTCAAAATATTGCGACAGTGATGTCGGAAGAATTGCTAATGAACTCAAAATGATGCTTACAGTAATGTAGTGATAGTTGCTAAATAACTCAGTGATGCTAACAGCAATGGAGTGAACGTTTCGAATAACCTCAAAGTGATGCTGAAACTCATGTAGTAAGAGTTGCTAATGAACTCAATTTAATGCTACAGTGATGTCGTAAGAATTGCTAATAAACTCAAAATGATGCTAACATTAATGTAGTAAGAGTTGCTACGAACCTTAAAATAATGCAACAATAATGCAGTAAGAGTTGCTACGAACCTCAAAATAATGTGACAGTGATGTCAGAAGATTGCAAATGATCTCAAAATGATGTAACAGTAATGTAGTAAGAGTTGCTAAGAACCTCAAAATAATGCGACAGTAATGTAGTAAAAGTGGCTACAAACCTCAAAATATTGCGACAGTCATGTCGGAAGAATTGCTAATGAACTCAAAATGATGCTAACACTAATGTAGTGATAATTGCTAATCAACTCAGTGATGCTTACAGTAATGTATTAAGTGTTTAAAACAACCTCAAAGTGATGCTGACAGTCATGTAGTAAGAGTTGCTACAAACCTCAAAATAATGCTAACAGTAATGGAGTGATAGTTGCTAATAAACTCAAAGTGATGCTGACAGTAATGAAGTAAGAGCTGCTACGAACCTCAAAAAAAATGTGAAAGTGATGTCGGAAGAATTGCTAATGATCTCAAAATGATGCGACAGTGATGTAGTAAGAATTGCTAATGAACTCAAAATTATGCTAACAGTAATGGAGTGAAAGTTTCGAATAACCTCAAAGTGATGCTGACAGTCATGTCGTTTGATTTGCGAGTAAATTAAAAATGATGCTGTCAGTCATGTAGTAAGAGTTGCTACTAACCTTAAAATGATGCCAACAGTAATGTAGTGATAGTTGCTAATTAACTCAGTTATGCTTACTGTAATGTAGTAAGTGTTTCGAAAAACCTAAAAGTGATGCTGTCAGTCATGTAGTAACAGTTGCTTCTAACCTCAAAGTGATGCTGACAGTCATGTAGTAAGAGTTGCAACGAACCTCAAAATAATGCGACAGTGATGTCGGAAGAACTGCTAATGATCTCAAAATGATGCAACAGTGATGTAGGAATAATTGCTAATGAACTCAAAATGATGCTAACAGTAATGGAGTGAAAGTTTCGAATAACCTCAAAATGATGCTGACAGTAATGTAGTAAGAGTTGCTACGAATATCAAAATAATGCGACAGTGATGTCTATGAATTGCTAATAAACTCAAAATGATGCTAACAGTAATGTAGTGATAGTTGCTAATGAACTCACAGTGATGCTTACAGTAATGCAGCAAGAGTTTCGAACAACCTCAAAGTGATGCTGACAGTCATTTAGTAAGAGTTGCTACGAACCTCAAAATAATGCGACAGTGATGTCAGAAGAATTGCTAAAGATCTCAAAATTATGCAACAGTGATTTAGTAAGAATTGCTAATGATCTCAAAATGATGCAACAGGGATTTAGTAAGAATTGCTAATGAACTCAAAATGATGCTAACAGTAATGGAGTGAAAGTTTCGAATAACCTCAAAGTGATGCTGACAGTAATGTAGTAAGAGTTGCTACGAATATCAAAATAATGCGACAGTGATGTCAGAAGAAGTGCTAATGATCTCAAAATGATGCGACAGTGATGAAGTAAGAATTGCTAATGAACTCAAAATTATGCTAACAGTAATGGAGTGAAAGTTTCGAAGAACCTCAAAGTGATGCTGACAGTCATGTAGTAAGTGTTGCTACTTACCTCAATTTAATGGTACAGTGATGTCTATGAATTGCTAATAAACTCAAAATGATGCTAACAGTAATGTAGTGATAGTTGCTAATGAACTCAAAGTGATGCTGAAAGTAATGTCGTAAGTGTTTTGAACAACCTCAAAGTGATTATGACTGTCATGTAGTAAGGGTTGCTACGAACCTTAAAATAATGCAACAGTAAAGTAGTAAGAGTTGCTACGAACATCAAAATAATGCAACAGTGATGTCAGAAGAATTGCTAATGATCTCAAAATGATGCGACAGTGATTTAGTAAGAATTGCGAATGAACTCAAAATCATGCTAACAGTAATGGAGTGAAAGTTTTGAATAACCTCAAAGTGATGCTGACAGTCATGTACTAAGAGTTGCTACGAACCTCAAAATAATGCGACAGTAATGTAGTAAAAGTTGCTATGAACCTCAAATTATCGCGACAGTGATGTCAGAAGAATTGCTAATGAACTCAAAATGATGCTAACAGTAATGTAGTGATAGTTGCTAATAAACTCAGTGATGCTTTCAGTAATGTAGTAAGTGTTTCGAACAACCTCAAAGTGATGCTGACAGTCATGTAGTAAGAGTTGCCACTAACCTCAAAATAATGCGACAGTCATGTCAGAAGAATTGCTAAAGATCTCAAAATGATGCAACCGTGATTTAGTAGGAATTGCTAATGAACTCAAAATGATGCTAACAGTAATGTAGTAAGTGTTTCGAACAACCTCAAAGTGATGCTGAAAGTCATGTAGTAAGAGTTGCTCCGAACATCAAAATAATGCGACAGAAATGTCAGAAGAATTGCTAAAGATCTCAAAATGATGCGACAGTGATTTAGTAAGAATTGCTAATGAACTCAAAATCATGTTAACAGTAATGGAGTGAAAGTTTCGAATAACCTCAAAGTGATGCTGACAGTCATGTACTAAGAGTTGCTACGAACCTCAAAATAATGCGACAGTAATGTAGTTAAAGTTGCTACGAACCTCAAAATATCGCAACAGTGATGTCAGAAGAATTGCTAATGAACTCAAAATGATGCTAACAGTAATGTAGTGATAGTTGCTAATAAACTCAGTGATGCTAACAGTAATGTAGTAAGTGTTTCGAACAACCTCAAAGTGATGCTGACAGTCATGTAGTAAGAGTTGCCACTAACCTCAAAATAATGCGACAGTCATGTCAGAAGAATTGCTAAAGATCTCAAAATGATGCAACAGTGATTTAGTAAGAATTGCTAATGAACTCAAAATGATGCTAACAGTAATGTAGTAAGTGTTTCGAACAACCTCAAAGTGATGCTGACAGTCATGTAGTAAGAGTTGCTCCGAACATCAAAATAATGTGACAGTAATGTCAGAAGAATTGCTGAAGATCTCAAAATGATGCGACAGTGATTTAGTTAGAATTTCTAATGAACTCAAAATGATGCTAACAGTAATGGAGTGAACGTTTCGAATAACCTCAAAGTGATGCTGACAGTCATGTAGTAAGTGTTGCTACTTACCTCAATTTAATGGTACAGTGATGTCTATGAATTGCTAATAAACTCAAAATGATGCTGACAGTGATGTCTTAAGAATTGCTATTGAACTCAAAACGATGCTAACAGTAATGTAGTGAAAGTTGCTAATCAACTCAGTCATTCTTACAGTAATGTAGCAAGAGTTTCGAACAACCTCAAAGTGATGCTGACTGTCATGTAGTAAGAGTTGCTACGAACCTCAAAATAATGCGACAGTGATGTCAGAAGAATTGCTAAAGATCTCAAAATGATGCGACAGTGATTTAGTAAGAATTGCTAATGATCTCAAAATGATGCGACAGTGATGTAGTAAGAATTACTAATAAACTCAAAATGATGCTAACAGTAATGGAGTGAAAGTTTCGAATAACCTCAAAGTGATGCTGACAGTCATGTGGTTTGAGTTGCGAGTAAATAAAAAATGATGCTGACAGTGATGTCTTAAGAATTGCTATTGAACTCAAAACGATGCTAACAGTAATGTAGTGATAGTTGCTTATCAACTCAGTGATGCTTACAGTAATGCAGCAAGAGTTTCGAACAACCTCAAAGTGATGCTGACAGTCATTTAGTAAGAGTTGCTACGAACCTCAAAATAATGCGACAGTGATGTCAGAAGAATTGCTAAAGATCTCAAAATTATGCAACAGTGATTTAGTAAGAATTGCTAATGATCTCAAAATGATGCAACAGGGATTTAGTAAGAATTGCTAATGAACTCAAAATGATGCTAACAGTAATGGAGTGAAAGTTTCGAATAACCTCAAAGTGATGCTGACAGTAATGTAGTAAGAGTTGCTACGAATATCAAAATAATGCGACAGTGATGTCAGAAGAAGTGCTAATGATCTCAAAATGATGCGACAGTGATGAAGTAAGAATTGCTAATGAACTCAAAATTATGCTAACAGTAATGGAGTGAAAGTTTCGAAGAACCTCAAAGTGATGCTGACAGTCATGTAGTAAGTGTTGCTACTTACCTCAATTTAATGGTACAGTGATGTCTATGAATTGCTAATAAACTCAAAATGATGCTAACAGTAATGTAGTGATAGTTGCTAATGAACTCAAAGTGATGCTGAAAGTAATGTCGTAAGTGTTTTGAACAACCTCAAAGTGATTATGACAGTCATGTAGTAAGGGTTGCTACGAACCTTAAAATAATGCAACAGTAAAGTAGTAAGAGTTGCTACGAACATCAAAATAATGCAACAGTGATGTCAGAAGAATTGCTAATGATCTCAAAATGATGCGACAGTGATTTAGTAAGAATTGCGAATGAACTCAAAATCATGCTAACAGTAATGGAGTGAAAGTTTTGAATAACCTCAAAGTGATGCTGACAGTCATGTACTAAGAGTTGCTACGAACCTCAAAATAATGCGACAGTAATGTAGTAAAAGTTGCTACGAACCTCAAATTATCGCGACAGTGATGTCAGAAGAATTGCTAATGAACTCAAAATGATGCTAACAGTAATGTAGTGATAGTTGCTAATAAACTCAGTGATGCTTTCAGTAATGTAGTAAGTGTTTCGAACAACCTCAAAGTGATGCTGACAGTCATGTAGTAAGAGTTGCCACTAACCTCAAAATAATGCGACAGTCATGTCAGAAGAATTGCTAAAGATCTCAAAATGATGCAACCGTGATTTAGTAGGAATTGCTAATGAACTCAAAATGATGCTAACAGTAATGTAGTAAGTGTTTCGAACAACCTCAAAGTGATGCTGAAAGTCATGTAGTAAGAGTTGCTCCGAACATCAAAATAATGCGACAGAAATGTCAGAAGAATTGCTAAAGATCTCAAAATGATGCGACAGTGATTTAGTAAGAATTGCTAATGAACTCAAAATGATGCTAACAGTAATGGAGTGAACGTTTCGAATAACCTCAAAGTGATGCTGACAGTCATGTAGTAAGTGTTGCTACTTACCTCAATTTAATGGTACAGTGATGTCTATGAATTGCTAATAAACTCAAAATGATGCTAACTGTAATGTAGTGATAGTTTCTAATAAACTCAAAGTGATGCTGACAGTAATGTAGTAAGAGTTGCTACGAACCTTTAAATAATGCAACGGTAATGTAGTAAAAGGCAAGGCAATTTATTTAAAAGTTGCTACGAACATCAAAATAATGCGACAGTGATGTCAGAATTGGTAATGATCTCAAACTGATGGGACAGTGATGTCGTAAGAATTGCTAATGAACGCAAAATGATGCTAAAGTAATGTAGTGAAAGTTGGTAATAAACTCAGTGATGCTTCCAGTAATGTTGTCAGTGTTTCGAATAACCTCAAAGTGATGCTGACAGTCACGTAGTAAGAGTTGCTACGAACCTCAATTTAATGCGACAGTGATGTGGTGAGAGTTGATAGTAATTTCAAAATCACGCTAAAGTGATGTAATGAGAGTTGCTACATACCTAAGAAATGATGCTAAAGTGATGTGGTGAGAGTTGCTACTTACCTAATAAATGATGCTACAGTGATGTGGTGAGAGTTGCTACGATCCTCAAAATGATGCTAAAGTGATGTAATGAGAGTTGCGACAAACCTAAGAAGTGATGCTTCAGTGATGTCGTGAGAGTTGCTACATACCTAAGAAATGATGCTACAGTGATGTGGTGAGAGTTGCTACGAACCTAAAAATTATGCTACAGTGATGTAATGAGAGTTGCTACGATCCTCAAAATGATGCTACAGTGATGTTATGACAGTTGCTACTAACCTAAGAAATTATGCTGACAATGTTGTGGTGACAGTTGATAGTCATTTCAAAATCATGCTAAAGTGATGTCATGAGAGTTGCTTCTAACCAAACAAATGATGCTACATTGATGTGGTGAGATTTGCTACGAACCTCAAACTGATGCTACAGTGATGTCATGGGAGTTGCTACTAACCTAAGAAATTATGCTACAGTGATATAATTAGAGTTGCTACAAATGTCAAAATGATGCAACAGTGATGTAGTGAGAGTTACTACGATCCTCAAAATGATGCTACAGTGATGTGGTGAGAGTTGCTAGTAATTTCAAAATCACGCTAAAGTGATGTCGTGAGAGTTGCTACGATCCTCAAAATGATGCTAAAGTGATGTAATGAGAGTTGCGAATAACCTAAGAAGTGATGCTACAGTGATGTGGTGAGAGTTGATACTAATTTCAAAATAATGCTAAAGTGGTGTAGTGAGAGTTGCTACGAACCGCAAAATGATGCTACAGTGATGTAATGAGAGTTGCTACTTACCTAAGAAATGATGTTACAGTGATGTGGTGAGAGTTGCTACGAACCTCAAAATGATGCTACAGTGATGTAATGAGAGTTGCTACAAATCTCCAAATGATGCTAGAGTGATGTAATGAGAGTTGCTACAAACCTAAGAAATGATGCTACAGTGATGTAATGAGAGTTGCTATAAATCTCCAAATGATGCTAGAGTGATGTAATGAGAGTTGCTACAAACCTAAGAAATGATGCTACAGTTATGTGGTGAGAGTTGATAGTAATTTCAAAATCATGCTAAAGTGATGTAATGAGAGTTGCTACTTACCTTAGAAATGATGGTACAGTGATGTGGTGATAGTTGCTACGAACCTCAAAATGATGCTACAGTGATGTAATGAGAGTTGCCACGAATCTCAAAATGATGCTACAGTAATGTCGCGAGAGTTGCGACTATCCTCAAAATGATGTGGCAGTGATGTAGTGACAATTGATACGAATCTCAAAATGATGCTAAAGTGATGTAATGAGAGTAGCTACAAACCTAAGAAGTGATGCTACAGTGATGTGGTGAGAGTTGATAGTAATTTCAAAATGATGCTAAAGCGGTGTAATGAGAGTTGCTACTAACCGAAGAAATGATGCTACAGTGATGTGGTGAGAGTTGCTACGAATCTCAAAATGATGCTACAGTGATGTTATGACAGTTGCTACTAACCTAAGAAATTATACTGACAGTGTTGTGGTGAGAGTTGATAGTAATTTCAAAATCATGCTAAAGTGATGTCATGAGAGTTGCTACGATCCTCAAAATGATGCAACAGTGATGTAATGAGAGTTGCTACGAATATCAAAATGATGCTACAGTAATGTAGTGAGAGTTGCTACAAACCTCAAAATGATGCTACAGTGATGTCATGGGAGTTGCTACTAACCTAAGAAATTATGCTACAGTGATGTGGTGAGAGTTGCTACTAACCTAAGAAATGATGCGACAGTGATGTAGTGAGAGTTGCGACTAATCTCAAAATGATGGTTACAGTGATGTAGTGAGAGTTGCTACGATGCTCAAAATGATGCTTACAGTAACGTCGTGAGAGTTGCTACGAACCTCAAAATGATGCTGAAAGTGATGTAGTGAGAGTTGCTACTAACCTAAGAAACGATGCTACAGTGATGTCATAAGAATTGCTACTAACCAAAGAAATGATGCTACAGTGATGTGGTGAGAGTTGCTACGAATCTCAAAATGATGCTACAGTGATGTTATGAGAGTTGCTACTAACCTAAGAAGTTATGCTACAGTGATGTGGTGAGTGTTGATAGTAATTTAAAAATCATGCTAAAGTGATGTAGTGAGAGTTGCTACGATCCTCAAAATGATGCTACAGTGATGTAATGAGAGTTGCTACTAACCTAAGAAGTTATGCTACAGTGATGTGGTGAGTGTTGATAGTAATTTAAAAATCATGCTAAAGTGATGTAGTGAGAGTTGCTACTATCCTCAAAATGATGCTACAGTGATGTAATGAGAGTTGCTACGAATCTCAAAATGATGCGACAGTAATGTCGTGAGAGTTGCGACTATCCTCAAAATGATACTAAAGTGATGTAGTGAGAGTTGCTACTATCCTCAAAATGATGCTACAGTGATGGAATGGGAGTTGCTAAGAATCTCAAAATGATGCTACAGTAATGTCGTGAGAGTTTCGACTATCCTCAAAATGATGCGACAGTGATGTGGTGAGAGTTGCTACGATCCTCAAAATGATGTTAAAGTGATGTAATGAGAGTTGCGACAAACCTAAGAAGTGATGCTACAGTGATGTGGTGAGAGTTGATACTAATTTCAAAATAATGCTAAAGTGGTGTAGTGAGAGTTGCTACGAACCGCAAAATGATGTTACAGTGATGTAATGAGAGTTGCGACAAACCTAAGAAGTGATGCTACAGTGATGTGGTGAGAGTTGATACTAATTTAAAAATAATGCTAAAGTGGTGAAGTGAGAGTTGCTACGAACCGCAAAATGATGCTGCAGTGATGTAATGAGAGTTGCTACTTACCTAAGAAATGATGCTGCAGTGATGTGGTGAGAGTTGCTACGAACCTCAAAATGATGCTACAGTGATGTAATGACAGTTGCTAGGAATCTCAAAATGATGCTCCAGTAATGTTGTGAGAGTTGCGACTATCCTCAAAATGATGCGACAGTGATGTAATGAGAGTTGCTACAAATGTCCAAATGATGCTTAAGTGATGTAATGAGAGTTGCTACAAACCTCAAAATGATGCGACAGTCATGTGCTGAGAGTTGATAGTAATTTCAAAATCATGCTAAAGTGATGTAGTGAGAGTTGCTACGAACCTCAAAATGATGCAGGGTGACTTTGTGGAAAGTCTGGCACTCCCAACACATTCATTCTTACGAATGCAGTGACAGGTCAGAGCAAAGGGAGCCTCCATGTCCACAGATGTCCACATGGCAGCTGGACTTCCTTTTTCACTCCTTCCCGTTCCTCCTGGTACTTTTTGACCACCGTTTGTTTGATGGTCTGAAAATGACACCCAGAGTAAATCAATACATTGAAATTCAAGATGAAATAAACTGGAGATATCAACTACTGCTTCAGATCATTTCCACACAAACCTTTCTGGTTGGCAAACATATGAGGCTCAAGGACCTGAACCAGTTCCCTGAACCCTTCCCTCTCAACAGTGCTGAGGGGCTGGCAGTCCTTCAGGATGAAATTCAGCAGAGCCTCATCCAGCATCTGCTTCCTGGAAGCTGGATGGTTAAAGATGAAGGAGAGAAGAAATGAATAGGAATTAATGATCAATGAAGCAACTGTGAGTCAGTTGGAGAGTGGCTGTATACCTGAGTTCATCCTGGTGGATCTGGGACTTCATTCTCATGCCTGGCCCCATCATGCCTCAGCACTGAAGAGGTGCTTTGGTTGAGATGAGACGCTTCTGTCCAACAAATGCGACATTCAACCTGCAGAAAAGAACATGAGTACTCAGCTAAAAGTTCCTTTCTTCATGGTGACTGGTGTTTCTTAGTCTTAGACCACCAGGTTTCCAATGAGGTGTATCGGATACGTTGTTGTGTGCCGCTGAAATCCGTCCAATTCCGGCGTTGTTTCCTCATGAAATGTGTTTGCCTTAAAGCTCATTAAAGTGTTGAACCACAATATCGTTCACCATAACTTAGTCAACTTCAACATAACCTACTTCTACATTCCAGTCCCGGCTGCTCCTGTTCTGCTGCAGTCCAGAAAACAACAACCCGATACAATTGGCGCTCCTTCCCACAGCTCCGGCCCGGATCCGCATGGTTCCGCTGACTGACTGTGAGACGCGCTCCCTCCAGAGTGGCACAGCCCGATGGGGGTCCTTATCTGGCACGGGGGCGTAAAACAGGTGCGACTGGAAAGCCTGGTTTATTCTGCGTCGAGGGAACGCGTTGCTCTGCAATTCACCGCCAAGCCGCTAGGGGGTGTGGCTTTGTCTTTGTGTTGTTTACGGGGCTCTTGTCGGATTCCTTGGTTTTCTTCCGGTCACAGACAACAATTGTTGGCCATTTGTCAGTCTTTGTAGTGCCGCAATAAATCCTTTCTTCGGCTTAGTCCATTTTTTCTTGAAGCTTTCACCACAGAAACTTTGAAAATGGCAGTGTTGTTGTGCTGCGACTGAACCGGAAATGACGTTCTGAGCAAACCAATCACAGTCCTCGACGTTGACGTCACCACGCGTTGACGCGACGCGTAGGCAGGATATTTTGGAGGCGCGCGTCCGGCTACGGCGTCGGGTCCGCGGAGGGGTCTGCGTTGACGGCGTAGGTACGGTGTCAACGCGACGCAGAAGCATAAATCAGGCTTTATAATCCAATAGGAAGTTAGCATGTCAGGGATGAGACACCCTTATCGTCCAACAGGAAATTAGCATGTCAGGGATGAGACACCCTTATCGTCCAACAGGAAGTTAGCATGTCAGGGATGAGACACCCTTATCGTCCAACAGGAAGTTAACATGTCAGGATGAGACTCCCTTACAGTCTAACAGGAAGTTAGCATGTCAGGGATGAGACATCCTTATCGTCCAACAGGAAGTTAACATGTCAGGATGAGACACCCTTATAGTCCAACAGGAAGTTAGCATGTCAGGGATGAGACACCCTGATCGTCCAACAGGAGGTTAGCATGTCAGGGATGAGACACCCTTATCGTCCAACAGGAAGTTAGCATCTCCATGGTTCCCTTGACCAGAAGCCAGTGGGATCGTTCCATTCTGACATCTTGATTGACATTTGTCCTTCTCTTAGCTAAATAGCTGGCAATCATTTGAAAAAAAACCTTGATTTACTTTTTCTATTTTGATCTTCAGCTCATTTGCATACTTTTGTGAAAATTCCCCCCCCCCTTTTTTTTTTTTTTTTGCTGCTGTTTTTAGCACAAAGTCCACCTGGTGCCTAAAGACCAGTTCAGCATGGACTACGTTGAACATTCAGTCCGCTGCATCAGCACCCATGGACGGTTCCCCCCTGACAGGAGGATTCTGGTGAGGAATATTAGTGGGACAGCACTCTTGTTAGAAGGGTTCTGATCCACCTTCCCTCCCCCTGTAGCTCCTCCTGTGTCCCCTCAGCGCTCTTGTTAGAAGGGTTCTGATCCACCTTCCCTCCCCCTGTAGCTCCTCCTGTGTCCCCTCAGCGCTCTTGTTAGAACGGTTCTGATCCACCTTCCCTCCCCCTGTAGCTCCTCCTGTCTCCCCTCAGCTCTCTTGTTAGAACGGTTCTGATCCACCTCCCCCCCCCCTGTAGCTCCTCCTGTGTCCCCTCAGCGCTCTTGTTAGAACGGTTCTGATCCACCTTCCCTCCCCCTGTAGCTCCTCCTTTGTCTCCTCAGCGCTCTTGTTAGAACGGTTCTGATCCACCTTCCCTCCCCCTGTAGCTCCTCCTGTGTCCCCTCAGCGCTCTTGTTAGAACGGTTCTGATCCACCTTCCCTCCCCCTGAAGCTCCTCCTGTGTCCCCTCAGCGCTCTTGTTTGAACGGTTCTGATCCACCTTCCCTCCCCCTGTAGCTCCTCCTGTGTCCCCTCAGCGCTCTTGTTAGAAGGGTTCTGATCCACCTTCCCTCCCCCTGTAGCTCCTCCTGTGTCCCCTCAGCGCTCTTGTTAGAACGGTTCTGATCCACCTTCCCTCCCCCTTTAGCTCCTCCTGTGTCCCCTCAGCGCTCTTGTTAGAACGGTTCTGATCCACCTTCCCTCCCCCTGTAGCTCCTCCTGTGTCCCCTCATGTTTCCAAACTCCCTCCCACTGGTTGGTGCTTAAGGAGGGCCAGAGCTCCTCCTACAGGAGCCCATCCTGGCCTCCCCCGCTGCAGCTCCTCCACTGCCCTCCCACCAGAGAGATGAGCCCCCTGGTTCAGAGGTGACAGACCACCTCTGGGAGCAGACAACAGAGACCACATCAGGCTGGAATCCGTGCAGGTACGGAGGCTGACGGCTGCTGAGTGAGTGAGTTTACGACGCTCCCACCACCGCTGCTGGATTGATTTAACACATCTGGAATATTTAGATTTATTCTGGGTCAACATCTGCATCTGTTGAAGTCCTCAGTCTCCATGCAGGTGGTGTTGTTCCAGATAAAAGGTCTCAATAACAGCATCACTCCAGATGAAACCATTCCAAAGAAGGCTAAGTGGAGCTGGCATATCAGCCCCCAATGGAAGCCTGCTGCTGCTGCCAAGCTCTCCATGTCATCATGGAAAAGTTGATTGTTCAACTCAATGTTTTTCCCATTGAGAGGAGATTTGTTGTTCCACCATGAAGTTTTTTCTTGTGATGAGTTTGTGTGTTGTAGTAGCATGAAGATATCTTGTTATCATGATCAACTCATCTGGCCTGGTGGAAGAACGCTGCTGTGTTTGGATTCAGACGAGTCAAATCTGAACCAGGGACTTGTAGTTTTATCCTCGGTCTCCGGACTCATAAAATGGAGACCGGCCCAGTTTGACACTTTTGAACTCCTCCATGAGGTTCAAATCTCATGACTGAGATTCGTGATTGGAAACATCGGCGGTTCAGGAAAGAAAACATGTACCATTGAACATCGCTCTCATCCTTCTACTCAGAACGCTGCGGTGGACTCCACCGTGTCCAGGCTTTGGGCAGATACGTCTTCATCCTCCACCACCACCAGCCGCTCCACCCCACCCACCCTGTGCAGGTCTACATTACCAGGGTCGGATCTGGCAGGGTGGAGGATCTTTGATTCATCTTAGCTTTCCTGATCCGGCTGTTTGAGAAACATTAAAATGGAGATGGTTGTTTGTGTCTTTCAGGCCACGCCAACGCCTCCTTCTGTCCCCACGCTTACGGCTGCCGAAACGTGCCGGTGTCTGAAAACCAGATCATTTTGGATGTGCCGGACCACCAGGTCCTCCTCACCTGCAGGTTCCTGCAGGCAGAGCCCTGTGGTGGTAGGTTTCCTGCTCCTCTGCTGGACTGATACCCTCTCCCTTTCCCCACACGTATCTGCTGTTTCTACTCTGTGCCTCCTTCTCCTCTGTCAGGCCTGGACTTCTTCCTTCTGTCTCTCCAGGATTACGTCCTGGTGGTGCCTGAGAGCAGCTCCAGCTCCAGCTCCCTGAACCAAGAACCACTGGAGAAATCTGACCACTTCATCAGCAACTGTGGCCTCAACAGCTTTCATGTCAAGTCGGTGTCTCTCAGCCTGAGTTGGTCCATGTTCTGTATCCCTGAATGTTCTAGAGGAACTAAACTGGGCCTGACTGGGACCCTTCTGTCTGCTCAGATTTGGGTTGTGAATGCATTCAGATGTCATTTACAAGCATTGGAACTAAAGACCTGTGCCTCAAGAATATTCAGTTCTTGATTTACTTTCTCTTGCAGGGTTTCATTTTGTGCTAATTTTCTTTGTTTGTTTGTTTCTTTCTTTCTTTGTTTGTTTGATCTTTGTTTTTTGTTGTCCTTCCATTTAGCAAGTTTGGCTAAGAACCGTTTCCCCACTAACAAATTTTCCTAAAATGTCTCGCTAACGTTTCCTTTTTCTCTGTCGTCCCTCCTGTCCTTCGTCTCCATTCTGTCTCAGCTCAGCTGTGTCTCTTGGGCTCTCTTCAACAACGGCGCCCTGCCTTGTGCCTGCCATGAGGTTGGAGCTGAGAGTGACACCTGCGAGTCATTTGGTGGTCGGTGCCGCTGCAGGCCCCACGTGATTGGCCGAGACTGCTCCATGTGGGCCGCGGGCTGCTGGGGATTCCCCACTGCAGACGTGAGTGTCAGATTGGATGAATGATGAGTAATAAGGGCTTTTAATGATGAGTGAGAGGACGGACCAAACCAACCTGTCCAACCATCAGAGGACAGTTTGTTGTTCTCGTTTCAACACTTACTACATTACTGTCAGCATCATTTTGAGTTTATTAGCAACGATCACTACATCACTGTCAGCATCATTTTTGAATTCATTAACAATTCTTCCTACATAACTGTAGCATTATTTTGAGGTTTTTAGCAGCTCTTACTAGATTACTGTTAGCATCATTTTTGAGGTTATTCGAAAATTTCTCTCCATTAATGTTAGCATCATTTTGAGTTCATTAGCAATTCTTCCGACATCACTGTCGCAATATTTTGAGGTTCGTAGCAACTTTTACTACATTAATGTCGCATTATTTTTAGGTTCGTAGCAACACTTAGTACATGACTGTCAGCATCACTTTGAGGTTATTCGAAACGTTCACTCCATTACTGTTAGCATCATTTTGAGATCATTAGCAATTCTTACTACATCACTGTCGCATCATTTTGAGGTTAGAAGCAACTCTTACTACATTACTGTAAGCACCACTGAGTTGATTAGCAACTATCACTACATTACTTTTAGCATCATTTTGAGTTTATTAGCAACTATCACGACATTACTGTTAGCGTCATTTTGAGTTTATTAGAAATTCATAGACATCACTGTAGCATAAAATTGAGGTTAGTAGCAACTCTTACTACATGACTGTCAGCATCACTTTGAGGTTGTTTGAAACACTTACTACATTACTGTAAGCATCACTGAGTTTATTAGCAACTATCACTACATTACTGTAAGCATCACTGAGTTTATTAGCAACTATCACTACATTACTGTTAGCATCATTTTGAGGTTAGAAGCAACTGTTACTAAATGACTGACAGCATCACTTTTAGGTTGTTCGAAACACTTACTACATTACTGTAACCATCACTGAGTTAATTAGCAACTATCACTACATTACTGTTTGCATCATTTTGAGTTCATTAGCAATTCTTCCGACATCACTGTCGCAATATTTTGAGGTTCGGAGCAACACTTACTACATGACTGTCAGCATCACTTTGAGGTTATTCGAAACTTTCACTCCATTACTGTTAGCATCATTTTGAGATCATTACCAATTCTTCTGACATCACTGTCGCATCATTTTGAGATCTTTAGCAATTCTTCTGACATCACTGTCGCATTATTTTGAGGTTCGTAGCAACTCCTACGACATGACTGTCAGCATCACTTTGAGGTTGTTCGAAACACTTACTGCATTACTGTAAGCATCACTGACTTGATTAGCAACTATCACTACATTACTGTCGCATCATTTTGAGATCATTAGCAATTCTTCTGACATCACTGTCGCAATATTTTGAGGTTTGTAGCAACTTTTACTACATTACTGTCGCATTATTTTGAGGTTCGTAGCAACTCTTACTACATGACTGTCAGCATCACTTTGAGTTTATTAGCAACTATCACTGCATTACTGTTCGCATAATTTTGAGTTAATGAGCAATTCTCACGACATCACTGTAGCATTGAATTGAGTTCATTAGCAACTCTTACTAAATGACTGTCAGCATCACTTTGAGGTTGTTCGAAACTCTTACTACATTACTTTAAGCATCACTGAGTTTCTTAGCAACTATTGCTACATTAGTATTAGCATCATCTTGAGTTCATTCGCAATTCTTCCGACATCACTGTCGCAATATTTTGAGGTTCGTAGCAACTTTTACTACATGACTGTCGCATTATCTTGAGGTTTGTAGCAACACTTAGTACATGACTGTCAGCATCACTTTGAGGTTATTCGAAACGTTCACTCCATTACTGCTAGCATCATTTTGTGTTCATTAGCAATCCTTACTAAATCACTGTCGCATCATTTTGAGATCTTTAGCAATTCTTCTGACATCACTGTCGCATTATTTTGAGGTTCGTAGCAACTCTTACGACATGACTGTCACCATCACTTTGAGGTTATTCAAAACACTTACTACATTACTGCAAGCATCACTGAGTTGATTAGCAACTATCACTAGATTACTGTTAGCATCATTTTGAGTTCATTAGCAATTCTTACTACATCACTGTCGCATCATTTTGAGATCATTAGCAATACTTCCGACATCACTGTCGCATTATTTTGAGGATCGTAGCAACTGTTACTACATGACTGTCAGCATCACTTTGAGGTTATTCGAAACACTTAGTACATTACTGTAAGCATCACTGAGTTGATTAGCAACTATCACTACATTACTGTTAGCATCATTTTAAGTTCATTAGCAATTCTTCCGACATCACTGTCGCAATATTTTGAGGTACGTAGCAACTTTTACTACATTACTGTCGCATTATTATGAGGTTCGTAGCAACTCTTTGGACATGACTGTCAGCATCACTTTGAGGTTATTCGAAACGTTCACTCCATTACTGTTAGCATCATCTTGAGTCCATTAGCAATTCTTCTGACATCACTGTCGCAATATTTTGAGGTTCGTAGCAACTTTTACTACATTACTGTCGCATTATTTTGAGGTTATTCGAAACTCTTACTACATTACTGTCAGCATCACTTTGAGGTTATTCGAAACTTTCACTATATCACCGTCAGCATCATTTTGAGTTCATTATCAATTCTTACTACATCACTGTCGCATCATTTTGAGATCATTAGCAATTCTTCCGACATCACTGTAACATTATTTTGAGGTTCGTAGCAACTCTTACTACATGACTGTCAGCATCATTTTGAGGTTATTCGAAACTCTCACTCCATTACTGTTAGCATCATTTTGAGTTCATTAGCAATTCTTACTACATCACTGTCGCATTATTTTGAGGTTTGTAGCAACTCTTACGACATGACTGTCAGCATCACTTTGAGGTTGTTCGAAACACTTACTACATGACTGTAAGCATCACTGAGTTGATTAGCAACTATCACTACATTACTGTTAGCATCATTTTGAGTTCATTAGCAATTCTTCCGACATCACTGTCGCAATATTTTGAGGTTCGTAGCAACTTTTACAACATTACTGTCGCATTATTTTGAGGTTCGTAGCAACTCTGAGTACATGACTGTCAGCATCACTTTGAGGTTATTCGAAACGTTCACTCCATTACTGTTAGCATCATTTTTAGTTTATTAGCAATTCTCACTAAATCACTGTCGCATCATTTTGAGTTCATTAGCAACTCTTACTACATGACTGTCAGCATCACTTTGAGGTTATTCGAAACTTTCACTCCATTACTGTTAGCATCAAATTGAGTTCATTAGCAATTCTTACTACATCACTGTCGCATCAGTTTGAGGGTCGTACCAACTCTTACTACATTATTGTTGCATTATTTAAAGGTTCGTAGCAACTCTTACTACATTACTGTCAGCATCACTTTAAGTTTATTAGCAACTATCACTACATTACTGTTAGTTTCAGTTTGAGTTTATTAGCAATTCTTACGACATCACTGGAGCATTAAATTGAGTTCATTAGCAACTCTTACTACATGACTGTCAGCATCACTTTGAAGTTGTTCGAAACACTTACTACATGACTGTCAGCATCACTTTGAGGTTGTTCGAAACTCTTACTACATTACTAGTTTATTAGCAACTATCACTACATTAGTTTTAGCATCATCTTGAGTTCATTTGCAATTGTTACGACATCACTGTCCCATCAGTTTGAGATCATTACCAATTCTTCTGACATCACTGTCGCATTATTTTGAGGTTCGAAGCAACTTTTACTACTTTACTGTAGCATTTTTTAAGGTTCGTAGCAACCATTACTACATGACTGTCAGCATCACTTTGAGGTTGTTCGAAACTCTTACTACATTACTGTAATTATCACTGAGTTTATTAGCAACTATCACTACATTACTATTAGCATCATTTTGAGGTTAGAAGCAACTCTTACTACATGACTGTCAGCATCACTTTGAGGTTGTTTGAAACTCTTACTACATTACTGTAAGCATCATTTTTAGGTTATTCGAAACTTTCACTCCATTACTGTTAGCATCATCTTGAGTTCATTAGCAATTGTTACGACATCACTGTCCCATCAGTTTGAGATCATTACCAATTCTTCTTACATCACTGTCGCATTATTTTGAGGTTCGAAGCAACTCTTACTACATCACTGTTGCATTTTTTAAGGTTCGTACTGTGGCAAGGCGAGCGGTGGGGAACAGTTGCTGACAACGCCACCTGGGGGCTTTCACCCCAGGATATAAACAAAATTTCAAAATGACCAGGCTTCCACTTGAACAAAGGCACACAGTTCGAGAGATACAACAGGACAGGACCGTGATTTCCAATTATAAAAATACTTTGATTAGAAAAATAGTTTAAAATGAGCAACAGACTAAATGAATACCAATGGATATAATAAGGAGTGCAAGAGGAATTACCGAAAGGAAAAGGGGACAGGACTGGGGCTTACCACGACAGCGGTAACAAAAAGGGGAAGGATCCAAAAAAACTACACTGTGCCCGTGACACAGCAAACCAAAAAAACATGAATAAGGAACCACCACCAGGGGGACCGCTGCCGCTCTGGGCACTCCATACCTGTCAAAGAAAAGAAAAGAACACCATCAAAAACATGAAATCAAGGCAACCCTCACACACGAACTAAATATCGCTACCACAAATAACCCAACAGAAACTGTTTTAAATCCAAATGATCAAAATGGGGAGCAAAAGGCTATGATAATAATAATAATAATAATAATAATAATAATAATAATAATAATAAGGGTTCTAAACAATAAATCAAATGTAACCCACAAAAACTAACAGTAATAATTCAAAGAAAGAAATAACAAATACAAAAGGAATAAACTCAAGTAATTAAGGAAATGTCTGCCCCTCTAATTAAAACCAGTCTCCAAGGGGGATGGCTCAGCGCCGATGAGGGTCGGGATGCCCTCTCTTGGCCCACGTTGAGGCTCTTATAAAGGCCGTAGTGCACGGCTTTAACCGCCGTTACTGGGATCAGAGCCGTTATGAGCCGAATCAGCAAGAATCCAGACTGAAGAAGAGAAGAAGAGGAAGAACCAAAACAGCAGCGAGGCTCACAGCAGCAATTGACGCGCACTGCAAAATAAACAAGTTAACCTAATTAAAATGTGGATGAAGGGCATTACAGAATAACAAAAGCTAAGAATGAACATTTCCTACCGGAGAGCAGAATCGTGGCGTCAGACGAGGCAGGAGGAGGAAGCCCGCAGCCCAGACTACACAAACGATGGCCGGGAGAGGATAATCAGAACACCACAGACCATCGGCAGCTTGATATGAAAGGCAGACAACTACGCGTCTTACCCACAGAAAGCGCACCACGCACACACTGGCCCAAGGGAGACAGCCCAGCTCCCGGTAACACCACACCGCTGGACGGAGCAAAACTGGAGTAAACAGGGGGCCCAGGACACTGAATAATGGAGCAGAGCAAGCATGCATACCTTTGTTTGTAACCAATCTGCTGACCAGCGAGACGCCACCACGCACGGCTGTCGGCTCCGTAAAGGAGGGAGAGGAAGTGGAAAGGACGGAGAAGGGTCGGACCAGGTCTACTGCTAGGTGACCACTCACTATCGTCTGCCACACTGCCCCTCACGGTGGGGAGTGTAGCGCTATCCTGCCACAACACACACACTCACACACACACACACACACACACTGAGACATGCAGCAGCTCACAGTAACTGCCTCAGTCACACAGCAGATAGACTCCTTTCTATAACAAGATAAGCAGTAGAAAATGGATGGAAGTGATGATGAACTGATGAACAGGTGATTTGTCCAAAAGTCAACATCAGATTCATTTCCAATCTGTGGAAGCAGTTTCATCTTGAGGTTCCAGGTAAGAACAGCCAGCTGTGGGCTGACACACATCTCTTCAGGAGCACTTCTATGCTCCAAACTTGCCAGGTTGAATTGTGTCTGTATTCTGAGGGCAGCAGGAGGACGGAGGAGTGAGGACACACACATTTGGACCTGAGAGCAGCTGTGTGTGGGATTTCCCCAGCAAAGATAAAACCAGCTCCTTCATGCTGGCTAAGAATGTTTACAGTCACACTGACCCAGCTACAAATACTTTGATATGCAACAGACTGGTTTCTCTTCTGGTAGTTTGTTATCAACTGTTGTCACATTTAATGATCAATTTAGCTGACAAGATGAAGGCTCCAAAGGACCAGTTGGAGTTGCCGGGGATTGAACCCGGGGCCTCATACATGCAAAGCATGCGCTCTACCACTGAGCTACATCCCCTCTGTCAGAGTCACTCTTTAACTGATGCAGGAACACAAACACAGACACAACATTTTTATTCTTCATTTTAGGGATCAAAAGGAAGTCAGCCTGTGATCTCAAAGGCTCTGTGATCTCAGTAGTTTCACTGTGATGTCAGCCCACACAGCCTTAGACCACAGAGGCAAGTCAGGCTCCAGGAAGCTGAGGCTGCTGCGTTCTCAGTCCAATCCAGAGTGAAGGTTTCCCTCTCTGAAGCTTTCCAATCCAGCCCAGATCCTCTCTGACTAGCAGGAGTCTTTGACCAGGAAATGAGAATTATATTGAACGTCTGCTCATCCTCAGAATGAAGTAAAAGTATTTGTGTTCCTAAAATAATGTACAGATGTTAAGATCAATTATTAACATTGATTGACAGCTCTAAACTGACCCATCATCACTATACAGTTGCAAACTGAGGACTGAAATATTTAGAAATCCACAGTTGCTCATAACAACTGGTAGTACAAGTACACAGTAGAGACGACTGTAGGAAGTAGCAGTAGTGAGCCTTGAAGAAAATGCAGTAAAGACAGGAAGCCCCATCACATTGTCAGTGTTTCAGTGACTGGCATTGTGAAGAGACTGAGACAAAGTCAGTTATGAATGGAGGGCTGAGTTGGAGCAGAGGGGTGCAGGATCCTGGGGGTGGACTGTCTTTAGGGGGCTGAGGTGTCTGGTGGTCTTGGTGGACCCTCTGCATCTCAAGCTGAGACAACAGAGTCCTGTGTTCTTGAGTCATTGTCTATAGTCTCTGTTGTTGGAGAGCTCAGTGTGGTCCCTGATGGTCTAGTGGCTAGGATTCTGCGCTTTCACCACCGTGGCCCGGGTTCGATTCCCGGTCAGGGAATGAGTTATTTAGAGGTTGAGGGAGAGGTGATCAGGTGGTCCACATGATGGTGGAGGTGATGAACTGTGAATCCATCATGGCTCCACTCTCACCCCCATTGTAGTGTTCTTGGTTCACTCTGCCATGGCCCCATGTTGAAGGGTGACTGTCTCATTCAGGTTCAACCCTTTGTTAGACTCTATTAAGTCACTGACTCCTGCAAGGACAAACTCTGTAAAGTATATCCATGGTGAGGCCTCCCTCAGGAACTAGAACACCAAAGATGAACTGCACTTCATCCATCAAGCTCAGTTGTGTTGGTGTTCTATGAAGTACTGCCTTCAGAAAGGCACCAAGGATGTCCTGTTGGTCCTCACTGTCCAGGTAGACAGGCTCAGGAAGAGGATCACACAACTAAAATACAGTACAAATAAATACATCCATCCATACATTGTCTTCCGCTCATTCCTACACATTAAGGGTCACGGGGGGGTGGAGCCTATCCCAGCGTCAACGGGCTGAACCCTGAACAGGTCGCCAGTCCATCGGTGGGCCAACATAGAGAAACGAACAACCATTCACACTCACATTCATACCTACGGTCAATTTAGAGTAGTCAAAGTACAAATACATATTTATTTTTAAGAATCAATGTATTACAAGTACTTTCAGGAAAAAACTAACCAAAATGTTCTTAAAAAAACAAAAAAAAGTTCTTAAAAAAACAAAACAAAATGTTCTTAGCAAAAACCTCTTCACCGTGTGTGTACCGCACATCTGTAAAGTGAGTGTGTGAGAGTGTGTGAGCGTAAGTGTGTAACAGTCAGTGAGCGTGACAAGAACTCCTGAAACACTTCATCAAAGTGCTTTCAAATCTTGTTCAACTGCAACATTCATCCATTCAAACCTGACCTCATCGGTTTGGCATTGTGAAGTTTGTCACTTCAAATCTTCATTCAAGACAATTTCACCTTTAATGCGTGGACTTTGGGGGACAGTTGAAGTCCATCCAGATCCAAGAGAAGTTTTTGAAACACTTCAGAAGTGTAGCACAATCGTGGGGGACATGCAAGGTTGAGGGCACCCATCAGTCCCATTAGCAGTGCACAGGCCTGGGCAGCATTCCTGCATGTAGGCAAAGTCAGAGTAGTCAAAATAGTACATCCAACTCTGTAGCGCCACCTAAGTAGAATACCAATGTTTGAGATCCTGCTTGTTCAGCATGAATGTTCCAGCAGTGGTCACCTACCTGTGTACTTTGCAATAGTCACCAGTCGCTCTTGGTGCCACCCCTGGTTGTGCCAGTGTCTCCAACAGTGTCTCCAACAGTGTCTCAGCAGCGCCCGTGATCTTAGCAGGACTGATGAGCCTGTGGTTCAGGAACAGGTCCTTTCTAATTGTGCAGATGAGGTTTCAGTTCCAAAGCCTGCATTGTATGTTTTCATGCAAGAAGACACATCACCTCCAGCTGAGACCTGCCAGGTGGTCCTGCTTCATTCAACTCTGCTGCCTCTGCCACTGCCCTGACTGGTGAGGCTGACAGCAGGTTCTCTCTCATCTAAACTCTCTGTTTACAATGGAGGCTGAAATCCTTGTGATTGGTGGTTCAATCATCAGGTCTGTTGAACTCCCAGGTGCCATCACCTGCTGTCTTCCTGGTGCCAAAGTTGTGGGCATTATTGAACGTCTCCAGGACTCATCGATCTCCACCCCTCCTGCAGGTTCTCCCTGTCTCTGTGTGGGTTCTCTCTGGTTCTCCAGCTTCCTCCCACAGTCCAAAGACATCAAGAGGGTAGTGGTTACCTGAACACTCTAAATGACTGTGAGAGTGAATGGTTGTCTGTCTGTGTGTGTTGGTCCTGGGATGGACTGGCGACCCATCAAGGGTGAACCCCCTCCTCACCTGATGTCAGCTGTGATAGGCTCCACCCCCACGAACCATTGCAGACAATCAGTATAGAAATGGAAACTTAGCTGCTATGTTGAATCACTAAAACCTTCTGAAGTCTACTTTTGCTTCAGTGGTAAAGTAGAATGTTATTAACTCTCCCAATGGTTTGAATTCTGATTTCCACCTCTTTTTAACAGATCCACATTTCAAAACAACCAGGTTTATTTGGCTCCTTTCTTTTAGCAGAGGATGGTTTTGATCCATCAACCTCTGGGTTCTGGCCCAGCTCTCTTCCTCTGCTCCTCTCTGTTCTACCATCTATTGAACAGGTCTTGATTTAGGAGAGCAGGATTGAGACAAGAACAGGAATGTGAGAGTTGAAGGTTCACAATTTGGCTCTGAAGCCTCAGCAGGTAAAGATTCATCTCTTATTTCAGAGGTGATTTGAAGAATTAATTGTTGCTGAACTGTTGATGCTTCAATTTCTGGACGTTCACTGGTGGAATGTTTGAGGGTCAGAGGTGAAAAGAGGACAAGTGCACCTGTTGTGTGTGATGGGGCACCAGCATGGAGGAAGTTGTCAAACATTTCCAGCTAAACAGCAGGAAACTTCAAGTAAAGAATTAAAATGATTTAATTCAGTGTTTAACTCCCAGGCCTCTGTAATAAAACACCAGGAACAACTGACGACCTCACCATGACTTCACCCTGATAACCAGGAGGTAACCTGGTAGTCAGAGCAGCGGTGCTCAGGTCTGTGGACTCAGAGGACGGTTCTTCTTCTGGTCCTGGGTTTGAAGACATCAGCAGCCTTGTTTGAGTCAACTGGGATGTTCCTCTCAATAGACAGCAGCATTAAATCAGAGAGCCTGTCTGCTCCATGGCTCCTCCTGAGCTGGTCCTGGATCAGCTTCAGTTTGGAGAGTCACTGTTACACTGGAGCAGAGGTCACTGGCAGTGCTGCATATACTGGGAGGAGCCTGTGGCTCTGGGTACACTGTGCCCATGTTGTTGGCTTGAAGGCAGCTCAGCGTTACTGCACATTGTTGTTTTGGAGAGTTCAAGATGAGGAGAACACCTCAAGTTCAGGACATTTTCTTCCCAGAGTGATAAAAGCAGCCAACACCTCCAGCACAGAGAGGCTGGGAGAGACCTGCCACACCTCTCCAGTGACCTGGGACATGATGGCAGTGGTGGGATTTGAACCAACACCTCCTCAGAGACTGGAGTCTAAATCCAACACCTTAGACCGCTCAGCCACACTACCTCACTGAACTATTCACTGAGTTGGTCTGCTAAAGGCATGTTGAAGAGGAAGTAACAATGATTTCAAACTTATTCTGAAGGGTGACCCCTTCCCTCCCACGGTCACAGGAAGTGACGACAGCACCGCTTGAAGAAGCCGGGAAAAAAATGGTAAAAGGACCCAATTTAAACAGAGCCTTTCTACCTCAGCAGCCATGCTAGCAAACCCCCTTTGTTTGGTTGTTGTTGTTTAGTGGCTGTGGATGAACACACAGGAGAAGTTGAGCATGAATCTGTGTTCCTGTTCACTTGAATATATGCAGGAGTAGCAGGTGGAAATACGACTGTTTATATTTGTTCTGATTTCAGAACTGTTGACACAACGGTGTCAGATTAAAGCATCTCCACCTTCCAGATGCTGGTCTCCTTCTGGGGTCCTGACTGACCTCCATCTTGTGTTCTGGATCCACCTGAACCCAGCAGCTCCAGATCCCTTCACTCCCTTACAGGGATAGAAAATGGCTGCTGGATGGAAGTCCCCCAACTGTGGCTGTTCTGAAACTCTTCTCCTAAGTCACTCCTGAGTTGACACTGAGATGGAAACTCTGAGTATCAGGTTCAGAACAGCTGATCTGAGTTGGTCCAATCAACTGTGAGTACGTTCACCTTGAGTGTCACACGTACACAACCACGACAAAATGCCATCATCAATGGAGCCCTGATACCACGAGTCACCATGACAACCAAGAACAAAATAACAAGTTACTTTGAAACAAGACCTTCATATATTTATGATGACATCACCAATATGAGCCTTCCCAGTCTGTCAGGTGGTAGAATTCAGTCAGCACCAATGACATCAGAGTCAGAGTTTAGAGATCAAAGACAGACATTAAAGCCTCTCTGATAAAACAAAAATATAGTGTAGTACACTGTAAAAGAATATTGCAATATATTAAATATGATGTTTCCATGGAGGGGCAGTTTAACATTTTTATTCTTGGATGCATTTATATTTTAGAATCAGAAAGGCAGTGACAATGACATCATCAAGACAAAACCTGGTGTTACAAAGGTGAGGTGAGCAATTTTAACAATCAATCCAAAATTTAGGCCTGAAGTTAGAAAATAATATTCGCTAGCTAGCAATGTTAGCTAGTTAACGTTAGCAAGCTGGCAATATTTAGCACCACCAACTAGTTAAACAAGGTCAACAGCTGTTATGATGATGGTCACATGATTTAACCTTCCTCCTGTGGGACCTGTTGGAGATTCTAAATGCATCAAAGAAGCACATCAACTTGTTGACTGCATCAAGGCTTTCTGACTTTGTCAGGAACCTCTAGTTCAACAAAATAAAACCAACAAATGTTGTTCACTGAATGATCAAATAGTGAGGGTCTGTCTGGACCCAGTTATCAAAATAAGATGACAAAGCAACAATCAGAGCCAAACCTGAAGTCAGAAGTGCACTGTCAGCAACTCTGCCAGCAACTCCTCTCCCAGTCATGGGAGCTTCAGGGACTCTCATCAGCCTCGTTCTCCCATCGACCTGCACAACAACACAACAAACAAAGACGGCAGGTCCAGTGTGGTCCTGATAAGACCACTGGACTGCAGGGTCCCAGTATCACTGGTGACAATGATTTTACCAGCTGGGACCTTGGACAAGAACTTCTCAGAGGAAACTCATCATGGAGGCTCAGTGAAGAAAACTAGACCTGAGCTGCCTGCTGGAACCTAGCAGGTGAAGGACAGAGCTCCACCTCTTTAGAGACACCACCACTGTGGGCTCATGTTGGCAAAAGAAGTGGGTCAGTTTTTGACACACACACACACACACACACACACACACACACACACACACATGCATGTTCTTACACACAGAGACTTTTCTTCTGTTTTTGTTTTTTACTGGTTTTGAACCAGTAACTGGTTTCTGTTGGTTTGATTTGCTTGACTGGTTGTTGTTTGTTGATCTTCCAAATCCATATTTTGGGTTCTGGCTTGTTCTGCTTTTCATTTTGTGTTTGTATTAGAGTTCTGTTGCTGAAAAAAAGACTTTTTTGCCTTTTTCTTGAAGTAAATATATGAGGGTCTAAACCAGGGGTGTCAAACTGATCCAGTAAAGGGCCATGTGGCTGCAGGTTTTCATTCCAACCTAGCAAAAGCAACACGCAATCCAACCAATGAGCTGTGTGGACACAGGTTGATTGATTTAAGTAGATTCAGGTGTTGCTTTTCCTCGGTTGGAATGAAAACCTGCAGCCACACGGCCCTTTACTGGATCAGTTTGACACCTGTGGTCTAAACTGACCATAACACCATGGATGTTCCAATAGTTAATGATATTAAAATGAATACTAAATCAAACCAGTCCATGTCAGAGATGTGTTCTAACACCCTCAGTAACGGTCAGGAAACACAACAACCTTTGGTTTATTTCTAGGATTTTCTTGAGTTTCATTTTACCATTTTTTTAACTGAAATTGAGGGTTTAGTGACTAAAAAAAGGTCCAGAGGCCCACAACTAAATATTCAAGCCAATATTTCCATGGATAAGGAAGCCTAACAAGGAAACAAGAGATGGAAACAACTTGGAGGATAGAAAATTGTTTTAGTTTATTTGACAGCTGATTGAAGACGTGGGTCAAAACTGACCGTTACCATAGAGATGGGAACAGAAAGCTGACACAAGAGGAAGGTTCCAGCTCTGAAAAAGGAGTTTGATCAAAATCTTCAACTGCCAGTAGAAATATCCTTTTGTATGTTGACCTTTGTTGACAGAAGTCACTTTAGCTTGGCAGTGAAAAGAATGGCTGCTAGCTTGACAAAGAACTGCACAAACCAGGTTCAAGCTGGACTTTGGACCCTGGTATCTGCAACGACTCCATCAACTCCTAATCTAGCAGCTCTGCTGGGTCCAACTATTTTACAGAACATTTGACAGACCTGTGGAGCACTGAGGACACACATGAGTTGATCACATGATCCACTGAAGCGCCATTTTACCTGCCACTGAGGTCACCAACATGAGCTGGAGTTGGGAATCTTGAACTGAACCTGGTATCACAGGGACACCTACTGCTGCAAAATGGAACAGCAACACTGAACCAAGTACAGGATTGGAGGGAGACTGATGGTCGCTGTTTGGGTTTTTGAAGAACAAGGAGGGCGTGGGTTCAAGCTGGATTCTCAGAGACTATTTCCCCAACCTCTACATTGGAATCTGCACTGTCATCCAGTAATGTGACTGAAGTCATCCAGTCACGTGACTGGATGACATCAGTCACATGACTGAAGTCATCCTGTCATGTCAGTGATGTCACTTGGCAGGACTCTCATTGCCGTCTCATTCCAGAAAAGAACCCAGACTCCACCTGTGGCTCCATGATAACTGATGGACCTCTGGTTGGAGGCTGGACGATGATGTTTGGACTGGAAGGAAAACTCCTTGTCCAAATTCCATTGTGTTCAAGTTTAAAGTCCCACAATAAGAAGTAGCTGAATCTGACAGGTGAAGGTTTGGAACTACAAGATGGTGATGTTTCCTTGACTTGATGCTCTGACTGTCAGGGTGGATGACAGCTTCTTCTGCTGCTGCATCTGAGTGGCTATGATTGGAGCTTTTACCCTCCAAGGTTGTCTGGTTCCAGGGGAAACTTTAAAATTCCAGTCCCCAACCTTGGCTGTTCTGAACCTCTTCTCCTGAATCACTCCTGAGCTGCAGCAAGAACAAATACCAGTGCCAACCAGATCAACTTAATGGCTGCTAACAGCCTCAGACACTTGATTTCCATCAATCTGGAGCCAAGAAGGCCCTCACCTGTGGTTCTCCTCCAGGAGGGTCCAGGTTCTGCCATTGGGGCTCCTGGTGCCACTGCCAGAGAGCCTCAGCTGCACACTGCAACATTTCAACAGGAGATTGACATTCCTTCAAATGTCCTGACATCTGATTCCAATGGTTCTGTTCCATATTTATATTTTAAAATAAATCACACAATGAAAGCTGCCTCAGCTGGTTTAAGAGAGAGAACAAGCTAAGAGGTCTGAAACCAGTAAAATATGCTTTTCTGTGTGCAAACTAGTGAGGGGCATGGAAGGATATTTTACCACCAATACAGAACCCAGACTTTAGTCATGTGATGAGATGGAGACTCTGATTATGAAGTTAATGGACAAAATGTGAATTGAGAGAAAACACATTTCTTCAGCAGACTTTGATCCAACATTGAAGTTAGAGTTTGGTGGCTGCTCCATGTTGGAGGAAACCAGGCGATGTTGGACCATCACAGGGAAGCTCCTTTGCCTCCTCTGCTGAACTCAGGAACTCAGCAGTTCCTGAGTGCCAGATCCATCCGGGAGCTTGGGTCTCCCCTTGACTGTGGTGATCCATGAGATCAAGGAGGACAGAGGGAAGAAGGATCCTGTTGGAGATCTCCTACCTTCTTCCTCCACTTCACTACTACTTGGATGTCAGGAATATGAGGTACTTTACTCAAATGAGGTATTAGGAGTTTCCTGTTTGACAAGAAGGAAGTCAGAGGTTCATCCCTCACTTGTTGGTGGTGCTCTCAACCTGCTGAGAGCATCACTTAGTTCTCTACAGAGAAACATGGCAGCTCTGCTGAAGGCTGCAGGAAACCTGCTGGAACTGAGACTTGGACTCAGGTCACTGGATTCAAAGTCCAGGGTGCCAACAGGTCCACCAGGGCATCTGTGCTTTACTTACCGTGTAAAAAGGACCACAGTGGTCGTCTGGTTTTAATTTAAAAAAACAAATATGGTTTAAAACTTTGAGACAGAGACACAGGGCTCTTATTTGAAGGGCCATGGGATGGGAAACATCCCAGACCTCTGAGATCAGAGCGCTCACTTTGATCTCAGGGTCCTGACTTTGGGGGTTCTTCCTTTGGTCTTCAAATACTCGTGGTTTTTATTGGCATAACTTTCAACTTGCATGCAAAAAAGAGAATCACAGTCAATGTAAACCCAGCAGACAGTGTTTATTTCTAATAAATCAGACAATCGCACAAATGAGAATGAAAGGAAAAAACAATAAAATGTTTTAAAATCCTTCTCCACTCTAAAGCTTTTTAAAGTTCATTTGAAGGTTCAAAGGTGGAGGTGAGGAGGTCACCCTGATCCTCCCTGTCGTCACTGCCAGGATTCTTTCTTCTGGTGCTGTGGTTCTTCTGATGAAGGGGGCGTGATGTTTGCTGTCTCAGGCTCCACCAAATGTCCTCTTTAGGACGCCACAATGTGGTCTCTTCACTGCTCCATCTTCCCTGCATCGGAGACACCAGGGTTCCTCCTGGTGCCGACCCCATCGTCCTTCTACCCAATGGTGCGGCCATGGATCCTCAGAGGAGGCTAGGATCCTTCTTCTCATCAGAGCCACAGTTTTTCCTGGAGGGAACAACAGGAGCTTTGTTGTAATGTTTTGCTCTGTGTTTCCTGCTCAGAGCGTCAGGATCTGTGACGCCATCTTGTGGTAGGGGGTCATCATCTTGTTGTGTGGTAGTGGATTCATTGATCTGCTGTTTCAACACATTCAAGTTCATTATCCTACAAGTCAAAGTACATTTGGTGTGGAGTTTTAGTTTCTGGCCTCAATCATAACGTGTGCCTTTCTTCTTCATGAACATTTCTCAGCTTTGTAAGTTTATTCTAGTTTTTCTTCCTCACTTTTCTATTCCATTGTTGTTGAAGATTCTATTGCAGGTTGGAGTTCCCTGCTGACTGAAGCAGAAACAGGAACAACAAGCTGGAGGCTGTCAGAGCTCCAAGTTGGGCCGCTGATATTAAAGTAGGAGATGAACACATCCAGGTTAGCATCCCTCTCAGAAGCTGCTACTTTAGCTCTTCAGAGTACAGCAGCCTAGCATAGCTTCATCTGGCCAGTTAGTGGCCCACTTTGATGTCTGGGATATCAGGTTCAAGGTTCTTCACAGCTCTGAATGAAGGCTTTCTAAAGTGTTAACCAGTACTCCAGTTGTAAAAAACAATCAGGGGGGATGGTAGATTTTGATGTTTAGGAACAGATCATTTGTGCTGATGACAGCGCATCAGGTGAGAGACCAACAGTGTACCCTTACTCCTCTAAAACAACATGCATGCTATGGATATTACCTGTCTGCTACTCCTGTCATTGATCTTGACCAAGCCCCCAGGCTGACACTGCTACCACTGCTCCTACATAGTGAGAGTCAAATGCAGAGGACATTTTCCCACCGGGTGCAAGTGCAACTTCATACTCATGCTACCTATAAATCTGGGAATTCTTCTATATTTTGAAACAAAACATTCTCAAGTCAAGTCCATTTTAATTAAAGTGCAAGAGCAAAAGAATGAAACAAATGTACTGTGGCAGCATAGCGCTACACTCCCCACCGTGAGGGGCAGTGTGGCAGACGATAGTGAGTGGTCACCTAGAAATAGACCTGGTCCGACCCTTCTCCGTCCTTTCCACTTCCTCTCCGTCCTTTACAGAGAAGACAGCCGTGCGTGGTGGCGTCTCGCTGGTCAGCAGATCGGTTACAAACAAAGGTACCTCAAAACCTCAAAATAATGCTACAGTGATGTCGGAAGAATTGCTAAAGAACTCAAAATGATGCGAACAGAAATGTAGTGAAAGTTTCGAAAAACCTCAAAGTGATGCTGACAGTCATGTAGTAAGAGTTGCTACGAACCTCAAAATAATACGACAGTGATGTAGTAAGAATCGCGAATGATCTCAAAATGATGAGACAGTGATGTAGTAAGAATTGCTAATGAACTCAAAATGATGCTAACAGTAATGGAGTGAAAGTTTCGAAATAACCTCAAAGTGATGCTGACAGTCATGTAGTAAGTGTTGCTATGAACCTCAAAATATTGCGACAGTGATGTCGGAAGAATTGCTAATGAACTCAAAATGATGCTAACAGTAATGGAGTGAAACTTTCGAATAACCTCAAAGTGATGCTGACAGTCATGTAGTAAAAGTTGCTTCTAACCTCAAAATGATGCTAACAGTTATGTAGTGATAGTTGCTAATCAACTCAGTGATGCTGACAGTGATGTAGTAAGTGTTTCCAACAACCTCAAAGTGATGCTGACAGTAATGTAGTAAGAGTTGCTACGAACCTCAAAATATTGCGACAGTGATGTCGGAAGAATTGCTAATGATCTCAAAATGATGCGACAGTGATGTAGTAAGAATTGCTAATGAACTCAAGATGATGCTAACAGTCATGGAGTGAAACTTTCGAATAACCTCAAAGTGATGCTGACAGTCATGTAGTAAGTGTTGCTACGAACCTCAAAGTGATGGGACAGTAATGTAGTAAAACTTGCTACGAACCTCAAAATATTGCGACAGTGATGTCGGAAGAATTGCGAATGAACTCAAGATGATGCTAACAGTAATGTAGTGATAGTTGCTCAGAAACTCAGTGATGCTTACAGTAATGTAGTAAGAGTTTCGAACAACTTCAAAGTGATGCTTACAGTAATGTAGTAAGAGTTGCAAATGAACTCAATTTAATGCTACAGTGATGTCGTGAGAATTGCTCAACAACTCAAAAAGATGCGCACAGTAATGTAGTGATAGTTGCTAATAAATTCAAAGTGATGCTAACAGTAATGTAGTAAGAGTTGCTATGAACCTTAAAATAATACAACAATAATGTAGTAAGAGTTGCTACAAACCTCAAAATATTGCGACAGTGATGTCAGAAGAATTGCTAATGATCTCAAAATGATGCGACAGTGATGTAGTAAGAATTGCTAATGAACTCAAAATGATGCTAACAGTAATGGAGTGAAACTTTCGTATAACCTCAAAGTGATGCTGACAGTCATGTAGTAAGTGTTGCTACGAACCTCAAAATAATGCGACAGTAATGTAGTAAAAGTTGCTACGAACCTCAAAATATTGCGATGGTGATGTCGGAAGAATTGCTAATGAACTCAAAATGATGCTAACAGTAATGTAGTGATAGTTGCTAATCAACTCAGTGATGCTTACAGTAATGTAGTAAGTGTTTCGAACAACCTCAAAGTGATGCTGACAGTCATGTAGTAAGAGTTGCTACGAACCTCAAAATAATGCGACAGTAATGTCAGAAGAATTGCTAATGAACTTAAAATGATGCAAAAAGTAATGTAGTGATAGTTGCTTATCAACTCAGTGATGCTTGCAGTAATGTAGTAATTGTTTCGAATAACCTCAAAGTGATGCTGACAGTCATGTAGCAAGAGTTGCTCCGAACCTCAAAATAATGCGACAGTGATGTCGGAAGAATTGCTAATGATCTCAAAATGATGCGACAGTGATGTCGTAAGAATCGCGAATGAACTCAAAATGATGCTAACAGTAATGGAGTGAAACTTTCGAATAACCTCAAAGTGATGCTGACAGTCATGTCGTAAGTGTTGCTACAAATCTCAAAATAATGCGACAGTCATGTAGTAAAAGTTGCTACGAACCTCAAAATATTGCGATAGTGATGTCCGAAGAATTGATAATGAACTCAAGATGATGCTAACAGTAATGTAGCGATAGTTGCTAAGAAACTCAGTGATGCTTAAAGTAATGTAGTCAGAGTTTCGAACAACCTCAAAGTGATGCTGACAGTCATTTAGTAAGAGTTGCTACGAACCTCAAAATAATGCGACAGTGATGTCAGAAGAATTGCTAAACATCTAAAAATGATGCGACAGTGATTTAGTAAGAATTGCTACGAACCTCAAAATATTGCGACAGTGATGTCGGAAGAATTGCTAATGAACTCAAAATGATGCTAACAGTAATGTAGTGATAGTTGCTAATCAACTCAGTGATGCTTACAGTAATGTAGTAAGTGTTTCGAACAACATCAAAGTGATGCTGACAGTCATGTACGAAGAGTTGCTACGAAACTCAAAATAATGCGACAGTTATGCAGTAAAAGTTGCTACGAACCTCAAAATATTGCAACAGTGATGTCGGAAGAATTGCTAATGAACTCAAAATGATGCTAACAGTAATGTAGTGATAGTTGCTAATCAAGTCAGTGATGCTTACATTAATGTAGTAAGTGGTTCGAACAACCTCAAAGTGATGCAAGCAGTCATGTAGTAAGAGTAGCTACGAACCTCAAAATAATGCGACAGTGATGTCGGAATAATTGCTAAAGATCTCAAAATGATGCGACAGTGATGTCAGAAGAATTGGTAATGATCTCAAAATGATGCTAACAGTAATGGAGTGAACGTTTCGAATATCCTTAAAGTGATGCTGACAGTCATGTACTAAGAGTTGCGACGAACCTCAAAATAATGCGACAGTAATGTAGTAAAAGTTGCTACGAACCTCAAAATATTGCGACAGTGATGTCGGAAGAATTGCTAATGAACTCAAGATGATGCTAAAAGTAATGGAGTGAAACTTTCGAATAACCTCAAAGTGATGCTGACAGTCATGAAGTAAGTGTTGCTACGAACCTCAAAATAATGCGACAGTAATGTAGTAAAAGTTGCTACGAACCTCAAAATATTGCGACAGTGATGTCGGAAGAATTGCTAATGAACTCAAGATGATGCTAACAGTAATGTAGTGATAGTTGCTAAGAAACTCAGTGATGCTTACAGTAATGTAGTAAGAGTTTCGAACAACCTCAAATTGATGCTGAAAGTCATTTAGTAAGTGTTGCTACGAACCTTAAAATAATGCAACAATAATGTAGTAAGAGTTGCTACGAACCTCAAAATAATGCGACAGTGATGTCGGAAGAATTGCTAATGATCTCAAAATGATGCGACAGTGATGTAGTAAGAATCGCTAATGAACTCAAAATGATGCTAACAGTAATGGAGTGAAACTTTCGAATAACCTCAAAGTGATGCTGACAGTCATGTCGTAAGTTTTTCTACAAATCTCAAAATAATGCGACAGTCATGTTGTAAAAGTTGCTACGAACCTCAAAATATTGCGATAGTGATGACAGAAGAATTGATAATGAACTCAAGATGATGCTAACAGTAATGTAGCGATAGTTGCTAAGAAACTCAGTGATGCTTGAAGTAATGTCGTAAGAGTTTCGAACAACCTCAAAGTGATGCTGACAGTCATTTAGAAAGAGTTGCTACGAACCTCAAAATAATGCGGCAGTGATGTCAGAAGAATTGCTAAAGATCTAAAAATGATGCGACAGTGATTTAGTAAGAATTGCTACGAACCTCAAAATATTGCGACAGTGATGTCGGAAGAATTGCTAATGAACTCAAAATGATGCTAACAGTAATGTAGTGATAGTTGCTAATCAACTCAGTGATGCCTACAGTAATGTAGTAAGTGTTTCGAATAACCTCAAAGTGATGCTGACAGTCATGTACGAAGAGTTGCTACGAAACTCAAAATAATGCGACAGTTATGTAGTAAAAGTTGCTACGAACCTCAAAATATTGCGACAGTGATGTCGGAAGAATTGCTAATGAACTCAAAATGATGCTAACAGTAATGTAGTGATAGTTGCTAATCAACTCAGTGATGCTTACAGTAATGTAGTAACTGTTTCGAATAACCTCAAAGTGATGCTGACAGTCATGTAGTAACAGTTGCTCCGAACTTCAAAATAATGCGACAGTAATGTCGTAAAAGTTGCTACATACCTCAAAATATTGCGACAGTGATGTCGTAAGAATTGCTAATGAACTTAAAATGATGCTAACAGTAATGTAGTGATAGTTGCTAATCAAGTCAGTGATGCTTACAGTAATGTAGTAAGTGGTACGAACAACCTCAAAGTGATGCTAGCAGTCATGTAGTAAGAGTAGCTACGAACCTCAAAATAATGCGACAGTGATGTCGGAATAATTGCTCAAGATCTCAAAATGATGCGACAGTGATGTCAGAAGAATTGGTAATGATCTCAAAATGATGCTAATAGTAATGGAGTGAACGTTTCGAATATCCTCAAAGTGATGCTGACAGTCATGTACTAAGAGTTGCGACGAACCTCAAAATAATGCGACAGTAATGTAGTAAAAGTTGCTACGAACCTCAAAATATTGCGACAGTGATGTCGGAAGAATTGCTAATGAACTCAAGATGATGCTAACAGTAATGGAGTGAAACTTTCGAATAACCTCAAAGTGATGCTGACAGTCATGTAGTAAGTGTTGCTACGAACCTCAAAATAATGCGACAGTAATGTAGTAAAAGTTGTTACGAACCTCAAAATATTGCGACAGTGATGTCGGAAGAATTGCTAATGAACTCAAGATGATGCAAACAGTAATGTAGTGATAGTTGCTAAGAAACTCAGTGATGCTTACAGTAATGTAGTAAGAGTTTCGAACAACCTCAAAGTGATGCTGACAGTCTTTAGTAAGAGTTGCTAATGAACTCAATTTAATGCTACAGTGATGTCGTGAGAATTGCTCAACAACTCAAAATGATGCTAACAGTTATGTAGTGATAGTTGCTAAAAAACTCAAAGTGATGCTGACAGTAATGTAGTAAATGTTGCTACGGACCTTAAAATAATGCAACAATAATGTAGTAAGAGTTGCTACGAACCTCAAAATAATGCGACAGTGATGTCGGAAGAATTGCTAATGATCTCAAAATGATGCGACAGTGATGTAGTAAGAATCACTAATGAACTCAAAATGATGCTAACAGTAATGGAGTGAAACTTTCGAATAACCTCAAAGTGATGCTGACAGTCATGTCGTAAGTGTTTTTACAAATCTCAAAATAATGCGACAGTAATGTAGTAAAAGTTGCTACGAACCTCAAAATATTGCGATCGTGATGTCGGAAGAATTGATAATGAACTCAAGATGATGCTAACAGTAATGTAGCGATAGTTGCTAAGAAACTCAGTGATGCTTAAAGTAATGTAGTAAGAGTTTCGAACAACCTCAAAGTGATGCTGACAGTCATTTAGTAAGAGTTGCTACGAACCTCAAAATAATGCGACAGTGATGTCAGAAGAATTGCCAAAGATCTAAAAATGATGCGACAGTGATTTAGTAAGAATTGCTACGAACCTCAAAATATTGCGACAGTGATGTCGGAAGAATTGCTAATGAACTCAAAATGATGCTAACAGTCATGTAGTGATAGTTGCTAATCAACTCAGTGATGCTTACAGTAATGTAGTAAGTGTTTCGAATAACCTCAAAGTGATGCTGACAGTCATGTACGAAGAGTTGCTACGAAACTCAAAATAATGCGACAGTTATGTAGTAAAAGTTGCTACGAACCTCAAAATATTGCGACAGTGATGTCGGAAGAATTGCTAATGAACTCAAAATGATGCTAACAGTAATGTAGTGATAGTTGCTAATCAACTCAGTGATGCTTACAGTAATGTAGTAACTGTTTCGAATAACCTCAAAGTGATGCTGACAGTCATGTAGTAACAGTTGCTCCGAACTTCAAAATAATGCGACAGTAATGTCGTAAAAGTTGCTACATACCTCAAAATATTGCGACAGTGATGTCGTAAGAATTGCTAATGAACTTAAAATGATGCTAACAGTAATGTAGTGATAGTTGCTAATCAAGTCAGTGATGCTTACAGTAATGTAGTAAGTGGTTCGAACAACCTCAAAGTGATGCTAGCAGTCATGTAGTAAGAGTAGCTACGAACCTCAAAATAATGCGACAGTGATGTCGGAATAATTGCTCAAGATCTCAAAATGATGCGACAGTGATGTCAGAAGAATTGGTAATGATCTCAAAATGATGCTAATAGTAATGGAGTGAACGTTTCGAATATCCTCAAAGTGATGCTGACAGTCATGTACTAAGAGTTGCGACGAACCTCAAAATAATGCGACAGTAATGTAGTAAAAGTTGCTACGAACCTCAAAATATTGCGACAGTGATGTCGGAAGAATTGCTAATGAACTCAAGATGATGCTAACAGTAATGGAGTGAAACTTTCGAATAACCTCAAAGTGATGCTGACAGTCATGTAGTAAGTGTTGCTACGAACCTCAAAATAATGCGACAGTAATGTAGTAAAAGTTGTTACGAACCTCAAAATATTGCGACAGTGATGTCGGAAGAATTGCTAATGAACTCAAGATGATGCAAACAGTAATGTAGTGATAGTTGCTAAGAAACTCAGTGATGCTTACAGTAATGTAGTAAGAGTTTCGAACAACCTCAAAGTGATGCTGACAGTCTTTAGTAAGAGTTGCGAATGAACTCAATTTAATGCTACAGTGATGTCGTGAGAATTGCTCAACAACTCAAAATGATGCTAACAGTTATGTAGTGATAGTTGCTAAAAAACTCAAAGTGATGCTGACAGTAATGTAGTAAATGTTGCTACGGACCTTAAAATAATGCAACAATAATGTAGTAAGAGTTGCTACGAACCTCAAAATAATGCGACAGTGATGTCGGAAGAATTGCTAATGATCTCAAAATGATGCGACAGTGATGTAGTAAGAATCACTAATGAACTCAAAATGATGCTAACAGTAATGGAGTGAAACTTTCGAATAACCTCAAAGTGATGCTGACAGTCATGTCGTAAGTGTTTTTACAAATCTCAAAATAATGCGACAGTAATGTAGTAAAAGTTGCTACGAACCTCAAAATATTGCGATCGTGATGTCGGAAGAATTGATAATGAACTCAAGATGATGCTAACAGTAATGTAGCGATAGTTGCTAAGAAACTCAGTGATGCTTAAAGTAATGTAGTAAGAGTTTCGAACAACCTCAAAGTGATGCTGACAGTCATTTAGTAAGAGTTGCTACGAACCTCAAAATAATGCGACAGTGATGTCAGAAGAATTGCCAAAGATCTAAAAATGATGCGACAGTGATTTAGTAAGAATTGCTACGAACCTCAAAATATTGCGACAGTGATGTCGGAAGAATTGCTAATGAACTCAAAATGATGCTAACAGTCATGTAGTGATAGTTGCTAATCAACTCAGTGATGCTTACAGTAATGTAGTAAGTGTTTCGAATAACCTCAAAGTGATGCTGACAGTCATGTACTAAGAGTTGCTACGAAACTCAAAATAATGCGACAGTTATGTAGTAAAAGTTGCTACGAACCTCAAAATATTGCGACAGTGATGTCGGAAGAATTGCTAATGAACTCAAAATGATGCTAACAGTAATGTAGTGATAGTTGCTAATCAACTCAGTGATGCTTACAGTAATGTAGTAACTGTTTCAAATAACCTCAAAGTGATGCTGACAGTCATGTAGTAAGAGTTGCTACGAACCTCAAAATAATGCGACAGTAATGTAGTAAAAGTTGCTTCATACCTCAAAATATTGCGACAGTGATGTAGTAAGAATTGCTAATGAACTTAAAATGATGCTAACAGTAATGTAGTGATAGTTGCTAATCAAGTCAGTGATGCTTACAGTAATGTAGTAAGTGGTTCGAACAACCTCAAAGTGATGCTAGCAGTCATGTAGTAAGAGTAGCTACGAACCTCAAAATAATGTGACAGTGATGTCGGAAGAATTGGTAATGATCTCAAAATGATGCTAACAGTAATGGAGTGAACGTTTCGAATATCCTCAAAGTGATGCTGACAGTCATGTAGTCAGAGTTGCTACGAATCTCTAAATAATGCAACAGCAACGTAGTAAAAGTTGCTACGAACCTCAAAATATTGCGACAGTGATGTCGGAAGAATTGCTAATGAACTCAAGATGATGCTAACAGTAATGGAGTGAAACTTTCGAATAACCTCAAAGTGATGCTGACAGTCATGTAGTAAGTGTTGCTACGAACCTCAAAATAATGCGACAGTAATGTAGTAAAAGTTGCTACGAACCTCAAAATATTGCGACAGTGATGTCGGAAGAATTGCTAATGAACTAAAGATGATGCTAAAAGTAATGTAGTGATAGTTGCTAAGAAACTCAGTGATGCTTACAGTAATGTAGTAAGAGTTTCGAACAACCTCAAAGTGATGCTGACAGTCATTTAGTAAGAGTTGCTAATGAACTCAATTTAATGCTACAGTTATGTCGTGAGAATTGCTCAACAACTCAAAATAATGTTAACAGTTATGTAGTGATAGTTGCTAAAAAACTCAAAGTTATGCTGACAGTAATGTAATAAGTGTTGCTACGAACCTTAAAATAATGCAACAATAATGTAGTAAGAGTTGCTACGAACCTCAAAATAATGCGACAGTGATGTCGGAAGAATTGCTAATGATCTCAAAATGATGCGACAGTGATGAAGTAAGAATCGCTAATGAACTCAAAATGATGCTAAAAGTAATGGATTGAAACTTTCGAATAACCTCAAAGTGATGCTGACAGTCATGTCATAAGTGTTGCTACAAATCTCAAAATAATGCGACAGTCATGTAGTAAAAGTTGCTACGAACCTCAAAATATTGCGATAGTGATGTCGGAAGAATTGATAATGAACTCAAGATGATGCTCACAGTAATGTAGCGATAGTTGCTAAGAAACTCAGTGATGCTTAAAGTAATGTAGTAAGAGTTTCGAACAACCTCAAAGTGATGCTGACAGTCATTTAGTAAGAGTTGCTACGAACCTCAAAATAATGCGACAGTGATGTCAGAAGAATTGCTAAAGATCTAAAAATGATGCGACAGTGATTTAGGAAGAATTGCTATGAACCTCAAAATATTGCGACAGTGATGTCGGAAGAATTGCTAATGAACTCAAAATGATGCTAACAGTAATGTAGTGATAGTTGCTAATCAACTCAGTGATGCTTACAGTAATGTAGTAAGTGTTTCGAATAACCTCAAATTGATGCTGACAGACATTTACTAAGAGTTGCTACGAAACTCAAAATAATGCGACAGTTATGTAGTAAAAGTTGCTACGAACCTCAAAATATTGCGACAGTGATGTCGGAAGAATTGCTAATGAACTCAAAATGATGCTAACAGTAATGTAGAGATAGTTGCTAATCAACTCAGTGATGCTTACAGTAATGTAGTAACTGTTTCGAATAACCTCAAAGTGATGCTGACAGTCATGTACTAAGAGTTGCTACGAACCTCAAAATAATGCGACAGTAATGTAGTAAAAGTTGCTACATACCTCAAAATATTGCGACAGTGATGTAGTAAGAATTGCTAATGAACTTAAAATGATGCTAACAGTAATGTAGTGATAGTTGCTAATCAAGTCAGTGATGCTTACAGTAATGTAGTAAGTGGTAAGCAAGTAAAAACCTCAAAGTGATGCTAGCAGTCATGTAGTAAGAGAAACTACGAACCTCAAAATAATGCGACAGTGATGTCGGAATAATTGCTAAAGATCTCAAAATGATGCGACAGTGATGTCAGAAGAATTGGTAATGATCTCAAAATGATGCTAACAGTAATGGAGTGAACGTTTCGAATATCCTCAAAGTGATGCTGACAGTCATGTACTAAGAGTTGCGACGAACCTCAAAATAATGCGACAGCAATGTAGTAAAAGTTGCTACGAACCTCAAAATATTGCGACAGTGATGTCGGAAGAATTGCTAATGAACTCAAGATGATGCTAACAGAAATGGAGTGATAGTTGCTAAGAAACTCAGTAATGCTTACAGTAATGTAGTAAGAGTTTCGAACAACCTCAAAGTGATGCTGACAGTCATTTAGTAAGAGTTGCTAATGAACTCAATTTAATGCTACAGTGATGTCGTGAGAATTGCTCATCAACTCAAAATGATGCTAACAGTTATGTAGTGATAGTTGCTAAAAAACTCAAAGTGATGCTGACAGTAATGTAGTAAGTGTTGCTACGAACCTTAAAATAATGCAACAATAATGTAGTAAGAGTTGCTACGAACCTCAAAATAATGCGACAGTGATGTCGGAAGAATTGCTAATGATCTCAAAATGATGCGACAGTGATGTAGTAAGAATCGCTAATGAACTCAAGATGATGCTAACAGTAATGGAGTGAAACTTTCGAAAAACCTCAAAGTGATGCTGACAGTCATTTAGTAAGAGTTGCTACGAACCTCAAAATAATGCGACAGTGATGTCAGAAGAATTGCTAATGAACTCAAAATGATGCTAACAGTAATGTAGTGATAGTTGCTAATTAACTCAGTTATGCTTACTGTAATGTAGTAAGTGTTTCGAAAAACCTAAAAGTGATGCTGTCAGTCATGTAGTAACAGTTGCTTCTAACCTCAAAATGATGCTAACAGTAATGTAGTGATAGTTGCTAATAAACTCAGTGATGCTTACAGGAATGTAGTAAGTGTTTCAAACAACCTCAAAGTGATGCTGACAGTCATGTAGTAAGAGTTGCTACTAACCTCAATTTAATGCTACAGTGATGTCTATGAATTGCTAATAAACTCAAAATGAAGCTAACAGTAATGTAGTGATAGTTGCTAATAAACTCAAAATGATGCTAAAAGTAATGTAGTGATAGTTGCTAATCAACTCAGTAATGCTTACAGTAATGAAGTAAGTGTTTCGAACAACCTCAAAGTGACGCTGACAGTCATGTAGTAAGAGTTGCTTCTAACCTCAAAATGATGCTAAAAGTAATGTAGTGATAGTTGCTAATGAACTCAAACTGATGCTGACAGTAATGTAGGAAGACTTGCTCATGAACTCAAAATGATGCTAACAGTAATGGAGTGAAAGTTTAGAATAACCTCAAAGTGATGCTGACAGTCATGTAGTAAGTGTTGCTACGAACCTCAAAATATTGCGACAGTGATGTCGGAAGAATTGCAAATGAACTCAAAATGATGCTAACAGTAATGTAGTGATAGTTGCTAATGAACTCAGTGATGCTTACAGTAATGTAGTAAGTGTTTCGAAAAAACCAAAAAGTGATGCTGTCAGTCATGTATTAACAGTTGCTTCTAACCTCAAAATGATGCTAACAGTAATGTAGTGATAGTTGCTAATAAACTCAGTGATGCTTACAGTAATGTAGTAAGTGTTTCGAACAACCTCAAAGTGATGCTGAAAGTAATGAAGTAAGAGTTGCTCCGAACCTCAAAATAATGTGAAAGTGATGTCGGAAGAATTGCAAATGATCTCAAAATGATGCGACAGTGATGTAGTAAGAATTGCTAATGGACTCAAAATGATGCTCACAGTAATGGAGTGAAAGCATCGAATAACCTCAAAGTGATGCTGACAGTCATGTAGTCAGAGTTGCTACAAACCTCAAAATAATGCGACAGTAATGTAGTAAAAGTTGCTACGAACCTCAAAATATTGCGACAGTGATTTCGGAAGAATTGCTAATGAACTCAAAATGATGCTAACAGTAATGTAGTGATAGTTGCTAATCAACTCAGTGATTCTTACAGTAATGTAGTACGTGTTTCGAACAACCTCAAAGTGATGCTAATAGTCATATCGTAAGAGTTGCTACGAACCTCAAAATAATGCGACAGTGATGTCAGTAGAATTGCTAAAGATCTCAAAAAGATGCGACAGTGATTTAGTAAGAATTGCTCAACAACTTAAAATGATGCTCACAGTAATGGAGTGAACGTTTCGAATAACCTCAAAGTGATGCTAACAGTCATGTACTAATAGTTGCTACGAACCTCAAAATAATGCGACAGTAATGTAGTAAAAGTTGCTGCGAACCTCAAAATATTGCGACAGTGATGCAGTAAGAATTGCTAATGAACTCAAAATGATGCTCACAGTAATGGAGTGAAAGCATCGAATAACCTCAAAGTGATGCTGACAGTCATGTAGTAAGTGTTGCTACAAACCTCAAAATAATGTGACAGTCATGTAGTAAAAGTTGCTACGAACCTCAAAATATTGTGACAGTGATGTAGTAAGAATTGCTAATGAACTCAAAATGATGCTCACAGTAATGGAGTGAAAGCATCGAATAACCTCAAAGTGATGCTGACAGTCATGTAGTAAGAGTTGCTACAAACCTCAAAATAATGTGACAGTCATGTAGTAAAAGTTGCTACGAACCTCAAAATAATGCGACAGTAATGTCGTAAAAGTTGCTACATACCTCAAAATATTGCGACAGTGATGTAGTAAGAATTGCTAATGAACTTAAAATGATGCTAACAGTAATGTAGTGATAGTTGCTAATCAAGTCAGTGATGCTTACAGTAATGTAGTAAGTGGTTCGAACAACCTCAAAGTGATGCTAGCAGTCATGTAGTAAGAGTAGCTACGAACCTCAAAATAATGCGACAGTGATGTCGGAATAATTGCTCAAGATCTCAAAATGATGCGACAGTGATGTCAGAAGAATTGGTAATGATCTCAAAATGATGCTAACAGTAATGGAGTGAACGTTTCGAATATCCTCAAAGTGATGCTGACAGTCATGTACTAAGAGTTGCGACGAACCTCAAAATAATGCGACAGTAATGTAGTAAAAGTTGCTACGAACCTCAAAATATTGCGACAGTGATGTCGGAAGAATTGCTAAAGATCTAAAAATGATGCGACAGTGATTTAGTAAGAATTGCTACGAACCTCAAAATATTGCGACAGTGATGTCGGAAGAATTGCTAATGAACTCAAAATGATGCTCACAGTAATGGAGTGAAAGCATCGAATAACCTCAAAGTGATGCTGACAGTCATGTAGTCAGAGTTACTACAAACCTCAAAATAATGCGACAGTAATGTAGTAAAAGTTGCTACGAACCTCAAAATATTGCGACAGTGATTTCGGAAGAATTGCTAATGAACTCAAAATGATGCTAACAGTAATGTAGTGATAGTTGCTAATCAACTCAGTGATCCTTACAGTAATGTAGTACGTGTTTCGAACAACCTCAAAGTGATGCTAATAGTCATATAGTAAGAGTTGCTACGAACCTCAAAATAATGCGACAGTGATGTCAGTAGAATTGCTAAAGATCTCAAAAAGATGCGACAGTGATTTAGTAAGAATTGCTCTACAACTCAAAACGATGCTAACAGTAATGGAGTGAACGTTTCGAATAACCTCAAAGTGATGCTCACAGTCATGTCCTAATAGTTGCTACGAACCTCAAAATAATGCGACAGTAATGTAGTAAAAGTTGCTGCGAACCTCAAAATATTGCGACAGTGATGCAGTAAGAATTGCTAATGAACTTAAAATGATGCTAAAAGTAATGTAGTAAGAATTGCTAATGAACTCAAAATGATGCTCACAGTAATGGAGTGAAAGCATCGAATAACCTCAAAGTGATGCTGACAGTCATGTAGTAAGAGTTGCTACAAACCTCAAAATAATGTGACAGTCATGTAGTAAAAGTTGCTACGAACCTCAAAATAATGCGACAGTAATGTCGTAAAAGTTGCTACATACCTCAAAATATTGCGACAGTGATGTAGTAAGAATTGCTAATGAACTTAAAATGATGCTAACAGTAATGTAGTGATAGTTGCTAATCAAGTCAGTGATGCTTACAGTAATGTAGTAAGTGGTTCGAACAACCTCAAAGTGATGCTAGCAGTCATGTAGTAAGAGTAGCTACGAACCTCAAAATAATGCGACAGTGATGTCGGAATAATTGCTCAAGATCTCAAAATGATGCGACAGTGATGTCAGAAGAATTGGTAATGATCTCAAAATGATGCTAACAGTAATGGAGTGAACGTTTCGAATATCCTCAAAGTGATGCTGACAGTCATGTACTAAGAGTTGCGACGAACCTCAAAATAATGCGACAGTAATGTAGTAAAAGTTGCTACGAACCTCAAAATATTGCGACAGTGATGTCGGAAGAATTGCTAAAGATCTAAAAATGATGCGAAAGTGATTTAGTAAGAATTGCTACGAACCTCAAAATATTGCGACAGTGATGTCGGAAGAATTGCTAATGAACTCAAAATGATGCTAACAGTAATGTAGTGATAGTTGCTAATCAACTCAGTGATGCTTACAGTAATGTAGTAAGTGTTTCGAATAACCTCAAAGTGATGCTGACAGTCATGTACTAAGAGTTGCGACGAACCTCAAAATAATGCGACAGTAATGTGGTAAAAGTTGCTACGAACCTCAAAATATTGCGACAGTGATGTCGGAAGAATTGCTAATGAACTCAAAATGATGCTAACAGTAATGTAGTGATAGTTGCTAATCAACTCAGTGATGCTTACAGTAATGTAGTAACTGTTTCGAATAACCTCAAAGTGATGCTGACAGTCATGTAGTAAGAGTTGCTACGAACCTCCAAATAATGCGACAGTAATGTAGTAAAAGTTGCTACAAACCTCAAAATATTGCGACAGTGATGTCAGAAGAATTGCTAATGATCTCAAAATGATGCGACAGTAATGTAGTGATAGTTGCTAATCAAGTCAGTGATGCTTACAGTAATGTAGTAAATGTTTCGAACAACCTCAAAGTGATGCTGTCCGTCATGTAGTAAGAGTTGCTAATGAACTCAGTTATGCTTACAGTAATGTAGTAAGTGTTTCGAAAAACCTAAAAGTGATGCTGTCAGTCATGTAGTAACAGTTGCTTCTAACCTCAAAATGATGCTAACAGTAATGTAGTGATAGTTGCTAATAAACTCAGTGATGCTTACAGGAATGTAGTAAGTGTTTCAAAAAACCTCAAAGTGATGCTGACAGTCATGTAGTAAGAGTTGCTACTAACCTCAATTTAATGCTACAGTGATGTCTATGAATTGCTAATAAACTCAAAATGAAGCTAACAGTAATGTAGTGATAGTTGCTAATAAACTCAAAATGATGCTAACAGTAATGCAGTGATAGTTGCTAACGAACTCAGTGATGCTTACAGTAATGTAGTAAGTGTTTCGAAAAAACCAAAAAGTGATGCTGTCAGTCATGTAGTAACAGTTGCTTCTAACCTCAAAATGATGCTAACAGTAATGTAGTGATAGTTGCGAATAAACTCAGTGATGCTTACAGTAATGTAGTAAGTGTTTCGAACAACCTCAAAGTGATGCTGAAAGTAATGTAGTAAGAGTTGGTCCGAACCTCAAAATAATGTGAAAGTGATGTCGGAAGAATTGCAAATGATCTCAAAATGATGCGACAGTGATGTAGTAAGAATTGCTAATGGAGTCAAAATGATGCTCACAGCAATGGAGTGAAAGCATCGAATAACCTCAAAGTGATGCTGACAGTCATGTAGTCAGAGTTGCTACAAACCTCAAAATAATGCGACAGTAATGTAGTAAAAGTTGCTACGAACCTCAAAATATTGCGACAGTGATGTCGGAAGAATTGCTAAAGATCTAAAAATGATGCGACAGTGATTTAGTAAGAATTGCTACGAACCTCAAAATACTGCGACAGTGATGTCGGAAGAATTGCTAATGAACTCAAAATGATGCTCACAGTAATGGAGTGAAAGCATCGAATAACCTCAAAGTGATGCTGACAGTCATGTAGTCAGAGTTGCTACAAACCTCAAAATAATGCGACAGTAATGTAGTAAAAGTTGCTACGAACCTCAAAATATTGCGACAGTGATTTCGGAAGAATTGCTAATGAACTCAAAATGATGCTAACAGTAATGTAGTGATAGTTGCTAATCAACTCAGTGATCCTGACAGTAATGTAGTACGTGTTTCGAACAACCTCAAAGTGATGCTAATAGTCATATAGTAAGAGTTGCTACGAACCTCAAATAATGCGACAGTGATGTCAGTAGAATTGCTAAAGATCTCAAAAAGATGCGACAGTGATTTAGTAAGAATTGCTCAACAACTCAAAATGATGCTAACAGTAATGGAGTGAACGTTTCGAATAACCTCAAAGTGATGCTAACAGTCATGTACTAATAGTTGCTACGAACCTCAAAATAATGCGACAGTAATGTAGTAAAAGTTGCTGCGAACCTCAAAATATTGCAACAGTGATGCAGTAAGAATTGCTAATGAACTTAAAATGATGCTAAAAGTAATGTAGTAAGAATTGCTAATGAACTCAAAATGATGCTCACAGTAATGGAGTGAAAGCATCGAATAACCTCAAAGTGATGCTGACAGTCATGTAGTAAGTGTTGCTACAAACCTCAAAATAATGTGACAGTCATGTAGTAAAAGTTGCTACGAACCTCAAAATATTGTGACAGTGATGTAGTAAGAATTGCTAATGAACTCAAAATGATGCTCACAGTAATGGAGTGAAAGCATCGAATAACCTCAAAGTGATGCTGACAGTCATGTAGTAAGAGTTGCTACAAACCTCAAAATAATGTGACAGTCATGTAGTAAAAGTTGCTACGAACCTCAAAATATTGCGACAGTGATGTCGGAAGAATTGCTAATGAACTCAAAATGATGCTAACAGTAATGTAGTGATAGTTGCGAATCAACTCAGTGATGCTTGCAGTAATGTAGTAAGTGTTTCGAATAACCTCAAAGTGATGCTGACAGTCATGTAGTAAGAGTTGCTACGAACCTCAAAAAAATGCGACAGTAATGTAGAAAAAGTTGCTACGAACCTCAAAATATTGCGACAGTGATGTCGGAAGAATCGCTAATGAACTCAAGATGATGCTAACAGTAATGTAGTGAAAGTTTCGAACAACCTCAAAGTGATGCTGACAGTCATTTAGTAAGAGTTGCGAATGAACTCAATTCAATGCTACAGTGATGTTCTGAGAATTGCTCATTAACTCAAAATGATGCAAACAGTAATGTAGTTATAGTTGCTAATAAACTCAAAGTGATGCTGACAGAAATGTAGTAAGAGTTGCTACGGTCCTTAAAATAATGCGACAGTAATGTAGTAAAAGTTGCTACGAACCTCAAAATATTGCGACAGTGATGTCGGAAGAATTGCTAATGATCTCAAAATGATGAGACAGTGATGTAGTAAGAAGTGCTAATGAACTCAAAATGATGCTAAAAGTAATGGAGTGAAAGTTTCGAAATAACCTCAAAGTGATGCTGACAGTCATGTAGTAAAAGTTGCTACGAACCTCAAAATATTGCGACAGTGATGTCGGAAGAATTGCTAATGATCTCAAAATGATGAGACAGTGATGTAGTAAGAATTGCGAATGAACTAAAGATGATGCTAACAGTAATGGAGTGAAACTTTCGAATAACCTCAAAGTGATGCTGACAGTCATGTAGTGACTGTTGCTACGAACCTCAAAGTGATGGGACAGTAATGTAGTAAACTTGCTACGAAACTCAAAATATTGCGACAGTGATGTCGGAAGAATTGCTAATGAACTCAAGATGATGCTACCAGTAATGTAGCGATAGTTGCTAAGAAACTCAGTGATGCTTCCAGTAATGTAGTAAGAGTTTCGAACAACTTCAAAGTGATGCTTACAGTAATGTAGTAAGAGTTGCAAATGAACTCAATTTAATGCTACAGTGATGTCGTGAGTATTGCTGATTAACTCAAAATGATGCTAACAGTAATGTAGTGATAGTTGCTAATAAACTCAAAGTGATGCTAACAGTAATGTAGTAAGAGTTGCTATGAACCTTAAAATAATGCAACAATAATGTAGTAAAAGTTGCTATGAACCTCAAAATATTGCGACAGTGATGTCGGAAGAATTGCTAATGAACTCAAAATGATGCTAAAAGTAATGTAGTGATAGTTGCTAATTAACTCAGTGATGTTTACAGTAATGTTGTAAGTGTTTCGAACAACCTAAAAGTGATGCTGTCAGTCATGTAGTAAAAGTTGCTTCTATCCTCAAAATGATGCGAACAGTTATGTAGTGATAGTTTCTAATCAACTCAGTGATGCTGACAATGATGTAGTAAGAGTTTCGAACAACCTCAAAGTGATGCTGACAGTCTTGTACTAAGAATTGCTACCAACCTCAAAATATTGCACGGGAATGTAGTAAAAGTTGCTACGAACCTCAAAATATTGCGACAGTGATGTCGGAAGAATTGCTAATGAACTCAAGATGATGCTAACAGTAATGGAGTGAAACTTTCGAATAACCTCAAAGTGATGCTGACAGTCATGTAGTGACTGTTGCTACGAACCTCAAAGTGATGGGACAGTAATGTAGTAAAACTTGCTCCGAAACTCAAAATATTGCGACAGTGATGTCGGAAGAATTGCTAATGAACTCAAGATGATGCTGCCAGTAATGTAGCGATAGTTGCTAAGAAACTCAGTGATGCTTACAGTAATGTAGTAAGAGTTTCGAACAACTTCAAAGTGATGCTTACAGTAATGTAGTAAGAGTTGCAAATGAACTCAATTTAATGCTACAGTGATGTCGTGAGTATTGCTAATTAACTCAAAATGATGCTAACAGTAATGTAGTGATAGTTGCTAATAAACTCAAAGTGATGCTAACAGTAATGTAGTAAGAGTTGCAATGAACCTTAAAATAATGCAACAATAATGTAGTAAGAGTTGCTACGAACCTCAAAATATTGCGACAGTGATGTCGGAAGAATTCCAAATGAACTCAAAATGATGCTCACAGTAATGGAGTGAAACTTTCGAATAACCTCAAAGTGATGCTGACAGTCATGTACGAAGAGTTGCTACGAACCTCAAAATAATGCGACAGTGATGTCAGAAGAATTGCTAAAGATCTCAAAATGATGCAACAGTGATGTTAGAAGAATTGCTAATGATCTGAAAATGATGCTAACAGTAATGGAGTGAACGTTTAGAATAACTTCAAAGTGATGCTGACAGTCATGTACTAATAGTTGCTATGAACCTCAAAATAATGCGACAGTTATGTAGTAAAAGTTGCTACGAACCTCAAAATATTGCGACAGTGATGTCGGAAGAATTGCTAATGAACTCAAAATGATGCTAATTGTAATGTAGTGACAGTTGCTAATCAACTCAGTGATGCTTACAGTAATGTAGTAAGTGTTTCCAACAACCTCAAAGTGATGCTGACAGTCATGTACGAAGAGTTGCTACGAACCTCAAAATAATGCGACAGTAATGTAGTAAAAGTTGCTACGAACCTATAAATATTGCGACAGTGATGTCGGAAGAATTGCTAATGAACTCAAAATGATGCTAACAGTAATGTAGTGATAGTTGCTAATCAAGTCAGTGATGCTTACAGTAATGTAGTAAGTGGTTCGAACAACCTCAAAGTGATACTAGCAGTCATGTAGTAAGAGTTGCTACGAACCTCAAAATAATGCGACAGTGATGTCGGAATAATTGCTAAAGATCTCAAAATGATGCGACAGTGATGTCAGAAGAATTGGTAATGATCTCAAAATGATGCAAACAGTAATGGAGTGAACGTTTCGAATATCCTCAAAGTGATGCTGACAGTCATGCACTAAGAGTTGCGACGAACCTCAAAATAATGCGACAGTAATGTAGTAAAAGTTGCTACGAACCTCAAAATATTGCGACAGTGATGTCGGAAGAATTGCTAATCAACTCAAGATGATGCTAACAGTAATGGAGTGAAACTTTCGAATAACCTCAAAGTGATGCTGACAGTCATGTAGTAAGTGTTGCTACGAACCTCAAAATAATGCAACAGTAATGTAGTCAAAGTTGCTACGAACCTCAAAATATTGCGACAGTGATGTCGGAAGAATTGCTAATGAACTCAAGATGATGCTAACAGTAATGTAGTGATAGATGCTAAGAAACTCAGTGATGCTTAAAGTAATGTAGTAAGAGTTTCGAACAACCTCAAAGTGATGCTGACAGTCATTTAGTAAGAGTTGCTACGAACCTCAAAATAATGCGACAGTGATGTCAGAAGAATTGCAAAAGATCTAAGAATGATGCGACAGTGATTTAGTAAGAATTGCTACGAACCTCAAAATATTGCGACAGTGATGTCGGAAGAATTGCTAATGAACTCAAAATGATGCAAACAGTAATGTAGTGATAGTTGCTAATCAACTCAGTGATGCTTACAGTAATGTAGTAAGTGTTTCGAATAACCTCAAAGTGATGCTGACAGTCATGTACGAAGAGTTGCTACGAAACTCAAAATAATGTGACAGTAATGTAGTAAAAGTTGCTACACACCTCAAAATATTGCGACAGTGATGTAGTAAGAATTGCTAATGAACTTAAAATGATGCTAACAGTAATGTAGTGATAGTTGCTAATCAAGTCAGTGATGATTACAGTAATATAGTAAGTGGTTCGAACAACCTCAAAGTGATGCTAGCAGTCATGTAGTAAGAGTTGCTACGAACCTCAAAATAATGCGACAGTAATGTAGTAAGAGTTGCTACGAACCTCAAAATAATGCGACAGTGATGTCGGAATAATTGCTAAAGATCTCAAAATGATGCGACAGTGATGTCAGAAGAATTGGTAATGATCTCAAAATGATGCAAACAGTAATGGAGTGAACGTTTCGAATATCCTCAAAGTGATGCTGACAGTCATGTACTAAGAGTTGCGACGAACCTCAAAATAATACGACAGTAATGTAGTAAAAGTTGTTACGAACCTCAAAATATTGCGACAGTGATGTCGGAAGAATTGCTAATGAACTCAAGATGATGCTTACAGTAATGGAGTGAAACTTTCGAATAACCTCAAAGTGATGCTGACAGTCATGTAGTAAGAGTTGTTTCTAATCTCAAATTGATGCTAAAAGTAATGTAGTGATAGTTGCTAATGAACTCAAAGTGATGCTGACAGTAATGTAGTAAGAGTTGCTTCGAACCTCAAAGTAATGCGACAGTGATGTCAAAAATATTGTTCATGATCTCAAACTGATGCGACAGTGATGTAGTAAGAATTGCTAATGAACTCAAAATGATGCTAACAGTAATGTAGTGATAGTTGCTAATTAACTCAGTGATGCTTACAGTAATGTAGTAAGTGTTTCCAACAACCTAAAAGTGATGCTGTCAGTCATGTAGTAACAGTTGCTTCTAACCTCAAAATGATGCTAACAGTAATGTAGTGATAGTTGCTAATAAACTCAGTGATGCTTACAGTAATGTAGTAAGTGTTTCGAATAACCTCAAAGTGATGCTGACAGTCATGTAGTAAGAGTTGCTACTAACCTCAATTTAATGCTACAGTGATGTCTATGATTGCTAATAAACTCAAAATGACGCTAACAGTAATGTAGTGATAGTTGCTAATAAACTCAAAATGATGCTAAAAGTAATGTAGTGATAGTTGCTAATGAACTCAAAGTGATGCTGACAGTAATGTAGTAAGAGTTGCTACTAACCTCAATTTAATGCTACAGTGATGTCTATGATTGCTAATAAACTCAAAATGACGCTAACAGTAATGTAGTGATAGTTGCTAATAAACTCAAAATGATGCTAAAAGTAATGTAGTGATAGTTGCTAATGAACTCAAAGTGATGCTGACAGTAATGTAGTAAGTGTTTCGAAAAATCTCAAAGTGATGCTGACAGTCATGTAGTAAGAGTTGCTACTAACCTCAATTTAATGCTACAGTGATGTCTATGAATTGCTAATAAACTCAAAATGATGCTAACAGTAATGTAGTGATAGTTGCTAATAAACTCAAAGTGTGCTGACAGTAATGTAGTAAGAGTTGCTACGAACCTTTAAATAATGCAACAGTAATGTAGTAAAAGTTGCTACGAACCTCAAAATAATGCGACAGTAATGTAATAAAAGTTGCTACGAACCTCAAAATAATGCAACAGTGATGTCAGAAGAATTGCTAATGAACTAAAAATGATGCTAACAGTCACGCAGTGATAGCTGCTAAGAACTTAAAAATGATGCTACAGTGATGTAGGAAGATTTTAATGAAATCAAAAATGATTTTGACAGTGATGTCTTATGAATTGCTACTGAACTCAAAATGATGCTAACAGTAACGTAGTGATAGTTGCTAATCAACTCAGTGATGCTTCCAGTAATGTAGTAAGAGTTTCGAACAACCTCAAAGTGATGCTGACAGTCATGTAGTAAGAGTTGCTACGAACCTCAAAATAATGCGACAGTGATGTCAGAAGAATTGCTAATGATCTCAAAATGATGCTAAAAGTAATGTAGTGATAGTTCCTAATAAACTCAGTGATGCTGACAGTCATGTGGTCAGAGTTGCGAGTAACCTAAAAATGATGCTTACAGTAATGTAGTAAGAGTTGAAACTAGAACAACAAACTGTCCTCTGATGGTTGGACAGGTTGCTTTGGTCCGTCCTCTCACTCATCATTAAAAGCCCTTATTACTCATCATTCATCCAATCTGACACTCACGTCTGCAGTGGGGAATCCCCAGCAACCCGCGGCCCACATGGAGCAGTCTCGGCCAATCACGTGGGGCCTGCAGCGGCACCAACCACCAAATGACTCGCAGGTGTCACTCTCAGCTCCAACCTCATGGCAGGCACAAGGCAGGGCGCCGTTGTTGAAGAGAGCCCAAGAGACACAGCTGAGCTGAGACAGAATGGAGACGAAGGACAGGAGGGACAACAGAGAAAAAGGAAACGTTAGCGAGACATTTTAGGAAAATTAGTTTAGTGGGGAAAAGGTTCTTAGCCAAACTTGCTAAATGGAAGGACAACAAAAAAACAAAGATCTTCAAAAGAAAATTAGCACAAAATGAAACCCTGCAAGAGAAAGTAAATCAAGAACTAAATATTCTTGAGGCTCAGGTCTTTAGTTCCAATGCTTGTAAATGACATCTGAATGCATTCACAACCCAAATCTGAGCAGACAGAAGCGTCCCAGTCAGGCCCAGTTTAGTTCCTCTAGAACATTCAGGGATACAGAACAGGGACCAACTCAGGCTGAGAGACACCGACTTGACATGAAAGCTGTTGAGGCCACAGTTGCTGATGAAGTGGTCAGATTTCTCCAGTGGTTCTTGGTTCAGGGAGCTGGAGCTGGAGCTGCTCTCAGGCACCACCAGGACGTAATCCTGGAGAGACAGAAGGAAGAAGTCCAGGCCTGACAGAGGAGAAGGAGGCACAGAGTAGAAACAGCAGACACGTGTGGGGAAAGGGAGAGGGTATCAGTCCAGCAGAGGAGCAGGAAACCTACCACCACAGGGCTCTGCCTGCAGGAACCTGCAGGTGAGGAGGACCTGGTGGTCCGGCACATCCAGAATGATCTGGCTTTCAGACACCGGCACGTTTCGACAGCCGTAAGCGTGGGGACAGAAGGAGGCGTTGGCGTGGCCTGAAAGACACAAACAACCATCTCCATTTGAATGTTTCTCAAACAGCCGGAGCAGGAAAGCTAAGATGAATCAAAGATCCTCCACCCTGCCAGATCCGACCCTGGTAATGTAGACCTGCACAGGGTGGGTGGGGTGGAGCGGCTGGTGGTGGTGGAGGATGAAGACGTATCTGCCCAAAGCCTGGACACGGTGGAGTCCACCGCAGCGTTCTGAGTAGAAGGATGAGAGCGATGTTCAATGGTACATGTTTTCTTTCCTAAACCGCCGATGTTTCCAATCACGAATCTCAGTCATGAGATTTGAACATCATGGAGGAGTTCAAAAGTGTCAAACTGGGCCGGTCTCCATTTTATGAGTCCAGAGACCGAGGATAAAACTACAAGTCCCTGGTTCAGATTTGACTCGTCTGAATCCAAACACAGCAGCGTTCTTCCACCAGGCCAGATGAGTTGATCATGATAACAAGATATCTTCATGCTACTACAACACACAAACTCATCACCAGAAAAGACTTCATGGTGGAACAACAAATCTCCTCCCAATGGGAAAAACATTGAGTTGAACAATCAACTTTTCCATGATGACATGGAGAGCTTGGCAGCAGCAGCAGGCTTCCATTGGGGGCTGATATGCCAGCTCCACTTAGCCTTCTTTGGAATGGTTTCACCTGGAGTGATGCTGTCATTGAGAACTTTTATCTGGAACAACACCACCTGCATGGAGACTGAGGACTTCAACAGATGCAGATGTTGACCCAGAATAAATCTAAATATTCCAGATGTGTTAAATCAATCCAGCAGCGGTGGTGGGAGCGTCGTAAACTCACTCACTCAGCAGCCGTCAGCCTCCGTACCTGCACGGAGTCCAGCCTGATGTGGTCTCTGTTGTCTGCTCCCAGAGGTGGTCTGTCACCTCTGAACCAGGGGGCTCATCTCTCTGGTGGGAGGTCAGTGGAGGAGCTGCAGCGGGGGAGGCCAGGATGGACTCCTGTAGGAGGAGCTCTGGCCCTCCTTCAGCACCAGCCAGTGGGAGGGAGTTTGGAAACGTGAGGGGACACAGGAGGAGCTACAGGGGGAGGGGAGGTGGATCAGAACTGTTCTAACAAGAGCGCTGAGGGGACACAGGAGGAGCGACAGGGGGAGGGAAGGTGGATCAGAACCCTTCTAACAAGACTGCTGAGGGGACACAGGAGGAGCTACAGGGGGAGGGAAGGTGGATCAGAACCGTTCTAACAAGAGCGCTGAGGGGACACAGGAGGAGCTACAGGGGGAGGGAAGGTGGATCAGAACCATCCTAACAAGAGCGCTGAGGGGACACAGGAGGAGCTCCAGGGGGAGGGAAGGTGGATCAGAACCCTTCTAACAAGAGCGCTGAGGGGACACAGGAGGAGCTACAGGGGGAGGGAAGGTGGATCAGAACCGTTCTAACAAGAGCGCTGAGGGGACACAGGAGGAGCTACAGGGGGAGGGAAGGTGGATCAGAACCGTTCTAAGAAGAGCGCTGTCCCACTAATGTTCCTCACCAGAATCCTCCTGTCAGGGGGGAACCGTCCATGGGTGCTGATGCAGCGGACTGAAGGTTCAACGTAGTCCATGCTGAACTGGTCTTAAGGCACCAGGTAGACTTTGTGCTAAAAACAGCAGAAAAAAAAAGACAAAAAGGGGAGAATTTTAACAAAAGTATGCAAATGAGCTGAAGATCAAAATACAAAAAGTAAATCAAGGTTTTTTTCAAATGATTGCCAGCTATTTAGCTAAGAGAAGGACAAATGTCAATCAAGATGTCAGAATGGAACGATCCCACTGGCTTCTGGTCAAGGGAACCATGGAGATGCTAACTTCCTGTTGGACTATCAGGGTCTCTCATCCCTGACATGCTAACTTCCTGTTGGACGATAAGCGTGTCTCATCCCTGACATGCTAACTTCCTGTTGGACGATAAGCGTGTCTCATCCCTGACATGCTAACTTCCTGTTGGACGATAAGCATGTCTCATCCCTGACATGTTAACTTCCTGTTGGACGATAAGCGTGTCTCATCCCTGACATGCTAACTTCCTGTTGTACGATAAATGTGTCTCATCCCTGACATGCTAACTTCCTGTTGGACGATAAGGGTGTCTCATCCCTGACATGCTAACTTCCTGTTGGACTATAAAGCCTGATTTAAGCCTGATTTATGCTTCTGAGTCGCGTAGTATTCATACCTCCGCCGTAGCCTGAAACGCGCCTCCAAAAAATCCTGCTTTCGCATAGCGTCGACGCGTGGTGACGTCAACGTCGAGGACTGTGATGGGTCCGCTCAGAACGTCATTTCCGGTTCAGTCGCGGCAGAGCAACACCGCCATTTTCAAAGTTTCTGTGGTGAAGGCTCCAAGAAAAAATGGACCAAGCTGAAGAAAGGATTATCGAGGAGGTGCTCAAGTACGACCACCTCTACAACGCCTCTTCGCGGCACTACAAAGACTGACAAATGTCAACAATTGTTGTCTGTGACCGGAAGAAAACCAAGGAATCCGACAAGAGCCCCGTAAACAATACAAAGACAAAGCCACACCCCCTAGCGGTTTGGCGGTGTATTGCAGAGCAACGCGTTCCCTCGACGCAGAATAAACCAGGCTTTCCAGTCGCACCTGTTTTACGCCCCCGTGCCAGATAAGGACCCCCATCGGGCTGTGCCACTCTGGAGGGAGCGGTCTCACAGTCAGTCAGCGGAACCATGCGGATCCGGGCCGGAGCTGTGGGAAGGAGCGCCAATTGTATCGGGTTGTTGTTTTCTGGACTGCAGCAGAACAGGAGCAGCCGGGACTGGAATGTAGAAGTAGGTTATCTTGAAGTTGACTCAGTTATGGTGAACGATATTGTGGTTCAACACTTTAATGAGCTTGAAGGCAAACATATTTCATGAGGAAACAACGCCGGAATTGGACGGATTTCAGCGGCACACAACAACGTATCCGATACACCTCATTGGAAACCTGGTGGTCTAAGACTAAGAAACACCAGTCACCATGAAGAAGGAACTTTTAGCTGAGTACTCATGTTCTTTTCTGCAGGTTGAATGTCGCATTTGTTGGACAGAAGCGTCTCATCTCAACAAAAGCACCTCTTCAGTGCTGAGGCATGATGGGGCCAGGCATGAGAATGAAGTCCCAGATCCACCAGGATGAACTCAGGTATACAGCCACTCTCCAACTGACTCACAGTTGCTTCATTGATCATTAATTCCTATTCATTTCTTCTCTCCTTCATCTTTAACCATCCAGCTTCCAGGAAGCAGATGCTGGATGAGGCTCTGCTGAATTTGATCCTGAAGGACTGCCAGCCCCTCAGCACTGTTGAGAGGGAAGGGTTCAGGGAACTGGTTCAGGTCCTTGAGCCTCATATGTTTGCCAACCAGAAAGGTTTGTGTGGAAATGATCGAAAGCAGTCGTTGATATCTCCAGTTTATTTCATCTCTAATTTCAATGTATTGATTTACTCTGGGTGTCATTTTCAGACCATCAAACAAACGGTGGCCAAAAAGTACCAGGAGGAACGGGATGGAGTGAAAAAGGAAGTCCAGCTGCCATGTGGACATCTGTGGACATGGAGGCTCCCTTGGCTCTGACCTGTCACTGCATTCGTGAGAATGAATGTGTTGGGAGTGCAAGACTTTCCACAAAGTCACCCTGCATCATTTTGAGGTTCCTAGCAACTCTCACTACATCACTGTCGCATCATTTTGAGGTTCCTAGCAACTCTCACTACATCACTGTCGCATCATTTTGAGGTTTTTAGCAACTCTCATTACATCACTTTCAACATCATTTTGAGGTTTGTAGCAACTCTCACGAAATGACTGTCGCATCATTTTGAGGTTTTAAGCAACTCTTAATACATCACTGTAGTTTCATTATGAGCTTCATCGCAATTATCGCATCACTGTCGCATCATTTTTAGGATAGTAGCAACTCTCACGACATTACTGTAGCATCATTTTGAGATTCGTAGCAAGTCTCACCACATCACTGTAGCATCATTTCTTAGGTTTGTAGCCACTCTCATTACATCACTTAAGCATCATTTGGACATTTGTAGCAACTCTCACCACATCACTGTAGCATCATTTCTTAAGTAAGTAGCAACTCCCATGACATCACTGTAGCATCATTTCTTAGGTAAGTAGCAACTCTCATTACATCACTTTAGCATGATTTAGAAATTACTATCAACTCTCACCACATCACTGTAGCATCACTTCTTAGATTTGTAGCAACTCTCATTACATCACTTTAGCATCATTTTGAGATTAGTATCAACTCTCACTACATCACTGTCAGCATCATTTTGAGATTTGTATCAACTCTCACTACATCATTGCCACCTCATTTTGAGGATCGTAGCAACTCTCACCACATCACTGTCGCATCATTTTGAGGATCGTAGCAACTCTCACTACATCACTGTCGCATCATTTTGAGGATAGTCGCAACTCTCGCGACATTACTGCAGCATCATTTTGAGATTCGTAGGAACTCTCATTACATCACTGTAGCATCATTTTGAGGTTCGTAGCAACTCTCACCACATCACTGTCGCATCATTTCTCAGTTAAGTAGCAACTCTCATTACATCACTTTAGCATGATTTTGAAATTACTATCAACTCTCAGCACATGTCTGTGGCATAATTTCTTAGGTTTGTAGCAACTCTCATTACATCACTCTAGCATCATTTGGTCATTTGTAGCAACTCTCATTACATCACTGTAGCATCATTTCTTAGGTTTGTAGCCACTCTCATTACATCACTTAAGCATCATTTGGACATTTGTAGCAACTCTCATTACATCACTGTCGCATCATTTTGAGGATAGTCGCAACTCTCACGACATTACTGGAGCATCATTTTGAGATTCCTATCAACTGTCATTACATCACTGTACCATCATTTTGAGGTTCGTAGCAACTCTCACCACATCACTGTAGCATCATTTCTTAAGTAAGTAGCAACTCTCATTACATCACTGTAACATCATTTTGCGGTTCGTAGCAACTCTCACTACACCACTTTAGCATTATTTTGAAATTAGTATCAACTCTCACCACATCACTGTAGCATCACTTCTTAGGTTTGTCGCAACTCTCATTACATCACTTAACATCATTTTGAGGATCGTAGCAACTCTCACTACATCACTGTCGCATCATTTTGAGGATAGTCGCAACTCTCACGACATGACTGTAGCATTATTTTGAGGTTTTAAGCAACTCTCACAACATTACTGTAAGCATCATTTTGAGCATCGTAGCAACTCTCACTACATCACTGTACCATCATTTTGAGATTAGTCGCAACTCTCACTACATCACTGTCGCATCATTTCTTAGGTTAGTAGCAACTCTCACTACATCACTGTCGCATCATTTCTTAGGTTAGTAGCAACTCTCACCACATCACTGTAGCATCATTTCTTAGGTAAATAGCAACCCTCATTACATCGCTGTAGCATCATTTTGCGACTGTAGCAACTCTCACTACATCACTGTAGCATCATTTCTTAGGTTAGTAGCATCTCCCATGACATCACTGTAGCATCATTTTGAGGTTTGTAGCAACTCTCACTACATTACTGGAAGCATCAGTTTGAGCATCGTACCAACTCTGCCTATATCACTGTAGCATCATTTCTTCGGTTAGAAGCAACTCTCATGACATCACTTTCGCATGATTTTGAAATTACTATCAACTCTCACCACAACACTGTCAGTATAATTTCTTAGGTTAGTAGCAACTGTCATAACATCACTGTAGCATCATTTTGAGGATCGTAGCAACTCTCAATACATCATTGTCGCATCATTTTGAGGATAGTCGCAACTCTCACGACATTACTGTAGCATCATTTCTTAGGTTTGTAGCAAATCTCGTTACATCACTCTAGCATCATTTTGAGATTCGTAGCAACTCTCATTACATCACTGTAGCATCATTTTGCGGTTCGTAGCAAACCTCACTACATCACTGTAGCATCATTTTGAGGAACGTAGCAACTCTCAATACATCATTGTCGCATCATTTTGAGGATAGTCGCAACTCTCACGACATTACTGTCGCATCATTTCTTAGGTTTGTAGCAAATCTCATTACATCACTCTAGCATCATTTTGAGATTCGTAGCAACTCTCATTGCATCACTGTGGCATCATTTTGCGGTTCGTAGCAAACCTCACTACATCATTGTAGCATCATTTCTTAGGGAAGTATCAACTGTCATTACACCACTTTCGCTTTATTTTGAAATTACTATCAACTCTCACCACAACACTGTCAGTATAATTTCTTAGGTTAGTAGCAACTGTCATAACATCACTGTAGCATCATTTTGAGGATCGTAGCAACTGTCACCACATCACTGTAGCATCATTTCTTAGGTTTGTAGCCACTCTCATTACATCACTTAAGCATCATTTGGACATTTGTAGCAACTCTCATTACATCACTGTCGCATCATTTTGAGGATAGTCGCAACTCTCACGACATTACTGGAGCATCATTTTGAGATTCCTAGCAACTGTCATTACATCACTGTACCATCATTTTGAGGATCGTAGCAACTCTCACGACATCACTTTAGCGTGATTTTGAAATTACTATCAACTCTCACTACATCACTGTTGCATCATTTTGACATTTGTAGCAACTCTTGTTATATAACTGTAGCATCATTTCTTAGGTTAGTAGCAACTCCCATGACATCACTGCAGCATCATTTTGAGGTTTGTAGCAACTCTCACGACATTACTGGAAGTATCAGTTTTAGGTTCGTAGCAACTTTCACCACATCACTGTAGCATCATTTGTTTGGTTAGAAGCAACTCTCATGACATCACTTTAGCATGATTTTGAAATTACTATCAACTCTCACCACAACACTGTCAGCATAATTTCTTAGGTTAGTAGCAACTGTCATCACATCACTGTAGAATCATTTTGAGGATCGTAGCAACTCTCACTACATCATTGTCGCATCATTTTGAGGATTGTCGCAACTCTCACGACATTACTGCAGCATCATTTTGAGATTCGTAGCAACTCTCACCACATCACTGTAGCATCATTTCTTAGGTAAGTAGAAACTCTCATTACATCACTTTAGCGTGATTTTGAAATTACTATCAACTCTCACCACATCACTGTCGCATCATTTTGATGTTCGTAGCAACTCTTACTACATTATTTTTGCATTATTTAAAGGTTCGTAGCAACTCTCACTACATTACTGTCAGCATCATTTTGAGTTTATTAGCAATTCTTCCGACATCACTGTCGCAATATTTTGAGGTTCGTAGCAACTTTTAATACATTACTGTCGCATTATTTTGAGGTTCGTAGCAACTCTTAGTACATGACTTTCAGCATCACTTTGAGGTTATTCGAAACGTTCACTCCATTACTGTTCGCATCATTTTGAGTTCATTAGCAATTCTTGCGACATCACTGTCACATCATTTTGAGATCATTAGCAATTCTTCTGACATCAATGTCGCATTATTTTGAGGTTCGTAGCAACTCTTACTACATAACTGTCAGCATCACTTTGAGGTTATTCGAAACGTTCACTCCATTACTGTTAGCACCATTTTGAGTTCATTAGCAATTCTTACTACATCACTGTCGCATCATTTTGAGATCATTAGCAATTCTTCTGACATCACTGTCGCATTATTTTGACGTTCGTAGCAACTCTTACTACATTACTGTTGCATTATTTAAAGGTTCGTAGCAACTCTTACTACATTACTGTTAGCATCACTGTGTTTATAGCAAATATCACTACATTACTGTTAGCATCATTTTGAGTTCATTAGCAATTCTTACGACATCACTGTCCCATCAGTTTAAGATCATTTACAATTCTTTTGACATCACTGTCGCATAATTTTGAGGTTCGAAGCAACTCTTACTACTTTACTGTTGCATTATTTTAAGGTTCGTAGCAACCCTTACGACATGACTGTCATAATCACTTTGAGGTTTTTCGAAACACTGACTACATTTCTGTCAGCATCATTTTGACTTTATTAGCAACTATCACTCCATTACTGTTAGCATCGTTTTGAGTTCAATAGCAATTCTTCCGACATCACGGTCGCATCATTTTGAGGTTCGTAGCAACTCATACTACATTACTTTCAGAATCACTTTGAGTTCATTAGCAACTATCACTACATTACGGTTAGCATCATTTTGAGGTTAGGAGCAACTCTTACTACATGACTGTCATTATCACTTTGAGGTTGTTCCAAACACTTACTACATTACTGTAAGCATCACTGAGTTTATTAGGAACTATCATTACGTTACTGTTAGCATCGTTTTGAGTTCAATTGCAATTCTGACGACATGACTGTCAGCATCATTTTTAATTTACTCGCAAATCAAACCACATGACTGTCAGCATCATTTTGAGGTTATTCAAAACTTTCATTCCATTACTGTTAGCATCATTTTGAGTTCATTAGCAATTCTTACTACATCACTGTCGCATCATTTTGAGATCATTAGCAATTCTTACGACATCACTTTCGCATTTTTTTTTGAGGTTCGTAGCAACTCTTACTATATGACTGTCAGCATCACTTTGAGGTTATTCGAAACGTTTCCTCCATTACTGTTAGCATCATTTTGAGTTCATTAGCAATTCTTACTTAATCACTGTTGCATCATTTTGAGATCTTAAGCAATTCTTCCAACATCACTGTCGCATTATTTTGAGGTTCTTAGCAACTTTTACTACATCACTGTAAGCATCACTTTGAGTTCATTAGCAACTATCACTACGTTACTTTTCGCATTGTTTTAAGTTCAGTAGCAATTCTTACTAAATCACTGTCAGCATCATTTTTAATTTACTCGCAACTCAAACCACATGACTGTCAGCATCACTTTGAGGTTATTCGAAACTTTCACTCCATTACGTTTAGCATCAATTTGAGTTCATTAGCAATTCTTACTACATCACTGTCGCATCATTTTGAGATCATTAGCGATTCTTCTGACATCACTGTCACATTATTTTGAGGTTCGTAGCAACTCTTATTACATTATTGTATCATTATTTAAAGGTTCGTAGCAACTCTTACTACATTACTTTCAGCATCACTTTGAGTTTATTAGCAACTATCACTACATTACTGTTAGCATTATTTTGAGGTTCCTAGCAACTCTTACTACATGACTGTCAGCATCACTTTGATGTTGTTTGAAACACTTACTACATTACTGTAAGCGTCACTGAGTTGATTAGCAATTATCACTACATTAGTGTTAGCATCATTTTGAGTTCATTAGCAATTCTTCCGACATGACTGTCGCAATATTTTGAGGTTCGTAGCCACTTTTACTACATTACTGTCGCTTTATTTTGAGGTTCTTAACAACTCTTACTACATTAATGTTAGCATCATTTTGAGATCATTAGCAATTCTTCTGACATCACTGTCGCATTATTTTGAGATCTTTAGCAATTCTTCTGACATCACTGTCGCATTATTTTTTGGTTCGTAGCAACTCTTACTACATGACTGTCAGCATCACTTTGAGGTTGTTCAAAACTCTTACTACATTACTGTAAGCATCACTGAGTTTATAACAACTATCACTACATTACGGTTAGCATCATTTTGAGTTCATTCGCAACTATCACTACATTACGGTTAGCATCATTTTGAGGTTAGTAGCAACTCTTAATACATTACTGTAAGCATCACTGAGTTTATTAGCAACTATCATTACGTTACTGTTAGCATCGTTTTGAGTTCAATAGCAATTCTTACGACATGACTGTCAGCATCATTTTTAATCTACTCGCAAATCAAACCACATGACTGTCAGCATCATTTTGAGGTTATTCGAAATTTTCACTCCATTACTGTTAGCATCATTTTGAGTTCATTAGCAATTCTTCCTACATCACTGTCGCATCATTTTGAGATCATCAGCAGTTGTTCCGACATCACTGGCGCATTATTTTGAGGTTCGTTGCAACTCTTACTACATGACTGTCAGCATGACTTTGAGGTTGTTCGAAACACTTACTACATTACTGTAAGTATCACTGAGTTGATTAGCAACTATCACTACATTACTGTTAGCATCATTTTGAGTTCAGTAGCAATTCTTCCGACATCACTGCCGCGATATTTTGAGGTTCGTAGCACCTTTTACTACATTACTGTCGCATTATTTTGAGGTTCGTAGCAACTCTTACTACATGACTGTCAGCATCACTTTGAGGTTATTCGAAACGTTCACTCCATTACTGTTAGCATCATTTTGAGTTCATTAGCAATTCTTACTAAATCACTGTCGCATCATTTTGAGATCTTTAGCAATTCTTCTGACATCACTGTAGCATTATTTTGATGTTCGGAGCAACTCTTACTACATGACTGTCAGCATCACTTTGAGGTTGTTCAAAACACTTACTACATTACTGTTAGCATCATCTTGAGTTCATTAGCAATTCTTATGACATCACTGTCGTGATATTTTGAGTTCGGAGCAACTTTTACTACATCACTGTCGCATTATTTTGAGGTTCGTTGCAACTCTTACTACATGACTGTCAGCATCACTTTGAGGTTGTTCGAAACACTGACTACATTACTGTAAGCATCATTGAGTTGATTAGCAACTATCACTCCATTACTGTTAGCGTCATTTTGAGTTCAGTAGCAATTCTTCCAACATCACTGTCGCGATATTTTGAGGTTCGTAGCAACCCTTACTACATGACTGTCATAATCACTTTGAGGTTTTTCAAAACACTTACTACATTACTGTAAGAATCACTTTGAGTTAATTAGCAACTATCACTACATTACTGTTAGCATCATTTTGAGTTCAGTAGCAATTCTTACTACATCACTGTCACATCATTTTGAGATCATGAGCAATTTTTCCGACATCACTGTCGCATTATTTTGAGGTTCGTAGCAACACTTATAACATGACTGTCAGCATCACTTTGAGGTTATTCGAAACTTTCATTCCATTACTGTTAGCATAATTTTGAGTTCATTAGCAATTCTTACTACATCACTGTCGCATCATTTTGAGATCATTAGCAATTCTTCAGACATCACTTTCTCATTTTTTTTTTAGGTTCGTAGCAACTCTTACTATATGACTGTCAGCATCACTTTGAGGTTATTCGAAACGTTCCCTCCATGACTGTTAGCATCATTTTGAGTTCATTAGCAATTCTTTCTTAATCACTGTTGCATCATTTTGAGATCTTTAGCAATTCTTCTGACATCACTGTTGCATTATTTTGAGGTTCGTAGCAACTCTAACTACTTTACTGTTGCATTATTTTAAGGTTCGTAGCAACCCTTACTACATGACTGTCATAATCACTTTGAGGTTGTTCGAAACACTTACTACATTACTGTCAGCATCACTTTGAGTTCATTCGCAACTATCACTACATTACGGTTAGCATCATTTTGAGGTTAGTAGCAACTCTTACTACATGACTGTCAGCATCACTTTGAGGTTGTTCCAAACACTTATTACATTACTGTAAGCATCACTGAGTTTATTAGCAACTATCATTACGTGACTGTTAGCATCGTTTTGAGCATCATTTTTAATTTACTCGCAAATCAAACCACATGACTGTCAGCATCATTTTGAGGTTATTCGAAACTTTCACTCCATTCCTGTTAGCATCATTTTGAGTTCATTAGCAATTCTTCCTACATCACTTTTGCATCATTTTGAGATCATAAGCAGTTCTTCCGACATCACTGTCGCATTATTTTGAGGTTCGTTGCAACTCTTACAACATTACTGTCAGCATCACTTTGAGGTTGTTGGAAACACTGACTACATTACTGTAAGCATCACTGAGTTGATTAGCAACTATCACTCCATTCCTGTTAGCATCATTTTGAGTTCATTAGCAATTCTTCCTACATCACTTTTGCATCATTTTGAGATCATTGGCAGTTCTTCCGACATCACTGTCGCATTATTTTGAGGTTCGTAGCAACTCTTACTACATTACTGTAAGCATCACTGAGTTGATTAGCAACTATCACTACATTACTGTTAGCATCGTGTTGAGTTCAATAGCAATTCTTACGACATCACTGTCAGCATAATTTTTAATTTACTCGCAACTCAAACCACACGACTGTCAGCATCACTTTGAGGTTGTTCGAAATGTTCACTCCATTACTGTTAGCATAATTTTGAGTTCATTAGCAATTCTTACTGCATCACTGTCGCATCATTTTTAGATCTTTAGCAATTCTTCTGACATCACTGTAGCATTATTTTGATGTTCGGAGCAACTCTTACTACATGACTGTCAGCATCACTTTGAGGTTGTTCGAAACACTTACTACATTACTGTAAGCATCACTGAGTTTATTAGCAACTATCACTACATTACTGTTAGCATCTTTTTGAGTTCAGTAGCAATTCTTCCGACATCACTGTCGCGATATTTTGAGGTTCGTAGCAACCCTTACTACATGACTGTCATAATCACTTTGAGGTTGTTCAAAACACTTACTACATTACTGTAAGCATCACTTTGAGTTCATTAGCAACTATCACTACATTACTGTTAGCATCATTTTGAGTTCAGTTGCAATTCTTACGACATCACTTTCACATCATTTTGAGATCATTAGCAATTTTTCCGACATCACTGTCGCATTATTTTGAGGTTCGTAGCAACACTTACAACATGACTGTCAGCATCACTTTGAGGTTATTGGAAACTTTCACTCCATTACTGTTAGCATAATTTTGAGTTCATTTGCAATTCTTACTACATCACTGTCGCATCATTTTGAGATCATTAGCAATTCTTCAGACATCACTTTCTCATTTTTTTTTTAGGTTCGTAGCAACTCTTACGATATGACTGTCAGCATCACTTTGAGGTTATTCGAAACGTTCCCTCCATGACTGTTAGCATCATTTTGAGTTCATTAGCAATTCTTTCTTAATCACTGTTGCATCATTTTGAGATCTTTAGCAATTCTTCTGACATCACTGTTGCATTATTTTCAGGTTCGTAGCAACTCTTACTGCATGACTGTCAGCATCACTTTGAGGTTGTTCGAAACACTTACTACATTACTGTAAGCATCACTGAGTTTATTAGCAACTATCACTACATTACTGTTAGCATCATCTTGAGTTCATTAGCAATTCTTTCTTAATCACTGTTGCATCATTTTGAGATCATTAGCAGTTCTTCCGACATCACTGTCGCATTATTTTGAGGTTCGTTGCAACTCTTACTACATTACTGTCAGCATCACTTTGAGGTTGTTCGAAACACTTACTACATCACTGTAAGCATCACTGAGTTAATTAGCAACTATCACTACATTACTGTTCGCATCGTGTTGAATTCAATAGCAATTCTTACGACATCACTGTCAGCATCATTTTTAATTTACTCGCAACTCAAACCACACGACTGTCAGCATCACTTTGAGGTTGTTCGAAATGTTCATTCCATTACATTTAGCATCATTTTTAGCTCATTAGCAATTCTTACTACATCACTGTCGCATCATTTTGAGATCATTACCGATTCTTCCAACATCACTGTCGCATTATTTTGAGGTTCGTAGAAACTCTTACTACATGACTTTCAGCATCACTTGGAGGTTATTCGAAACGTTCACTCCATTACTGTTAGCATCATTTTGAGTTCATTAGCAATTCTTACTAAATCACTGTCGCATCATTTTGAGATCTTTAGCAATTCTTCTGACATCACTGTAGCATTATTTTGATGTTCGGAGCAACTCTTACTACATGACTGTCAGTATCACTTTGAGGTTGTTCGAAACACTTACTACATTACTGTTAGCATCATCTTGAGTTCATTAGCAATTCTTGCTAAATCACTGTCGCATCATTTTGAGATCTTTTGCAATTCTTCTGACATCACTGTCGCATTATTTTGAGGTTAGTGGCAACTCTTACTACATGACTGTCAGCATCACTTTGAGGTTGTTCGAAACACTTACTACATTACTGTAAGCATCACTGAGTTTATTAGCAACTATCACTACATTACTGTTACCATCATTTTGAGTTCATTAGCCATTCTTCTGACATCACTGTCGCAATATTTTGAGGTTCGTAGCAACTTTTACTACATTACTGTCGCATTATTTTGAGGTTCGTAGCAACTCTTACTACATGACTGTCAGCATCACTTTGAGGTTATTCGAAACTTTCAATCCATTACTGTTAGCATCATTTTGAGTTCATTAGCAATTCTTACTACATGACTGTCGAATGATTTTTGAGATCATTAGCAATTCATCTGACATCACTGTCGCATTATTTTGATGTTCGTAGCAACTCTTACTACATGACTGTCATAATCACTTTGAGGTTGTTCGAAACACTTACTACATTACTGTCAGCATCAGTTTGAGTTCATTAGCAACTATCACTACATTACTGTTCGCATCATTTTTAGCTCATTAGCAATTCTTACTACATCACTGTCGCATCATTTTGAGATCATTAGTGATTCTTCCAACATCACTGTCGCATTATTTTGAGGTTCGTAGAAACTCTTACTACATGACTTTCAGCATCACTTGGAGGTTATTCGAAACGTTCACTCCATTACTGTTAGCATCATTTTGAGTTCATTAGCAATTCTTACTAAATCACTGTCGCATTATTTTGAGATCTTTAGCAATTCTTCTGACATCACTGAAGCATTATTTTGATGTTTGTAGCAACTCTTACTACATGACTGTCAGCATCACTTTGAGGTTGTTCGAAACACTTACTACATTACTGTTAGCATCATCTTGAGTTCATTAGCAATTCTTACTAAATCAGTGTCGCATCATTTTGAGATCTTTTGCAATTCTTCTGACATCACTGTCGCATTATTTTGAGGTTAGTGGCAACTCTTACTACATGACTGTCAGCATCACTTTGAGGTTGTTCGAAACACTTACTACATTACTTTAAGCATCACTGAGTTTATTAGCAACTATCACTACATTACTGTTAGCATCATTTTGAGTTCATGAGCAATTCTTCCGACATCACTGTCGCAATATTTTGAGGTTCGTAGCAACTTTTACTACATTACTGTCGCATTATTTTGAGGTTCGTAGCAACTCTTACTACATGACCGTCAGCATCACTTTGAGGATATTCGAAACTTTCACTCCATTACTGTTCGCATCATTTTCAGTTCATTAGCAATTCTTACTACATGACTGTCGAATGATTTTTGAGATCATTAGCAATTCTTCTGACATCACTGTCGCATTATTTTGATGTTGGTAGCAACTCTTACTACATGACTGTCATAATCACTTTGAGGTTGTTCGAAACACTTACTACATTACTGTCAGCATCACTTTGAGTTCATTAGCAACTATCACTACATTACTGTTAGCATCATTTTGAGGTTAGTCGCAACTCTTAGTACATGCCTGTCAGCATCACTTTGAGGTTGTTCCAAACACTTACGACATTACTTTAAGCATCACTGAGTTTATTAGCAACTATCATTACGTTACTGTTAGCATCGTTTTGAGTTCAACAGCAATTCTTACGACATCACTGTCAGCATCATTTTTAATTTACTCGCAACTCAAACCACATGACTGGCAGCATCACTTTGAGGTTATTCGAAACTTTCACTCCATTACTGTTAGCATCATTTTGAGTTCAGTAGTAATTCTTACTACATCACTGTCACATCATTTTGAGATCATTAGCAATTCTTCCGACATCACTGTCGCATTATTTTGAGGTTCGTAGCAACTCCTACTACATGACTTTCAGCCTCACTTTGAGGTTGTTCGAAACACTTACTACATTACTGTTAGCATCATTTTGAGTTCATTAGCAATTCTTACTAAATCACATTTGCATCATTTTGAGATCTTTAGCAATTTTTCTGACATCACTGTGGCATTATTTTGAGGTTCGTAGCAACTCTTCCTACATGACTATCACCATCACTTTGAGGTTGTTCGAAACACTTACTACATTACTGTTAGCATCATTTTGAGTTCATTAGCAATTCTTCCTAAATCACTGTCGCATCATTTTGAGATCTTTAGCAATTCTTCTGACATCACTTTCGCATTATTTTGAGGTTCGTAGGAACTCCTACTACATGACTGTCAGCATCACTTTGAGGTTGTTCGAAACACTTACTACCTTACTGTAAGCATCACTGAGTTTATTACCAACTATCACTACATTACTTTTAGCATTATTTTGAGTTCATTAGCAATTCTTACGACATCACTCTCCCATCAGTTTGAGATCATTACCAATTCTTCTGACATCACTGTCGCATTATTTTGATGTTCGTAGCAACTTTTACGACATTACCGTTGCATTATTTAAAGGTTCGTAGCAACTCTTACTACATTACTGTCAGCATCACTTTGAGTTTATTAGAATCTATCAATACATTACAGTTAGCATCATTTTGAGTTTATTAGCAATTCATAGACATCACTGTACCATTAAATTGAGGTAAGTAGCAACACTTACTACATGACTGTCAGCATCACTTTGAGGTTCTTCTAAACTCTTACTACATTACTGTCAGCATCAGTTTGAGTTCATTAGCAACTATCACTACATTACTGTTCGCATCATTTTTAGCTCATTAGCAATTCTTACTACATCACTGTCGCATCATTTTGAGATCATTAGCGATTCTTCCGACATCACTGTCGCATTATTTTGAGGTTCGTAGAAACTCTTACTACATGACTGTCAACATCACTTTGAGGTTATTCGAAACGTTCACTCCATTACTGTTAGCATCATTTTGAGTTCATTAGCAATTCTTACTAAATCACTATCGCATCATTTTGAGATCTTTAGCAATTCTTCTGACATCACTGTTGCATTATTTTGTGGTTCGTAGCAACTCTTACTACATGACTGTCAACATCACTTTGAGGTTATTCGAAACGTTCACTCCATTACTGTTAGCATCATTTTGAGTTCATTAGCAATTCTTACTAAATCACTATCGCATCATTTTGAGATCTTTAGCAATTCTTCTGACATCACTGTCGCATTATTTTGAGGTTCGCAGCAACTCTTACTACATGACTGTCAGCATCACTTTGAGGTTATTCGAAACACTTACTACATTACTGGAAGCATCACTGAGTTTATTAGCAACTATCACTACATTACTGTTAGCATCATTTTGAATTTATTCGCAATTCTTCTGAAATCACTGTCGCAATATTTTGAGGTTCGTAGCAACTTTTACTACATTACTGTCGCATTATTTTGATGTTCGTAGCAACTCTTACTACATGACCGTCAGCATCACTTTGAGGTTATTCAAAACTTTCACTCCATTACTGTTAGCATCATTTTGAGTTCATTAGCAATTCTTACTACATCACTGTTGCATCATTTTGAGATCATTAGCAATTCTTCTGACATCACTGTCGCATTATTTCTATGTTCGTAGCAACTTTTACTACATTACCGTTGCATTATTTAAAGGTTCGTAGCAACTCTTAATACATGACTGTAAGCATCACTTTGACGTTGTTCGAAACACTTACTACATTACTGTAAGCATCCCTGGGTTTGTTTACAACTATCACTACATTACTGTTAGGATCATTTTGAGTTTATTTGCAATTCATAGACATCACTGTTCCATTAAATTGAGGTTCGTAGCAACTCTTACTACATTACTGTAAGCATCACTGAGTTTATAGCAACTATCACTACATTACTGTTAGCATCATTTTGAGTTCATTAGCAATTCTTACTACATCACTGTCGCATCATTTGCAGATCATTAGCAATTCTTCTGACATAACTGTCGCATTATTTTGAGGTTCGTAGCAACTCTTACTACATTTACTGTTGCATTATTTAAAGGTTCGTAGCAACTCTTACTACATTACTGTCAGCATCACTTTGAGTTTATTAGCAACTTTCACTCCATTAATGTTAGCATCATTTTGAGATCATTGGCAATTCTTCTGACATCACTGTCGAATTATTTTGAGGTTCGTAGCAACTCTTACTACATGACTGTCAGCATCACTTTGAGGTTGTTCGAAATGTTCACTCCATTTCTTTGAGCATCATTTTGAGTTCATTAGCAATTCTTACTAAATCACTGTCGCATCATTTTGAGGTTCGTAGCAACTCTTACTACATTACTGTAAGCATCACTGAGTTTATTACCAACTATCACTACATTACTGTTAGCATCATTTTGAGTTCATTAGCAATTCTTACGACATCACTGTCCCATCAGTTTGAGATCATTACCAATTCTTCTGACATCACTGTCGCATTATTTTGATGTTCGTAGCAACTTTTACTACATTACCGTTGCATTATTTAAAGGTTCGTAGCAACTCTTAATACATGACTGTCAGCATCACTTTGACGTTGTTCGAAACACTTACTACATTACTTTAAGCATCACTGAGTTTCTTAGCAACTATCACTACATTACTGGTAGCATCATTTTGAGTTCATTAGCAATTCTTCTGACATCACTGTCGCATTATTTTGAGGTTCGTAGCAACTCTTACTACATGACTGTCAGCATCATTTTGAGGTTATTCGCAACTTTCACTCCATTACTGTTAGCATCATTTTAGTTCATTAGCAATTCTTACTACATTACTGTCGCATCATTTTGAGATCATGAGCAATTCTTCCGACATCACTGTCGCATTATTTTGAGGTTCGTAGCAGCTCTTCCGACATGACTGTCACCATCACTTTGAGGTTATTCGAAACACTTACTACATTACTGTAAGCATCACTGAGTTGATTAGCAACTATCACTACATTACTGTTAGCATCATTTTAAGTTCATTAGCAATTCTTCCGACATCACTGTCACAATATTTTGTGGTTCGTAGCAACTTTTACTACATTACTGTTGCATTATATATAGGTTCGTAGCAACTCTTACTACATGACTGTCAGCATCACTTTGAGGTTATTCGAAACACTTACTACATTACTGTAAGCATCACTGAGTTTATTAGCAACTATCACTACATTACTGTTAGCATCATCTTGAGTTCATTAACAATTCTTCCGACATCACTGTCGCAATATTTTGAGGTTCGTAGAAACTTTTACTACATTACTGTCGCATTATTTTGAGGTTCGTAGCAATTCTTACGACATCACTGTTGCATCACTTTGAGGTTATTCGAAAGTTTCACTCCATTGCTTTTAGCATCATTTTGAGTTCATTAGCAATTCTTCTGACATCACTGTCGCAATATTTTGAGGTTCGTAGCAACTTTTACGACATTACTGTCGCATTATTTTGAGGTTCGTAGCAACTCTTACTACATGACCGTCAGCATCACTTTGAGGTTATTCGAAACTTTCACTCCATTACTGTTAGCATCATTTTGAGTTCATTAGCAATTCTGACTACATCACTGTCGCATCATTTTGAGATCATTAGCAATTCTTCTGACATCACTGTCGCATTATTTTGATTTTCGTAGCAACTCTTACTACATTACTTTTGCATTATTTAAAGGTTCGTAGCAACTCTTTCTACATTACTGTTAGCATCACTTTGAGTTTATTAGCAACTTTCACTCCATTGATGTTAGCATCATTTTGAGGTCATTAGCAATTCTTACTAAATCACTTTAGCATCATTTTGAGATCATTAGCAATTCTTCTGACATCACTGTCGCATTATTTTGAGGTTCGTAGCAACTGTCATTACATGACTGTCAGCATCACTTTGATGTTGTTCGAAACGTTCACTCCATTACTGTTAGCATCATTTTGAGTTCATTAGCAATTCTTGCGACATCACTGTCCCATCAGTTTGAGATCATTACCAATTCTTCTGACATTACTGTCGCATTATTTTGATGTTCGTAGCAACTTTTACTACATTACCGTTGCATTATTTAAAGGTTCGTAGCAACTCTTACTACATTACTTTCAGTATCACTTTGAGTTTATTAGCAATTCATAGACATCACTGTACCATTAAATTGAGGTTAGTAGCAACTCTTACTACATGACTGTCAGCGTCACTTTGAGGTTGTTCGAAACGTTCACTCCATTACTGTTAGCATCATTTTGAGTTCATTAGCAATTCTTACTAAATCACTTTAGCATCATTTTGAGATCATTAGCAATTCTTCTGACATCACTGTCACAATATTTTGAGGTTCGTAGCAACTTTTACTACATTACTGTCGCATTATTTTGAGGTTCGTAGCAACTCTATCTACATGATTGTCAGCATCATTTTGAGGTTGTTTGAAACACTTACTATATTACTGTAAGAATCACTGAGTTGATTAGCAACTATCACTACATTACTATTGGCATCGTTTTGAGTTCAATAGCAATTCTTACGACATCACATTCAGCATCATTTTTAATTTACTCGCAACTCAAACCACATGACTTTCAGCATCACTTTGAGGTTATTCGAAATTTTCACTCCATTACTGTTAGCACCCTTTTGAGTTCATTAGCAATTCTTACGACATCACTGTCGCATCATTTTGAGATCATTAGCAATTCTTCTGACATCACTGTCGCATTATTTTGAGGTTCGTAGCAACTCTTACGACATGACTGTCAGCATTACTTTGAGGTTGTTCGAATCACTTACTACATTAATGTAAGAATCACTGAGTTGATTAGCAACTATCACTACATTACTGTTAGCATCGTTTTGAGTTCAATAGCAATTCTTACGACATCACATTCAGCATCATTTTTAATTTACTCGCAACTCAAACCACATGACTTTCAGCATCACTTTGAGGTTATTCGAAATTTTCACTCCATTACTGTTAGCACCCTTTTGAGTTCATTAGCAATTCTTACGACATCACTGTCGCATCATTTTGAGATCTTTAGCAATTCTTCTGAAATCACTGTCGCATTATTTTGATGTTCGTAGCAACTCAAACCACATGACTGTCAGCATCACTTTGAGGTTGTTCGAAATGTTCACTCCATTACTGTTAGCATCATTTCTAGTTCATTAGCAATTCTTACTAAATCTCTGTGGCATCATTTTGAGATCTTAAATTCTTCTGACATCACTGTCGCATTATTTTGATGTTCGTAGCAACTCTTACTACATGACTGTCAGCGTCATTTTGAGGTTGTTCGAAACACTTACTACATTTCTGAAAGCATCACTGAGTTGATTAGCAACTATCACTACATTACTGTTGGCATCATTTTGAGTTCATTAGCAATTCTTACTAAATCTCTGTAGCATCATTTTGAGATCATTAGCAATTCTTCTGACATCACCGTCGCATTATTTTGAGGTTCGTAGCAACTCTTACTACATGACTGTCACTGTCATTTTGAGGTTGTTCGAAACACTTACTACATTTCTGAAAGCATCACTGAGTTGATTAGGAACTATCACTACATTACTGTTAGCATCGTTTTGAGTTCAAGAGCAATTCTTCTGACATCACTGTCGCATTATTTAAAGGTTCGTAGCAACTCTTACTACATGACTGTCAGCCTCACTTTGAGGTTGTTCGAAACTCTTACTACATTACTGTAAGCATCACTGAGTTTATTACCAACTATCACTACATTACTGTTCGCATCATTTTGAGTTCATTAGCAATTCTTGCTACATTACTGTTCGCATCATTTTGAGTTCATTAGCAATTCTTGCTACATCACTGTCGCATTTTTGAGATCTTTTGCGATTCTTACGACATCACTGTAGCATTATTTTGAGGTTTGTAGCAACTCTTACTACATGACTGTCAGCATCACTTTGAGGTTGTTCGAAACACTCACTACATTACTGTAAGCATCACTGAGTTTATTAGCAACTATCACTACATTACTGTTAGCATCATTTTGAGTTCATTAGCAATTCTTCTGACATCACTGTCACAATATTTTGAGGTTCGTAGCAACTTTTACTAAATTACTGTCGCATTATGTTGAGGTTCGTAGCAACTCTTCCTACATGACAGTCAGCATCACTTTGAGGTTATTCGAAAATTTCACTCCATTACTTTTAGCATCTTTTTGAGTTCATTAGCAATTCTTACTACATCACTGTCGCATCATTTTGAGATCATTAGCAATTCTTCTGACATCACTGTCGCATTATTTTGATGTTCGTAGCAACTCTTACTACATTACTGTCGCATTATTTTGTGGTTCGTAGCAACTCTTACTACATTACTGTCAGCATCACTTTGAGTTTATTAGCAACTTTCACTCCATTGATGTTAGCATCATTTTGAGTTCATTAGCAATTCTTACTAAATCACTTTAGCATCATTTTGATATCATTAGCAATTCTTCTGACATCACTGTCGCATTATTTTGAGGTTCGTAGCAACTCTTACTACATTACTGTCAGCATCACTTTGATGTTGTTCGAAACGTTCACTCCATTACTGTTAGCATCATTTTGAGTTCATTAGCAATTCTTACTAAATCACTTTAGCATCATTTTGAGATCATTAGCAATTCTTCTGACATCACTGTCACAATATTTTGAGGTTCGTAGCAACTTTTACTACATTACTGTCGCATTATTTTGAGGTTCGTAGCAACTCTATCTACATGATTGTCAGCATCATTTTGAGGTTGTTTGAAACACTTACTATATTACTGTAAGAATCACTGAGTTGATTAGCAACTATCACTACATTACTATTAGCATCGTTTTGAGTTCAATAGCAATTCTTACGACATCACATTCAGCATCATTTTTAATTTACTCGCAACTCAAACCACATGACTTTCAGCATCACTTTGAGGTTATTCGAAATTTTCACTCCATTACTGTTAGCACCCTTTTGAGTTCATTAGCAATTCTTACGACATCACTGTCGCATCATTTTGAGATCTTTAGCAATTCTTCTGAAATCACTGTCGCATTATTTTGATGTTCGTAGCAACTCTTACTACATTACTGTCAGCATCACTTTGAGTTTATTAGCAACTTTCACTCCATTAATGTCAACATCATTTTGAGTTCATTCGTAATTCTTACTAAATCACTGTAGCATCATTTTTAGATCATTAGCAATTCTTCTGACATCACTGTCGCATTATTTTGATGTTCGTAGCAACTTTTACGACATTTCCGTTGCATTATTTGAAGGTTCGTAGCAACTCTTACTACATGACTGTCAGCATTACTTTGAGGTTGTTCGAAACACTTACTACATAACTGTAAGCATCACTGAGTTGATTAGCAACTATCACTACATTATTGTTAGCATCATTTTGAGTTCATTAGCAATTCTTACTAAATCACTGTTGCATCATTTTGAGATCATTAGCAATTCTTCCGACATAACTGTCACATTATTTTGAGGTTCGTAGCAACTCTTACTACATGACTGCTAGTATCACTTTGAGGTTGTTCGAACCACTTACTACATTACTGTAAGCATCACTGACTTGATTAGCAACTATCACTACATTACTGTTAGCATCGTTTTGAGTTCAATAGCAATTCTTACGACATCACTGTCAGCATCATTTTTTATTTACTTGCAACTCAAACCACATGATTGTCAGCATCACTTTGAGGTTGTTCGAAACACTTACTCCATTACTGTTAGCATCATTTTGAGTTCATTAGGAAGTCTTACTAAATCACTGTCGCATCATTTTGAGATCTTTAGCAATTCTTCTGACATCACTGTCGCATTTTTTAAAGGTTCGTAGCAACTCTTACTACATTACTGTCAGCATCACTTTGAGGCTGTTCCAAACACTTACTACATTACTGTTAGCATCACTGAGTTTATTAGCAACTATCACTACATTACTGTCAGCATCACTTTGAGGTTGTTCGAAACACTTACTACATTACTGTTCGCATCGTTTTGAGTTCAATAGCAATTCTTCCGACATCACTGTCGCATTATTTTGATGTTCGTAGAAACTCTTACTACATGACTGTCAGCATCACTTTGAGGTTATTCGAAACGTTCACTCCATTACTTTACCATCATTTTGAGTTCATTAGCAATTCTTACTAAATCACTGTAGCATCATTTTGAGATCATTAGCAATTCTTCCGACATCACTGTCGCATTATTTTGATGTTCGTAGCAACTCTTACTACATTACTCTAAGCATCACTGAGTTGATTAGCAACTATCACTACATTACTGTTAGCATCATTTTGAGTTCATTAGCAATTCTTCCGACATCACTGTCACAATATTTCGAGGTTCGTAGCAACTTTTACTACATTACTGTCGCATTATTTTGAGGTTCGTAGCAACTCTTACTACATTACTGTCAGCATCACTTTGAAGTTGTTCGAAACACTTACTACATGACTTTCAGCATCACTTTGAGGTTTTTCGAAACACTTACTACATTACTGTAAGCATCACTGAGTTTCTTAGCAACTATCACTACATTGCTGTTAGCATCATTTTGAGTTCATTTGCAATTCTTACTACATCACTGTCGCATCATTTTGAGATCATTCGCAATTCTTCCAAAATCACTGTCGTAATATTTTGAGGTTCGTAGCAACTTTTACTACATTACTGTCGCATTATTTTGAGGTTCCAAGCAACTCTTAGTACATGACTGTCAGCATCACTTTGAGGTTATTCGAAACGTTCACTCCATTACTGTTAGCATCTTTTTGAGTTCATTAGCAATTCTTCTGACATCACTGTCGCATTATTTGGAGTTTCGTAGCAACTTTTACTTCATTACTGTTACATTATTTTTAGGTTCGTATCAACTCTTATTTGACTGTCAGCATCACTTTGAGGTTGTCCGAAACACTTTCTACATTACTGGAAGCATCACTGAGTTTATTAGCAACTATCACTATGTTACTGTTAGCATCGTTTTGAGTTTAATAGCAATTCTCACGACATTACTGCCAGCATCATTTTTAATTTACTCGCAACTCTAACCAAATGACTGTCAGCATCACTTTGAGGTTATTCGAAACTTTCACTCCATTACTGTTTGCATCATTTTGAGTTCATTAGCAATTCTTACGACATCAGTGTTGCATCATTTTGAGATCATTAGCAATTCTTACTACATCACTTTCGCATTATTTTGAGGTTATTAGCAACTCTTACTACATTACTGTCAGCATCACTTTTAGTTCATTAGCAATTCTTCTGACATCACTGTCGCATTATTTTGAGGATCGTAGCAACTCTTACTACATGACTGTCAGCATCACTTTGAGTTCATTAGCAATTCTTACAACATCACTGTCGCATTATTTTGAGGTTATTAGCAACTCTTACTACATTACTGTGGCATTATTTTGTGTTCATTAGCAATTCTTACAACATCACTGTCGCATTATTTTGTGTTTCGTAGTGTGGCAAGGCGAGCGGTGGGGAACAGTTGCCAACAACGCCACCTGTGGGCTTTCACCCCAGTATATAAACAAAATTTCAAAATGACCAGGCTTCCATTTGAACACAGGCACACAGGTCGAGAGACACAACAGGACAGGACCGTGATTTCCAATTATAAAAATACTTTTATTAGAAAAATAGTTTAAAATGAGCAACAGACTAAATGAATACCAATGGATAAAATAAGGAGTGCAAGAGGAATTACCGAAAGGAAAAGGGGACAGGGCTGGGGCTTACCACGACAGCGGTAACGAAAAGGGGAAGGATCCAAAAAAACTACCCTGCACCCGTGACACAGCAAACCAAAAAATAATCATGAATAAGGAACCACCACCAGGGGGACCGCTGCCGCTCTGGGCCCTCAACACCTGTCAAAGAGAAGAAAAGAACACCATCAAAAACATGAAATCAAGGCAACCCTCACACACTAACCAAATATCGCTACCCCAAATAACCCAACAGAGACTGTTTTAAATCCAAATGATCAAAATGGGGAGCAAAAGGCAACAATCATAATAATAATAATAATAATAATAATAATAAGGGTTCTAAACAATAAATCAAATGTAACCCACAAAAACTAACAGTAATAATTCAAAGAAAGAAATAACAAATAGAAAAGGAATAAACTCAAGTAATTAAGGAAATGTCTGCCCCTCTAATTAAAACCAGGCTCCAAGGGGGATGGCTCAGCGCCGATGAGGGTCGGGATGCCCTCTCTTGGCCCACGTTGAGGCTCTTATGAAGGCCGTAGTGCACGGCTTTAACCGCCGTTACCTGGATCAGAGCCGTTGTGAGCCGAATCGGCAAGAATCCAGACTGAAGAAGAGAAGAAGAGGAAGAACCAAAACAGCAGCGAGGCTCACAGCAGCAATTGACGGCTGCACACTGCAAAATAAACAAGTTAACCTAATTAAAATGTGGATGAAGGGCATTACAGAATAACAAAAGCTAAGAATAAACATTTCCTACCGGAGGGCAGAATCGTGGTGTCAGACAAGGCAGGAGGAGGAAGCCCGCAGCCCAGACTACACAAACGATGGCCGGGAGAGGATAATCAGAACACCACAGACCATCGGCAGCTTGATATGAAAGGCAGACAACTACGCGTCTTACCCCCAGAAAGCGCACCACGCACACACCGGCCCAAGGGAGACAGCCCAGCTCCCGGTAACACCACACCGCTGGACGGAGCAAAACCGGAGTAAACAGGGGGCCGATGACACTGAATAATGGAGCAGAGCAAGCATGCATACCTTTGTTTGTAACCGATCTGCTGACCAGCGAGACGCCACCACGCACGGCTGTCGGCTCTGTAAAGGAGGGAGAGGAAGTGGAAAGGACGGAGAAGGGTCGGACCAGGTCTACTTCTAGGTGACCACTCACTATCGTCTGCCACACTGCCCCTCATGGTGGGGAGTGTAGCGCCATCCTGCCACAGTTGGTTTGCCAGTGTGTTTACATCAGGATTTCTAGTTGAGAGTGTTTGCTCATCTCTTCCAGAAGCTTCTTCTAGAGTTGAGCCTGGATGATCCTGACACATCACTGACACACACACACACACACTCCCAGTCACTAACCCATATTGTCATCACTTAAACACCACTGGAGTATTGAAAGAGATTCCACATGTTGGTCAACCAGAGAAGCTCCAACTGGTGAAGGTCATCCAACCCTGCATGAAGGTCAACCTCCATCATCTGCTGCTCATTTGCAGGGACTTAGCTCCAATGGTAGAGTGCTAGCTTAGCATGTCAGAGGTAGAGGGATCCATGCCCTCCTTCTCAGAATACTTCAGCTTGTTCTGTTGATCAGAGGAGCTGCTGGGTGATGAATGCTGATGTTAGAATATGAACTACTAAAAATGTTCATCTCCAGTTTAAAGTTAATATTAAATTTAAAGTAGAAAACTCTTCCCTCTTCAATCCTGTCACTCAGTGTTGTAAACTGTTTCTAACAAATTCTACTGTTCAACAGTTCAAGTGTTTCTAATGAAGCTGAATGTTCTCCTCTACTTTCCTCAGTTGTGTTTCTTTCATGTCCTCCTGACATCAAAGACAGAATTCTAGGTACAAATAAAGACACTATCAAAGCCTCCTGATGACATCATCATCAATTCTGTCTTTGATCTGTGTCTGTCCAGCCTGTCCTGAGTGGATCCAACAGTTTCCCATGGGTGACTCTGTCATGGTCTCTCTCCTGCTGTCTCCAACTCTCAGAGTGCTTCTACTGGTTTCTCTCCATCGTCCTTGTTGCTAGGCAGAGCACTGGTGAGGACTGAGGCCAGTGATGTCATCACCTCCAGCTGAGACCTGCCAGGTGGTCCTGCTTCATTCAACTCTGCTGCCTCTGCCACTGCCCTGACTGGTGAGGCTGACAGCAGGTTCTCTCTCATCTAAACTCTCTGTTTACAATGGAGGCTGAAATCCTTGTGATTGGTGGTTCAATCATCAGGTCTGTTGAACTCCCAGGTGCCATCACCTGCTGTCTTCCTGGTGCCAAAGTTATGGACATTATTGAACGTCTCCAGGACTCATCGATCTCCACCCCTCCTGCAGGTTTTCCCTGTCTCTGTGTGGGTTCTCTCTGGTACTCCAGCTTCCTCCCACAGTCCAAAGACATCAAGAGGGTAGTGGTTACCTGAACACTCTAAATGACTGTGAGTGTGAATGGTTGTCTGTCTGTGTGTGTTGGTCCTGGGATGGACTGGCGAACCATCAAGGGTGAACCCCCTCCTCACCTGATGTCAGCTGTGATAGGCTCCACCCCCACGAACCATTGCAGACAATCAGTATAGAAATGGAAATTTAGCTGCTATGTTGAATCACTAAAACCTTCTGAAGTCTACTTTTGCTTCAGTGGTAAAGTAGAATGTTATTAACTCTCTCAATGGTTTGAATTCTGATTTCCACCTCTTTTTATCAGATCCACATTTCAAAACAACCAGGTTTATTTGGCTCCTTTCTTTTAGCAGAGGATGGTTTTGATCCATCAACCTCTGGTTCTGGTCCCAGCTCTCTTCCTCTGCTCCTCTCTGCTCTACCATCTATTGAACAGGTCTTGATTTAGGAGAGCAGGACTGAGACAAGAACAGGAATGTGAGTGTTGAAGGTTCACAATTTGGCTCTGAAGCCTCAGCAGGTAAAGATTCATCTCTTATTTCAGAGGTGATTTGAAGAATCCATTGTTGCTGAACTGTTGATGCTTCAGTTTCTGGACGTTCACCGGTGGAATGTTTGTGGGTCAGAGGTGAAAAGAGGACAAGTGCACCTGTTGTGTGTGATGGGGCACCAGCATGGAGGAAGTTGTCTTACATTTCCAGCTAAACAGCAGGAAACTTCAAGTAAAGAATTAAAATGATTTAATTCAGTGTTTAACTCCCAGGCCTCTGGAATAAAACCCAAGGAACAACTGACCACCTCACCATGACTTCACACTGATAACCAGGAGGTAACCTGGTAGTCAGAGCAGCGGTGCTCAGGTCTGTGGACTCAGAGGAGGGTTCTTCTTCTTCTGGTCCTGGGTTTGAAGACATCAGCAGCCTTGTTGGAGTCAACTGGGATGTTCCTCTCAACAGACAGCAGCATTAAATCAGAGAGCCTGTCTGCTCCATGGCTCCTCCTGAGCTGGTCCTGGATCAGCTTCAGTTTGGAGAGTCACTGTTACACTGGAGCAGAGGTCACTGGCAGTGCTGCATATACTGGGAGGAGCCTGTGGCTCTGGGTACACTGTGCCCATGTTGTTGGCTTGAAGGCAGCTCAGCGTTACTGCACATTGTTGAGTGACAAAAACAGCCAACACCTCCAGCACAGAGAGGAGAGACCTGCCACACCTCTCCAGAGACATGATGGCAGTGGTGGGATTTGAACCCACGCCTCCTCAGAGACTGGAGCCTTAATCCAACACCTTAGACCACTCAGCCACACTACCTCACTGAACTGTTTAGTGAGTTGGTCTGCTAAACGCATGTTGAAGAGGAAGTAACAATGATTTCAAACTTATTCTGAAGGGTGACCCCTTCCCTCCCGTGGTCTCAGGAAGTGACGACAGCACCGCTAGAAGAAGCCAGGAAAGAAATGGAAAAAGGACTCAATTTAAACAGAGCCTTTCTACCTCAGCAGCCATGCTAGCAAACCCCCTTTTGTCTGGTTTGGACAGACAGACAGACAGACAGACAAACAGACAGACAGACTACTTTATTAATCCCTTTTGGACGTTCCACGAGGGAAATTGCACTCTCCTCAACATACATTCACAGCACTGTTACCATAGATTAGAATAAAAATAGCAAAGAAGAGAAAACAAAGACTACATATATATCTATATATCTATATCTATATCTATCTCTAGATATATATATATATATGTATATATATGCGCATATATATATATCTATATCTATATATCTATATATATGCATATATATGCGCATATATATATATGCATATATATGCATACATATGCATATATATATGCATATATATATATATGCATATATATATGCATATATATATATATATGCATATATATATATATATATATATATATATATATATATATATACATGTGCCTGTGCCTGTGTGTACCTGGATGGTTATGTATATTTGCATAGTGACAGGAATAATCATAATATTAATTGTTCTTAATTGTTATTATAACAATAATAATACTAATAACACTAATAATGATGATGATATCATATAATAATGGTGATGATGATATAATATAATAAAAATATAATAGTTATAATAATAATAATAATAATAACAATAATAATAATAATAATAATAATAATAATAATAATAATAATAATAATAATAATGTACAGTCTCTTATATTGCACGAGTGTCCAGTTGTTATTGGGTTAAGCTAATGGTGCTCAGCCCTCTCCTACAGTCCTTCTGTTGGCCCTCCCCTCCTCCAGTGAGGAGTTTAACAGTTTAATGGCTCGGGGGATGAAGGAGGTCTTCAGTCTGGTTGTTGTTTGGTGACTGTGGATGAACACACAGGAGAAGTTGAGCATGAATCTGTGTTCCTGTTCACTTGAATACATGCAGGAGTGTGAGGTGGAAATACTACTGTTTATTTTTGTTCTGATTTCAGAACTGTTGACACAACGGTGTCAGATTAAAGCATCTCCACCTTCCAGATGCTGGTCTCCTTCTGGGGTCCTGACTGACCTCCATCTTGTGTTCTGGATCCACCTGAACCCAGCAGCTCCAGATCCCTTCACTCCTTACAGGGATAGAAAATGGCTGCTGGATGGAAGTCCCCCAACTGTGGCTGTTCTGAAACTCTTCTCCTCAGTCACTCCTGAGTTGACACTGAGATGGAAACTCTGGACCAAGTCAGATCAGCTGTTCTGAACCTGATACTCAATCAGCTGTGAGTACGTTCACCTTGAGTGTCACATGTGTACAACCATGACAAAATGACATCATCAATGGAGCCCTGATACCACGAATCACCATGACAACAACAAACAAAATAACAAGTTATTTCACTTCAATTCACTGAAACAAGACCTTCATATATTTATGATGACATCACCAATATGAGCCTTCCCAGTCTGTCAGGGGGTAGAATTCAGTCAGCACCAATGACATCAGAGTCAGAGTTTAGAGATCAAAGACAGACATTAAAGTCTCTCTGATAAAACAAAAATATAGTGTAGTACACTGGAAAAGAATATTGCAGTATATTAAATATGATGTTTCCATGGAGGGGCAGTTTGACTTTTTATTCTTGGATGCATTTATATTTTAGAATCAGAAAGGCAGTGACAGTGACATCATCAAGACAAAACCTGGTGTTACAAAGGTGAGGGGAACAATTTTAAGAGTCAATCCAAAATTTAGGCCTGAAGTTTGAAAATGATATTAGCTAGCTAGCAACATTAGCTAGTTAACGTTAGCAAGCTGGTGATATTTAGCACCACCAACTAGTTAAACAAGGTCAACAGCTGTAATGATGATGGTCACATGATTTAACCTTCCTCCTGTGTGACCTGTTGGAGGTTTTAAATGCAGCAAAGAACCACATCAATTTGTTTATTGTATCAAGGATTTTTGACTTTGTCAGGAACCTCTAGTTCAACAAAATAAAACCAACAAATGTTTTTCACTGAATGACCAAATAGTGAGGGTCTGTCTGGACCAGTTATCAAAATAAGATGATAAAGCAACAATCAGAGCCAAACCTGAAGTCAGAAGTGCACTGTCAGCAACCCTGCCAGCAGCTCCTCTCCCAGTCATGGGAGCTTCAGGGACTCTCATCAGCCTCGTTCTCCCATCGACCTGCACAACAACACAACAAACAAAGACCATCCTTGATGTGTCTGCATAGACTGCATTTGTGTTGTGGACCCACATCCACCAAGAGTGCAACAGCGTCCTCCTCAGCAGCCCTGCCTCAACACCAACCAGAACAGCCACAGCCACAACCCCACTCAGGATCTGGTTCCAGAAGAAAGAGGGTCAGGACTGCCCAAGCAGTCAGGACAGCAGGACAAATGGATTGTGCTTCAACTGCAGGAAACATCTCTGCAGAGATCACACAGAAGTGTCACACATGCATCTGAACACACACAATCAATCAATATTTCCATGGATAAGGAAGCCTAACAAGGTCACCAAGAGATGGAAACAACTTGGAGGATAGAAAATTGTTTTAGTTTATTTGACAGCTGATTGAAGACGTGGGTCAAACCTGACCGTTACCATAGAGATGGGAACAGAAAGCTGACACAAGAGGAAGGTTCCAGCTCTGAAAAAGGAGTTTGATCAAAATCTTGAACTGACAGTAGAAATATCCTTTTGTATGTTGACCTTTGTTGACAGAAGTCACTTTAGCTTGGCAGTGAAAAGAATGGCTGCTAGCTTGACAAAGAACTGCACAAACCAGGTTCAAGCTGGACTTTGGACCCTGGTATCTGCAACGACTCCATCAACTCCTAATCTAGCAGCTCTGCTGGGTCCAACTATTTTACAGAACATTTGACAGACCTGTGGAGCAGTGAGGACACACAAGAGTTGATCACATGATCCACTGAAGCGCCATTTTACCTGCCACTGAGGTCACCAACATGAGCTGGAGTTGGGACTCTTGAACTGAACCTGGTATCACAGCGACACCTACTGCTGCAAAATGGAACAGCAACATTGAACCCAAGTACAGGATTGGAGGGAGACTGATGGTCGCTGTTTGGGTTTTTGAAGAACAAGGAGGGCGTGGCTTCAAGTTGGATTCTCAGAGACTATTTCCCCAACCTCTACATTGGAATCTACACTGTCATCCAGTCATGTGACTGAAGTCATCCAGTCATGTCAGTGATGTCACTCTGCAGGACTGTCATTGCCGTCACATTATAGAAAAGAATCCAGACTCCACTTTTATGAGGCAGTTTTGGTCTTTAAACACTTGACAGTTCCAGGAGATTTAGTCTGGCTCAAGATCTTCAGATCAACCCAGGACAGAAGGCTATGACTCCATTGGATTGTATAGTTGGAGCATTCAGAGATCTGGTGGATCTCAGTAGGAGCTGTATTTATCCACTGAATGATCCTGGTCAATGTGATCCTGCTCCTTCATCTCTAAGGCTGACAGAGCAGGAGGACCTGACTGAGAAGAAAGCTGCCCTTGAGCAGCTTCAGTCTCTGTGTGACAACACACATGCAGAAAACCAGAACTTGAGGGAACAAGTTTCTACTCTTGAACGTGAGAATAAAAGAGCAATCCAGGAGCTCCAGAACCTCACTGCTGTGGTGGCCAACCTCAAAACGGTCCAGGACAAGAACCAGACTCAGATAGAAGATCTGAACGCAACAGTCCACAGTCTTCAGCGTGAGGGGAGGAAGGTTGATGGAGAGAACAATGAGCTCAGAAAAGAGCTGACCCAGGTTCAGTCTCTGAGGGAGAGAGAACAGGTGGAGATGAAATGTCTTGAGGAAGACCTGACTGAGAAGAAAAGTGCGCTTGATCAGCTTCAGTCTCTGTGTGACAAGAGATGGACAGAAAACCAGAATTTGTGGGGACAGGTTTCTAGTCTTGGACAAGAGAAGATTATTGCATATCAGCTGGTAGAGAACATGTCTGCCATGGTGGGCAACCTTGAATCTGTGAGGGAGGAGAACCAGACTCAGATCAGAGACCTGAACACACAAGTCCACAATCTTCAGCTTGAGGTGAAGATGGTTTACAAGGAGAAGTGTGACCTCAAGTGTGAGCTCAACTCCATCCAGGCAGAGAAGAACAAAATGAGAGAAGAACTCACTGAGAAGAAGACGACTCTTGAACAGCTGAGATCCCAGAGTGAGGAGAGAGAGGCAGAAAATGGATGTTTGAGGAGACGATGCAGTAGACGAGTTTCTACTGCATCTCAGGAGACAGAGACCTTCACTGCAGAGTTGGCCCACCTCGAATCAAGGAAGGACCAGGACCCCACAAAGAGTGAGAGTCTGAACGGTGAAGTTCAGAGTCTTCTATGTGCAGTGAGAACAAAAAAGAAGAAAAGGAACAGTGCTCAGTGGGAAATCCTGGGAAATCTTCATGATTTAAAAAGCTGTTTGAAAGAGGAAAATCATAACCTTCAAGTGAAGGTCCAGCAAACTTCTGAAGAGCAAGCAGACTCTCCCCTACGTCCAGCCAGAGAAGAGCAAGCAGACTCTCCCCTACGTCCAGTCAGAGAAGAGCAAGCAGACTCTCCCCTACGTCCAGCCAGGGAAGAGCAAACAGACTCTCTCCTACGTCCAGCCAGAGAAGAGCAAGCAGACTCTCCCCTACGTCCAGCCAGAGAAGAGCAAGCAGACTCTCCCCTACGTCCAGCCAGAGAAGAGCAAGCAGACTCTCCCCTACGTCCAGCCAGAGAAGAGCAAGCAGACTCTCCCCTACGTCCAGCCAGAGAACAGCAAGCAGATGCTCTCATATGTTCTTCTGCAGAGGAGCGATGGGATTCTGCTGCATGTCCTGCAACTGAAAAGCAGAATGATGGGGGCACCCTGGAGACTGGACCTGCTGCGGGTCAAACCAGAGGTCTACTGAGCCGTGAGACATCTGGTGTAGAAGATGCTCTGTTCATGTTCATAGTTTCTTCTTTGTGTGCTTTTCCTCAACTTTGTTTTCTTTGTTTGTTATATATGATGATACCTTGATCACCACAGCAGTTGATCCCAGCTTGATTAGCTGAGTGCTTTGCAGTCTAAAGCACTTTAGTGATACCTGTGGGGTCCCTTATCCTCACTGACCACAGGGATTCAGCCTCAGTGAAGGAGAGTGAACCTTCCAGGTTGCAGCTCCTAGACTCTGGAACGCTCTCCCACTGGACATGAGGACGCTGGGGACGCCTTCAGAAAGAAGCTAAAGACCCATTTGTTTAGTAATATTATTGTTCATGATGGAATCGTCCCTCTGTACCTGCCCACACAGGTCAAGAGGTCAACTGATTCCCTGTTTAAAACAGCTCTTCATCACATGGATGTGCATCCCAACAGTCAGAGCTCACAGACGCTCCTATTCCCTCCAGTGTGAGGCACTACGAGTGACTGATGAGGGTCAGGGGGGTCAGGCTAGTCCAGATAGTGGGTCTGTATGAGGATGTTAGGGAGGGATAAGGTAGTGACAGAGTTCAGGCTGTAGTTGTGCTCCAACAGTTGAGACAGGGCAGGACAAAAAATGACCTCCTGATGGCGTTAGGAGTGATTCTTACAAGAACCAATCAATAAAAGTGGGTGGTGACCTGCTCATGTGACGCTTGTGTTGATGATTACTGGGTCTCCTCCATGCTCATTTATCATGAATGAATCCCTCTGAGTAAAACACCTGATGACTCCTGAGTTGGTTCACAAAATGTGTGAATGTGTGTGTGTGTGTGCGTGTGTGTGTGTGTGTGTGTGTGTTCCAACTGGAAGGAAACTGAATAATAACCAGACTAACTTTTGTCATGGACCAAGTCTGGTTGACTCACTAAATTCATAACTCAAGTGATTATTTAATTAATAAACAGAACATGTGTCTAAAGTCATGATCAAATTAATGTAAAATCTGAGCAACGAGGGTTTAAAAATGTTCCAATGAGCCAAACCAATGTTGACAGTTAAAAGAAGCCAATGTGGGAGGATTCTTTCTGTCTCAGCAGTAAAGACCAATCCCACAGCTCACGTGAAGCATCAGGTCCTCTGTGAGAGGTGGGAATCCAACCAGGGACCTTTAGAATCCACACCAATCTTCCCTGACCTCATAGAAACTGGAACCTTTCAACAAATAAATTCTAATTCAACTCAGCAGCAACTCTAGAACAGTTGCTAACTTGCTAATTCCTATTAGCTCCAGATCAGACAATGCAGGCTCACCTTCCCGCTTGGTTGTACGACCACCACCAGTTGAAGCTTCTCTGGTTCAACAAACTCTGGGGACTCAAGACACAAGTCAGCACCGGTGCAGGTCCAGATCCAGATGTTAGCTGAGGGGGACAATGGCTTAAGGGAGCTCCAGGTAGCTGGTTTGAACTGGTCCCTCATCTCTGTGAGTAGAAACCATCTGAGGTGGAGGGGGAAGATCTGCTTTGACCTCCTGATCTCCCAGTAAAGCCAGTATAGATGTTGAGCTTGGAGGAGTTGATGGCCTCCTTCATCTTCTTGTTGGAGATGTTTGATAAACTCAGCACCACCACAGATCAGAGGAACGTCCACTTGTCAGCTGGACACTGGAGTTTCTAGTGACCTGCAGGATCTTAGTTGTGGTGGCAGCAGGCCTGTTCCAAGAGCTTTGCTCACATTCCTGATCAGGCTTCATAATGGTTCTGGACCACTGAGTGATAGAAGCTGATCCTGGGGGTGGACTGTCTTTAGGGGGCTGAGGTGTGTGGTGGTCTTGGTGGACCCTCTGCATCTCAAGCTGAGACAACAGAGTCCTGTGTTCTTGAGTCATTGTGTATAGTCTCTGTTGTTTGAGCGCTCAGTGTGGTCCCTGATGGTCTAGTGGCTAGGATTCGGCGCTCTCACCACCGCGGCCCGGGTTTGATTCCCGGTCAGGGAATGAGTTATTTAGAGGTTGAGGGAGAGGTGATCAGGTGGTCCACATGATGGTGGAGGTGATGAACTGTGAATCCATCATGGCTCCACTCTCACCCCCATTGTAGTGTTCTTGGTTCACTCTGCCATGGCCCCATGTTGAAGGGTGACTGTCTCATTCAGGTTCAACCCTTTGTTAGACTCTATTAAGTCACTGACTCCAGCAAGGACAAACTCTGTAATCCTCCTTAGTAGCTTTGGTTCCTTGCAGCACAGAAAGTCCATTCACTGATGTAGGAACTGGAAAACTTAGAGCTCCATTCCTTCCTCCATTGAGCAGAACAAACAGAGAGCAGTTCCTCCTACAGTTCTCAGAAAGTCTGAGGGCACCAAAGAAAGGAGAGAAATGCAATCAATGTTGAATTCATTTACATTTCTTATATTTGATCAAAGCTTAACTTAACTTAATAAGCTTAATAAGCTGCCATCAACCTTGATGATCAACTCCTTCACTGTGTAGTTCAAAGTCCCTGGTTTGATTTGTTTCAGGACTTCAGAAGCTCCAATCCTCTCAAAGTTCTAGTGAGAGTGGAAGAGATTATAAATGACAGAAGCAGGGCCCTCACTCAGAACTGAACCAGCTCAGTTGGGAGAGCGTTAGACTGAAGATCTAAAGGTCCCTGGTCCGATCCCAGGTTTCAGCAGAGGAGCAGCATTGACTTTACTTTCCAGTGGAGGAACTGCAGACATGAAGGAAACTAACATCTTGTCCTGTGCATTCTTACGACATTCAGGACATTTTTGGAGCCTCTTGTTGGATTTTGCCACAGAGAATCAGAGCCAATCAAAAGCATGGAGGACTTTAACATGGAGGACTGAACAAGTCAAGAAAGCATCAGTTTGACCTTCACAGGTGTTTCTGTTCCTGTCTCAATGCTGGAGAAAGAACCTGAGTAGCTCAGATGGTAGAGCATCAGACTTTTAATGTGAGGGTCCAGGGTTCAAGTTCCTGTTCAGGTGCTGTGGAGGTTCCAGTGTTTGACAACATGGGACTGGATGAAGTTTAGTGTTGAACAAACTGTCATCATCAAAAGTAGAAGTGTTCTTGTCTTGCCACTGTGAGACAGTCGCTAGAAAACTGACCAACAATAATTTCATGTGGCATGCAATTAACAAAAGACCACAAATGACACTGGTCAAGTCAGTTTTATTTCTATTGAACCAAATCACAACAAAGTTCTCTCATGACTCTTTACTAGTAGAGCAGGTCTAGAACCAAACTCCTTCAATGAACCTCCACCCAACAATTCTCCATCAGCAGCACATCCTGCAACAGTGGTGATGAAAACCTTCCTTTTAACAGACAGGAACATCGAGCAGATCCAGGATCAGTGGGGACGGCCTTCTGCTTTGACCGGTTGGAGGGAAAGAGAGCAGGAGAGCGGGGCAGAGACAAAGACAGATAATGGAGGAAGACAGATATGCAGAAGGAAAGAGAGGGACAGAGATAAAGAGAGAGATTAGTGAAGAGACTGATGGACAGACGGTGAGCAGGTGGAGCTACGGGTTGCAGTTTGAGCCTCTTCAGGTCTGCAGCCTCCTCCAGCAGCACCCACATCTGGGATGAGGGGAGCCTGAAGGCTCTGGAGAAGGAGACGAGTTAGTAATACATATGAGTATGATTTATGTATGACACATATAGGAGGACAGAAAGGAGGAGAGAGAAGCCCAGTGCACCATGGGAGATCCCCCAGCAGCCTAAGCCTATAGCAGCATATCTGAGGGCCAGCCTAAGCAGCCCAACTATAAGCCTGATCAAAAAGGAAGGTCTTTCGTCTGCTCTTATAGGTCAAGAGGGTGTCTGCATCCTGGACTGAAACTGTGAGACGGTTCCACAGGAGGGGAGCCTGATAGCTGAAGGCTCTGGCTCCCAGTCTACTGTTAGAACTCTAGGAACCACCAGTAACCCCGCATCCTGGGAGTGAAGGGTTCTAGCTGGATAATAGGGGACTAGGAGCTCTGTCAGGTATGAAGGAGCCTGACTGTTAAGGACTTTGATGGTAGAAGGAGAATTTTGAATTCTCTTCTAAATTTGACAGGGAGCCATGCAGAGAGGCCAGTACAGGAGAGACATGGTCTCTTCTACTAGTTCTAGTCAGGCAGCAGCGTTCTGGACCAGCTGGAGAGTCTTGAGGGACCTACTGGTGCAGCCTGATAGGAGGGAATTGCAGTAATCCAGCCTGGAAGTGACAAAGGCATGGACAAGTTTTTCTGCATCTTTTTGAGACAGGATGTGTCTGATCTCAGCAATGTTTCACAAATGAAAGAAAGCAGTCCTAGAAATTTTCTGAATGTGGGCATGAAAGGACAGATCCTGATCAAAGAGAACTCCTAGGTTCCTTAGGGTGGTGCTGGGGGCCAACGTGATACCTTCCAGGGTACCTGTCTCATTAGATAAACTTGTAAAGTGTCATGAGATAACTTCTGTTGGGATTTGGCACAAAATAAATAAAATTGACTTGACTTGATAGAATTAAATTTAAAATACAAAACTCTTCCCTCTTCAATCCTGTCACTCAGTGTTGTAAACTGTTTCAAACAAATTCTACTGTTCAACAGTTCAAGTGTTTCTAATGAAGCTGAATGTTCTCCTCGACTTTCCTCAATTGGGTTTCTTTCATGTCCTCCTGAGATCAAAGACAGAATTCTAGCTACTGTCAAAGCCCTGATGACATCATCAGGAATTCTGACTTTGATCTGGAGACACTTGCTTTAATCTGAATTTGATCCGGCTAATGTTTTAGTTTAGGTTGCATGATACCGACCACCTCATTTCTCCTGATGGACTGGTGACCTGTCCAGGGTGAACCCTGCCTCTTGAACAATGTCACCTGGGATCGCCCCCCCCCCCCCCGTGACCCTTAAAGGATAAGAATAGAAAGTGGATGGATGACTTCTCTAGGAACGTCCTGCTCACATTGGTCTGTCTTCATTTTGACTCCTCCCACTGCCACAATGACCAGCCTTTATACTCTTGGTGACTGGGGCCCTGGTTGCTGCAGGCCTCAACACCAGCCTGTGGTTGTGAGCAGGGCAGAACAGAACTGACAGTATCTCCCATGCAGGACCTGGATCAGCGCCTGGTGCCAGCTGGGGCACCGCTTTAACCTGGACCCCTGGAAGATCTTCTCCAGGAACTGGTCTTTTTCAATCGAAACAGCGTGAAACGTCAAGTAAAGAAATGGGATTATTTAATTCACAATGAGGCCTCTGTCATAAAACAAAATGAACAACTGACTACCTCACCATGACTTCACTCTGATAACCAGGAGGTAACGTGGTAGTCAGAGCAGTGATGCTCAGGTCTGTGGACTCAGGAGAGGGTTCTTCTTTCGGTCACAGGTTTGAAGATACCAGTGGAAGAGAGAGGAAAGGCTATGAGAAACCTGCCACACCTCTCCAGTGACTTGGGACATGATGGCAGTGGTGGATTTGAACCCACGCCTCCTCAGAGACTGGAGCCTAAATCCAGCGCCTGAGACCACTCGGCCACACTACCTCACTGAGCTGTTCTCTGAGTTGGTCTGCTAAAGGCGTGTTGAAGAGGAAGTAACATCATGATATAAAACTTATTCTGATGGGGGACTCCTTCCCTCCACGGTCACAGGAAGTGACAACAGCACCGCTAGAAGCAGGAAAGAAATGGTAAAAGGACTCAGTTTGTACAGAGCCTTTCTACCTCAGCAGCACTCAAGGAGCTGAACAATGTCCTCTCATTCACACACACTCACACACTGATGCTGAAGGCTGCAATGCAAGGAGCCAACCTACTCATCAGAAGTATTTAGGGGTTAAGTCTCTTACTCAAGGACACTTTGACATGGTCACCAGGGGTAGTGAGGATGGAACTGGACCCTGGTATCTGCAACGACTCCATCAACTCCTAATCTAGCAGCTCTGCTGGGTCCAACTATTTTCCAGAACATTTGACAGACCTGTGGAGCAGTGAGGACACACATGAGTTGATCACATGATCCACTGAAGCGCCATTTTACCTGCCACTGAGGTCACCAACATGAGCTGGAGTTGGGACTCTTGAACTGAACCTGGTATCACAGGGACACCTACTGCTGCAAAATGGAACAGCAACATTGAACCAAGTACAGGATTGGACGGAGACTGACGGTCTCTGTTTGGGTTTTTGAAGAACAAGGAGGGAGTGGCTTCAAGCTGGATTCTCAGAGACTATTTCCCCAACCTCTACATTGGCATCTACACTGTCATCCAGTCACGTGACTGAAGTCATCCAGTCATGTGACTGAAGTCATCCTGTCACGTGACTGAAGTCATCCTGTCATGTCAGTGATGTCACTTGGCAGGACTGTCATTGCCGTCTCATTCTAGAAAAGAATCCAGACTCCACCTGTGGCTCCATGTTAACTGATGGACCTCTGGTTGGAGGCTGGACGATGATGTTTGGACTTGAAGGAAAACTCCTTGTCCAAATTCCATTGTGTTCAAATTTAAAGTCCCACAATAAGAAGTAGCTGAATCTGACAGGTGAAGGTTTGGAACTACAAGATGGTGATGTTTTCTTGACTTGATGCTCTGACTGTCAGGGTGGATGACAGCTTCTTCTGCTGCTGCATCTGAGTGGCTATGATTGCAGGTTTTACCTCCCAAGGTTGTTTGGTTCCAGGGGACATTTTAGAATTCCAGTCCCCAACTTTGGCTGTTCTGAAACTCTTCTCCTGAATCACTCCTGAGCTGCAGCAAGAACAAATACCAGTGCCAACCAGATCAACTTCATGGCTGTTTTTGTAGTGATTTGGTTCTAAACAAATAAAACTGACTTGACCTGATTTGGTGCCTCATGAGGAGAAAATTTGGGCACAAATGTTGGACAAGAGTGTTTGTGGAGGGTGTTTTTTTGTTGTTGTTGCAGTGTTGTAAGTCACTGTACCTGCAGCTAAAAGATTGAACTTTCTCCAAATGTCCTCAAGATGGTTTCCAATGACATCAGTTGTCACAAGAGGAAGTCTGCATTTAAACACACTCAGGTGTGCCCAGCTATTCTTATGAGAACATTCGATCAACTTCATTCTATGTGCAGCCTAACCTTAATCTTAATCTTAATCTTAACCAACTGAATCTTAATCTTTATTTGAAACTAAACTCAGTCCAGACCTTCACTCTGAAATTCATGCAAGAACTCACAAACTGCATTGCGCTGCATCAGGGCCAGTCTTTGGTCCCCATGAGGATGAGGACTCCTGATCAGTGTTGATGATGGAAATGGTCTCCAACACCATAAAACAAGAAATACACACACGTGTAAACACACACAGTGACCCCGCATGTCGTTTCTGTCCAATTAAAATTTTCATTCATTACCCAGAACCTCTCAAAAGCCCTGAAGAAAAATTGAATATTTGGAGTTTGAAAGCCATAAATCACATCCATATCATCTCGTCCATCTCAGTCTGACCTCATCTTTGTTTGTTGTTTTTTAAAGAGGGACAAATTGGTACTTGGTTAAAAAAGCACTCTGGGAAAATGATCCTGCTTTCAGGGAGGTCTTTGGTGAGTTTGCTAACAATGCAGAGAACCATGACGGTACCAAGCACAAGGCTGCTGCCCTCTGCATCACAGCTACACTTTGGAGTCTGTTTGAACTGAATGTGAAGGGTCTGACATCATCACACCAGTACGACAACAAGAGACCGTGAACCAAAGAAAACCTTCACTGATGAGTCCATGGATCTCATTGTTCTGTGCCATTTCCTGATCTTCAGGTTCTGTCTTTGATTTCTTTCTTTGATGTCTAAATTCTGTGCTTTGGTGTCTTTCGTCAGTCTTTGAATTTCGGTTAATAATAAAAAAGAAGTCCCAGCATATTTCTGCAGACCATAGATAGGGATTTTACCAGCTACACCATAGCAACCCTCTTGCTGTCTGCTGCTGTGCCATTGAAAAGTAAGACAGCCTGGAAAAGAGAAAAGGCTCATATTGGTGATGTCATCATAAATATATGAAGGTCTTGTTTCAAAGTAACTTGTTATTTTGTTCTTGGTTGTCATGGTGACTCGTGGTATCAGGGCTCCATTGATGATGTCATTTTGTGGTGGTTGTGTACGTGTGACACTCAAGGTGAACACACTCACAGTTGATTGGACCAACTCAGATCAGCTGTTCTGAACCTGATACTCAGAGTTTCCATCTCAGTGTCAACTCAGGAGTGACTGAGGAGAAGAGTTTCAGAACAGCCACAGTTGGGGGACTTCCATCCAGCAGCCATTTTCTATCCCTGTAAGGAGTGAAGGGATCTGGAGCTGCTGGGTTCAGGTGGATCCAGAACACAAGATGGAGGTCAGTCAGGACCCCAGAAGGAGACCAGCATCTGGAAGGTGAAGATGCTTTAATCTGACACCGTTGTGTCAACAGTTCTGAAATCAGAACAAATATAAACAGTAGTATTTCCACCTCACACTCCTGCATGTATTCAAGTGAACAGGAACACAGATTCATGCTCAACTTCTCCTGTGTGTTCATCCACAGTCACCAAACAACAACCAGACTGAAGACCTGTATATATATATATGCATATATATATGTATGTATGTATGTATATATGTATGTATGTATATATATGCATATATATGTATGTATATATATATGTATGTATGTATATATGTATGTATGTATGTATATATATGCATATATATATGTATGTATATATATATGTATGTATGTATGTATGTATGTATATATATATATATATATATATATATATATATATATATATATATAGTCTTTGTTTTTTCTTCTTTGCTATTTTTAGTCCAATCTATGGTAACAGTGCTGTGAATGTATGTTGAGGAGAGTGCAATTTCCCTCGCGGAACGTCCAAAAGGGATTAATAAAGTAGTCTGTCTGTCTGTCCAAACCAGACAAAAGGAGGTTTGCTAGCATGGTATGCTGAGATAGAAAGGCTCTGTTTAAATTGAGTCCTTTTACCATTTCTTTCCTGGCTTCTTCAAGCGGTGCTGTCGTCACTTCCTGTGACCACGGGAGGGAAGGGGTCACCCTTCAGAATAAGTTTGAAATCATTGTTACTTCCTGTTCAACATGCCTTTAGCAGACCAACTCACTGACCTGCTCAGTGAGGTAGTGTGGCTCAGCGGTCTAAGGTGCTGGATTAAGGCTCCAGTCTCTGAGGAGGCGTGGGTTCAAATCCCACCACTGCCATCATGTCCCAGGTCTCTGGAGAGGTGTGGCAGGTCTCTGTGCTGGAGGTGTTGGCTGCTTTTATCACTCTGGGTAGAAAATGTCCTGAAAGAAAACCTTCACTGATGAGTCCATGGATCTCATTGATCTGTGCCATTTCCTGATCTTCAGGTTCTGTCTTTGATTTCTTTCTTTGATCTCTAAATTCTGTGCTGTGGTTTCCTTGGTCAGTCTTTGAATTCTGGTTCGTAATAAAAAAGAAGTCCCAGCATATTTCTGCAGACCATTGATAGGGATTTTACCAACTGCACCATAGCAACCCTCTTGCTGTCTGCTGCTGTGCCATTGAAAAGTAAGACAGCCTGGCAGTCTACACACAGAGATGAGGGGTCGGTTCAGAAGAGCGAGCAGGAGTCTGGGCAAGTCTTTTCATTCAGTCCCTGGTTCAAACAATTGTCTCCACCAACTTAAACATGGGTCTGGACCTGCACAGGTTCCAATTCCTGTCTTGGTCCCAAGGGTTTGTTGAACCAGAGAAGCTTCAAGTGGTGACGCTCATCCAACCCTGCATGAAGGTCAACCTCCATCATCTGCTGCTCATTAGCAGGGACTTAGCTCCAATGGTAGCATGCTAGCTTAGCATGTGAGAGGTAGAGGGATCCATGCCCTCCTTCTCAGAATACTTTAGCTTGTTCTGTTGATCAGAGGAGCTGCTGGGTGATGAATGCTGATGTTTGTCCACTGGTGTGATAAAGTGTCCCCCTGTTACTGAGATGTGGATGAACACCTGCTCAGGTCAAAGCTGCAATCAAACCAGGGACTCTGAACCACACAGTGAAGGAGTTTGTCATCAAGATTTATGGCAGCTTTGAAACTTCCCACCATCTCCTGAATGTGGAGCAACTTGTCCTGCCAAAACTGTCCCCTCTTCCATTCTTAATAACACCTGTCCTGACTGGCAATCAAGCTAGGCTGCAGCAGTGAAAGCGCTGAATGCAGCCAGGATACACAATGACTCAGGATACACAGGAATCTGTTGACTCAGCTGGAGAAGCAGAGGGTCCACCAAGACCAGCAGACACCTTCATTCTTGATTCTTGATTTCAAGGGCAGCCCCTTGAGATGCACCATCTCATTTTGGAGGGGGTCCTGACAAATAATGACCAACAATACAACAATAATAAAAGTAGATTCTATTTTCAACACAAGGACACACACATCATACACCCAGGTACAGGCCAACAATGTTCCCCAAAGCCCCCCCCCCCCCCCACCATCCAGTATTCTACAAAGTATGATCAGAGATCTCACTGCAGAAAAGGAGTGGGCCTGTGTTCACATACTCATACATTTAAACACCCATCTAAATAAATACTGCTTCCATGCACCATTAAAGTACACAATGCATATTCATACACAAATATCCACATATTTACAGTACAGAGAACAAACAAGAACAAGTAGAGAGTGAATCCTGGAGAGAAAAGGGGAGGTGCATCAGAAACGAGAGCAGATGTTTGAAAATGCTTGATGATTTGAAGATGAGAAAGGAAGAGAGAGACCCAAGTGAGGAGGAAAGGTTGTTCCAATCTGATGGAGCTTTACATACAACCGGTCAAAGCAGAAGGCCGTCCCCACTGATCCTGGATCTGCTCGACCTTCCTGCCTGTTAAAAGGAAGGTGTTCATCACCACTGTTGCAGGATGTGCTGCTGGTGGAGAATTGTTGGGTGTAGATTCATTGAAGCAGTTTGGTGCTGGACCTGCTCTACTAGTAAAGAGTCATGAGAGAACTTTTGTTGTGATTTGGTTCTAACAAATAAAAATGACTTGACTTGATTTGGTGCCTCATGAGGAGAAAATTTGGGCACAAAAGTTGGACAAGAGTGTTTGTGGAGGTTGTGGATCAAAGTTCTATTGATATACAACACATAAAATCAAACAATGTGAAGCAGGCTAATGAACAATAAATCAAATATAAAAATGCTTTATCTTAAGATCTAGAATATCTTGTGAATATCTGGAGCTTCATTCCAGCAGCAGACCTCCTCAGGTGATGACTTCATATTTGACATGTTTACCATTCAATGAGACTCATTGTCAGTCCATTGAAATCTACTGGTGTTCCTGGTGAGTTGATTTAACAACATGAGCTGACAGAATCTACGTTCAGGTAGGAACCACCACATCCAGGGGTCTGGACCTTTGAGCAGGCAGAGCCATCAAAGTAGCAGACTAAGCTAGCAGACGTTAGCATTGAGAAGAAACTGATACCTGAGCCTACTTTTGGGTCTGGTCAAGTGATGACACAATAATATGACATCATTGTCAGACTGACGCCTGCTCAACACTGACCAAACACTGCCCTATTGCATTGTGGGAAATTTCTGCTTGGCTTGTGTCCATCACTACACACAAAGAAATTTATCTCATGCTGCCGTGACCCGGATTCGAACCGGGGTTGCTGCGGCCACAACACAGAGTACTAACCACTATACGATCAGAGCCTCCTCAACAGCAGCTTGAGCTTCTATGTCTTTGTCTCATTGAGTGTTGCGGCGAAAAGCTGTTGAACAGCTGATGCGCGACTGCGGCGGCCCCTGATGCAGGAGACGGGCCAGGACCCGTTCAGAAGGTGGTGGATATTATTCTTGGTGTTTTTAGGGCATGTTCCCACCCATCTTCACGTGGGTGACAAAAATTGATTTTTTGTAAAGATTTCGGCGCGAGTTCGGCCTGTCAAATTCTGATCGGGGCCAGTTTGGTTGTGTTGTCTGCAGCGTCTGGCGCGCTCAGCGGGAGCGAGTCCGATCATTATAAAGGTGGGTCAAACAATTTAGGTTGAGACGAAGGACGGCACGGGCAGAGCAGACGCAGGTCTTCATTCCACCTGCAGAGCTGTAGAGCATGGATCATGTCAAGGACTAAATGAGGGGAAAGAGAGCAGGAGAGCAGGGCAGAGACAAAGACAGAGAATGCTCTCCTAAAACAAGGACTGTTCAGTCAATGGTAGAGCAGAGTGGCGCAGAGGAAGCGTGCTGGGCCCATAACCCAGAGGTCGATGGATCGAAACCATCCTCTGCTAGAAGAAGAAAAATAAAATGAACCAGTGTCTTTAGAAATGTGTGTCTGTTAAAAAGAGGTTCATAAGGATTTTGTCTTCCTCCACAATCACCAACCATTGTGAGAGTTAACAACAGTCCACTTTCTGACTGAAGCAAAAGTAGACTTCAAAAGGTTCTTCTGATTCAACATAGCAGCTAAATTTCCATTTCCATTTCCTGAACAGGACAGGTTAAAAAAAAGGGAATGTCATGACTTCGTCTGTATATTAGAATATGAACGACTAAAAATGTTCATGCCCAGTTTAAAGTTAGAATTAAACTGAAAATACCCAAATCTCCCCTCTTCAATCCTGTCACTCAGTGTTGTAAACTGTTTCAAACAAATTCTACTGTTCAACAGTTCAAGTGTTTCCAGTGAAGCTGAATGTTCTCCTTTGCTTTCCTCAATTGGGTTTCTTTCATGTCCTCCTGAGATCAAAGACAGAATTCTAGGTACAAATAAATACACTATCAAAGCCCCCTGATGACATCATCATCAATTCTGACTTTGATCTGGAGGCTCTTGCTTTAATCTTGGCTTTGATCTGACTAATGTTTCCTGACAGGTTGCTGTTTGCACTCCAGAGCAACCAGTAGTTGATCCTATCAGACCAGTCTGATGAACGAAGCTTTTCACTGTCAGTGGAATCACTGGGAAAAGAAACTCCTCCTGTCAGATGAAGGCTTCACTGTGTTGAGGAGGGTTTGTTCAGATGATTCTAGAAGAATAAATCAAAACCTCATCATTGAACATGAACATTAATCACTGATGACTGTTTTAACTGAACCTACTGGATACTGTGGTGCCTGGTGAGGAGACAACTTGGGTACAAAGTTGCAGAAGAGGGTTTTTGGAGAGGAGATTTAGATGAGATGGTTTCCAAATCAAATCGGTTGTCACAAGGGAAAGTCTGCATGGAAACACACACACACACACACATACACACACACACAGAGTCCTACTGACGAACCCATGTTTTTCTTCACTTAAACCACCACTGGAGTATTGAAAGAGATTGCATGAGACACCATCAACTTACATTAAAAACCCCTGACTGCCATTTATCCCCTCCTGGCTGCAGGAAATTAGACAGACCAGCCCCTAGAGCGGGGCTGCACGGTGGTGCAGTGGTTAGCACTGTGCCCTCACAGCAAGAAGGTCCCAGCTCGGGCGTGGGATCTTTCTGTGTGGAGTTTTCATGTTCTCCCCAGGCCTGTGTGGGTTCTCTCCAGGTACTCCGGCTTCCTCCCACTGTCCAAAGACATGCAATTAGGGGACTAGGCTGATTGATACTCTAAATTGACCGTAGATGTGAGTGTGAATGGTTGTTCGTCTCTGTATGTTGGCCCTGCGATGGACTGGCAACCTGTCCAGGGTGAACACCGCCTCTCGCCCGTAGATGCTGGGATAGGCTCCAGCCCCCCCCCCCCCCCGTGACCCTTACTAGTAAGGAATAAGAGGAAGATGACGATGGATGGCCCATAGAGTGGAGGTGAGACCACAACCATGCTCTACAATCAATATTTACATCAAACCAGCACCATCTCAACAACTTAACCTGACTAAATATATACATGATTCCAGACTACTACACCAACTCAATAATACATCCACATGCATCATCATTCAATGAACCTCGCCTGTGATTGTACCCCCTCCCCCATCTGGGAGCAAAGGTTTGCACCTACAGCTCTTAAGGAGCTTCCTTGGGCCACTCTCCCCTTTTGGCTCCACCCCCTTTAAGGAAACCACCAGGAAGAGGTGAGGACTGACGTGACGACTGAAACTGCCACATTTACATGAGACAAACTAGATCAACACTCAATACCAGGCCTTGCACAGTGATTACCACTGACCGACACTGGGGTCTTCATTTTCCACAGGCAGGATGGCTGGTCCCCCTGTGCTTCCCAGGTCCCTCCCTGGCACACATGGCATAGAAAATGTTTCACATGTTTGCTGATTCAATAAACCTGACCATTAACATGTGTGTGTGCCTCTAATTTACATAAACTGTTCATACCAAGACAAATGCTACCTTCAATTAATCATTCATGTCATGGAACCCTTGGTCTCCATTACATTGGTCAACCAGAGAAGCTTCAACTGGTGACGCTCATTCAACCATGCATGAAGGTCAACCTGCATTATCTTCTGTTCTCCTTAACAGGGGAATTAGCTCAAATGGTAGAGCGCTCGCTTAGCATGTGAGAGGTAGAGGGATCGATGCCCTCATTCTCCAGAATACTTTAACTTGTTCTGTTGATCAGAGGAGCTGCTGGGTGATGAATGCTGATGTTTGTCCACTGGTGTGATAAAGTGTCCCCTGTTACTGAGATGTGAATGAACACCTGCTCAGGTCAAAGCTGCAATGAAGTCAAGTCATCACCCTGTAAAGCACCAAATAACAACAAAAGTTACACTTTACAAGTAGAACAGGTCCAGTTCAACACTCCTTAAATGAATTTACAACCAACAATTCTTCATGAGCAAGCACATCCTAGCTTAGGCCCAACTTTTCTTGGCGCTCTCCCAGATGCTTGGGAGCTGCTGGGGAAGCACTAGTTGGGCCTAAGCTAGGAGCTAAGCTAAGTTGGTCTGCACCAGCTAGTGAGGGTTGGCTAGCTCTCGCAGCTTTTGGTGTAGAGCCGCTGCAGGTCCAATTCAACATCGCTAAGCCTCACCTCCAACACAACAAGAAAACTACATTTAACACACTTATCAGTATCACTAAAGGAGGCAGAGGAGGAACAAAACATGTGGCACTCTGAGCAGGAGAGAGGAGGACAAGAGGGAGAAGCCATCGTTAGCTTAGCGTGTTTACAAGGCAGAAAGATTGTTGCTGCCAGAATGATGGTCTTTTAAACTTCAGCCAAATAAAGCAGTTAGGTATTAATTTTTGGTGGGTAATTAGTCAACGAAATAAGGAATTAGCAGGGAGGATCACACTTTAGCTAGCACAATGAAGCAAGGCTCTACGTTCAGCAACACAGAAAAAGGAGTTGAGGTCACACGCTTCCTGCAACCAGGGTCAAAAATCCAGGACGGACGAAGGGGAGGACAACAAAGACAAAGACACAAGAAACAGAGATAATAACCATAAACTCCATAACAACCATAACACATATTGCCCACACACACACACACACACACACATTTTGTGAAACAACTCAGGAGTCATCAGGTGTTTTACTCAGAGGGATTCATTCATGATAAATGAGCATGGAGGAGACCCAGTAATCATCAACACAAGCGTGACATGAGCAGGTCACCACCCACTTTTATTGATTGGTTCTTGTAAGAGTCACTCCTAACGCCATCAGGAGGTCATTTTTTGTCCTGCCCTGTCTCAACTGTTGGAGCACAACTACAGCCTGAACTCTGCCACTACCTTATCCCTCCCTAATAACCTCATACAGACCCACTATCTGGACTAACCTGACCCCCCTGACCCTCATCAGTCACTCCTAGTGCCTCACACTGGAGGGAATAGCAGCATCGGTGAACTCTGACTGTTGGGATGCACATCCATGTGATGAAGAGCTGTTTTAAACAGGGAATCATTTGACCTCTTGACCTGTGTGGGCAGGTACAGAGGGACGATTCCATCATGAACAACAATATTAATAAACAAATGGGTCTTTAGCTTCTTTCTAAAGGTGTCCACAGCGTCCTCATGTCCAGTGGGAGAGCGTTCCAGAGTCTAGGAGCTGCAACCTGGAAGGTTCACTCTCCTTCAGTGAGGCTGAATCCCTGTGGTCAGTGAGGATAAGGGACCCCACAGGTGTCACTAAAGTGCTTTAGACTGCAAAGCACTCAGCTAATCAAGCTGGGATCAACTGCTGTGGTGATCAAGGTATCATCATATATAACAAACAAAGAAAACAAAGTTGAGGAAAGGCACACAAAGAAAGAACTATGAACATGAACAGAGCATCTTCTACACCAGATGTCACACGGCTCAGTAGACCTCTGGTTTGACCCCTAGCAGGTCCAGTCTCCAGGGTGCCCCCATCATTCTGCTCTTCAGTCACAGGACATGCAGCAGAATCCCGTAGCTCCTCTGCAGAAGAACATATGAGAGCGTCTGCTTGCTCTCCTCTGGCTGGACGTTGGGGAGAGTCTGTTTGCTCTTCTCTGGCTGGACGTAGGGGAGAGTCTGCTTGCTCTCCTCTGGCTGGACGTAGGGGAGAGTCTGCTTGCTCTTCTCTGGCTGGACGTAGGGGAGAGTCTGTTTGCTCTCCTCTGGCTGGACGTAGGGGAGAGTCTGCTTGCTCTTCTCTGGCTGGACGTAGGGGAGAGTCTGCTTGCTCTTCTCTGGCTGGACGTAGGGGAGAGTCTGTTTGCTCTTCAGAAGTTTGCTGGACCTTCACTTGAAGGTCATGATTTTCCTCTTTCAAACAGCTTTTTAAATCATGAAGATTTCCCAGGATTTCCCACTGAGCACTGCTCCTTTTCTTCTTTTGTGTTCTCACTGCACATAGAAGACTCTGAACTTCACCGTTCAGACTGCCAGTCTTTGTGGGGTCCTGGTCCTTCCTTGATTCGAGGTGGGCCAACTCTGCAGTGAAGGTCTCTGTCTCCTGAGATGCAGTAGAAACTCGTCTCCTCAAACATCCATTTTCTGCCTCTCTCTCCTCACTCTGGAACCTCAGCTGTTCAAGAGTCGTCTTCTTCTCAGTGAGTTCTTCTCTCATTTTGTTCTTCTCTGCCTGGATGGAGTTGAGCTCACACTTGAGGTCACACTTCTCCTTGTAAACCATCTTCACCTCAAGCTGAAGATTGTGGACTTGTGTGTTCAGGTCTCTGATCTGAGTCTGGTTCTCCTCCCTCACAGATTCAAGGTTGCCCACCATGGCAGACATGTTCTCTACCAGCTGATATGCAATGATCTTCTCTTGTCCAAGACTAGAAACCTGTCCCCACAAATTCTGGTTTTCTGTCCATCTCTTGTCACACAGAGACTGAAGCTGATCAAGTGCACTTTTCTTCTCAGTCAGGTCTTCCTCAAGACATTTCATCTCCACCTGTTCACTCTCCCTCAGAGACTGAACCTGGGTCAGCTCTTTTCTGAGCTCATTGTTCTCTCCATCAACCTTCCTCCCCTCACACTGAAGACTGTGGACTGTTGCGTTCAGGTCTTCTATCTGAGTCTGGTTCTTGTCCTGGACCGTTTTGAGGTTGGCCACCACAGCAGTGAGGTTCTGGAGCTCCTGGATTGCTCTTTTATTCTCACGTTCAAGAGTAGAAACTTGTTCCCTCAAATTCTGGTTTTCTGCTTGTGTGTTGTCACTCAGAGACTGAAGCTGCTCAAGGGCAGCTTTCTTCTCAGTCAGGTCCTCCTGCTCTGTCAGCCTTAGAGATGGAGGAGCAGGATCACATTGACCAGGATCATTCAGTGGATAAATACAGCTCCTACTGAGATCCACCAGATCTCTGAATGCTCCAACGATACAATCCAATGGAGTCATAGCCTTCTGTCCTGGGTTGATCTGAAGATCTTGAGCCAGACTAAATCTCCTGGAACTGTCAAGTGTTTAAAGACCAAAACTGCCCCAGAAATGTGGAGTCTGGGTTCTTTTCTAGAATGTGATGGCAGTGACAGTCCTGCAGAGTGACATCACTGACATGACTGGATGACTTCAGTCACATGACTGGATGACAGTGTAGATGCCAATGTAGAGGTTGGGGAAATAGTCTCTGAGAATCCAACTTGAAGCCACGCCCTCCTTGTCCTTCTAAAACCCAAACAGAGACCATCAGTCTCCCTCCAATCCTGTACTTGGTTCAGTGTTGCTGTTCCATTTTGCAGCAGTAGGGGTCGCTGTGATACCAGGTTCAGTTCAAGATTCCCAACTCCAGCTCATGTTGGTGACCTCAGTGGCAGGTAAAATGGCGCTTCAGTGGATCATGTGATCAACTCATGTGTGTCCTCACTGCTCCACAGGTCTGTCAAATGTTCTGTAAAATAGTTGGACCCAGCAGAGCTGCTAGATTAGGAGTTGATGGGAGTTGTTGCAGATACCAGGGTCCAAAGTCCAGCTTGAACCTGGTTTGTGCAGTTCTTTGTCAAGCTAGCAGCCATTCTTTTCACTGCCAAGCTAAAGTGACTTCTGTCAACAAAGGTCAACATACAAAAGGATATTTCTACTGGCAGTTGAAGATTTTGATCAAACTCCTTTTTCAGAGCTGGAACCTTCCTCTTGTGTCAGCTTTCTGTTCCCATCTCTATGGTAACGGTCAGTTTTGACCCACGTCTTCAATCAGCTGTCAAATAAACTAAAACATTTTCTATCCTCCAAGTTGTTTCCATCTCTTGGTGACCTTGTCAGGCTTCCTTATCCATGGAAATATTGGTTTGAATATTTAGTTGTGGGCCTCTGGACCTTTTTTTAGTCACTAAACCCTGGATTTATTTTTTCAGCAACAGAACTTTAATACAAACACAAAATGAAAAGCAGAACAAGCCAGAACCCAAAATATGGATTTGCAAGGTCAAGCAAACCAAACCATCAGAAACCAACTACAAATTGTTTGAGTCATGACAAAGTCCAGGACCCACTTTTCACCCTACAATGTAAACCAATGGGAGGCTGTCTCCTCAGACACACATAGCCTCAAACTGACGCTTCTCTCGTCTACACTGTAACTCTCTCCACTTCACAAATAACTTCACTACATTCCTGACAAAAATGCCTACTAAAATGTTTACATTCTACTTTGACCACAATCTGGGGATTGATGAGCCTTTTTCAAACAACAAACTCCAAAAATCCTCTCTCCTCTCCACTCTGACAGAGAGCAGCGGGGGAGGGGCTCTTAGAGGCTCAGCTCTGATTCTCACTTGGTGTCACACTGAGGCTTCTACCTCCTAAACTACAAGTCCCACCGCTCTCATAAAATACATCCTTGGATTCAGGACAACTCCTGCTACTGGGCTGCAGTGGACAGAAGGAGGCTCAGGCCCTAACAACACTGCCTCCAGCTTTAATTAAGACCTCAGTTTTGTTCTCTGCCTCCATGACAGGTTAATGGACATCAACTGGTCCTGAGTCACCAGGAGACACAGAGATGTCCAGCTGAGTGACATCAGCAGGACTGTGGAGGTTTATACTGAGTCTCCTGACGACAAGTGGCAGTACAGAGATATTAAAGAGGGTCTGAGCTAAAACTGAACCTTGGGGAACTTCAACCTTTGATCTCAGAGTTCTGTTTTTAATCTTAGAATTCTTTCTTTGATCTCTCCTTGATTTCTCAATGATTTCTTTGTGGACTCCAATTGTCTCTGATCTCTCAGTGAGACAAAGACATAGCAGCTCCAACCTCAGCCTCCAGGAGGCCCTGATCCTCTAGTGGTCAGTCCTCTGTGTTGTGGCTGCAGCAACCCTGGTTTGAATCAGGGTCCCAGCAGCAACATTCCTACTGACTAGTGTTTGTTGTTCAACTGGACAGTTTGTCTGGTGAAGCTCTCTCAGACACTCCTTTCTTCATCCTCCCTTCAGGCTCAGCAGCATCAGAGTCAATGTGTCTGACTAGAACCAGAACCCTCAACCTGGAGGCTGTGGTGCAATGAGAACACAATCAGAGGCAACCAATCAGAGGAGGGTCTGTTTGACTCCTGAAAACTCCATTAAAGCTGAGAGGAACTTGTTCTTCATCTCCAAATTCCCTCCCTGCACATTGTCTGTCCAGAAATCCTTCAAGTCCAAGTTGAACCTTAGACTAAAAGCTCCCAGTAGGTGATGCAGGCTCCACCTCACTCCTGGTTCTGGAACCTCACCAGTTGAAGCTCTCTCACCACTTGGATCTCATGTTCCTGACATCTCTGAGCTTGTTTCCTATCCACCTGTCTCATGTTGATGAGGTCATCCAGCCTGATGATCTCTAGGTTCTCCTTTGAGTGGTTCCCTCTGGGAGAGTTCTCCCTCTGTAACTTGTGTGTGTGTTTGCTCGTATCCTGTTTCTCCTTGACAGCACTTTAGTGTTTTTACCACTGGTGTCTCATCTGTGGTTCACCTTTTATTTTACTTCTTTGTCAAAGATGAAGGTGTTTGTGGTCATTCATCAATCATGTGATGGCTCATGTGACTGTGAGTCTGATGAAGAGCTTGTAGCGTCTCTCACTCTGAACACTTCAGGCTATTGAAGCTACTCAGATGTAGCCTGACTAGCTCAGTCGGTAGAGCATGAGACTCTTAATCTCAGGGTTGTGGGTTCAAGCCCCACGTTGGGCGTTTATCTTGAACATCCCTGCTTGTTCTCCCACTTTCTGCAGCTGTGGGGCTTTGATTGGAATTGAAAGAAAAATCACTGAATAAACAACACAAACACAGGCTGTGTCTGAAGTTCCACACCTGCACCTGACTCAGAATGAAAAACCAGTGTGGACTCAATTGTATCCACTGTCAATCCTGATTCTGGAGAAATTTCTTTGTGTGTTTTGATGGACGCGAGCCAAGCAGAAATTTCCCACAATGCAATAGGGTGGTGTTTGGTCAGTGTTGAGCAGGCGTCAGTCTGATAATGATGTCATATTATTGTGTCATTACCTGACCAGACCCAAAAGTAGGCTCAGGTATCAGTTTCTTCTCAATTCTAACGTCTGCTAGCTTAGTCTGCTACTTTGATGGCTCTGCCTGCTCAAAGGTCCAGACCCAAAAGTAGGCTCAGGTATCAGTTTCTTCTCAATGCTAATGTCTGCTAGCTTAGTCTGCTACTTTGATGGCTCTGCCTGCTCAAAGGTCCAGACCCCTGGATGTGGTGGTTCCTACCTGAACGTAGATTCTGTCAGCTCATGTTGTTAAATCAACTCACCAGGAACACCAGTAGATTTCAATGGACTGACAATGAGTCTCATTGAATGGGTGTCTCGTCCAACGAGAAACAATCAGTCTCAGGTTGAAGCTCATCAATGAGGTCTTGTGGATCAGTGGCTTGCATGAATGAATGAGTTGGAAGACTTCTTGGAAATTGAAGAGGATTTAATACAATTAAGAAAACCCTTAAGACAGAGTGATAATTCCAGCAGAGTAATTAAGGCCCATATTGAGTAGCAGGTATGAATTAGCCTGGATTTATCTGAGCTTCAAGTAGACGGCTAAGAGGCAGGTGGAAAGGTGTGTAGGATGAACGATGGTGACCTCCAACCAAATGAAGAGGACTGAGTGGAGGCTGACCAGCTCTACGGAGTCAGGCGGAGTTTGGCAGCGAGACAGGAGTCCAGGCCTGAATCGGTGAAAACCAACGTAACCGGCTTACGTTCTCAGCTGGATTCTCCCATCGATGTACGACGCCTCTCCAACGAACTGGTGGGAGGACGGCCTCCAAAGCCTCCACCTCGTCGACCGTGGCTCCCGCTGAGATTCGCTCGATGAAGAAGGGAAGCGCGTTGATGGGCTACCCTCTGGTCTCAGGCTGCTGGCTGCCTGGACTAAGCTGCTCTTCTCCGACACAAAGGTGGCTTCTCTCTCTTCAAGGCTCACAGGAGGTCAAGAGTGTAGCGACCGTGAGCCGAGATCGATGATGAATTACAAAAATAGAAAATCAAAAAATAAATTAGAGGAATAGAAAAGAAAAGGGGGGGGGCGGACCAGCTGCTCCAGGAGCTCACACACAAAGGGCAGAAACAAGAAGCACTGAAGAGAGCGCCAGCAGTGGATGGTGCCACCACTGTTACAGTAAACTGGTCCGCCTCAGAGCAGTGACCTTTGACCTGTGAGGGGTTGTTGGCCAATCAGCACACTTTGCTGTCTTCAGTCCTTCTCAGATATCAACAAATGAAGCTGGTTGAACAGACAGCAATCATCATCACTCAGAGACATCACCTGGAGAGGAAGACTGCTCAGAGTTCTGACAATGACAGTGAAGAGGCAAGGAGAGCTGGACAACCGCAGACAGTGAAACATTCGGAACATCATGTTGATACACGTGTGTGTGTGTGTGTGTGTGTGTGTGTGTGTGTGTGTGTCAGACTCGGAATCAGAATCTTTTATTTTCGTTGTAGGGGGGGGGGGTACAGTGACAATAGTTAGAGCGCTCTTCCAGAGACACCGTGCACCACAGATTGCAGATACAAAGAAAAGATAGAAAAGATAAAAGCAAGATAAAAGACACTGTTAGAACAGAAAGATCCATCAACCCACCAACCAGAGGTGTGTCTGGTACAGATGTGGAATTATTGGCTCACACAATGTTGAGGACACTGGAAGAAGACAAACAAAAAAGGCTGGTGTGATCCAGACCTTCATCAAAAATGGTCCTGGAGAACTGTTCAATGTGTCAGGACTTCTGTCCATTGTCTTCTGCTTATCCTGTTCAGGGTCATGAGGGGGTGGAGCCTATCCCAGCAGCTTTTGGGCGACAGGCCGTGTTCACCCTGGACAGGTCACCAGTCCATCACAGGGCCAACACATTCACAGACAAACATTCCAAGCCAGACTCAGGAGGATCTCTCCACCCTACAGACCCAAAAGGAACCATCAAAGATGGCAGTTGGAGTTCTGTGGATCTGTGCTGGATTCCTCGTCCTCACGGACCAGAAGTCTGTCTGAAATACTGCACTGATTGATGATCTTTTCATGAATCTGGAAAAGCTTCTAAAATGAAAGGAAAACAATCCTATCTTCTTCATGTCTCAAGCCAAATCAAACCAAGAGTTCTTTTATCATATTTTTTTAACCGGACGTCTGCTTTGACTGGTTGGTTGTTGAAAGAGAGCAGGACAGGACAGACAGCAGAAGACAAACAAAGAGAAGAAAAGACAAAAGACAGAGAGAAAGGAGGGAGAGAATGACAAAAAGATGGGAACAAGATGAGGGTGAAAGACAAGCAGAGAGAAAGACAGAGGGACAGGGGGATGGAAGACAGACACACAACCAACAACAGCAGCAGCAATAATAGTAAACTAGCTGCCAATGATAACGTCTCCTGGTCGCTGAAGCAATCAACTTCATAATAGGAGGATTGAAGAGCCAGGAAATAAAATATTAGCACAATACTGATGTGAATGTTCGTGCAGTACTGAGAACACTGATATGTAGACGACTAGTAGGGGCGGCACGGTGGTGCAAGAAGACAAACAAAAAAGGCTGGTGTGATCCAGACATCCATCAAAAATGGTCCTGGAGAACTGTTCAATGTGTCAGGACTTCAGAAGCTCCAATCCTCTCTAAGGTCCAGTGAGAGTGGAAGAGATTATAAATGAGAGAAGCAGGGCCCTCCCTCAGAACTGAACCAGCTCAGTTGGGAGAGCCTTAGACTGAAGATCTAAAGGTCCCTGGTCCGATCCCAGGTTTCAGCAGAGGAGCAGCATTGACTTTACTTTCCAGTGGAGGAACTGCAGACATGAAGGAAACTAACATCTTGTCCTGTGCATTCTTGTGACATTCAGGACATTTTTGGAGCCTCTTGTTGGATTTTGCCACAGAGAATCAGAGCCAATCAAAAGCCTGGTGGACTTCAACATGGAGGACTGAACAAGTCAAGAAAGCAGCAGTTTGACCTTCACAGGTGTTTCTGTTCCTGTCTCAATGCTGTAGAAAGAGCCTGAGGAGCTCAGACGGTAGAGCATCAGACTTTTAATCTGAGGGTCCAGGGTTCAAGTCCCTGTTCAGGTGCTGTGGAAGTTCCAGTGTTTGACAACATGGTACTGGATGAAGCTTAGTGTTGAACAAACTGTCATCATCAAAAGTAGAAGTGTTCTTGTCTTGACGCTGTGAGACAGTCGCTAGAAAACTGACCAACAATAATTTCATGTGGCATGCAATTAACAAAAGACCTACATTGATGGTCGAGGGGGGCTGGAGCCTATCCCAGCATCTACAGGCCAGAGGCAGGGTTCACCCTGGACAGGTCACCAGTCCATCACAGGGTCAGCACACAGAGACGAACAACCATTCATACCTACGGTCAATTTAGAGTGTCCAATCAGCCTCGTCCCCAATTACATGTCTTTGGACAGTGGGAAGGAGCCGGAGTACCAGAGAGAACCCACGCATTCATGGGGAGAACATGCAGGCTCTACAAAGAAAGATTCCCCACCCGAGCCTGGACTCAAACCCAGAACCTTCTTGCTGTGAGGCCACAGTGCTCACCACTGCACCATCATGCTGCCATGCTCTCTTCTACTTTCCTCAATTGTCTTTCTTTCATGTCCTCCTGAGATCAAACACAGAATTCTAGCTACTGTCAAAGCCCTGATGACATCATCAGGAATTCTGACTTTGATCTGGAGACTCTTGCTTTAATCTGAATTTGACCTGACTAATGTTTTAGTTTAGGTTGCATGATACCGACCACCTCATTTCTCCTGATGGACTGGTGACCTGTCCAGGGTGAACCCTGCCTCTTGAACAATGTCACCTGGGATCACCCCCCCCCCCCCGTGACCCTTAAAGGATAAGAATAGAAAGTGGATGGAGGGATGGACTCAACACTGAAATCAGCTGATCTGATCCACATTCTAATGTTTCCTGTCCCTCTTTAGGAGTCATTGAGAATAGTAGTGTATATAATAATGTACATCCAACAATGAGGCCTCTGTCATAAAACAAAGGAACAACTGACTACCTCCCCATGACTTCACTCTGATCACCAGGAGGTAACCTGGTAGTCGGAGCGATGCTCAGGTCTGTGGACTCAGAGGAGGATTCTTCTTTTGGTCACAGGTTTGAAGATATCAGTGGAAGAGAGAGGCAGTTAGAGACCTGCCACACCTCTCCAGTGACCTGGGACATGATGGCAGTGGTGGGATTTGAACCCACGCCTCTTCAGAGACTGGAACCTTAATCCAGCACCTTAGACCACTCCGCCACACTACCTCACTGTGTTGCGCTCTGAGTTGGTCTGCTAAAGGCATGTTGAAGAGCAAGTAACATAATGATATAAAACTTATTCTGAAGGGGGACCCCTTCCCTCCCACGGTCACAGGAAGTGACAACAGCGGCGCTAGAAGCAGGAAAGAAATGGTAAAAGGACTCAGTTTGTACAGAGCCTTTCTACCTCAGCAGCACTCAAGGAGCTGAACAATGTCCTCTCATTCACACACACTCACACACTGATGCTGAAGGCTGCCATGCAAGGAGCCAACCTACTCATCAGAAGTATTTAGGGGTTCAGTCTCTTACTCAAGGACACTTTGACATGGTCACTGGAGAAAGTGAGGATCAAACCAGCCACCCTTTGGTTGCCAGACGGCCACGCTAATCCTGAGTCATGTGACCTGGATAAGATGGTGAACTACAGCTGATCGCCATGCTAGCAAACCTCTTTGGTTTGGTTGTTGTTTAGTGACTGTGGATGAAAACACAGGAGAAGTTGAGCATAAATTTGTGTTCCCTGTTCACTTGAATATCTGCAGGAGTGTGAGGTGGAAATAATACTTGGAGGAGAATGAGAGTTCAGTCTCAGCGCTATGACCTGTGCTGACACTAAAACATGTCAGCCCACAGAACAAAGATGGCAGTCCTCTGGGAAAGCAAGTACACCACACATACATGAAGAAACCCTACAGGAAACAAATATGTTGCCAGAGACTTTTACTCTGTTTTTGTTGTTTACCCAAGTACAGGATTGGAGGGAGACTGATGGTCGCTGTTTGGGTTTTTGGAAAACAAGGAGGCTGTGGGTTCAAGCTGGATTCTCAGAGACTATTTCCCCAACCTCTACATTGGCATCTACACTGTCATCCAGTCACGTGACTGACGTCATCCAGTCACGTGATTGAAGTCATCCAGTCACGTGACTGAAGTCATCCAGTCACGTGACTGAAGTCATCCATTCATGTCAGTGATGTCACTCTGCAGGACTGTCATTGCCGTCTCATTCTAGAAAAGAATCCAGACTCCACCTGTGGCTCCATGATAACTGATGGACCTCTGGTTGGAGGCTGGACGATGATGTTTGGACTTGAAGGAAAATTCCTTGTCCAAATTCCATTGTGTTCAAATTTAAAGTCCCACAATAAGAAGTAGCTGAATCTGACAGGTGGAGGTTTGGAACTACAAGATGGTGATGTTTTCTTGACTTGATGCTCTGACTGTCAGGGTGGATGACAGCTTCTTCTGCTGCTGCATCTGAGTGGCTAGGATTGGAGGTTTTACCTCCCAAGGTTGTTTGGTTCCAGGGGAAATTTTAGAATTCCAGTCCCCAACCTTGGCTGTTCTGAAACTCTTCTCCTGAATCACTCCTGAGCTGCAGCAAGAACAAATACCAGTGCCAACCAGATCAACTTCATGGCTGCTAACAGAACTTAGACACTTGATTTCCATCAATCTGGAGCCAAGAAGGCCCTCACCTGTGGTTCTCCTCCAGGAGGGTCCAGGTTCTGCCATTGTGGCTCCTGGTGCCACTGCCAGAGAGCCTCAGCTGCACACTGCAACATTTCAACAGGAGATTGACATTCCTTCAAATGTCCTGACATCTGATTCCAATGGTTCTGTTCCATATTTATATTTTAAAATGAATCACACAATGAAAGCTGCCTCAGCAGGTTTAAGAGAGAGAACAAGCTAAGAGATCTGAAACCAGTAAAATATGCTTTTCTGTGTGCAAACCCCCGCCCTCTGCCTCTCACCCGGAGCAACTCCAGCAAAAGAGAAAGTCCAACCCCTCTCAAGGACTCGGGTTCCGGACCCAGAGCTATGTGTCGAGGTGAGGCCGACTATATCTAGCCGGTAACACTCAACCTCTTCCACCAGCTCCACCTCCTTCCTCACCAGAGAGGTAATGTTCCATGTCCCAAAAGCCAGCTTCCATGTCTGTGGTTCAGACAGCCGAGGCACCCGCCTGAAACTGCCACCCAAACCACATTGCACCGGACCCCTCCGGTTCCCCCGATGAGTGGTGAGTCCAAGGGAGGACGTGCCTGTGTCTCCTCTTCGGGCTGGGACTGGCCGGGCCCCACGGACCAAGGCCCGGACACCAGGCGCTCGCCTTTGAGCCGCCACCCTGGGCCTGGCTCCAGGGCGGGGCCCTAGTGCCCCTCCGGGCAGGGTACATGTAGCACTTGCTGGATTTTCCATGAAGGGTCTGTTGAACCGTTCTTTGTCTGGCCCTTCGCCGAGGACCAGTCTGCCTTGGGTGACCCTACCAGGGGAAAAATGCCCCCGACAGCATTGCTCCTAGGGTCACTAGGGCACTCAAACTCCTCCACCACGGTAAGGTGACAGTTCCAGGAGGAGTAAGAGTTGCTACTAAACTCAATTTAATGCTACAGTGATGTCGTAAGAATTGCTAAGAAACTCAAAATGATGCTAACAGTAATGTAGTGATAGTTGCTAATAAACTCAAAGTGATGCTGACAGTAATGTAGTAAGAGTTGCTACGAACCTCAAAATATTGCGACAGTGATGTCTTAAGAATTGCTAAGAAACTCAAAATTATGCTAACAGTAATGTAGTGATACTTGCTAATAAACTCAGTGATGCTTACAGTAATGTAGTAAGTGTTTCGAACAACCTCAAAGTGATGCTGACAGTCATGTAGGAAGAGTTGCTACGAACCTCAAAAAAATGCGACAGTAATGTAGTAAGATTTGCTACGAACCTCAAAATAATGCGACAGTGATGTCAGAAGAATTGCTAAAGATCTCAAAATGATGCGACAGTGATTTAGTAAGAATTGCTAATGAACTCAAAATGATGCTAACAGTAATGGAGCGAAGGTTTCGAATAACCTCAAAGTGATGCTGACAGTAATGTAGTAAAAGTTGCTACGAACCTCAAAATATTTCGAGTGATGTCGGAAGAATTGCTAATGAACTCAAAATGATGCTAACAGCAATGTAGTGATAGTTGCTAATAAACTTAGTGATGCTTACAGTAATGTAGTAAGTGTTTCGAACAACCTCAAAGTGATGCTGACACTAATGTAGTAAGAGTTGCTACGAACCTCAAAATAATGCAACAGTGATGTCAGAAGAATTGCTAAAGATCTCAAAATGATGTGACAGTGATGTCAGAAGAATTGGTAATGATCTCAAAATGATGCTAACAGTAACGTAGTGATAGATGCTAATAAACTCAGTGATGCTTCCAGTAATGTAGTAAGAGTTGCTTCGAACCTCAAAATAATGCGACAGTGATTTCAGAAGAATTGGTAATGATCTCAAACTGATGGGACAGTGATGTCGTAAGAATTGCGAATGAACTCAACATGATGCTAACAGTAATGTAGTAAGTGTTTTGAATAACCTCAAAGTGATGGTGACAGTCATGTAGTAAGAGTTGCTACGAACCTCAAAATAATGCGACAGTGATGTCAGAAGAATTGCTAAAGATCTCAAAATGATGCGACAGTGATTTAGTAAGAATTGCGAATGAACTCAAAATGATGCTAACAGTAATGGAGTGAACGTTTCGAAGAACCTCAAAGTGATGATGACAGTCATGTACTAAGAGTTGCTCCGAACCTCAAAATAATTCGACAGTGATGTCGGAAGAATTGCTAATGATCTGAAAATGATGCGACAGTGATGTAGTAAGAATTGCTAATGAACTCAAAATGATGCTAACAGTAATGGAGTGAAACTTTCGAATAACCTCAAAGTGATGCTGACAGTCATGTAGTAAGTGTTGCTACAAACCTCAAAATAATGCTAAAGAAATGTAGTAAAAGTTGCTACAAATCTAAAAATATTGCGACAGTGATGTCGGAAGAATTGCTAATGAACTCAAGAAGATGCTAACAGTAATGTAGTTATAGTTGCTAATTAACTCAGTGATGCTTACAGTAATGTAGGAAGTGTTTCGAACAACCTCAAAGTGATGCTGACAGTCATGAAGTAAGAGTTTCGAACAACCTCAAAGTGATGCTGACAGTCATGTAGTAAGAGTTGCTCGGAACCTTAAAAAATGCAACAGTAATGTAGTAAGAGTTGCTACGAACCTCAAAATAATGCGACAGTGATGTCGGAAGAATTGCTAATGAACTCAATATGATGCTAACAGTGATGTAGTAAGAATTGCTAATGAACTCAAAATGATGCTAACAGTAATGGAGTGATAGTTGCTAATTAACTCAGTGATGCTTACAGAAATGTAGTAAGTGTTTCGAACAACCTCAAAGTGATGCTGACAGTCATGTAGTAAGAGTTGCTACGAACCTCAAAATAATGTGACAGTGATGTCAGAAGAATTGCTAATGATCTGTAAATGATGCGACAGTGATGTAGTAAGAATTGCTAATGAACTCAAAATGATGCTAACAGTAATGGAGTGAAACTTTCGAATAACATCAAAGTGATGCTGACAGTCATGTAGTAAGAGTTGCTACGAACCTCAAAATATTGCGACAGTGATGTCGGAAGAATTGCTAATGAACTCAAAATGATGCTAACAGTAATGTAGTGATAGTTGCGAATCAACTCAGTGATGCTTACAGTATTGTAGTAAGTGTTTCGAATAACCTCAAAGTGATGCTGACAGTAATGTAGTAAGAGTTGCTACGAACCTTAAAATAATGCTACAGTAATGTAGTAAAAGTTGCTACGAACCTCAAAATAATTCGACAGTGATGTCGGAAGAATTGCTAATGATCTGAAAATGATGCGACAGTGATGTAGTAAGAATTGCTAATGAACTCAAAATGATGCTAACAGTAATGGAGTGAAACTTTCGAATAACCTCAAAGTGATGCTGACAGTCATGTAGTAAGTGTTGCTACAAACCTCAAAATAATGCTAAAGAAATGTAGTAAAAGTTGCTACAAATCTCAAAATATTGCGACAGTGATGTCGGAAGAATTGCTAATGAACTCAAGAAGATGCTAACAGTAATGTAGTTATAGTTGCTAATTAACTCAGTGATGCTTACAGTAATGTAGGAAGTGTTTCGAACAACCTCAAAGTGATGCTGACAGTCATGAAGTAAGAGTTGCTACGAACCTCAAAATAATGCGACAGTGATGTCGGAAGAATTGCTAATGAACTCAATATGATGCTAACAGTGATGTAGTAAGAATTGCTAATGAACTCAAAATGATGCTAACAGTAATGGAGTGATAGTTGCTAATTAACTCAGTGATGCTTACAGAAATGTAGTAAGTGTTTCGAACAACCTCAAAGTGATGCTGACAGTCATGTAGTAAGAGTTGCTACGAACCTCAAAATAATGTGACAGTGATGTCAGAAGAATTGCTAATGATCTGTAAATGATGCGACAGTGATGTAGTAAGAATTGCTAATGAACTCAAAATGATGCTAACAGTAATGGAGTGAAACTTTCGAATAACATCAAAGTGATGCTGACAGTCATGTAGTAAGAGTTGCTACGAACCTCAAAATATTGCGACAGTGATGTCGGAAGAATTGCTAATGAACTCAAAATGATGCTAACAGTAATGTAGTGATAGTTGCGAATCAACTCAGTGATGCTTACAGTATTGTAGTAAGTGTTTCGAATAACCTCAAAGTGATGCTGACAGTAATGTAGTAAAAGTTGCTACGAACCTCAAAATATTGCGACAGTGATGTCGGAAGAATTGCTAATGAACTCAAAATGATGCTAACAGTAATGTAGTGATAGTTGCTAATAAACTCAGTGATGCTTACAGTAATGTAGTAAGTGTTTCGAACAACCTCAAAGTGATGCTGACAGTCATGTAGTAAGAGTTGCTACGAACCTCAAAATAATGCGACAGTGATGTCAGAAGAATTGCTAAAGATCTCAAAATGATGCGACAGTGATGTCAGAGGAATTGGTAATGAACTCAAAATGATGCTAACAGTAATGGAGTGAAACTTTCGAATAACCTCAAAGTGATGCTGACAGTAATGTAGTAAGAGTTGCTACGAACCTCAAAATATTGCGACAGTGATGTCGGAAGAATTGCTAATGAACTCAAAATGATGCTAACAGTAATGTAGTGATAGTTGCGAATCAACTCAGTGATGCTTACAGTATTGTAGTAAGTGTTTCGAATAACCTCAAAGTGATGCTGACAGTAATGTAGTAAGAGTTGCTACGAACCTTAAAATAATGCTACAGTAATGTAGTAAGAGTTGCTACGAACCTCAAAATAATGCGACAGTGATGTCAGAAGAATTGCTAAAGATCTCAAAATGATGCGACAGTGATGTCAGAGGAATTGGTAATGATCTCAAAAAGATGCTAACAGTAATGGAGTGAACGTTTCGAATAACCTCAAAGTGATGCTGACAGTCATGTACTAAGAGTTGCTACGAACCTCAAAATAATGCGACAGTAATGCAGTAAAAGATGCTAGGAACCTCAAAATATTGCGACAGTGAGGTCGGAAGAATTGATAATGAACTGTAAATGATGTGACAGTGATGTAGTAAGAATTGCTAATGAACTCAAGATGATGCTAACAGTAATGGAGTGAAACTTTCGAATAATCTCAAAGTGATGCTGACAGTCATGTAGTAAGAGTTGCTACGAACCTTAAAATAATGCGACAGTAATGTAGTAAAAGTTGCTACGAACCTCAAAATATTGCGACAGTGATGTCGGAAGAATTGCTAATGAACTCAAAATGATGCTAACAGTAATGTAGTGATAGTTGCGAATAAACTTAGTGATGCTTACAGTAATGTAGTAAGTGTTTCGAACAACCTCAAAGTGATGATGACAGTCATGTAGTAAGAGTTGCTACGAACCTCAAAATAATGTGACAGTGATGTCAGAAGAATTGCTAATGATCTGTAAATGATGCGACAGTGATGTAGTAAGAATTGCTAATGAACTCAAAATGACGCTAACAGTAATGGAGTGAACGTTTCGAATAACCTCAAAGTGATGCTGACAGTCATGTACTAAGAGTTGCTACGAACCTCAAAATAATGCGACAGTAATGCAGTAAAAGATGCTAGGAACCTCAAAATATTGCGACAGTGATGTCGGAAGAATTGATAATGAACTGTAAATGATGCGACAGTGATGTAGTAAGAATTGCTAATGAACTCAAAATGATGCTAACAGTAATGGAGTGAAACTTTCGAATAACCTCAAAGTGATGCTGACAGTCATGTAGTAAGAGTTGCTACGAACCTCAAAATATTGCGACAGTGATGTCGGAAGAATTGCTAATGAACTCAAAATGATGTTAACAGTAATGTAGTGATAGTTGCGAATCAACTCAGTGATGCTTACAGTATTGTAGTAAGTGTTTCGAATAACCTCAAAGTGATGCTGACAGTAATGTAGTAAGAGTTGCTACGAACCTTAAAATAATGCGACAGTAATGTAGTAAAAGTTGCTACGAACCTCAAAATATTGCGACAGTGATGTCGGAAGAATTGCTAATGAACTCAAAATGATGCTAACAGTAATGTAGTGATAGTTGCTAATCAAGTCAGTGATGCTTACAGTAATGTAGTAAGTGTTTCGAATAACCTCAAAGTGATGCTGACAGTCATGTAGTAAGAGTTGCTACAAACCTCAAAATAATGCGACAGTAATGTAGTAAAAGTTGCTACGAACCTCAAAATATTGCGACAGTGATGTCGGAAGAATTGCTAATGAACTCAAAATGATGCTAACAGTAATGTAGTGATAGTTGCTAATCAAGTCAGTGATGCTTACAGTAATTTAGTAAGTGTTCCGAATAACCTCAAAGTGATGCTGACAGTCATGTAGTAAGAGTTGCTACGAACCTCAAAATAATGTGACAGTGATGTCAGAAGAATTGCTAATGATGTGTAAATGATGCGACAGTGATGTAGTAAGAATTGCTAATGAACTAAAAATGATGCTAACAGTAATGGAGTGAAACTTTCGAATAACCTCAAAGTGATGCTGACAGTCATGTAGTAAGAGTTGCTACGAACCTCAAAATATTGCGACAGTGATGTCGGAAGAATTGCTAATGAACTCAAAATGATGCTAACAGTAATGTAGTGATAGTTGCGAATCAACTCAGTGATGCTTACAGTATTGTAGTAAGTGTTTCGAATAACCTCAAAGTGATGCTGACAGTAATGTAGTAAGAGTTGCTACGAACCTTAAAATAATGCTACAGTAATGTAGTAAAAGTTGCTACGAACCTCAAAATATTGCGACAGTGATGTCGGAAGAATTGCTAATGAACTCAAAATGATGCTAACAGTAATGTAGTGATAGTTGCTAATAAACTCAGTGATGCTTACAGTAATGTAGTAAGTGTTTCGAACAACCTCAAAGTGATGCTGACAATCATGTAGTAAGAGTTGCTACGAACCTCAAAATAATGCGACAGTGATGTCAGAAGAATTGCTAAAGATCTCAAAATGATGCGACAGTGATGTCAGAGGAATTGGTAATGATCTCAAAAAGATGCTAACAGTAATGGAGTGAACGTTTCGAATAACCTAAAAGTGATGCTGACAGTCATATACTAAGAGTTGCTACGAACCTCAAAATAATGCGACAGTAATGCAGTAAAAGATGCTAGGAACCTCAAAATATTGCGACAGTGATGTCGGAAGAATTGATAATGAACTGTAAATGATGCGACAGTGATGTAGTAAGAATTGCTAATGAACTCAAAATGATGCTAACAGTAATGGAGTGAAACTTTCGAATAACCTCAAAGTGATGCTGACAGTCATGTAGTAAGAGTTGCTACGAACCTCAAAATATTGCGACAGTGATGTCGGAAGAATTGCTAATGAACTCAAAATGATGCTAACAGTAATGGAGTGAAACTTTCGAATAATCTCAAAGTGATGCTGACAGTCATGTAGTAAGAGTTGCTACGAACCTCAAAATAATGCGACATTAATGTAGTTAAAGTTGCTACGTACCTAAAAATATTGCGATAGTGATGTTGGAAGAATTGCTAATGAACTCAAAATGATGCTAACAGTAATGTAGTGATAGTTGCTAATCAAGTCAGTGATGCTTACAGTAATTTAGTAAGTGTTCCGAATAACCTCAAAGTGATGCTGACAGTCATGTAGTAAGAGTTGCTACGAACCTTAAAATAATGCGACAGTAATGTAGTAAAAGTTGCTACGGACCTAAAAATATTGCGACAGTGATGTCGGAAGAATTGCTAATGAACTCAAAATGATGCTAACAGTAATGTAGTGATAGTTGCTAATCAACTCAGTGATGCTTACAGTAATGTAGTAAGTGTTTCGAATAACCTCAAAGTGATGCTGACAGTCATGTAGTAAGAGTTGCTACGAACCTCAAAATAATGTGACAGTGATGTCAGAAGAATTGCTAATGATCTGTAAATGATGCGACAGTGATGTAGTAAGAATTGCTAATGAACTCAAAATGATGCTAACAGTAATGGAGTGAAACTTTCGAATAACCTCAAAGTGATGCTGACAGTCATGTAGTAAGAGTTGCTACGAACCTCAAAATATTGCGACAGTGATGTCGGAAGAATTGCTAATGAACTCAAAATGATGCTAACAGTAATGTAGTGATAGTTGCGAATCAACTCAGTGATGCTTACAGTATTGTAGTAAGTGTTTCGAATAACCTCAAAGTGATGCTGACAGTAATGTAGTAAGAGTTGCTACGAACCTTAAAATAATGCTACAGTAATGTAGTAAAAGTTGCTACGAACCTCAAAATATTGCGACAGTGATGTCGGAAGAATTGCTAATGAACTCAAAATGATGCTAACAGTAATGTAGTGATAGTTGCTAATAAACTCAGTGATGCTTACAGTAATGTAGTAAGTGTTTCGAACAACCTCAAAGTGATGCTGACAGTCATGTAGTAAGAGTTGCTACGAACCTCAAAATAATGCGACAGTGATGTCAGAAGAATTGCTAAAGATCTCAAAATGATGCGACAGTGATGTCAGAGGAATTGGTAATGAACTCAAAATGATGCTAACAGTAATGGAGTGAAACTTTCGAATAACCTCAAAGTGATGCTGACAGTCATGTAGTAAGAGTTGCTACGAACCTCAAAATATTGCGACAGTGATGTCGGAAGAATTGCTAATGAACTCAAAATGATGCTAACAGTAATGTAGTGATAGTTGCGAATCAACTCAGTGATGCTTACAGTATTGTAGTAAGTGTTTCGAATAACCTCAAAGTGATGCTGACAGTCATGTAGTAAGATTGCTACGAACCTCAAAATATTGCGACAGTGATGTCGGAAGAATTGCTCATGAACTCAAGATGATGCTAACATTAATGGAGTGAAACTTTCGAATAATCTCAAAGTGATGCTGACAGTCATGTAGTAAGAGTTGCTACGAACCTTAAAATAATGCGACAGTAATGTAGTAAAAGTTACTACGAACCTCAAAATATTGCGACAGTGATGTCGGAAGAATTGCTCATGAACTCAAAATGATGCTAACAGTAATGTAGTGATAGTTGCAAATAAACTTAGTGATGCTTACAGTAATGTAGTAAGTGTTTCGAACAACCTCAAAGTGATGCTGACAGTCATGTAGTAAGAGTTGCTACGAACCTCAAAATAATGTGACAGTGATGTCAGAAGAATTGCTAATGATCTGCAAATGATGCGACAGTGATGTAGTAAGAATTGCTAATGAACTCAAAATGATGCTAACAGTAATGGAGTGAAACTTTCGAATAACCTCAAAGTGATGCTGACAGTCATGTAGTAAGAGTTGCTACGAACCTCAAAATATTGCGACAGTGATGTCGGAAGAATTGCTCATGAACTCAAGATGATGCTAACAGTAATGGAGTGAAACTTTCGAATAATCTCAAAGTGATGCTGACAGTCATGTAGTAAGAGTTGCTACGAACCTTAAAATAATGCGACAGTAATGTAGTAAAAGTTGCTACGAACCTCAAAATATTGCGACAGTGATGTCGGAAGAATTGCTAATGAACTCAAAATGATGCTAACAGTAATGTAGTGATAGTTGCAAATAAGCTTAGTGATGCTCACAGTAATGTAGTAAGTGTTTCGAACAACCTCAAAGTGATGCTGACAGTCATGTAGTAAGAGTTGCTACGAACCTCAAAATAATGTGACAGTGATGTCAGAAGAATTGCTAATGATCTGTAAATGATGCGACAGTGATGTAGTAAGGATTGCTAATGAACTCAAAATGATGCTAACAGTAATGGAGTGAACGTTTCTAATAACCTCAAAGTGATGCTGATAGTCATGTACTAAGAGTTGCTACGAACCTCAAAATAATGCGACAGTAATGCAGTAAAAGATGCTAGGAACCTCAAAATATTGCGACAGTGATGTCGGAAGAATTGATAATGAACTTAAAATGATGCTAACACTCATGTAGTGATAGTTGCTAATCAGCTCAGTGATGCTTGCAGTAATGTAGTCAGTGTTTCGAATAACCTCAAAGTGATGCTGACAGTCATGTAGCAAGAGTTGCTACTAACCTCAAAATAATGCGACAGTGATGTCAGAAGAATTGCTAATGATCTGTAAATGATGCGACAGTGATGTAGTAAGAATTGCTAATGAACTCAAAATCATGCTAACAGTAATGGAGTGAAACTTTCGAATAACCTCAAAGTGATGCTGACAGTAATGTAGTAAGAGTTGCTACGAACCTCAAAATATTGCGACAGTGATGTCGGAAGAATTGCTAATGAACTCAAAAAGATGCTAACAGTAATGTAGTGATAGTTGCGAATCAAGTCAGTGATGCTTACAGTATTGTAGTAAGTGTTTCGAATAACCTCAAAGTGATGCGGACAGTAATGTAGTGATAGTTGCTAATAAACTCAGTGATGCTTACAGTAATGTAGTAAGTGTTTCGAACAACCTCAAAATGATGCTGACAGTCATGTAGTAAGAGTTGCTACGAACCTCAAAATAATGCGACAGTGATGTCAGAAGAATTGCTAAAGATCTCAAAATGATGCGACAGTGATGTCACAAGAATTAGTAATGATCTCAAAAAGATGCTAACAGTAATGGAGTGAACGTTTCGAATAACCTCAAAGTGATGCTGACAGTCATGTACTAAGAGTTGCTACGAACCTCAAAATAATGCGACAGTAATGCAGTAAAAGATGCTAGGAACCTCAAAATATTGCGACAGTGATGTCGGAAGAATTGATAATGAACTGTAAATGATGCGACAGTGATGTAGTAAGAATTGCTCATGAACTCAAAATGATGCTAATAGTAATGGAGTGAAACTTTCGAATAACCTCAAAGTGATGCTGACAGTCATGTAGTAAGAGTTGCTACGAACCTTAAAATATTGCGACAGTGATGTCGGAAGAATTGCTAATGAACTCAAAATCATGCTAACAGTAATGTAGTGATAGTTGCGAATCAACTCAGTGATGTTTACAGTATTGTAGTAACTGTTTCGAATAACCTCAAAGTGATGCTGACAGTAATGTAGAAAGAGTTGCTACGAACCTTAAAATAATGCGACAGTAATGTAGTAAAAGTTGCTACGAACCTCAAAATATTGCGACAGTGATGTCGGAAGAATTGCTAATGAACTCAAAATGATGCTAACAGTAATGTAGTGATAGTTGCTAATCAAGTCAGTGATGCTTACAGTAATTTAGTAAGTGTTCCGAATAACCTCAAAGTGATGCTGACAGTCATGTAGTAAGAGTTGCTACGAACCTTAAAATAATGCGACAGTAATGTAGTAAAAGTTGCTACGAACCTCAAAATATTGCGACAGTGATGTCGGAAGAATTGCTAATGAACTCAAAATGATGCTAACAGTAATGTAGTGATAGTTGCTAATAAACTTAGTGATGCTTACAGTAATGTAGTAAGTGTTTCGAACAACCTCAAAGTGATGCTGAGAGTCATGTAGTAAGAGTTGCTACGAACCTCAAAATAATGTGACAGTGATGTCAGAAGAATTGCTAATGATCTGTAAATGATGCGACAGTGATGTAGTAAGAATTGCGAATGAACTCAAAATGATGCTAAAAGTAATGTAGTGATAGTTGCGAATACACTCAGTGATGCTTACAGTAATGTAGTAAGTGTTTCGAAAATCTCAAAGTGATGCTGACAGTCATGTAGTAAGAGTTGCTACGAACCTCAAAATAATGCGACAGTGATGTCAGAAGAATTGCTAAAGATCTCAAAATGATGTGACAGTGATGTCACAAGAATTGGTAATGATCTCAAAAAGATGCGAACAGTAATGGTGTGAACATTTCGAATAACCTCAAAGTGATGCTGACAGTCATGCACTAAGAGTTGCTACGAACCTCAAAATAATGCGACAGTAATGCAGTAAAAGATGCTAGGAACCTCAAAATATTGCGACAGTGATGTCGGAAGAATTGATAATGAACTTAAAATGATGCTAACACTCATGTAGTGATAGTTGCTAATCAGCTCAGTGATGCTTGCAGTAATGTAGTAAGTGTTTCGAATAACCTCAAAGTGATGCTGACAGTCATGTAGCAAGAGTTGCTACTAACCTCAAAATAATGCGACAGTGATGTCAAAAGAATTGCTAATGATCTCAAATTGATGCGACAGTGATGTAGTAAGAATTGCTAATGAACTCAAAATCATGCTAACAGTAATGGAGTGAAACTTTCGAATAACCTCAAAGTGAAGCTGACAGTCATGTCGTAAGTGTTGCTACAAACCTCAAAATAATGCGACAGTAATGTAGTACAAGTGACTTCGAACCTCAAAATGATGCTAACAGTGATGTCGGAAGAATTGCTAATGAACTCAAGATGATGCAAACAGTAATGTAGTGATAGTTGCTAAGAAACTCAGTGATGCTTCCAGTAATTTAGTGATACTTGCTAATAAAATCAAAGTGATGCTGACAGTAATGTAGTAAGAGTTGCTACGAACCTTAAAATAATGCGACAGTAATGTAGTAAAAGTTGCTACGAACCTCAAAATATTGCGACAGTGATGTCGGAAGAATTGCGAATGAACTCAAAATGATGCTAACAGTAATGGAGTGAAACTTTCGAATAACCTCAAAGTGATGCTGACAGTCATGTCGTAAGTATTGCTACAAACCTCAAAATAATGCGACAGTAATGTAGTAAAAGTTGCTACGAACCTCAAAATCATGCGACAGTAATGCAGTAAAAGATGCTAGGAACCTCAAAATATTGCGACAGTGATGTCGGAAGAATTGATAATGAACTGTAAATGATGCTAACAGTAATGTTGTTATAGTTGCTAATAAACTTAGTGATGCTTACAGTAATGTAGTAAGTGTTTCGAACAACCTCAAAGTGATGCTGACAGTCATGTACTAAGAGTTGCTACGAACCTCAAAATAATGCGACAGTAATGCAGTAAAAGATGCTAGGAACCTCAAAATATTGCGACAGTGATGTCAGAAGAATTGCTCATGAACTCAAGATGATGCTAACAGTAATGGAGTGAAACTTTCGAATCATCTCAAAGTAATGCTGACAGTCATGGAGTGAAACTTTCGAATAACTTCAAAGTGATGCTGACAGTCATGTAGTAAGAGTTGCTACGAACCTCAAAATATTGCGACAGTGATGTCGGAAGAATTGCTAATGAACTCAAAATGATGCTAACAGTAATGGAATGATAGTTGCTAATCAAGTCAGTGATGCTTACAGTAATTTAGTAAGTGTTCCGAATAACCTCAAAGTGATGCTGATAGTCATGTAGTAAGAGTTGCTACGAACCTTAAAATAATGCGACAGTAATGTAGTAAAAGTTGCTACGAACCTCAAAATATTGCGACAGTGATGTCGGAAGAATTGCTAATGAACTCAAAATGATGCTAACAGTAATGTAGTGATAGTTGCTAATAAACTTAGTGATGCTTACAGTAATGTAGTAAGTGTTTCGAACAACCTCAAAGTGATGCTGACAGTCATGTAGTAAGAGTTGCTACGAACCTCAAAATACTGTGACAGTGATGTCAGAAGAATTGCTAATGATCTGTAAATGATGCGACAGTGATGTAGAAAGAATTGCTAATGAACTAAAAATGATGCTAACAGTAATGGAGTAAAACTTTCGAATAACCTCAAAGTGATGCTGACAGTCATGTAGTAAGAGTTGCTACGAACCTCAAAATATTGCGACAGTGATGTCGGAGGAATTGCTAATGAACTCAAAATGATGCTAACAGTAATGTAGTGATAGTTGCGAATCAACTCAGTGATGCTTACAGTATTGTTGTAAGTGTTTCGAATAACCTCAAAGTGATGCTGACAGTAATGTAGTAAGAGTTGCTACGAACCTCAAAATAATGCGACAGTGATGTCAGAAGAATTGCTACAGATCTCAAAATGATGTGACAGTGATGTCACAAGAATTGGTAATGATCTCAAAAAGATGCGAACAGTAATGGAGTGAACATTTCGAATAACCTCAAAGTGATGCTGACAGTCATGCACTAAGAGTTGCTACGAACCTCAAAATAATGCGACAGTAATGCAGTAAAAGATGCTAGGAACCTCAAAATATTGCGACAGTGATGTCGGAAGAATTGATAATGAACTTAAAATGATGCTAACACTAATGTAGTGATAGTTGCTAATCAGCTCAGTGATGCTTGCAGTAATGTAGTAAGTGTTTCGAATAACCTCAAAGTGATGCTGACAGTCATGTAGCAAGAGTTGCTACTAACCTCAAAATAATGCGACAGTGATGTCAAAAGAATTGCTAATGATCTCAAAATGATGCGACAGTGATGTAGTAAGAATTGCTAATGAACTCAAAATCATGCTAACAGTAATGGAGTGAAACTTTCGAATAACCTCAAAGTGAAGCTGACAGTCATGTCGTAAGTGTTGCTACAAACCTCAAAATAATGCGACAGTAATGTAGTACAAGTGACTTCGAACCTCAAAATATTGCTTCAGTGATGTCGGAAGAATTGCTAATGAACTCAAGATGATGCAAACAGTAATGTAGTGATAGTTGCTAAGAAACTCAGTGATGCTTCCAGTAATTTAGTGATACTTGCTAATAAAATCAAAGTGATGCTGACAGTAATGTAGTAAGAGTTAATACGAATCTTAAAATAATGCGACAGTAATGTAGTAAAAGTTGCTACGAACCTCAAAATATTGCGACAGTGATGTCGGAAGAATTGCGAATGAACTCAAAATGATGCTAACAGTAATGTTGTTATAGTTGCTAATAAACTTAGTGATGCTTACAGTAATGTAGTAAGTGTTTCGAACAACCTCAAAGTGATGCTGACAGTCATGTAGTAAGAGTTGCTACGAACCTCAAAATAATGTGACAGTAATGCAGTAAAAGATGCTAGGAACCTCAAAATATTGCGACAGTGATGTAGGAAGAATTGATAATGAACTGTAAATGATGCGACAGTGATGTAGTAAGAATTGCTAATGAACTCAAGATGATGCTAATAGTAATGGAGTGAAACTTTCGAATAACTTCAAAGTGATGCTGACAGTCATGTAGTAAGAGTTGCTACGAACCTCAAAATATTGCGACAGTGATGTCGGAAGAATTGCTAATGAACTCAAAATGATGCTAACAGTAATGTAGTGATAGTTGCTAATCAAGTCAGTGATGCTTACAGTAATTTAGTAAGTGTTCCGAATAACCTCAAAGTGATGCTGACAGTCATGTAGTAAGAGGTGCTACGAACCTTAAAATAATGCTACAGTAATGGAGTAAAAGTTGCTACGAACCTCAAAATATTGCGACAGTGATGTCGGAAGAATTGCTAATGATCTCAAAATGATGCGACAGTGATGTAGTAAGAATTGCTAATGAACTCAAAATGATTCTAACAGTAATGTAGTGATAGTTGCGAATCAACTCAGTGATGCTTACAGCATTGTAGTAAGTGTTTCAAATAACCTCAAAGTGATGCTGACAGTAATGTAGTAAGAGTTGCTACGAACCTTAAAATAATGCGACAGTAATGTAGTAAAAGTTGCTACGAACCTCAAAATATTGTGACAGTGATGTCGGAAGAATTGGTAATGATCTCAAAATGATGCTAACAGTAATGGAGTGAACGTTTCGAATAACCTCAAAGTGATGCTGACAGTAATGTAGTAAGAGTTGCTAATGAACTCAATTCAATGCTACAGTGATGTCGTGAGAATTGCTCATGAACTCAAAATGATGCTAACAGCAATGTAGTGATAGTTGCTAATAAACTCAAAGTGATGCTGACAGTAATGTAGTAAGAGTTGCTACGAACCTTAAAATAATGCAACAATAATGTCGTAAGAGTTGCTACGAACCTCAAAATAATGTGACAGTGATGTCAGAAGAATTGCTAATGATCTCAAAATGATGCTAACAGTAATGGAGTGAAACTTTCGAATAACCTCAAAGTGATGCTTACAGTCATGTAGTAAGTGTTGCTACGAACCTCAAAATAATGCGACAGTAATGTAGTAAAAGTTGCTACGAACCTCAAAATATTGTGACAGTGATGTCGGAAGAATTGGTAATGATCTCAAAATGATGCTAACAGTAATGGAGTGAAGGTTTCGAATAACCTCAAAGTGATGCTGACAGTAATGTAGTAAGAGTTGCTACGAACCTTAAAACAATGCAACAATAATGTAGTAAGAGTTGTCATGAAACTCAATGCGACAGTAATGTATAAAAGTGGCTACGAATCTCAAAATATTGCGGCAGTGATGTCGGAAGAATTGCTAATGAACTCAAGATGATGCTAACAGTAATGTAGTAAGAGTTTTGAACACCCTCAAAGTGATGCTGACAGTCATTAAGTAAGAGTTGCTAATGAACTCAATTCAATGCTACAGTGATGTCGTGAGAATTGCTCATAAACTCAAAATGATGCTAACAGTAATGTAGTGATAGTTGCTAAAAAACTCAAAGTGATGCTGACAGTAATGTAGTAAGAGTTGCTTTGAACCTCAAAATAATGCGACAGTGATGTCAGAAGAATTGGTAATGATCTCAAACTGATGGGACAATGATGTCGGAAGAATTGCTCATGAACTCAAGATGATGCTAACAGTAATGTAGTGGTAGTTGCTAATCAAGTCAGTGATGCTTCCAGTAATGTAGTAAGTGTTTCGAACAACCTCAGAGTGATGCTGACAGTCATGTAGAAAGAGTTGCTAATGAACTCAATTCAATGCTACAGTGATGTCGTGAGAATTGCTCATGAACTAAAAATGATGCTAACAGTAATGTAGTGATAGTTGCTAATAAACTCAAAGTGATGCTGACAGTAATGTAGTAAGAGTTGCTACGAACCTTAAAATAATGCAACAATAATGTAGTAAGAGTTGCTACGAACCTCAAAATAATGCGACAGTAATGTAGTAAAAGTTGCTACGGACCTCAAAATATTGCGACAGTGATGTCTGAAGAATTGCTCATGAACTTAAAATGATGCGACAGTGATGTCGGCAGAAATCCTGATGAACTTAAAATGATGCTAACAGTAATGTAGTGGTAGTTGCTAATCAAGTCAGTGATGCTTACAGTAATGTAGTAAGTGTTTCGAATAACCTCAAAGTGATGGTGACAGTCATGTAGGAAGAGTTGCTACGAACCTCAAAATAATGCGACAGTAATGTATTAAGAGTTGCTACGAACCTCAAAATAATGCGACAGTAATGTAGTAAGAGTTGCTACGAACCTCAAAATAATGCGACAGTGATGTCAGAAGAATTGCTAAAGATCTCAAAATGATGCGAACAGTAATGGAGTGAACGTTTCGAATAACCTCAAAGTGATGCTGACAGTCTTGTACTAAGAGTTGCTACGAACCTCAAAATAATGCGACAGTAATGAAGTAAAAGTTGCTACGAACCTCAAAATATTGCGACAGTGATGTCGGAAGAATTGCCAATGAACTCAAGATGATGCTAACAGTAATGTAGTGATAGTTGCTCAGAAACTCAGTGATGCTTACAGTAATGTAGTAAGAGTTTCGAACAACCTCATAGTGATGCTGACAGTCATTTAGTAAGAGTTGCTAATGAACTCAATTTAATGCGACAGTGATGTCGTGAGAATTGCTCATGAGCTCAAAATGATGCTAACACTAATGCAGTGATAGTTACTAATAAACTCAAAGTGATGCTGACAGTAATGTAGTAAGAGTTGCTACGAACCTTAAAATAATGCAACAACAATGTAGTAAGAGTTGCTACGAACCTCAAAATAACGTGACAGTGATGTCGTAAGAATTGCTAATAATCTCAAAATGATGCTAACAGTAATGTCGTGATAGTTGCTAATAAACTCAAAGTGATGCTGACAGTAATGTAGTAAGAGTTGCTACGAACCTTTAAATAATGCAACAATAATGTAGTAAGAGTTGCTACGAACCTCAAAATAATGTGACAGTGATGTCAGAAGAATTGCTAATGATCTCAAAATGATGCGACAGTGATGTAGTAAGTGTTTCGAACAACCTCAAAGTGATGCTGACAGTCATGTGGTTAGAGTGGCGAGTAACCTAAAAATAATGCGAATGTGATGTCGGAAGAATTGCTAATGATCTCAAAATGATGCGACAGTGATGTAGTAAGAATTGCTAATGAACTCAAAATGATGCTAACTGTAATGTAGTGAAAGTTTTGAATAACCTCAAAGCGATGCTGACAGTCATGTGGTTGGAGTTGCGAGTAACCTAAAAATGATGCTGATTGTAATGTAGTAAGAGTTGCTAATAACCTCAAAATTATGCGACAGTGATGTCAGAAGAATTGCTAATGATCTCAAAATGATGCAACAGTGATGTCAGAAGAATTGCTAATGATCTCAAAATGATGCGACAGTGATGTAGTAAAAATTGCTAATGAACTCACAATGATGCTAACAGTAATGGAGTGAAAGTTTCGAATAACCTCAAAGTGATGCTGACGGTCATGTAGTAAGAGTTGCTACGAACCTCAAAATAATGCGATAGTAATGTAGAAAAAGTTGCTACAAACCTCAAAATACTGCGACGGTGATGTCAGATGAATTGCTAAAGATCTCAAAATGATGCGACAGTGATTTAGTAAGAATTGCTAATAAACTCAAAATGATGCTAACCGTAATGGAGTTAACGTTTCGAACAACCTAGAAGTGATGCTGACAGTAATGTAGTAAGAGTTGCTACGAACCTCAAAAAATGGGACAGTGATGTCAGAAGAATTGCTAATGATCTCAAAATGATGCTACAGTGATTTAGTAAGGATCGCTAATGAACTCAAAATGATGCTAACTGTAATGGAGTGAAAGTTTCGAATAACCTCAAAGTGATGCTGACAGTCATGTAGTAAGAGTTAATACGAACCTCAAAATATTGCGACAGTGATGTCGTAAGAATTGCTAGTGATCTCAAAATGATGCGACAGTGATGTCGTAAGAATTGCAAATGAACTCAAGATGATGCTAACAGTAATGTAGTGATAGTTGCTAATAAAGTCACTGATGCTTACAGTAATATAGTAAGAGTTTCGAACAACCTCAAAGTGATGCTGACAGTGCTGTAGTAAGTGTTTCGAACAACTTCAAAGTGATGCTGACAGTCATGTAGTAAGAGTTGCTAATTAACTCAATTTAATGCTACTGTGATGTCGTAAGAATTGCTAATGAACTCAAAATGATGCTAACATTAATGGAGTGAAAGTTTCGAATAACCTCAAAGTGATGCTGACAGTCATGTAGTAAGAGTTGCTACGAACCTCAAAATAATGCGACAGTAATGCAGTAAAAGTTGCTACGAACCTCAAAATATTGCGACAGTGATGTCGGAAGAATTGCTAATGAACTCAAAATGATGCTAACAGTAATGTAGTGATAGTTGCTAATCAACTCAGTGATGCTTAAAGTAATGTACAAAGTGTTTCGAACAACCTCAAAGTGATGCTGACAGTCATGCAGTAAGAGTTGCTACGAACCTCAAAATAATGCGACAGTAATGTAGTAAAAGTTGCTACGAACCTCAAAATATTGCGACAGTGATGTCGGAAGAATTGCTAATGAACTCAAAATGATGCTAACAGTAATGTAGTGATAGTTGCTAATCAACTCAGTGATGCTTACAGTAATGTACAAAGTGTTTCGAACAACCTCAAAGTGATGCTGACAGTCATGCAGTAAGAGTTGCTACGAACCTCAAAATAATGCTACAGTGATGTAAGAAGAATTGCTAAAGATCTCAAAATGATGCTAACAGTAATGGAGTGAACGTTTCGAATAACCTCAAAGTGATGCTGAAAGTCATGTGCTGAGAGTTGCTACGAACCTAAAAATATTGCGACAGTGATGTCGGAAGAATTGCTAATGAACTGCTAATTGATGTTGATGCTAATTAATGCTGAATTGCTAATTTTGAGTTGGTAGTCAACTCAAAATGATGGTAACAGTCTTGTGAGCTTCATCAAGACCCAGGCCACTATTTGTGGTCATGCATCATTGTTGCTGACCAATGGTCCATCTTCATCAGTCAGTCAGTCAGAGACATTAGCATTTGTCGGCCTGGCCTGCTGCCAAAGACTAACTCTGCTTTAGTTGATTTACCTGTGCAGCCATGTCACGCTCCTCTCGGCCACCTCCACGGTCAGACGCCAGGTTAAACCAGCCAATGGCGTAAGAATCACTCTCAGAATCTGAAGCGCTCGTAGCTGCAGGGTTTTTCCACACAGCTTCTGTTGAGAGACAAAGTCCATCACTTGATTAACTCTCACCAACAGAAATGTGCAGTTTTCCACTCAGGACAGCTGCTGCATGCTGCTGTTTGTAAAAAGAAGGTCCAGTGGATCCGTTCAGTTCTACATTATTCAGCAGAGAGATGTCACCATTGAATAATGACCATATTTCCTAAAATTATAGCTCAACCACAGAGGGACCAGGCTACTAGAATGACCTCTGTTTACTAGAAGTGCTTCTCCTATGGTGGTGAACTCCTCAGCTGTCAGTGGAGTCAAATCTGTCTTAGAGAGGCCAGAGGTTCCCACACTGGTTCCCTCTCACCATGCAGCCCTGACAGCTGTGTGTGCTGTTCCAGCGTGTTGGCACCTCACTGATGAGTTTCAGGGTTGGCCCTCCCATCTGTTGCTGCACCTGAGCCAGCTTCTCCTTGGCTGTAGTGCTGATCTGAAGGATGTGACAGTGCTCCTGGCTTTGTGTCTGATGATGGAAGTGGGGATCTGATCACAGGATTTTCTGACTCCTAGATTCAGACGATGTGCAGTGCAGACTGAGTGGTGAATTTGGAGCTGTCTAGTGGATGCTGTCATGTTTGGTGCTGCGTCGCTCACAAGACACTTGACTTTGTTGGTGATGGCCCAGTCCTCCATCATGCCTCTTTGGACTGGGGCCAAACTGTCAGCAGGGTGACTTTGTGGAAAGTCTTGCACTCCCAACACATTCATTCTCACTAATGCAGTGACAGGTCAGAGCCAAGGGAGCCTCCATGTCCACAGATGTCCACATGGCAGCTGGACTTCCTTTTTCACTCCATCCCGTTCCTCCTGGTACTTTTTGGCCACCGTTTGTTTGATGGTCTGAAAATGACACCCAGAGTAAATCAATACATTGAAATTAGAGATGAAATAAACTGGAGATATCAACCACTGCTTTCGATCATTTCCACACAAACCTTCCTGGTTGGCAAACATATGAGGCTCAAGGACCTGAACCAGTTCCCTGAACCCTTCCCTCTCAACAGTGCTGAGGGGCTGGCAGTCCTTCAGGATCAAATTCAGCAGAGCCTCATCCAGCATCTGCTTCCTGGAAGCTGGATGGTTCAAGATGAAGGAGAGAAGAAATGAATAGGAATTAATTCTCAACGAAGCAACTGTGAGTCAGTTGGAGAGTGGCTGTATACCTGAGTTCATCCTGGTGGATCTGGGACTTCATTCTCATGCCTGGCCCCATCATGCCTCAGCACTGAAGAGGTGCTTTTGTTGAGATGAGACGCTTCTGTCCAACAAATGCCACATTCAACCTGCAGAAAAGAACATGAGTACTCAGCTAAAAGTTCCTTTCTTCATGGTGACTGGTGTTTCTTAGTCTTAGACCACCAGGTTTCCAATGAGGTGTATCGGATACGTTGTTGTGTGCCGCTGAAATCCGTCCAATTCCAGCGTTGTTTCCTCATGAAATATGTTTGCCTTAAAGCTCATTAAAGTGTTGAACCACAATATCGTTCACCATAACTGAGTCAACTTCAAGATAACCTACTTCTACATTCCAGTCCCGGCTGCTCCTGTTCTGCTGCAGTCCAGAAAACAACAACCCGATACAATTGGCGCTCCTTCCCACAGCTCCGGCCCGGATCCGCATGGTTCCGCTGACTGACTGTGAGACGCGCTCCCTCCAGAGTGGCACAGCCCGATGGGGGTCCTTATCTGGCACGGGGGCGTAAAACAGGTGCGACTGGAAAGCCTGGTTTATTCTGCGTCGAGGGAACGCGTTGCTCTGCAATTCACCGCCAAGCCGCTAGGGGGTGTGGCTTTGTCTTTGTATTGTTTACGGGGCTCTTGTCGGATTCCTTGGTTTTCTTCCGGTCACAGACAACAATTGTTGGCCATTTGTCAGTCTTTGTAGTGCCAAGAATAATCCTTTCTTCATCTTGGTCCATTTTTTCTTGGAGCTTTCACCACAGAAACTTTGAAAATGGCGGTGTTGTTGTGCTGCAACTGAACCGGAAATGACGTTCTGAGCGGACCAATCACAGTCCTCGACGTTGACGTCACCACGTGTCGACGCGACACGGAGGCAGGATTTTGTTGGGGTTTGCGTCGACGCGACGCAGAAGCATAAATCAGGCTTTAGTGGTTTAGAATCTCACGTCAAGCCAGAGAACCAGGTCCTGAATCAGTCACGTGGTCACTGCCGGTCGGCGAGGATTTGGACGTCACTAAATACGTCATCAATACACGTTTTTCAAAACGAAATCCTGGATTACTCCACTCATCACTACCGCTGCTACCAGATCCTGGTGCTGCTGGAGGAGGCTGCAGACCTGAAGAGGCTCAAGCTGCCTCCCGTAGCTCCACCTTCTCACCGTCTGTCCATCAGTCTCTTCCCTTTCTCTCTCTCTTTATCTCTGTCCCTCTCTTTCCTTCTGCGTATCTGTCTTCCTCCATTATCTGTCTTTGTCTCTGCCCTGCTCTCCTGCTCTCTTTCCCCCCAACCGGTCAAAGCAGAAGGCCGTCCCCACTGATCCTGGATCTGCTCCACGTTCCTGCCTGTTAAAAGGAAGGTTTTCATCACCACTGTTGCAGGATGTGCTGCTGATGGAGAATTGTTGGGTGGAGGTTCATTGAAGGAGTTTGGTTCTAGACCTGCTCTACTAGTAAAGAGTCATGAGAGAACTTTTGTTGTGACTTGGTTCAATACAAATAAAACTGACTTGACTTGACTACATCTATATACATGTACATCTCTATAGGTTTATCTTTACATCTCTATAACAACAAAATCAAAAATCAAAAAAAAATCAAAATCAAAATGATGCTAACAGTAATGTAGTAAGTGTTTCGAATAACCTCAAAGTGATGCTGAAAGTCATGTAGTAAGAGTTGCTACGAACCTCAAAATAATGCGACAGTAATGTAGTAAAAGTTGCTACGAACCTCAAAATATTGCGACAGTGATGTCGGAAGAATTGCTAATTAACTTAAAATGATGCTAACAGTAATGTAGTGATAGTTGCTAATCAACTCAGTGATGCTTACAGTAATGTAGTAAGTGTTTCGAATAACCTCAAAAGTGATGGTGACAGTCATGTAGGAAGAGTTGCTACAAACCTCAAAATAATGCGACAGTGATGTCGGAAGAATTGCTAATGATCTCAAAATGATGCGACAGTGATGTCGTAAGAATTGCTCATGAACTCAAAATGATGCAAACAGTAATGGAGTGAACGTTTCGAATAACCTCAAAGTCATGCTGACAGTCTTGTACTAAGAGTTGCTACGAACCTCAAAAAAATGCGACAGTCATGTAGTAACAGTTGCTACGAAACTCAAAATATTGCGACAGTGATGTCGGAAGAATTGCTAATGAACTCAAGATGATGCTCACAGTCATGTAGTGATAGTTGCTAAGAAACTCAGTGATGCTTACAGTAATGTAGTAAGAGTTTCGAACAACCTCAAAGTGATGCTGACAGTCATTAAGTAAGAGTTGCTAATGAACTCAGTTCAATGCTACAGTGATGTCGTGAGAATTGCTCATAAACTCAAAATGATGCTAACAGTAATGTAGTGATAGTTGCTAATAAACTCAAAATGATGCTAGCAGTAATGTAGTGACAGTTGCTACGAACCTTAAAATAATGCAAAAATAATGTAGTAAAAGTTGCTACGAACCTCAAAATAATGTGACAGTGATGTCAGAAGAATTGCTAATGATCTCAAAATGATGCGACAGTGATTTAGTAAGAATTGCTAATGAACTCAAAATGATGCTAACAGTAATGGAGTGAAAGTTTCGAATAACCTCAAAGTGATGCTGACAGTCATGTAGTAAGAGTTGCTACGAACCTCAAAATAATGCTAAAGTAATGTAGTAAAAGTTGCTACGAACCTCAAAATATTGCGACAGTGATGTCGGAAGAATTGCTAATGAACTCAAAATGATGCTAACAGTAATGTAGTGGTAGTTGCTAATCAAGTCAGTGATGCTTACAGTAATGTAGTAAGAGTTTCGAACAACCTCAAAGTGATGCTGACAGTCATGTAGTAAGAGTTGCTACGAAACTCAAAATAATGGGACAGTGATGTCGGAAGAATTGCAAATAAACTCAAAATGATGCTAACAGTAATGTAGTGATAGTTGCTAAGAACCTCAGTGATGCTTACAGTCATGTAGTAAGAGTTGCTACGAACCTCAAAATAATGCTAAAGTAATGTAGTAAAAGTTGCTACGAACCTCAAAATATTGCGACAGTGATGTCGGAAGAATTGCTAATGAACTCAAAATGATGCTAACAGTAATGTAGTGGTAGTTGCTAATCAAGTCAGTGATGCTTACAGTAATGTAGTAAGAGTTTCGAACAACCTCAAAGTGATGCTGACAGTCATGTAGTAAGAGTTGCTACGAAACTCAAAATAATGGGACAGTGATGTCGGAAGAATTGCTAATGAACTCAAAATGAAGCAAACAGTAATGTAGTGATAGTTGCTCATCAAGTCAGTGATGCTTACAGTAATGTAGTAAGAGTTTCGAACAACCTCAAAGTGATGCTGACAGTCATTTAGTAAGAGTTGCTAATGAACTCAATTCAATGCTACAGTGATGTCATAAGAATTGCTAATGAACTCAAAATGATGCGAACAGTAATGGAGTGATAGTTGCGAATAAACTCAAAGTAATGCTGACAGTAATGTAGTAAGAGTTGCTACGAACCTTTAAATAAAGCAACAGTAATGTAGTAATAGTTGCTACGAACCTCAAAATAATGTGACAGTGATGTCAGAAGAATTGCTAATGATCTCAAAAAGATGCGACAGTGACATAGTAAGAATTGCTAATGAACTCAAAATGATGCTAACAGTAATGGAGTGATAGTTGCTAAGAAACTCAGTGATGCTTACAGTAATGTAGTAAGAGTTTCGAACAACCTCAAAGTGATGCTGACAGTCATTTAGTAAGAGTTGCTAATGAACTCAATTCAATGCTACAGTGATGTCGTGAGAATTGCTCATGAACTCAAAATGATGCTGACAGTAATGTAGTCAGAGTTGCTACGAACCTTAAAATAATGCAACAATAATGTAGTAAGAGTTGCTACGAACCTCAAAATAATGTGACAGTGATGTAGTAAGAATTGCTAATGAACTCAAAATGATGCTAACAGTAATGGAGTGAACGTTTCGAATAACCTCAAAGTGATGCTGACAGTCATGTAGTAAAAGTTGCTACGAACCTCAAAATATTGCGACACTGATGTCGGAAGAATTGCTAATGAACTCAAAATGATGCTAACAGTAATGTAGTGATAGTTGCTAATCAACTCAGTCATGCTTACAGTCATGTAGTAAGAGTTTCGAACAACCTCAAAGTGATGCTGACACTCATGTCGTGACAGTTGCTTCTAACCTCAAAATGATGCTAACAGTAATGTAGTGATAGTTTCTAATAAACTCAGTGATGCTGACAGTAATGTAGTAAGAGTTTCGAACAACCTAAAGTGATGCTGAAAGTCATGTAGTAGGAGTTGCTATGAACCTCAAAATAATGCAACAGTGAAGTAGTAAAAGTTGCTTCGAACCTCAAAATAATGCGACAGTGATGTCAGAAGAATTGGTAATGATCTCAAACTGATGGGACAGTGATGTCGTAAGAATTGCTAATGAACTCAAAATGATGCTAACAGCAATGTAGTGATAGTTGCTAATTAACTCAGTGATGCTTACAGTAATGTAGTAAGAGTTTCGAACAACCTCAAAGTGATGCTGACAGTCATGTAGTAAGAGTTGCTACGAACCTTAAAATAATGCTACAGTGATGTCGGAAGAATTCCTAATGATCTCAAAATGATGCGACAGTGATGTAGTAAGAGTTGCTACGAACCTTTAAATAATGCAACAGTAATGTAGGAAGAGTTGCTACGAACCTCAAAATATTGCGACAGTGATGTAGTAACAGTTGCTAATGAACTCAATTCAATGCTACAGTGATGTCGTAAGAATTGCTAATGAACTCAAGATGATGCTAAAAGTAATGTAGTGATAGTTGCTAATAAACTCAGTGATGCTAACAGTAATGTAGTAAGAGTTGCTACGAACCTCAAAATAATGCGACAGTGATGTCAGAAGAATTGCTAATGAACTCAAAATGATGCTAACAGTAATGTTGTGATAGTTGCTAATAAACTCAAAGTGATGCTGACAGTAATGTAGTAAGAGTTGCTATGAACCTTTAAATAATGCAACAGTTATTTAGTAAGAGTTGCTTCTAACCTCAAAATGATGCTAACAGTAGTGTAGTGATAGTTGCTAAGAAACTCAGTGATGCTTACAGTAATGTAGTAAGAGTTTCGAACAACCTCAAAGTGATGCTGACAGTCATGTAGTAAGTGTTTCGAACAACCTCAAAATAATGTGACAGTGATGTCGGAAGAATAGCTAATAATCTCAAAATGATGCGACAGTGATGTAGTAAGAATTGCTAATGAACTCAAAATGATGCTAACAGTAATGGAGTGAAAGTTTCGAATGACCTCAAAGTGATGCTGACAGTCATGTCGTAAGTGTTGCTACGAACCTCAAAATAATGCGACAGTAATGTAGTAAAAGTTGCTACGAACCTCAAAATATTGCGACAGTGATGTCGGAAGAATTGCTAATGAACTCAAAATGATGCTAACAGTAATGTAGTGATAGTTGCTAATTAACTCAGTGATGCTTACAGTAATGTAGTAAGAGTTTCGAACAACCTCAAAGTGATGCTGACAGTCATGTAGTAACAGTTGTTTCTAACCTCAAAATGATGCTAACAGTAATGTAGTGATAGTTGCTAATAAACTCAGTGATGCTAACAGTAATGTAGTAAGTGTTTCGAACAACCTCAATGTGATACTGACAGTCATGAAGTAAGAGTTGCTACGAACCTGAAAAAATGCAACAGTAATGTAGTAAGAGTTGCTACGAACCTCAATTTAATGCCACAGTGATGTTGTAAGAATTGCTAATAAACTCAAAATGATGCTAACAGTAATGTAGTGATAGTTGCTAATTAACTCAGTGATGCTTACAGTAATGTAGGAAGTGTTTCGAACAACCTCAAAGTGATGCTGACAGTCATGAAGTAAGAGTTTCAAACAACCTCAAAGTGATGCTGACAGTCATGAAGTAAGAGTTTCGAACAACCTCAAAGTGATGCTGACAGTCATGTAGTAAGAGTTAATACGAACCTTAAAAAATGCAACAGTAATGTAAGTAATGTAAGGCGCAGGGAAGCAACCCTTTCGTCCATGGGGGTAAACCCCAACGTACAGGCGGAGAGTCGAGGGGCAACCAAAAAGCCCACCCCCGCCCTCCGCCTCTCACCCGGAGCAACTCAGGCAAAAGAGAAAGTCCAACCCCTCTCAAGGACTCGGGTTCCGGACCCAGAGCTATGTGTCGAGGTGAGGCCGACTATATCTAGCCGGTAACACTCAACCTCTTCCACCAGCTCCAGCTCCTTCCCCACCAGAGAGGTAACGTTCCATGTCCCAAAAGCCAGCTTCCATGTCTGTGGTTCAGACAGCCGAGGCACCCGCCTGAAACTGCCACCCAAACCACATTACACCGGACCCCTCCGGTTCCCCCGATGAGTGGTGAGTCCAAGGGAGGACGTGCCTGTGTCTCCTCTTCGGGCTGGGCCTGGCCGGGCCCCACGGACCAAGGCCCGGACACCAGGCGCTCGCTATCGAGCCACCACCCTGGGCCTGGCTCCAGGGCGGGGCCCTAGTGCCCCTCCGGGCAGGGTACATGTAGCACTTGCTGGATTTTCCATGAAGGGTCTGTTGAACCGTTCTTTGTCTGGCCCTTCGCCGAGAACCAGTCTGCCTTGGGTGACCCTACCAGGGGAAAAATGCCCCCGACAGCATTGCTCCTAGGGTCACTAGGGCACTCAAACTCCTCCACCACGGTAAGGTGACGGTTCCAGGAGGAGTAAGAGTTGCTACTAAACTCAATTTAATGCTACAGTGATGTCGTAAGAATTGCTAAGAAACTCAAAATGATGCTAACAGTAATGTAGTGATACTTGCTAATAAACTCAGTGATGCTTACAGTAATGTAGTAAGTGTTTCGAACAACCTCAAAGTGATGCTGACACTCATGTAGTGACAGTTGCTTCTAACCACAAAATGATGCGAACAGTAATGTAGTGATAGTTGCTAATAAACTCAGTGATGCTGACAATAATGTAGTAAGAGTTTCGAACAACCTCAAAGTGATGCTGACAGTCATGTAGTAAGAGTTGCTACGAACCTTTAAATAATGCAAAAGTAATGTAGTAAGAGTTGCTACGAACCTCAAAATATTGCGAAAGTGATGTTGGAAGAATTGCTAATGAACTCAAAATGATGCTAACAGTAATGGAGTGAAAGTTTCGAATAACCTCAAAGTGATGCTGACAGTCATGTATTAAGTGTTGCTACGAACCTCAAAATAATGCGACAGTAATGTAGTAAAAGTTGCTACGAACCTCAAAATATTGCGAAAGTGATGTCGGAAGAATTGCTAATGAACTCAAAATGATGCTAACAGTAATGTAGTGATAGTTGCTAATTAACTCAGTGATGCTTACAGTCATGTAGTAAGAGTTTCGAACAACCTCAAAGTGATGCTGACACTCATGTCGTGACAGTTGCTTCTAACCTCAAGATGATGCTAACAGTAATGTAGTGATAGTTTCTAATAAACTCAGTGATGCTGAGAGTAATGTAGTAAGAGTTTCGAACAACCTAAAGTGATGCTGAAAGTCATGTAGTAGGAGTTGCTATGAACCTCAAAATAATGCAACAGTAAAGTAGTAAAAGTTGCTTCGAACCTCAAAATAATGCGACAGTGATGTCAGAAGAATTGGTAATGATCTCAAACTGATGGGACAGTGATGTCGTAAGAATTGCTAATGAACTCAAAATGATGCTAACAGTAATGTAGTGATAGTTGCTAATTAACTCAGTGATGCTTACAGTAATGTAGTAAGTGTTTCGAACAACCTCAAAGGGATGCTGACAATCATGTAGTAAGAGTTGCTTTGAACCTCAAAATAATGCGACAGTGGTGTCAGAAGACTTGGTAATGATCTCAAACTGATGGGACAGTGATGTCGTAAGAATTGCTAATGAACTCAACATGATGCTAACAGTAATGTAGTAAGTGTTTCGAAAAACCTCAAAGTGATGCTGACAGTCATGTAGTAAGAGTTGCTTTGAACCTCAAAATAATGCGACAGTGATGTCAGAAGACTTGGTAATGATCTCAAACTGATGGGACAGTGATGTCGTAAGAATTGCTAATGAACTCAACATGATGCGAACAGTAATGTAGTAAGTGTTTCGAAAAACCTCAAAGTGATGCTGACAGTCATGTACTAAGAGTTGCTACGAACCTCAAAATAATGCGACAGAGATGTCAGAAGAATTGCTAAAGATCTCAAAATGATGCGACAGTGATTTAGTAAGAATTGCTAATGAACTCAAAATGATGCTACAGTGATGTCGTGAGAATTGCTCATAAACTCAAAATGATGCTAACAGTAATGTAGTGATAGTTGCTAATAAACTCACAGTGATGCTGACAGTCATGTAGTAAGAGTTGCTACGAACCTCAAAATAATGTGACAGTGATGTCAGAAGAATTGCTAATGATCTCAAAATGATTCGACAGTGATTTAGTAAGAATTGCGAATGAACTCAAAATGATGCTAACAGTAATGGAGTGAACGTTTCGAATAACCTCAAGGTGATGCTGACAGTCATGTAGTAAGAGTTGCTACGAACATCAAAATAATGCGACAGTAATGTAGTAAAAATTGCTACGAACCTCAAAATATTTTGACAGTGATGTTGGAAGAATTGCGAATGAACTCAAAATGATGCTAACAGTAATTTTGTGATAGTTGCTAATAAACTCATTGATGCGTACAGTAATGTAGTAAGAGTTTCGAACAACCTCAAAGTGATGCTGACAGTCATTTAGTAAGAGTTGCTAATGAACTCAATTTAATGCTACAGTGATGTCGTGAGAATTGCTCAACAACTCAAAATGATGCTAACAGTAATGTAGTAAGAGTTGCTACGAACCTCAAAATAATGCGACAGTGATGTCAGAAGAATTGCTAAAGATCTCAAAATGATGCGAAAGTGATTTAGTAAGAATTTCTAATGAACTCAAAATGATGCTAACAATAATGGAGTAAACGTTTCGAATAACCTCAAAGTGATGCTGACAGTCATGTACTAAGAGTTGCTACGAATATCAAAATAATGCGACAGTAATGTAGTAAAAGTTGCTACAAAACTCAAAATATTGCGACAGTGATGTCGGAAGAATTGCTCATGAGCTCAAGATGATGCTAACAGTAATGTAGTGATAGTTGCTAAGAAACTCAAAGTGATGCTGACAGTAATGTAGGAAGAGTTGCTACGAACCTTAAAATAATGAAACAATCATGTAGTAAGAGTTGCTACGAACCTTTAAATATTGCGACAGTGATGTCGGAAGAATTGCTCATGAACTCAAAATGATGCGACAGTGATGTAGTAAGAATTGCTAATGAACTCAAAGTGATGCTAACAGTAATGGAGTGAAAGTTTCGAATAACCTCAAAGTGATGCTGACAGTCATGTAGTAAGAGTTGCTGCAAACCTCAAAATATTGAGACAGTGATGTCGGAAGAATTGCTAATGAACTCAAAATTATGCTAACAGTAATGTAGTGATAGTTGCTAATCAAGTCAGTGATGCTTACAGTAATGTAGTAAGTGTTTCGAACAACCTCAAAGTGATGCTGACAGTCATGTAGTAAGAGTTGCTACGAACCTAAAAATAATGCGACAGTGATGTAAGAAGAATTGCTAAAGATCTCAAAATGATGCGACAGTGATGTCAGAAGAATTGGTAATGATCTCAAAATGATGCTAACAGTAATGTAGTAAGTGTTTCGAACAACCTCAAAGTGATGCTGACAGTCATGTACTAAGAGTTGCTACGAACCTCAAAATAATGCGAAAGTAATGGAGTAAAAGTTGCTACGAACCTCAAAATACTGCGACAGTGACGTCGGAAGAATTGCGAATGAACTCAAAATGATGCTAACAGTAATGTAGTGATAGTTGCTAAGAAACTCAGTGATGCTTACAGTAATGTAGTAAGAGTTACGAACAACCTCAAAGTGGTGCTGACAGTCATTTAGTAAGAATTGCTAATGAACTCAATTTAATGCTACAGTGATGTCGTGAGAATTGCTCAACAACTAAAAATGATGCTAACAGTAATGTAGTGATAGTTGCTAATAAACTCAAAGTGATGCTGACAGTAATGTCGTAAGAGTTGCTACAAACCTTAAAATAATGCAACAACAATGTAGTAAGAGTTGCTACGAACCTCAAAATATTGCGACAGTGATGTCGGAAGAATTGCTAATGATCTCAAAATGATGCGACAGTGATGTAGTAAGAATTGCTAATGAAATAAAAATGATGCTAACAGTAATGGAGTGAAACTTTCGAATAACCTCAAAGTGATGCTGACAGTCATATAGTAAGTGTTGCTACGAACCTCAAAATAATGCGACAGTAATGTCGTAAAAGTTGCTTCGAACCTCAAAATATTTCGACAGTGATGTCGGAAGAATTGTTAATGAACACAAAATGATGCTAACAGTAATGTAGTGATAGTTGCTAAACAACTCAGTGATGCTTGCAGAAATGTAGTAAGTGTTTCGAATAACCTCAAAGTGATGCTGACAGTCATGTAGCAAGAGTTGCTACGAACCTCAAAATAATGCGACAGTGATGTCTGAAGAATTGCTAATGATCCCAAAATGATGCGACAGTGATGTAATACGAATTGCTAATGAATTCAAAATGATGCTAACAGTAATGGAGTGAAACTTTCGAATAACCTCAAAGTGATGCTGACAGTAATGTAGAAAGAGTTGCTAAGAACCTTAAAATAATGCAACAATAATGTAGTAAGAGTTGCTACGAACCTTTCAATATTGCGACAGTGATGTAGGAAGAATTGCTCATGAACTCAAGATGATGCTAACAGTAATGGAGTGAAACTTTCGAATAATCTCAAAGTGATGCTGACAGTCATGTAGTAAGAGTTGCTACGAACCTTAAAATAATGCGACAGTCATGTAGTAAGAGTTGCTACGAACCTCAAAATATTGCGACAGTGATGTCGGAAGAATTGCTAATGAACTCAAAATGATGCTAACAGTAATGTAGTGATAGTTGCTAATAAACTTAGTGATGCTTAAGGTAATGTAGTAAGTGTTTCGAACAACCTCAAAGTGATGCTGACAGTAATGTAGAAAGAGTTGCTACGAATCTTAAAATAATGCAACAATAATGCAGTAAGAGTTGCTACGAACCTTTCAATATTGCGACAGTGATGTAGGAAGAATTGCTCATGAACTCAAGATGATGCTAACAGTAATGGAGTGAACGTTTCGAATATCCTCAAAGTGATGCTGACAGTCATGTAGTAAGAGTTGCTACGAACCTTAAAATAATGCGACAGTAATGTAGTAAAAGTTGCTACGAACCTCAAAATAATGTGACAGTGATGTCAGAAGAATTGCTAATGATCTGTAAATGATGCGACAGTGATGTAGTAAGAATTGCTAATGAACTCAAAATGATGCTAACAGTAATGGAATGAAACTTTCGAATAACCTCAAAGTGATGCTGACAGTCATGTAGTAAGAGTTGCTACGAACCTCAAAATATTGCGACAGTGATGTCGGAAGAATTGCTAATGAACTCAAAATGATGCTAACAGTAATGTAGTGATAGTTGCGAATGAACTCAGTGATGCTTCCAGTATTGTAGTAAGTCTTTCGAATAACCTCAAAGTGATGCTGACAGTAATGTAGTAAGAGTTGCTACGAACCTTAAAATAATGCGACAGTAATGTAGTAAATGTTGCTACGAACCTCAAAATATTGCGACAGTGATGTCGGAAGAATTGCTAATGAACTCAAAATGATGCTAAAAGTAATGTAGTGATAGTGGCTAATAAACTCAGTGATGCTGACAGTAATGTAGTAAGTGTTTCGAACAACCTCAAAGTGATGCTGACAGTCATGTAGTAAGAGTTGCTACGAACCTCAAAATAATGCGACAGTGAAGTCAGAGGAATTGCTAAAGATCTCAAAATGATGCGACAGTGATGTCACAAGAATTGGTAATGATCTCAAAAAGATGCTAACCGTAATGGAGTGAACGTTTCGAATAACCTCAAAGTGATGCTGACAGTCATGTACTAAGAGTTGCTACGAACCTCAAAATAATGCGACAGTAATGCAGTAAAAGATGCTAGGAACCTCAAAATATTGCAACAGTGATGTCGGAAGAATTGATAATGAACTGTAAATGATGCGACAGTGATGTAGTAAGAATTGCTAATGAACTCAAAATGATGCTAACAGTAATGGAGTGAAACTTTCGAATAACCTCAAAGTGATGCTGACAGTCATGTAGTAAGAGTTGCTACGAACCTCAAAATATTGCGACAGTGATGTCGGAAGAATTGCTAATGAACTCAAAATCATGCTAACAGTAATGTAGTGATAGTTGCGAATCAACTCAGTGATGCTTACAGTATTGTAGTAAGTGTTTCGAATAACCTCAAAGTGATGCTGACAGTCATGTAGTAAGTTGCTACGAACCTTAAAATAATGTGACAGTAATGTAGTAAAAGTTGCTACGAACCTCAAAATATTGCGACAGTGATGTCGGAAGAATTACTAATGAACTCAAAATGATGCTAACAGTAATGTCGTGATAGTTGCTAATCAACTCAGTGATGCTTACAGTAATGTAGTAAGTGTTTCGAATAACCTCAAAGTGATGCTGACAGTCATGTAGTAAGAGTTGCTACGAACCTGAAAATAATGCGACAGTAATGTAGTAAAAGTTGCTACGAACCTCAAAATATTGCGACAGCGATGTCGGAAGAATTGCTAATGAACTCAAAATGATGCTAACAGTAATGTAGTGATAGTTGCTAATAAACTTAGTGATGCTTACAGTAATGTAGTAAGTGTTTCGAACAACCTCAAAGTGATGCTGACAGTCATGTAGTAAGAGTTGCTACGAACCTCAAAATATTGTGACAGTGATGTCGGAAGAATTGCTAATGAACTCAAAATGATGCTAACAGTAATGTAGTGATAGTTGCTAATAAACTTAGTGATGCTTACAGTATTGTAGTAAGTGTTTCGAACAACCTCAAAGTGATGATGACAGTCATGTAGTAAGAGTTGCTACGAACCTCAAAATAATGCGACAGTGATGTCAGAAGAATTGCTAAAGATCTCAAAATGATGCGACAGTGATGTCACAAGAATTGGTAATGATCTCAAAAAGATGCTAACAGTAATGGAGTGATAGTTGCTAAGAAACTCAGTGATGCTTCCAGTAATTTAGTGATACTTGCTAATAAAATCAAAGTGATGCTGACAGTAATGTAGTAAGAGTTGCTACGAACCTTAAAATAATGCGACAGTAATGTAGTAAAAGTTGCTACGAACCTCAAAATATTGCGACAGTGATGTCGGAAGAATTGCTAATGAACTCAAAATGATGCTAACAGTAATGTAGTGATAGTTGCTAATAAACTTAGTGATGCTTGCAGTAATGTAGTAAGTGTTTCGAACAACCTCAAAGTGATGCTGACAATAATGTAGTAAGAGTTGCTACGAACCTCAAAATAATGTGACAGTGATGTCAGAAGAATTGCTAATGATCTGTAAATGAAGCGACAGTGATGTCACAAGAATTGGTAATGATCTCAAAAAGATGCTAACCGTAATGGAGTGAACGTTTCGAATAACCTCAAAGTGATGCTGACAGTCATGTACTAAGAGTTGCTACGAACCTCAAAATAATGCGACAGTAATGCAGTAAAAGATGCTAGGAACCTCAAAATATTGCGACAGTGATGTCGGAAGAATTGATAATAAACTCAAGATGATGCTAACAGTAATGTAGTGATAGTTGCAAAGAAACTCAGTGATTCATACAGTAATGTAGTAAGTGTTTCGAACAACCTCAAAGTGATGCTGAAGGTCATTTAGTAAGAGTTGCTAATGAACTCAATTCAATGCTACAGTGAAGTCGTGAGACTTGCTCATGAACTCAAAATGATGCTAACAGTAATGTTGTGATAGTTGCTAATAAACTCAAAGTGATGCTGACAGTAATGTAGTAAGAGTTGCTACGAACCTTAAAATAATGCAACAATATTGTAGTAAGAGTTGCTACGAACCTCAAAATAATGTGACAGTGATGTCAGAAGAATTGCTAATGATCTCAAAATGATGTGACAGTGATTTAGTAAGAATTGCTAATTAACTCAAAATGATGCTAACAGTAATGGAGTGAACGTTTCGAATATCCTCAAAGTGATGCTGACAGTCATGTACTAAGAGTTGCTACGAACCTCAAAATAATGCGACAGTAATGTCAGAAGAATTGCGAATGATCTCAAAATGATGCGACAGTGATGTAGTAAGAATTGCTAATGAACTCAAAATGATGCTAACAGTAATGTAGTGATAGTTGCAAAGAAACTCAGTGATGCTTCCAGTAATTTAGTGATACTTTCTAATAAAATCAAAGTGATGCTGACAGTAATGTAGTAAGAGTTGCTACGAACCTCAAAATAATGCGACAGTAATGTAGTAAAAGTTGCTACGAACCTCAAAATATTGCGACAGTGATGTCGGCAGAATTGCTACTGAACTCAAAATGATGCGAACAGTAATGTAGTGATAGTTGCTAATTAAGTCAGTGATGCTTACAGTAATGTAGTAAGTGTTCCGAATAACCTCAAAGTGATGCTGACAGTCATGTAGTAAGAGTTGCTACGAACCTAAAAATAATGCGACAGTTATTTCGTAAGAATTACTCATGAACTCAAAATAATGTGACAGTGATGTAGTAAGAATTGCTAATAAACTCAAAATGATGCTAACAGTGATGTCGGAAGAATTGCTAATGAACTCAAAATGATGCTTACAGAAATGGAGTAAGAGTTGAAACTAGAACAACAAACTGTCCTCTGATGGTTGGACAGGTTGGTTTGGTCCGTCCTCTCACTCATCATTAAAAGCCCTTATTACTCATCATTCATCCAATCTGACACTCACGTCTGCAGTGGGGAATCCCCAGCAGCCCGCGGCCCAAATGGAGCAGTCTCGGCCAATCACGTGGGGCCTGCACGACCACCAAATGGCTCGCAGGTGTCACTCTCAGCTCCAACCTCATGGCAGGCACAAGGCAGGGCGCCGTTGGTGAAGAGAGCCAAAGAGACACAGCTGAGCTGAGACAGAATGGAGATGAAGGACAGGAGGGACGACAGAGAAAAAGGAAACGTTAGCGAGACATTTTAGGAAAATTAGTTTAGTGGGGAAACGGTTCTTAGCCAAACTTGCTAAATGGAAGGACAACAAAAAACAAAGATCTTAACAAGAAAATTAGCACAAAATGAAACCCTGCAAGAGAAAGTAAATCAAGAACTAAATCTTCTTGAGGCTCAGGTCTTTAGTTCCAATGCTTGTAAATGACATCTGAATGCATTCACAACCCAAATCTGAGCAGACAGAAGCGTCCCAGTCAGGCCCAGTTTAGTTCCTCTAGAACATTCAGGGATACAGAACAGGGACCAACTCAGGCTGAGAGACACCGACTTGACATGAAAGCTGTTGAGGCCACAGTTGCTGATGAAGTGGTCAGATTTCTCCAGTGGTTCTTGGTTCAGGGAGCTGGAGCTGGAGCTGCTCTCAGGCACCACCAGGACGTAATCCTGGAGAGACAGAAGGAAGAAGTCCAGGCCTGACAGAGGAGAAGGAGGCACAGAGTCGAAACAGCAGATACGTGTGGGGAAAGGGAGAGGGTATCAGTCCAGCAGAGGAGCAGGAAACCTACCACCACAGGGCTCTGCCTGCAGGAACCTGCAGCTGAGGAGGACCTGGTGGTCCGGCACATCCAGAATGATCTGGTTTTCAGACACCGGCACGTTTCGGCAGCCGTAAGCGTGGGGACAGAAGGAGGCGTTGGCGTGGCCTGAAAGACACAAACAACCATCTCCATTTGAATGTTTCTCAAACAGCCGGAGCAGGAAAGCTAAGATGAATCAAAGATCCTCCACCCTGCCAGATCCGACCCTGGTAATGTAGACCTGCACAGGGTGGGTGGGGTGGAGCGGCTGGTGGTGGTGGAGGATGAAGACGTATCTGCCCAAAGCCTGGACACGGTGGAGTCCACCGCAGCGTTCTGAGTAGAAGGATGAGAGCGATGTTCAATGGTACATGTTTTCTTTCCTGAACCGCCGATGTTTCCAATCACGAATCTCAGTCATGAGATTTGAACATCATGAAGGAGTTCAAAAGTGTCAAACTGGGCCGGTCTCCATTTTATGAGTCCGGAGACCGAGGATAAAACTACAAGTCCCTGGTTCAGATTTGACTCGTCTGAATCCAAACACAGCAGCGTTCTTCCACCAGGCCAGATGAGTTGATCATGATAACAAGATATCTTCATGCTACTACAACACACAAACTCATCACCAGAAAAGACTTCATGGTGGAACAACAAATCTCCTCCCAATGGGAAAAACATTGAGTTGAACAATCAACTTTTCCATGATGACATGGAGAGCTTGGCAGCAGCAGCAGGCTTCCATTGGGGGCTGATATGCCAGCTCCACTTAGCCTTCTTTGGAATGGTTTCACCTGGAGTGATGCTGTTATTGAGACCTTTTATCTGGAACAACACCACCTGCATGGAGACTGAGGACTTCAACAGATGCAGATGTTGACCCAGAATAAATCTAAATATTCCAGATGTGTGAAATCAATCCAGCAGCAGTGGTGGGAGCGTCGTAAACTCACTCACTCAGCAGCCGTCAGCCTCCGTACCTGCACGGAGTCCAGCCTGATGTGGTCTCTGTTGTCTGCTCCCAGAGGTGGTCTGTCACCTCTGAACCAGGGGGCTCATCTCTCTGGTGGGAGGTCAGTGGAGGAGCTGCAGCGGGGGAGGCCAGGATGGGCTCCTGTAGGAGGAGCTCTGGCCCTCCTTCAGCACCAGCCAGTGGGAGGGAGTTTGGAAACGTGAGGGGACACAGGAGGAGCTACAGGGGGAGGGAAGGTGGATCAGAACCCTTCTAACAAGAGCGCTGAGGGGACACAGGAGGAGCTACAGGGGGAGGGAAGGTGGATCAGAACCATTCTAACAAGAGTGCTGAGGGGACACAGGAGGAGCTACAGGGGGAGGGAAGGTGGATCAGAACCGTTCTAACAAGAGCGCTGAGGGGACACAGGAGGAGCTACAGGGGGAGGGGAGGTGGATCAGAACCTTTCTAACAAGAGCGCTGAGGGGACACAGGAGGAGCTACAGGGGGAGGGAAGGTGGATCAGAACCCTTCTAACAAGAGCGCTGTCCCACTAATGTTCCTCAGCAGAATCCACCTGTCAGGGGGGAACCGTCCATGGGTGCTGATGCAGCGGACTGAAGGTTCAACGTAGTCCATGCTGAACTGGTCTTTAGGCACCAGGTGGACTTTGTGCTAAAAACAGCAGAAAAAAAAGACAAAAAGGGGAGAATTTCAACAAAAGTATGCAAATGAGCTGAAGATCAAAATACAAAAAGTAAATCAAGGGTTTTTTTTTCAAATAATTGCCAGCTATTTAGCTAAGAGAAGGACAAATGTCAATCAAGATGTCAGAATGGAACGATCCCACTGGCTTCTGGTCAAGGGAACCATGGAGATGCTAACTTCCTGTTGGACTATCAGGGTGTCTCATCCCTGACATGCTAACTTCCTGTTGGACGATCAGGGTGTCTCATCCCTGACATGCTAACTTCCTGTTGGATGATAAGCGTGTCTCATCCCTTACATGCTAACCTCCTGTTGGACGATAAGCGTGTCTCATCCCTGACATGCTAACTTCCTGTTGGACGATAAGCGTGTCTCATCCCTGACATGCTAACTTCCTGTTGGACTATGAGGGTGTCTCATCCCTGACATGCTAACTTCCTTTTGGACTATCAGGGTGTCTCATCCCTGACATGCTAACTTCCTGTTGGACTATAAAGCCTGATTAAAGCCTGATTTATGCTTCTGTGTCGAGTAGTATTCGTACCTACGCCGTCGACGCAGACCGTACGCCGTAGCCTGAGACGCGCCTCCAAAAAATCCTGCTTACGCATCGCGTCGACGCGTGGTGACGTCAACGTCGAGGACTGCGATTGGTCCGCTCAGAACGTTATTTCCGGTTCAGTCGCAGCACAACCCCGCCATTTTCAAAGTTTCTGTGGTGAAGGCTCCAAGAAAAAATGGACCAAGCTGAAGGATTATCGAGGAGGTGCTCAAGTACGACCACCTCTACAACGCCTCTTCGCGGCACTACAAAGACTGACAAATGGCCAACAATTGTTGTCTGTGACCGGAAGAAAACCAAGGAATCCGACAAGAGCCCCGTAAACAATACAAAGGCAAAGCCACACCCCCTAGCGGCTTGGCGGTGAATTGCAGAGCAACGCGTTCCCTCGACGCAGAATAAACCAGGCTTTCCAGTCGCACATGTTTTACGCCCCCGTGCCAGATAAGGACCCCCATCGGGCTGTGCCTCTCTGGAGGGAGCGCGTCTCACAGTCAGTCAGTGGAACCATGCGGATCCGGGCCGGAGCTGTGGGAAGGAGCGCCAATTGTATCGGGTTGTTGTTTTCTGGACTGCAGCAGAACAGGAGCAGCCGGGACTGGAATGTAGAAGTAGGTTATCTTGAAGTTGACTCAGTTATGGTGAACGATATTGTGGTTCAACACTTTAATGAGCTTTAAGGCAAACATATTTCATGAGGAAACAACGCCGGAATTGGACGGATTTCAGCGGCACACAACAACGTATCCGATACACCTCATTGGAAACCTGGTGGTCTAAGACTAAGAAACACCAGTCACCATGAAGAAAGGAACTTTTAGCTGAGCACTCATGTTCTTTTCTGCAGGTTGAATGTCGCATTTGTTGGACAGAAGCGTCTCATCTCAACAAAAGCACCTCTTCAGTGCTGAGGCATGATGGGGCCAGGCATGAGAATGAAGTCCCAGATCCACCAGGATGAACTCAGGTATACAGCCACTCTCCAACTGACTCACAGTTGCTTCATGGAGAATTAATTCCTATTCATTTCTTCTCTCCTTCATCTTGAACCATCCAGCTTCCAGGAAGCAGATGCTGGATGAGGCTCTGCTGAATTTCATCCTGAAGGACTGCCAGCCCCTCAGCACTGTTGAGAGGGAAGGGTTCAGGGAACTGGTTCAGGTCCTTGAGCCTCATATGTTTGCCAACCAGAAAGGTTTGTGTGGAAATGATCTAAAGCAGTAGTTGATATCTCCAGTTTATTTCATCTTTAATTTCAATGTATTGATTTACTCTGGGTGTCATTTTCAGACCATCAAACAAACGGTGGCCAAAAAGTACCAGGAGGAACGAGAAGGAGTGAAAAAGGAAGTCCAGCTGCCATGTGGACATCTGTGGACATGGAGGCTCCCTTGGCTCTGACCTGTCACTGCATTCGTGAGAATGATTGTGTTGGGAGTGCAAGACTTTCCACAAAGTCACCCTGCATCATTTTGAGGTTCGTAGCAACTCTCACTACATCACTGTCGCATCATTTTGAGGTTTTAAGCAACTCTCATTACATCACTGTTGCAACATTTTGAGGTTCGGAGCAACTCTCACTACATCACTTTGGCGTGATTTTGAAATTACGATCAACTCTCACTACATCACTGTCAGCATCATTTTGACATTTGTAGCAACTCTCATTTCATCACTGTAGCATCATTTTGAGGTTTGTAGCAACTCTCGCGACATTACTGCGGCATCATTTTGAGATTCGTAGCAACTCTCACCACATCACTGTCGCATCATTTCTCAGGTAAGTAGCAACTCTCATTACATCACTTTAGCATGATTTTGAAATTACTGTCAACTCTCAGCACATGTCTGTAGCATCATTTCTTAGGTTTGTAGCCACACTCATTACATCACTTAAGCATCATTTGGACATTTGTAGCAACTCTCATTACATCACTTAAGCATCATTTTGAGGATAGTCGCAACTCTCACGACATTACTGGAGCATCATTTTGAGATTCCTAGCAACTGTCATTACATCACTGCACCATCATTTTGAGGTTCGTAGCAACTCTCACCACATCACTGTAGCATCACTTCTTAGGTTTGTCGCAACTCTCATTACATCACTTAACATCATTTTGAGGAGCGTAGCAACTCTCACTACATCACTGTCGCATCATTTTGAGGATAGTCGCAACTCTCACGACATGACTGTAGCATTATTTTGAGGTTTTAAGCAACTCTCACAACATTACTGGAAGCATCATTTTGAGCATCGTAGCAACTCTCACTACATCACTGTCGCATCATTTCTTAGGTTAGTAGCAACTCTCACTACATCACTGTCGCATGATTTCTTAGGTTAGTAGCAACGCTCACCACATCACTGTAGCATCATTTCTTAGGTAAATAGCAACCCTCATTACATCACTGTAGCATCATTTCTTAGGTAAATAGCAATCCTCACTACATCACTGGAGCATCATTTCTTAGGGAAGAATCAACTCTCATTACACCGCTTTAGCTTTATTTTGAAATTACTATCAACTCTCACTGCATCACTGTAGCTTCATTTCTTAGGTTAGTAGCATCTCCCATGACATCACTGTAGCATCATTTTGAGGTTAGTAGCAACTCTCACAACATTACTGGAAGCATCAGTTTGAGCATCGTACCAACTCTGCCTACATCACTGTAGCATCATTTCTTCGGTTATAAGCAACTCTCATGACATCACTTTAGCATGATTTTGAAATTACTATCAACTCTCACCACAACACTGTCAGTATAATTTCTTAGGTTAGTAGCAACTGTCATAACATCACTGTAGCATCATTTTGAGGATTGTAGCAACTCTCACCACATCACTGTAGCATCATTTTGAGGATCGTAGCAACTCTCAATACATCTTTGTCGCATCATTTTGAGGATAGTCGCAACTCTCATTACATCACTGTAGCATCATTTTGAGGATCGTAGCAACTCTCAATACATCATTGTCGCATCATTTTGAGGATAGTCGCAACTCTCATTACATCACTGTAGCATCATTTCTTAGGTTTGTAGCAAATCTCGTTACATCACTCTAGCATCATTTTGAGATTCGTAGCAACTCTCATTACATCACTGTAGCATCATTTTGCGGTTCGTAGCAAACCTCACTACATCACTGTAGCATAATTTCTTAGGGAAGTAGCAACTCTCATTACACCGCTTTAGCATTATTTTGAAATTACTATCAACTCTCACCACATCACTGTAGCATCACTTCTTAGGTTTGTAGCTACTCTCATTACATCATTTTAGCATCATTTTGAGATTAGTGTCAATTGTCACTACACCACTGCCACCTCATTTTGAGGATCGTAGCAGCTCTCACCACATCACTGTCGCATCATTTTGAGGATCGTAGCAACTCTCACTACATCACTGTCGTATCATTTTGAGGATAGTCGCAACTCTCGGGACATAACTGTAGCATCATTTTGAGATTCGTGGCAATTCTCATTACATCACTGTAGCATCATTTTGAGGTTCGTAGCAACTCTCACCACATCACTGTACCATCATTTCCAAGGTAAGTAGCAACTCTCATTACATCACTTTAGCATGATTTTGAAATTACTATCAACTCTCACCACATCACTGTAGCATCATTTCTTAGGTTTGGAGCAACTCTCATTACATCACTCTAGCATCATTTGGACATTTGTAGCAACTCTCATTACATCACTGTAGCATCATTTTGAGGTTCGTAGCAACTCTCACCACATCACTGTAGCATCATTTCTTAGGTAAGTAGCAACTCTCATTACATCACTGTAGCATCATTTTGAGGTTCGTAGCAACTCTCACCACATCACTGTCGCATCATTTCTCAGGTAAGTAGCAACTCTCATTACATCACTTTAGCATGATTTTGAAATTACTATCAACTCTCACCACATCACTGTAGCATAATTTCTTAGGTTTGTAGCAACTCTCATTACATCACTCTAGCATCATTTGGTCATTTGTAGCAACTCTCATTACATCACTGTCGCATCATTTCTTAGGTTTGTAGCCACTCTCATGACATCACTTAAGCATCATTTGGACATTTGTAGCAACTCTCATTACATCATTGTCGCATCATTTTGAGGATAGTCGCAACTCTCAAGACATCACTGTAGCATCATTTTGAGGATAGTCGCAACTCTCATTACATCACTGTAGCATCATTTCTTAGGTTTGTAGCAAATCTCGTTACATCACTCTAGCATCATTTTGAGATTCGTAGCAACTCTCATTACATCACTGTAGCATCATTTTGCGATTCGTAGCAAACCTCACTACAACACTGTAGCATCATTTTGAGGATTGTAGCAACTCTCAATACATCATTGTCGCATCATTTTGAGGATAGTCGCAACTTTCACGACATTACTGTAGCATCATTTCTTAGGTTTGTAGCAAATCTCATTACATCACTAGCATCATTTTGAGATTCGTAGCAACTCTCATTACATCACTGTAGCATCATTTTGCGGTTCGTAGCAAACCTCACTACATCACTGTAGCATAATTTCTTAGGGAAGTAGCAACTCTCATTACACCGCTTTAGCATTATTTTGAAATTACTATCAACTCTCACCACATCACTGTAGCATCATTTCTTTGGTAAATAGCAATCCTCATTACATCACTGTAGCATCATTTTGCGGTTCGTAGCAACTCTCACTACATCACTGTAGCATCATTTCTTAGGGAAGAATCAACTCTCATTACACCGCTTTAGCTTTATTTTGAAATTACTATCAACTCTCACTGCATCACTGTAGCTTCATTTCTTAGGTTAGTAGCATCTCCCATGACATCACTGTAGCATCATTTTGAGGTTATTAGCAACTCTCACAACATTACTGGAAGCATCAGTTTGAGCATCGTACCAACTCTGCCTACATCACTGTAGCATCATTTCTTCGGTTATAAGCAACTCTCATGACATCACTTTAGCATGATTTTGAAATTACTATCAACTCTCACCACAACACTGTCAGTATAATTTCTTAGGTTATTCGCAACTGTCATAACATCACTGTAGCATCATTTTGAGGATTGTAGCAACTCTCACCACATCACTGTAGCATCATTTTGAGGATCGTAGCAACTCTCAATACATCATTGTCGCATCATTTTCAGGATAGTCGCAACTCTCATTACATCACTGTAGCATCATTTTGAGGATCGTAGCAACTCTCAATACATCATTGTCGCATCATTTTGAGGATAGTCGCAACTCTCATTACATCACTGTAGCATCATTTCTTAGGTTTGTAGCAAATCTCGTCACATCACTCTAGCATCATTTTGAGATTCGTAGCAACTCTCATTACATCACTGTAGCATCATTTTGCGATTCGTAGCAAACCTCACTACAACACTGTAGCATCATTTTGAAGTTTGTAGCAACTCTCAATACATCATTGTCGCATCATTTTGAGGATAGTCGCAACTTTCACGACATTACTGTAGCATCATTTCTTAGGTTTGTAGCAAATCTCATTACATCACTAGCATCATTTTGAGATTCGTAGCAACTCTCATTACATCACTGTAGCATCATTTTGCGGTTCGTAGCAAACCTCACTACATCACTGTAGCATAATTTCTTAGGGAAGTAGCAACTCTCATTACACCGCTTTAGCATTATTTTGAAATTACTATCAACTCTCACCACATCACTGTAGCATCACTCCTTAGGTTTGGAGCTACTCTCATTACATCATTTTAGCATCATTTTGAGATTAGTGTCAATTGTCACTACATCACTGCCACCTCATTTTGAGGATCGTAGCAGCTCTCACCACATCAATGTCGCATCATTTTGAGGATCGTAGCAACTCTCACTACATCACTGTCGTATCATTTTGAGGATAGTCGCAACTCTCGGGACATAACTGTAGCATCATTTTGAGATTCGTGGCAACTCTCACCACATCACTGTGCCATCATTTCCAAGGTAAGTAGCAACTCTCATTACATCACTTTAGCATGATTTTGAAATTACTATCAACTCTCACCACATCACCGTAGCATCATTTCTTAGGTTTGTAGCAACTCTCATTACATCACTCTAGCATCATTTGGTCATTTGTAGCAACTCTCATTACATCACTGTCGCATCATTTCTTAGGTTTGTAGCCACTCTCATGACATCACTTAAGCATCATTTGGACATTTGTAGCAACTCTCATTACATCATTGTCGCATCATTTTGAGGATAGTCGCAACTCTCAAGACATCACTGTAGCATCATTTTGCAGTTCGTAGCAACTCTCACTACACCACTTTGGCATTATTTTGAAATTAGTATCAACTCTCACCACATCACTGTAGCATCACTTCTTAGGTTATTCGCAACTGTCATAACATCACTGTAGCATCATTTTGAGGATCGTAGCAACTCTCACCACATCACTGTAGCATCATTTTGAGGATCGTAGCAACTCTCATTATATCACTGTAGCATCATTTTGAGGATAGTCGCAACTCTCGCGACATTACTGCGGCATCATTTTGAGATTCGTAGGAACTCTCATTACATCACTGTAGCATCATTTTGAGGTTCGTAGCAACTCTCACCACATCACTGTCGCATCAATTCTCAGGTAAGTAGCAACTCTCATTACATCACTTTAGCATGATTTTGAAATTACTGTCAACTCTCAGCACATGTCTGTAGCATCATTTCTTAGGTTTGTAGCCACTCTCATTACATCACTTAAGCATCATTTGGACATTTGTAGCAACTCTCATTACATCACTGTCGCATCATTTTGAGGATAGTCGCAACTCTCACGACATTACTGGAGCATCATTTTGAGATTCCTAGCAACTGTCATTACATCACTGTACCATCATTTTGAGGTTCGTAGCAACTCTCACCACATCACTGTAGCATCATTTCTTAGGTAAGTAGCAACTCTCATTACATCACTGTAGCATCATTTCTTCGGTTATAAGCAACTCTCATGACATCACTTTAGCATGATTTTGAAATTACTATCAACTCTCACCACAACACTGTCAGTATAATTTCTTAGGTTATTCGCAACTGTCATAACATCACTGTAGCATCATTTTGAGGATTGTAGCAACTCTCACCACATCACTGTAGCATCATTTTGAGGATCGTAGCAACTCTCAATACATCATTGTCGCATCATTTTCAGGATAGTCGCAACTCTCATTACATCACTGTAGCATCATTTTGAGGATCGTAGCAACTCTCAATACATCATTGTCGCATCATTTTGAGGATAGTCGCAACTCTCATTACATCACTGTAGCATCATTTCTTAGGTTTGTAGCAAATCTCGTCACATCACTCTAGCATCATTTTGAGATTCGTAGCAACTCTCATTACATCACTGTAGCATCATTTTGCGATTCGTAGCAAACCTCACTACAACACTGTAGCATCATTTTGAAGTTTGTAGCAACTCTCAATACATCATTGTCGCATCATTTTGAGGATAGTCGCAACTTTCACGACATTACTGTAGCATCATTTCTTAGGTTTGTAGCAAATCTCATTACATCACTAGCATCATTTTGAGATTCGTAGCAACTCTCATTACATCACTGTAGCATCATTTTGCGGTTCGTAGCAAACCTCACTACATCACTGTAGCATAATTTCTTAGGGAAGTAGCAACTCTCATTACACCGCTTTAGCATTATTTTGAAATTACTATCAACTCTCACCACATCACTGTAGCATCACTTCTTAGGTTTGGAGCTACTCTCATTACATCATTTTAGCATCATTTTGAGATTAGTGTCAATTGTCACTACATCACTGCCACCTCATTTTGAGGATCGTAGCAGCTCTCACCACATCAATGTCGCATCATTTTGAGGATCGTAGCAACTCTCACTACATCACTGTCGTATCATTTTGAGGATAGTCGCAACTCTCGGGACATAACTGTAGCATCATTTTGAGATTCGTGGCAACTCTCACCACATCACTGTGCCATCATTTCCAAGGTAAGTAGCAACTCTCATTACATCACTTTAGCATGATTTTGAAATTACTATCAACTCTCACCACATCACCGTAGCATCATTTCTTAGGTTTGTAGCAACTCTCATTACATCACTCTAGCATCATTTGGTCATTTGTAGCAACTCTCATTACATCACTGTCGCATCATTTCTTAGGTTTGTAGCCACTCTCATGACATCACTTAAGCATCATTTGGACATTTGTAGCAACTCTCATTACATCATTGTCGCATCATTTTGAGGATAGTCGCAACTCTCAAGACATCACTGTAGCATCATTTTGCAGTTCGTAGCAACTCTCACTACACCACTTTGGCATTATTTTGAAATTAGTATCAACTCTCACCACATCACTGTAGCATCACTTCTTAGGTATGTAGTAACTCTTATTACATCACTTTAGCGTGATTTTGAGGATTGTAGCAACTCTCACCACATCACTGTAGCATCATTTTGAGGATCGTAGCAACTCTCAATACATCATTGTCGCATCATTTTGAGGATAGTTGCAACTCTCATTTCATCACTGTAGCATCAGTAAGTAGCAATTCTTACTACATCACTGTCGCATCCTTTTGAGATCATTAGCAATTCTTCCGACACCACTGTCGAAACTTTCACTCCATTACTATTAGCATCATTTTGAGATCATTACCAATTCTTCTGACATCACTGTCGCATCATTTTGACATCTTTAGCAATTCTTCTGACATCACTGTCGCATTATTTTGAGGTTCGTAGCAACTCTTACTACATGACTGTCAGCATCACTTTGAGGCTATTCGAAACACTTACTACATTACTGCAAGCATCACTGACTTGATTAGCAACTATCACTACATTACTGTTAGCATCATTTTGAGTTCATTAGCAATTCTTCCGACATCACTGTCGCAATATTTTGAGGTTCGTAGCAACTTTTACTACATTACCGTCGCATTATTTTGAGGTTCGTAGCAACACTTACGACATGACTGTAAGCATCACTTTGAGGTTATTCGAAAGTTTCACTCCATTACTGTGAGAATCATTTTGAGTTCATTAGCAATTCTTACTACATCACTGTCGCATCATTTTGAGATCATTAGCAATTCTTCCGACATCACTGTCGCAATGTTTTTAGGTTCGTAGCAACTCTTACTACATAACTGTCAGCATCACTTTGAGTTTATTAGCAACTATCACTACATTACTGTTAGCATCATTTTGAGTTGTTGAGCAATTCTCACGACATCACTGTAGCATTAAATTGAGTTCATTCGCAACTCTTACTAAATGACTGTCAGCATCACTTTGAGGTTGTTCGAAACTCTTTCTACATTACTTTTAGCATCACTGAATTTCTTAGCAACTATCACACCATTACTGTTAGCATCATCTTGAGATCATTAGCAATTCTTCCGACATCACTGTCGCAATATTTTGAGGTTCGTCGCAACTTTTACTACATTACTGTCGCATTATTTTGAGGTTCGTAGCAACTCTTACTAAATGACTGTCAGCATCACTTTGAGGTTGTTCGAATCTCTTACTACATTACTGTAAGCATCACTGAGTTTATTAGCAACTATCACTACATTACTGTTAGCATCATCTTGAGTTCATTAGCAATTCTTCCGACATCACTGTCGCAATATTTTGAGGTTCGTCGCAACTTTTACTACATTACTGTCGCCTTGTTTTGAGGTTCGTAGCAACTCTTACTACATGACTGTCAGCATCACTTTGAGGTTATTGGAAACTTTCACTCCATTACTGTTAGCATCATTTTGAGTTCATTAGCAATTCTAACTACATCACTGTCGCATAATTTTGAGATCATGAGCAATTCTTCCGACATCACTGTCGCAATATTTTGAGGTTCGTAGCAACTCTTACTACATTATTGTTGCATTATTTTAAGGTTCGTAGCAAGTCTTACTACATTACTGTCAGCATCACTTTGAGTTTATTAGCAGCTATCACTACATTACTGTTAGCATCATTTTGAGTTGTTGAGATATTCCCATGACATCACTGTAGCATTAAATTCAGTTCATTAGCAACTCTAACTACGTGACTGTCAGCATCACTTTGAGGTTTTTCGAAACTCTTACTACATTACTGTAAGCATTACTGAGATTCTTAGCAACTATCACTACATTACTGTTAGCATCATTTTAAGTTCATTAGCAATTCTTCCGACATCACTGTCGCAATATTTTGAGGTTCGTAGCAACTTTTACTACATTACTGTCGCATTATTTTGAGGTTCGTAGCAACTCTCACTACATGACTGTCAGCATCACTTTGAGGTTATTGGAAACTTTCACTCCATTACTATTAGCATCATTTTGAGTTCATTAGCAATTCTTACTACATCACTGTCGCATCATTTTGAGATCATTAGCAATTCTTACTAAATCACTGTCGCATCATTTTAAGATCTTTAGCAATTCTTCTGACATCACTGTCGCATTATTTTGAGGTTCGTAGCAACTCTTACTACATGAATGTCAGCATCACTTTGAGGTTATTCGAAACACTTACTACATTACTGTAAGCATCACTGACTTGATAAGCAACTATCACTACATTACTGTTAGCATCATTTTGAGTTCATTCGCAATTCTTCCGACATCACTGTCGCATTATTTTGAGGTTCGTAGCAACTTTTACTACATGACTGTCAGCATCACTTTGAGGTTATTGGAAACTTTCACTCCATTACTGTTAGCATCATTTTGAGTTCATTAGCAATTCTTACGACATCACTGTCGCATTATTTTGAGGTTCGTAGCAACTCTTAGTACAAGACTGTCAGCATCACTTTGAGGTTATTCGAAACGTTCACTCCATTACTGTTAGCATCATTTTGAGTTCATGAGCAATTCTTACTAAATCACTGTCGCATCATTTTAAGATCTTTCGCAATTCTTCTGACATCACTGTCGCATTATTTTGAGGTTCGTAGCAACTCTTACTATATGACTGTCAGCATCACTTTGAGGTTATTCGAAACACTAACTACATTACTGTAAGCATCACTGAGTTGAATAGCAACTGTAACTACATTACTGTTGCTTTTTTTAAAGGTTCGTAGCAACTCTTACTACATGACTGTCAGCATCACTTTGAGGTTATTGGAAACTTTCACTCCATTACTATTAGCATCATTTTGAGTTCATTAGCAATTCTTACTACATCACTGTCGCATCATTTTGAGATCATTAGCAATTCTTACAACATCACTGTCGCATCATTTTGAGATCATTACCAATTCTTCTGACATCACTGTCGCATCATTTTGACATCTTTAGCAATTCTTCTGACATCACTGTCGCATTATTTTGAGGTTCGTAGCAACTCTTACTACATGACTGTCAGCATCACTTTGAGGCTATTCGAAACACTTACTACATTACTGTAAGCATCACTGACTTGATTAGCAACTATCACTACATTACTGTTAGCATCATTTTGATTTCATTAGCAATTCTTCCGACATCACTGTCGCAATATTTTTAGGTTCGTAGCAACTTTTACTACATTACCGTCGCATTATTTTGAGGTTCGTGGCAACACTTACTACATGACTGTTAGCATCACTTTGAGGTTATTCGAAAGTTTCACTCCATTACTGTTAGAATCATTTTGAGTTCATTAGCAATTCTTACTACATCACTGTCGCATCATTTTGAGATCATTAGCAATTCTTCCGACATCACTGTCGCAATGTTTTTAGGTTCGTAGCAACTCTTACTACATAACTGTCAGCATCACTTTGAGTTTATTAGCAACTATCACTACATTACTGTTAGCATCATTTTGAGTTGTTGAGCAATTCTCACGACATCATTGTTGCATTAAATTGAGTTCATTCGCAACTCTTACTAAATGACTGTCAGCATCACTTTGAGGTTGTTCGAAACTCTTTCTACATTACTTTAAGCATCACTGAATTTCTTAGCAACTATCACTCCATTATTGTTAGCATCATCTTGAGATCATTAGCAATTCTTCCGACATCACTGTCGCAATATTTTGAGGTTCGTAGCAACTTTTACTACATTACTGTCGCATTATTTTGAGGTTCGTAGCAACTCTTATTACATGACTGTCAGCATCACTTTGAGGTTATTGGAAACTTTCACTCCATTACTGTTAGCATCATTTTGAGTTCATTAGCAATTCTTACTACATCACTGTCGCATCATTTTGAGATCATTAGCAATTCTTACGACATCACTGTCGCATCATTTTGAGATCATTCCCAATTCTTCTGACATCACTGTCGCATCATTTTTACATCTTTAGCAATTCTTCTGACATCACTGTCGCATTATTTTGAGATTCGTAGCAACTCTTACTACATGACTGTCAGCATCACTTTGAGGCTATTCGAAACACTTACTACATTACTGTAAGCATCACTGAGTTGATTAGCAACTATCACTACATTACTGTTAGCATCATTTTGAGTTCATGAGCAATTCTTACCACATCACTGTCGCATCATTTTGAGATCATTAGCAATTCTTCTTACGTCACTGTCACATTATTTTGAGGTTCGTAGCAACTCTTACTACATTATTGTTGCATTATTTTAAAGTTCGTAGCAACTCTTACTACATTACTTTCAGCATCACTTTGAGTTTTTTAGCATCTATCACTACATTACTGTTAGCATCATTTTGAGTTTATGAGCAATTCTCACGACATCACTGTAGTATTAAATATAGTTCATTCGCAACTCTTACTAAATGACTGTCAGCATCACTTTGAGGTTGTTCGAAACACTTACTACATTACTGTTAGCATCATTTTTAGTTCATGAGCAATTCTTACTACATCACTGTCGCATCATTTTGAGATCATTAGCAATTCTTCTTACGTCACTGTCACATTATTTTGAGGTTCGTAGCAACTCTTACTACATTATTGTTGCATTTTTTTAAAGTTCGTAGCAACTCTTACAACATTACTTTCAGCATCACTTTGAGTTTTTTCGCAACTATCACTATATTAGTGTTAGAATCATTTTGAGTTTATGAGCAATTCTCACGACATCACTGTAGCATTAAATTGAGTTCATTCGCAACTCTTACTAAATGACTGTCAGCATCACTTTGAGGTTGTTCGAAACACTTACTACATTACTGTAAGCATCACTGAGTTTCTTAGCAACTATCACTACATCACTGTCGCATCATCTTGAGTTCATTAGCAATTCTTCCGACATCACTTTCGCAATATTTTGAGGTTCATAGCAACTTTTACTACATTACTGTCGCATTATTTTGAGGTTCGTAGCAAAACTTACTACATGACTGTCAGCATCACTTTGAGGTTATTCGAAAGTTTCACTCTATTACATTTAGCATTATCTTGAGTTCATTAGCAATTCTTCGGACATCACTGTCGCAATATTTTGAGGTTGTAGCAACTTTTACTACATTACTGTCGCATTATTTTGAGATTCGTAGCAACTCTTAGTACATGACTGTCAGCATCACTTTCAGGTTATTCGAAACGTTCACTCCATTACTGTTAGCATCATTTTGAGATCATGACCAATTCTTCTGACATCACTGTCGCATCATTTTAAGATCTTTAGCAATTCTTCCGACATCACTGTCGCATTATTTTGAGGTTCGTAGCAACTCTTACTACATGACTGTCAGCGTCACTTTGAGGTTGTTCGAAACACTTACTACATTACTGGAAGCATCACTGAGTTGATTAGCAACTATCACTACATTACTGTTAGCATCATTTTGAGTTTATGAGCAATTCTCACGACATCACTGTAGCATTGAATTGAGTTCATTAGCAACTCTTACTAAATGACTTTCAGCGTCACTTTGAGGTTGTTCGAAACACTTACTACATTACTGTAAGCATCACTGAGTTAATTAGCAACTATCACTACATTACTGTTAGCATCATTTTGAGTTCATTAGCAATTCTTCCGACATCACTGTCGCAATATTTTGAGGTTCGTAGCAACACTTACTACATGACTGTCAGCATCACTTTGAGGTTATTCGAAACGTTCACTCCATTACTGTTAGCATCATTTTGATTTCATTAGCAATTCTTACTAAATCACTGTCACATCATTTTGAGATCATTAGCAATTCTTCCGACATCACCGTCACATTATTTTGAGGTTCGTAGCAACTCTTACTACATTACTGTCAGCATCACTTGGAGTTTATTAGCAACTATCACTACATTACTGTTAGCATCATTTTGAGTTCATGAGCAATTCTCACGACATCACTGTAGCATTAAATTGAGTTCATGAGCAACTCTTACTACATGACTGTCAGCATCACTTTGAGGTTATTCGAAAGTTTCACTCCATTACTGTTAGCATCATCTTGAGTTCATTAGCAATTCTTACTACATCACTGTCGCATCATTTTGAGATCATTAGCAATTCTTCCGACATCACTGTCGCATTATTTTGAGGTTCGTAGCAACTCTTACTACATGACTGTCAGCATCACTTTGAGGTTATTCGAAACACTCACTACATTTCTGTAAGCATCACTGAGTTGATTAGCAACAATCACTACATTACTGTTGGCATCATTTTGAGTTCATTAGCAATTCTTACAACATCACTGTCGCATCATTTTGAGATCATTCGCAATTCTTCCTAAATGACCTTAAGCATCACTTTGAGGTTGTTCGAAACTCTTACTACATTACTGTAAGCATCACTGAGTTTATTAGCAACTATCACTACATTACTGTTAGCATCATTTTGAGTTCATTAGCAATTCTTCCGAAATCACTGTCGCAATATTTTGAGGTTCATAGCAACTTTTACATTACTGTCGCATTATTTTGAGGTTTGTAGCAACTCTTACTACATGACTGTCAGCATCACTTTGAGGTTATTCGATACTTTCACTCCATTACTGTGAGCATCATTTTGAGTTCATTAGCAATTCTTACTACATCACTGTCGCATCATTTTGAGATCATTTGCAATTCTTCTGACATCACTTTCACATTATTTTGAGGTTCGAAGCAACTCTTACTCCATTACTGTCAGCATCACTGAGTTGATTAGCAACTATCACTACGTTACTTTTAGCATCATTTTGAGTGTATTTGCAACTATCACTACATTACTGTTAGCGTCATTTTGAGTTTATTAGCAATTCATAGACATCACTGTAGCATTAAATTGAGGTTAGTAGCAACTCTTACTACATGACTGTCAGCATCACTTTGAGGTTGTTTGTAACACTTACTACATTACTGTAAGCATCACTGAGTTTATTAGCAACTATCACTACATTACTGTTAGCATCATTTTGAGGTTAGAAGCAACTGTTACTACATGAGTGAAAGCATCACTTTTTGTTTTTTTCGAAACACTTACTACATTACTGTAAGCATCACTGAGTTAATTAGCAACTATCACTACATTGCTGTTAGCATCATTTTGAGTTCTTTAGCAATTCTTCCGACATCACTGTCGCAATATTTTGAGGTTCGTAGCAACACTTACTACATGACTGTCAGCATCACTTTGAGGTTATTCTAAACTTTCACTCCATTACTGTTAGCATAATTTTGAGTTCATTCGCAATTCTTCTAACATCACTGTCGCATCAGTTTGAGATCATTAACAATTCTTTTGACATCACTGTCGCATTACTTTGAGGATCGAAGCAACTCTTACTGCATTATTGTCAGCATCACTTTGAGTTCATTAGCAACTATCACTACATTACTTTTAGCATCATTTTGAGGTTAGAAGCAACTCTTACTACATGACTGTCAGCGTCACTTTGAGGTTGTTTGAAACACTTACTACATTACTGTAAGCATCACTGAGTTGATTAGCAACTATCACTACATTACTTTTAGCATCATTTTGAGGTTAGAAGCAACTCTTACTACATGACTGTCAGCATCACTTTGAGGTTGTTTGAAACACTTACTACATTACTGTAAGCATCACTGAGTTGATTAGCAACTATCACTACGTTACTTTTAACATTATTTTGAGTTTATTAGCAACTATCACTACATTACTGTTAGCTTCATTTTGAGTTCATTAGCAATTCATGGACATCACTGTAGCATTAAATTGAGGTTAGTAGCAACTGTTACGACATGACTGTCAGCATCACTTTGTGGTTGTTTGAAACACTTACTACATTACTGTAAGCATCACTTAGTTTATTAGCAACTATCACTACATTACTGTTAGCATCATTTTGAGGTTAGAAGCAACTGTTACTACATGACTGACAGCATCACTTTTAGGTTGTGCGAAACACTTACTACATTACTGTAAGCATCACTGAGTTAATTAGCAACTATCACTACATTACTGTTAGCATCATTTTGAGTTCATTAGCAATTCTTACTACATCACTGTCGCATCATTTTGAGATCATTAGCAATTCTTCCTAAATGACCTTAAGCATCACTTTGAGGTTGTTCGAAACACTTACTACATTACTGTAAGCATCACTGAGTTGATTAGCAACTATCACTACATTACTGTTAGCATCATCTTGAGTTCATTAGCAATTCTTCCGACATCACTGTCGCAATATTTTGAGGTTCATAGCAACTTTTACATTACTGTCGCATTGTTTTGAGGTCTGTAGCAACCCTTCCTACATGACTGTCAGCATCACTTTGAGGTTATTCGATACTTTCACTCCATTACTGTGAGCATCATTTTGAGTTCATTAGCAATTCTTCTGACATCACTTTCACATTATTTTGAGGTTCGAAGCAACTCTTACTACATTACTGTAAGCATCACTGAGTTGATTAGCAACTATCACTACGTTACTTTTAGCATCATTTTGAGTGTATTAGCAACTATCACTACATTACTGTTAGCGTCATTTTGAGTTTATTAGCAATTCATAGACATCACTGTAGCATTAAATTGAGGTTAGTAGCAACTCTTACTACATGACTGTCAGCATCACTTTGAGGTTGTTTGTAACACTTACTACATTACTGTAAGCATCACTGAGTTTATTAGCAACTATCACTACATTACTGTTAGCATCATTTTGAGGTTAGAAGCAACTGTTACTACATGACTGAAAGCATCACTTTGAGGTTATTCGAAACACTTACTACAATACTGTAAGTATCACTGAGTTTATTAGCAACTATCACTACATTACTGTTCGCATCATTTTGAGTTCATGAGCAATTCTCACGACATCACTGTAGCATTAAATTGAGTTCATTAGCAACTCTTACAACATGACTGCCAGCATCACTTTGAGGTTATTCGAAAGTTTCACTCCATTACTGTGAGCATCATCTTGAGTTCATTAGCAATTCTTCCGACATCACTGTCGCAATATTTTGAGGTTCGTAGCAACTCTTAGTACATGACTGTCAGCATCACTTTGAGGTTATTCGAAACATTCACTCCATTACTTTTAGCATCACTTTGAGTTCATTAACAATTCTTACTACATCACTGTCGCATCATTTTGAGATCATTAGCAATACTTCCGACATCACTGTCGCATTATTTTGAGGTTCGTAACAACTCTTACTACATGACTGTCAGCATCACTTTGAGGTTATTCGAAACACTCACTACATTACTGTAAGCATCACTGAGTTTATTAGCAACTATCACTACATTACTGTTAGCATCATTTTGAGTTCATTAGCAATTCTTACTACATCACTGTCGCATCATTTTGAGATCATTAGCAATTCTTCCGACATCACTGTCGCAATATTTTGAGGTTCGTTGCAACTCTTACTACATTATTGTTGCATTATTTTAAGGTTCGTAGCAACTCTTACTACATTACTGTCAGCATCACTTTGAGTTTATTAGCAACTATCACTACATTACTGTTAGCATCATTTTGAGTTGTTGAGCAATTCTTACTAAATCACTGTCGCATCTTTTTGAGATCTTTAGCAATTCTACTGACATCACTGTCGCATTATTTTGAGGTTCGTAGCAACTCTTACTATATGACTATCAGCATCACTTTGAGGTTGTTTGAAACATTTACTACATTACTGTAAGCATCACTGAGTTGATTAGCAACTATCACTACATTACTTTTAGCATCATTTTGAGTTCATTCGCAATTCTTCAGAAATCACTGTCGCAATATTTTGAGGTTCATAGCAACTTTTACATTACTGTCGCATTATTTTGAGGTTTGTAGCAACTCTTACAACATGACTGTCAGCATCACTTTGAGGTTATTCGAAACACTCACTACATTACTGTAAGCATCACTGAGTTGATTAGCAACTATCACTACATTACTTTTAGCATCATTTTGAGTGTATTAGCAACTATCACTACATTACTGTTAGCGTCATATTGAGTTTATTAGCAATTCTTCCGACATCACTGTCGCAATATTTTTAGGTTCGTAGCAACACTTACTACATGACTGTCAGCATCACTTTGAGGTTGTTTGAAACGTTTACTACAATACTGTAAGCATCACTGACATGATTAGCAACTATCACTACATTACTGTGGCATCATTTTGAGATCATTAGCAATTCTTCTGACATCACTGTCTCAATATTTTGAGGTTTGTAGCAACTCTTTCTACATTATTGTTGCATTATTTTAAGGTTCGTAGCAAGTCTTACTACATTACTGTCAGCATCACTTTGAGTTTAGTAGCAACTATCACTACATTACTGTTCGCATCATTTTGAGTTCATGAGCAATTCTCACGACATCACTGTAGCATTAAATTGAGTTCATTGGCAACTCTTACTACATGACTGCCAGCATCACTTTGAGGTTATTCGAAAGTTTCACTCCATTACTGTGAGCATCATCTTGAGTTCATTAGCAATTCTTCCGACATCACTGTCGCAATATTTTGAGGTTCGTAGCAACTCTTAGTACATGACTGTCAGCATCACTTTGAGGTTATTCGAAACATTCACTCCATTACTTTTAGCATCATTTTGAGTTCATTAGCAATTCTTACTACATCACTGTCGCATCATTTTGAGATCATTAGCAATTCTTCCGACATCACTGTCGCATTATTTTGAGGTTCGTAACAACTCTTACTACATGACTGTCAGCATCACTTTGAGGTTATTCGAAACACTCACTACATTACTGTAAGCATCACTGAGTTTATTAGCAACTATCACTCCATTACTGTTAGCATCATTTTGAGTTCATTAGCAATTCTTACTGCATCACTGTCGCATCATTTTGAGATCATTAGCAATTCTTCCGACATCACTGTCGCAATATTTTGAGGTTCGTTGCAACTCTTACTACATTATTGTTGCATTATTTTAAGGTTCGTAGCAACTCTTCCTACATTACTGTCAGCATCACTTTGAGTTTATTAGCAACTATCACTACATTACTGTTAGCATCATTTTGAGTTGTTGAGCAATTCTTACTAAATCACTGTCGCATCTTTTTGAGATCTTTAGCAATTCTACTGACATCACTGTCGCATTATTTTGAGGTTCGTAGCAACTCTTACTATATGACTATCAACATCACTTTGAGGTTGTTTGAAACATTTACTACATTACTGTAAGCATCACTGAGTTGATTAGCAACTATCACTACATTACTTTTAGCATCATTTTGAGTTCATTAGCAGTTCTTCAGAAATCACTGTCGCAATATTTTGAGGTTCATAGCAACTTTTACATTACTGTTGCATTATTTTGAGGTTTGTAGCAACTCTTACAACATGACTGTCAGCATCACTTTGAGGTTATTCGATACTTTCACTCCATTACTGTGAGCATCACTTTGAGGTTGTTCGAAACACTTACTACATTACTGTAAGAATCACTGAGTTGATTAGCAACTATCACTACATTACTTTTAGCATCATTTTGAGTGTATTAGCAACTATCACTACATTACTGTTAGCCTCATTTTGAGTTTATTAGCAATTCATAGACATCACTGGAGCATTAAATTGAGGTTAGTAGCAACTCTTACTACATGACTGTCAGCATCACTTTGAGGTTGTTTGAAACACTTACTACATTACTGTAAGCATCACTGAGTTTATTAGCAACTATCACGACATTACTGTTAGCATCATTTTGAGGTTAGAAGCAACTGTTACTACATGACTGACAGCATCACTTTGAGGTTGTTCGAAACGTTTACTACATTACTGTAAGCATCACTGACTTGATTAGCAACTATCACTACATTACTGTGGCATCATTTTGAGATCATTTGCAATTCTTCTGACATCACTGTCGCAATATTTCTAGGTTTGTAGCAACTTTTACTACATTACTGTCGCATTATTTTGAGGTTCGTAGCAACACTTACTACATGACTGTTAGCATCACTTTGAGGTTATTCGAAAGTTTCACTCCATTACTGTTATCATCATTTTGAGTTCATTAGCAATTCTTACTACATCACTGTCGCATCATTTTTACATCATTAGCAATTCTTCCGACATCACTGTCACATTATTTTGAGGTTCGTAGCAACTCTTTCTACATTACTGTCAGCATCACTTTGAGTTTATTAGCAACTATCACTACATTACTGTTAGCATCATCTTGAGTTCATTAGCAATTCTTCCGACATCACTGTCGCAATATTTTGAGGTTCGTAGCAACTTTTACTACATTACTGTCGCATTATTTTGAGGTTCGTGGCAAAACTTACTACATGACTGTCAGCATCACTTTGAGGTTATTCGAAAGTTTCACTCCATTACTGTTAGCATCATCTTGAGTTCATTAGCAATTCTTCTGACATCACTGTCGCAATATTTTGGGGTTCGTAGCAACTCTTACTAAATTATTGTTGCATTATTTTAAGGTTCGTAGCAACTCTTACTACATTACTGTCAGCATCACTTTGAGTTTATTAGCAATTATCACTGCATTACTGTTAGCATCATTTTGAGTTGTTGAGCAATTCCCACGACATCACTGTAGCATTAAATTGAGTTCATTAGCAACTCTTACTAAATGACTTTCAGCATCACTTTGAGTTTGATCGAAACTCTTACTACATTACTGTAAGCATCACTGAGTTTCTGAGCAACTATCACTACATTACTGTTAACATCATCTTGAGTTCATTAGCAATTCTTCCGACATCACTGTCGCAATATTTTGAGGTTCGTAGCAACACTTACTACATGACTGTAAGCATCACTTTGAGGTGATTCGAAACACTTACTACATTGCTGTAAGCATCACTGAGTTGATTAGCAACTATCATTACATTACTGTTAGCATCATTTTGAGTTCATTAGCATTTCTTCCGACATCACAGTCGCAATATTTTGAGGTTTGTAGCAACTTTTACTACATTACTGTCGCATTATTTTGAGGTTCGTAGCAACTTTTACTACATTACTGTCGCATTATTTTGAGGTTCGTAGCAACACTTACTACATGACTGTTAGCATCACTTTGAGGTTATTCGAAAGTTTCACTCCATTACTGTTATCATCATTTTGAGTTCATTAGCAATTCTTTCTACATCACTGTCGCATCATTTTGACATCATTAGCAATTCTTCCGACATCACTGTCGCATTATTTTGAGGTTCGTAGCAACACTTACTACATGACTGTCAGCATCACTTTGAGGTTATTCGAAAGTTTCACTCCATTACTGTTAGCATCATCTTGAGTTCATTAGCAATTCTTCCGACATCACTGTCGCATTATATTGAGGTTCGTAGCAACTCTTACTGCATGACTGTCGCCTTATTTTGAGGTTCGTAGCAACACTTACTACATGACTGTCAGCATCACTCTGAGGTTATTCGAAAGTTTCACTCCATTACTGTTAGCATCATTTTGAGTTCATTAGCAATTCTTCCGACATCATTGTCGCAATATTTTGAGGTTCGTAGCAACTCTTACTACATTATTGTTGCATTATTTTAAGGTTCGTAGCAACTCTTACTACATTACATTCAGCATCACTTTGAGTTTCTTAGCAACTATCACTCCATTACTGTTAGCATCATTTTGAGTTGTAGAGCAATTCTTACTATATCACTGTCGCATCATTTTGAGATCATTAGCAATTCTTCTGACATCACTGTCGCATTATTTTGATGTTCGTAGCAACTCTTAGTACAAGACTGTCAGCATCACTTTGAGGTTATTCGAAACGTTCACTCCATTACTGTTAGCATCATTTTAAGTTCATGAGCAATTCTTTCTGAAACACTGTCGCATCATTTTGAGATCTTTAGCAATTCTTCTGACATCACTGTCGCAATATTTTCAGGTTCGTAGCGACTTTTACTACATTACTGTCGCATTATATAGAGGTTCGTAGCAACTCTTACTACATGACTGTCAGCATCACTTTGAGGTTATTCGAAACTCTTACTACATTACTGTAAGCATCACTGACTTGATTAGCAACTATCACTACATTTCTGTTGCATCATTTTGAGTTCATTAGCATTTCTTCCGACATCACTGTCGCAATATTTTGAGGTTCGTAGCAACTTTTACTACATGACTGTCAGCATCACTTTGAGGTTATTCGAAAGTTTCACTCCATTACTGTTAGCATCATTTTGAGTTCATTAGCAATTCTGACTACATCACTATCGCATCGTTTTGAGATCATTAGCAATTCTTCCGACATCACTGTCGCAATATTTTGAGGTTCGTAGCAACTTTTACTACATTACTGTCGCATTATTTTGAGGTTCGTAGCAACACTTACTACATGACTGTCAGCATCACTTTGAGTTTATTAGCAACTCTCACTACATTACTGTTAGCATTATTTTGAGTAATTGAGCAATTCTCAAGACATCACTGTAGCATTAAATTGAGTTCATTAGCAACTCTTACTAAATGACTGTCAGCATCACTTTGAGGTTGTTCGAATCTCTTACTACATTACTTTAAGCATCACTGAGTTTCTTAGCAACTATCACCACATTACTGTTAGCATCAGTTTTAGTTCATTAGCAATTCTTCCGACATCACTGTCGCAATATTTTGAGGTTCGTAGCAACATTTACTACATTACTGTCGCATTATTTTGAGGTTCGTAGCAACACTTACTACATGACTGTCAGCATCACTTTGAGGTTATTCGAAAGTTTCACTCCATTACTGTTAGCATCATCTTGACTTCATTAGCAATTCTTCCGACATCACTGTCGCATTATATTGAGGTTCGTAGCAACTCTTACTACATGACTGTCAGCATCACTTTGAGGTTGTTCGAAACACTTACTACATTACTGTAAGCATCACTGAGTTGATTAGCAACTATCACTACATTACTGTTTCCATCATTTTAAGTTCATTAGCAATTCTTACTACATTACTGTTAGCATCATTTTGAGATCATTAGCAGTTCTTCCGACATCACTGTCGCAATATTTTGAGGTTCGTAGCAACTTTTACTACATTACTGTCGCATTATTTTGAGGTTCGTAGCAACACTTACTGCATGACTGTCAGCATCACTTTGAGGTTATTCGAAAGTTTCACTCCATTACTGTTAGCATCATCTTGAGTTCATTCGCAATTCTTCCGACATCACTGTCGCAATATTTTGAGGTTCGTAGCAACTCTTACTACATTATTGTTGCATCATTTTAAGGTTCATAGCAACTCTTACTACATTACTGTCAGCATCACTTTGAGTTTATTAGCAACTATCACTACATTACTGTTAGCATCATTTTGAGTTTTTGAGCAATTCTCACGACATCACTGTAGCATTAAATTGAGTTCATTAGCAACTCTTCCTAAATGACTGTCAGCATCACTTTGAGGTTGTTCGAAACTCTTACTACATTACTGTAAGCATCACTGAGTTTCTTAGCAACTATCACTACATTACTGTTAGCATCATTTTGAGTTCATTAGCAATTCTTCCGACATCACTGTCGCAATATTTTCAGGTTGTAACAACTCTTACTACATTACTGTCGCATTATATTGAGGTTCGTAGCAACTCTTACTACATGACTGTCAGCATCACTTTGAGGTTGTTCGAAACACTTACTACATGACTGTCAGCATCACTTTGAGGTTATTCGAAAGTTTCACTCCATTACTGTTAGCATCATGTTGTGTTCATTAGCAATTCTTCCGACATCACTGTCGCAATATTTTGAGGTTCGTAGCAACTCGTACTACATTATTGTTGCATTATTTTAAGGTTCGTAGCAACTCTTACTACATTACTGTCAGCATCACTTTGAGTTTATTAGCAACTATCACTACATTACTGTTAGCATCATTTTGAGTTGTTGAGCAATTCTCACGACATCACTGTAGCATTAAATTGAGTTCATTAGCAACTCTTACTAAATGACTGTCAGCATCACTTTGAGGTTGTTCGAAACTCTTACTACATTACTTTAAGCATCACTGAGTTTCTTAGCAACTATCACTACATTACTGTTAGCATCATCTTGAGTTCATTAGCAATTCTTACTACATCACTGTCGCATCATTTTGAGATCATTAGCAATTCTTCCAACATCACTGTCGCAATATTTTGAGGTTCGTAGCAACTCTTACTACATTACTGTCAGCATCACTTTGAGTTTATTAGAAACTTTCACTCCATTACTGTTAGCATCATTTTGAGTTCATTTGCAATTCTTACCAGATCACTGTAGCATTATTTTGAGGTTCATAGCAACTCTTACTACATGACTGTCACCATCACTTTGCGGTTATTCGAAACACTTACTACATTACTGTTAGCATCATTTTAAGTTCATTTGCAATTCTTCCGACGTCACTGTCGCAATATTTTGAGGTTCGTAGCAACTCTTACTACATTACTGTCAGCATCACTGAGTTTCTTAGCAACTATCACTACATTACTGTTAGCATCATCTTGAGTTCATTAGCAGTTCTTCCGACATCACTGTCGCAATATTTTTAGGTTCGTAGCAACTTTTATTACATTACTGTCGCATTATTTTGAGGTTCGTAGCAACTCTTAGTACATGACTGTCAGCATCACTTTGAGGTTATTCGAAACGTTCACTCCATTACTGTTCGCATCATTTTGAGTTCATTAGCAATTCTTCCGACATCACTGTCGCAATATTTTGAGGTTCATAGCAACTCTTACTACATGACTGTCAGCATCACTTTGAGGTTATTCGAAACTTTCACTCCATTACTGTTAGCATAATTTTGAGTTCATTAGCAATTCTTACTACATCACTGTCGCATCATTTTGAGATCATTAGCAATTCTTCTGACATCACTGTCACATTATTTTGAGGTTCGTAGCAACTCTTACTACATTATTGTTGCATTATTTTAAGGTTCGTAGCAACTCTTACTCCATGACTGTCAGCATCACTTTGAGGTTGTTCGAAACAGTTACTACATTACTGTAAGCATCACCGAGTTAATGAGCTACTATCACTACATTACTGTGAGCATCATTTTGAGTTCATTAGCAATTCTTCCGACATCAATGTCGCATTATTTTGAGGTTCATAGCAACTCCTACTACATGACTTTCAGCATGAAGTCATCACCTGAGGAGGTCTGCTGCTGGAATGAAGCTCCAGATATTCACAAGATATTCTAGATCTTAAGATAAAGCATTTTTATATTTGATTTCTTATTCATTCAGGTCATCCAGTCATGTGACTGAAGTCATCCAGTCACGTGACTGAAGTCATCCAGTCACGTGACTGAAGTCATCCAGTCATGTCAGTGATGTCACTTGGCAGGACTGTCATTGCCGTCTCATTCTTGAAAAGAATCCAGACTCCACATACAAGATGGTTGATGTTTTCTTGACTTGATGCTCTGACTGTCAGGGTAGATGACAGCTTCTTCTGCTGCTGCATCTGAGTGGCTAGGATTGGAGATTTTACCTCCCAAGGTTGTTTGGTTCCAGGGGAAACTTCAAAATTCCAGTCCCCAACCTTGGCTGTTCTGAAACTCTTCTCCTGAATCACTCCTGAGTTCTTGTTAAGAGCTGGAAATGAGCTGCAGCAAGAAAAAATACCAGTGCCAACCAGATCAACTTCATGGCTGTTTTTGTAGTGATTTGATGCCTCATGAGGAGAAAATTTGGGCACAAATGTTGGACAAGAGTGTTTGTGGAGGGGTGTTTTTTTGTTGTTGTTGCAGTGTTGTAAGTCACTGGACCTGCAGCTGAATGATTGAACTTTCTCCAAATGTCCTCAAGATGGTTTCCAATGACATCAGTTGTCACAAGAGGAAGTCTGCATGTAAACACACTCAGGTGTGCCCAGCTATTCTTATGAGAACATTCGATCAACTTCATTCTATGTGCAGCCTAACCTTAATCTTAATCTTAATCTTAACCAACTGAATCTTAATCTTCATTTGAAACTAAACTCAATCCAGACCTTCACTCTGAAAGAGCTCACAAACTGCATTGCGCTGCATCAGGGCCGGTCTTTGGTCCCCATGAGGACGAGGACTCCTGATCAGTGTTGATGATGGAAATGGTCTCCAACACCATAAAACAAGAAATACACACACGTGTAAACACACACAGCACCGCATGTCGTTTTTGCCCAACTTAAATTTTCATTCATTACCCAGAACCTCTCAAAAGCCCTGAAGAAAAATTTAATATTTGGAGTTTGAAAGCCATAAATCACATCCATATCATCTCGTCCATCTCAGTCTGATCTCATCTTTGTTTGTTGTTTTTTTAAAGAGGGACAAATTGGTACTTGGTTAAAAAAGCACTGTGGGAAAATGATCCTGCTTTCAGGGAGGTCTTTGGTGAGTTTGCTAACAATGCAGAGAACCATGACGGAACCAAGCACAAGGCTGCTGCCCTCTGCATCACAGCTACACTTTGGAGTCTGTTTGAACTGAATGTGAAGGGTCTGACATCATCACACCAGTACGACAACAAGTGACCGTGAAACAAAGAAAACCTTCACTGATGAGTCCATGGATCTCATTGATCTGTGCCATTTCCTGATCTTCAGGTTCTGTCTTTGATTTCTTTCTTTGATCTCTAAATTCTGTGCTTTGGTTTCCTTGGTCAGTCTTTGAATTCTGGTTCATAATAAAAAAGAACACCCAGCATATTTCTGCAGACCATAGATAGGGATTTTACCAACTGCACCATAGCAACCCTCTTGCTGTCTGCTGTTGTGCCATTGAAAAGTAAGACAGCCTGGCAGTCAACAAACTGGGCTCAACAGAAAAATGTCAACTAAAGATGGATTAAAGACCAGGAGGAAATGTAACCAACCTACAAAGATGGAGGGGAATTGAGACCCACATGTTTGCCATCCTTGATGAACTGTCCACTGGTGCAGGGGATGAGGTCATGGCCATGATCTGGGAGCCAGTCCTGGATGTTAAATGCCCTGATGATGGACAGTGCAGTGGCAAAATGTCTGGTCCACTGACTGAACTCTGCCACAAATGAGGAACAACAGTCAGCAAGGAGTAGAAACGAAGAGGAGAAATGGAGAGAACAGAAAGAATGAGAGATCATGGAGGAAAGAGGCTGATATTTGCAAGTGTCCTGACTACAACACAGCAATCTAGAGAAACCATGACCTGGATTACTGAGGACCTCCACTGGCAGTTCATTTCTGTTGATCATAGGGCCATGCTGGGTGAAGCAGGAATGAATCCTGGGACTGAGGTTGTGGAGCAATGGTCACCTTTCCTGCTGAAACTGTCAATTCTTCTGCTTGGTTCTCTCCACAAAACCAGTCCCTTAACGGAGCTCAAACCCCAGTTACAGCTGTGAGAGCCAAGAATCGGACACACTGGACCATCAGGAACAGCTTTGTGCTTTCAAACAACAGAGACGACACTGAAGGACTCAGGGAACGCAGGAATCTCTGGCCTCAGCTGACATGTTGAATTTCAGCAACACTTCATGATGCTGAGTTTCGCAAACCAATGAGAAGATGAAGGAGGCCGTCAACTCCTTCAAGCTCAACATCTCCACTGCTTTACCCAGGAGGTCAGGAGGTCAAAGCAGAAACTGCACCCCCCACCTCTGATGTTTACTCCACACAGAGATGAGGGGTCTGTTCAGAAGAGTGAGCTGGAGTCTGGGAAAGTCTTTTCATTCAGTCCCTGGTTGAAACAATTGTCTCCACCAACTTCAGTATGGGTCTGGACCTGCACAGGTTCCAATTCCTGTCTTGGTCCCAAGGGTTTGTTGAACCAGAGAAGCTCCAACTGGTGACACTCATTAAACCATGCATGAAGGTCAACCTGCATTATCTGCTGTGCTCATTAGCAGGGACTTAGCTCCAATGGTAGAGTGCTAGCTTAGCATGTGAGAGGTAGAGGGATCCATGCCGTCCTTCTGAGAATACTTGAACTTGTTCTGTTGATCAGAGGAGCTGCTGGGTGATGAATGCTGATGTTTATCCACTGGTGTGATAAAGTGTCCCCTGTTACTGAGATGTGAATGAACACCTGCTCAGGTCAAAGCTGCAATCAAACCAGGGACTTTGAACCACACAGTGAAGGAGTTTGTCATCAAGATTTATGGCAGCTTTGAAACTTCCCACCATCTCCTGAATGTGGAGCAACTTGTCCTGCCAAAACTGTCCCCTCTTCCATTCTTAATAACACCTGTCCTGACTGGCAATCACGCTGGGCTGCAGCGGTGAAAGCACTGAATGCAGCCAGGATACACAATGACTCAGGATACACAGGAATCTGTTGACTCAGCTGGAGAAGCAGAGGGTCCACCAAGACCAGCAGACACCTTCATTCTTGATTCTTGATTTCAAGGGCAGCCCCTTGAGATGCACCATCTCATTTTGGAGGGGGTCCTGACGAATAATGACCAACAATACAACAATAATAAAAGTAGATTCTATTTTCAACACAAGGACACACACATCATACACCCAGGTACAGGCCAACAATGTTCCCCAAAGGGCTACCCCAAACAAATAAAAATGATTTGACTTGATTTGGTGCCTCAGGAGGAGAAAATTTGGGCACAAAAGTTGGACAAGAGTGTTTGTGGAGGTTTTGGATCAAAGTTGTATTGATATACAACACATAAAATCAAACAATGTGAAGCAGGCTAATGAACAATAAATCAAATATAAAAATGCTTTATTTTAAGATCTAGAATATCTTGTGAATATCTGGAGCTTCATTCCAGCAGCAGACCTCCTTAGGTGATGACTTCATATTTGACATGTTTACCATTCAATGAGACTCATTGTCAGTCCATTGAAATCTACTGGTGTTCCTGGTGAGTTGATTTAACAACATGAGCTGACAGAACCTACGTTCAGGTAGGAACCACCACATCCAGGGGTCTGGACCTTTGAGCAGGAAGAGCCATCAAAGTAGCAGACTAAGCTAGCAGACGTTAGCATTGAGAAGAAACTGATACCTGAGTCTACTTTTGGGTCTGGTCAAGTGATGACACAATAATATGACATCATTGTCAGACTGACGCCTGCTCAACACTGACCAAACACTGCCCTATTGCATCGTGGGAAATTTCTGCTTGGCTTGTGTCCATCAACACACACAAAGAAATTTATCTCATGCTGCCGTGACCCGGATTCAAAGCGGGGTTGCTGCGGCCACAACACAGAGTACTAACCACTATACGATCATGGCTTCCGCAACAGCAACTTGAGCTTCTATGTCTTTGTCTCATTGAGTGTTGTGGCGAACAGCTGTTGAACAGCTGATGGGCGACTGCGGCGGCCCCTGATGCAGGAGACGGGCCAGGACCCGTTCAGAAGGTGGTGAATATTATTCTTGGTGTTTTTAGGGCATGTTCCCACCCATCTTCACGTGGGTGACAAAAATGGATTTCTTGTAAAGATTTCGGCGCGAGTTCGGCCTGTCAAATCCTGATCGGGGCCAGTTTGGTTGTGTTGTCTGCAGCGCCTGGCACGCTCAGCGGGAGCGAGTCCGATCATTATAAAGGTGGGTCAAACAATTTAGGTTGAGACGAAGGACGGCACGGGCAGAGCAGACGCAGGTCTTCATTCCACCCGCAGAGCTGTAGAGCATGGATCATGTCAAGGACTAAATGTGGGGAAAGAGAGCAGGAGAGCAGGGCAGAGACAAAGACAGAGAATGCTCTCATAAAACAAGGACTGTTCAGTCAATGGTAGAGCAGAGTGGCGCAGCGGAAGCGTGCTGGGCCCAGAACCCAGAGGTCGATGGATCGAAACCATCCTCTGCTAAAAGAAGAAATATAAAATGAACCAGTGTCTTCAGAAATGTGTGTCTGTTAAAAAGAGGTTCATCAGGATTTTTTCTTCCTCCACAATCACCAACCATTGTGAGAGTTAACAACAGTCTACTTTCTGACTGAAGCAAAAGTAGACTTCAAAAGGTTTTTCTGATTCAACATAGCAGCTAAATTTCCATTTCCATTTCCTGAACAGGACAGGTTAAAAAAAAGGGAATGACATGACTTCCTCTGTATATTAGAATATGAACTACTAAAAATGTTCATGCCCAGTTTAAAGTTAGAATTAAACTGAAAATACCAAAATCTCCCCTCTTCAATCCTGTCACTCAGTGTTGTAAACTGTTTCAAACAAATTCTACTGTTCAACAGTTCAAGTGTTTCTAATGAAGCTGAATGTTCTCCTCTACTTTCCTCAGTTGTGTTTCTTTCATGTCCTCCTGAGATCAAAGACAGAATTCCAGGTACAAATAAAGACACTATCAAAGCCCCCCTGATGACATCATCATCAATTCTGTCTTTGATCTGGAGGCTCTTGCTTTAATCTTGGCTTTGATCTGACTAATGTTTCCTGACAGGTTGCTGTTTCCACTCCAGAGCAACCAGTAGTTGATCCTATCAGACCAGTCTGATGAACGAAGCTTTTCACTGTCAGTGGAATCACTGGGAAAAGAAACTCCTCCTGTCAGATGAAGGCTTCACTGTGTTGAGGAGGGTTTGTTCAGATGATTCTAGAAGAATAAATCAAAACCTCATCATTGAACATGAACATTAATCACTGATGACTGTTTTAACTGAACCTACTGGATACTGTGGTGCCTGATGAGGAGACAACTTGGGTACAAAGTTGAAGAAGAGGGTTTTTAGAAGGAGATTTAGATGAGATGGTTTCCAAATCAAATCGGTTGTCACAAAGGAAAGTCTGCATTAAAACACTTATCAGTATCACTAAAGGAGGCAGAGGAGGAAGAAAACATGTGGCACTCTGAGCAGGAGAGAGGAGAACAAGAGGGAGAAGCCATCGTTAGCTTAGCGTGTTTACAAGGCAGAAAGACTGTTGCTACCAGAATGATGGTCTTTGAAACTTCAGCCAAATAAAGCAATTCGGTATTTATTTTTGGTGGGTAATTAGTCAACGAGATAAGGAATTAGCAGGGAGGATCACACTTTAGCTCGCACAATGAAGCAAGGCTCTACGTGCAGCAACACAGAAAAAGGAGTTGAGGTCACACACTTCTTGCAACTAAGGTCAAAAATCCAGGACCAAGCCTCCTCCAGAATGAGGCGAGGGGTCAGGGGCAGTTTTCTGTGTTGTCTGCAAACTGAATTACAGGAAACCTGAACTTCCACTGTCAATGTATCCAATTGATGAATAATTGTTTGATCTAGAAATAGATAACTTGTAGTTATTGCACACACACACACACACACACACACACACACACACACACACACACACACACACACACAGAGTCATTCTGACTAACCCATGTTTTTCTTCACTTAAACCACCACTGGAGTATTGAAAGAGATTGCATGAGACACCATCAACTTACATTAAAAACCCCTGACTGCCTTTTATCCCCTCCTGGCTGCAGGAAATTAGACAGACCAGCCCATAGAGTGGAGGTGAGACCACAACCATGCTCTACAATCAATATTTACATCAAACCAGCACCATCTCAACAACTTAACCTGACTAAATATATACATGATTCCAGACTACTACACCAACTCAATAATACATCCACATGCATAATCATTCAATGAACCTTGTCTGTGACCCCCTCCCCCATCTGGGAGCAAAGGTTTGCACCTACAGCTCCTAAGGAGCTTCCTTGGGCCGCTCTCCCCTTTTGGCTCCACCCCCTTTAAGGAAACCACCAGGAAGAGGTGAGGACTGACCGTGACGACTGAAACTGCCACATTTACATGAGACAAACTAGATCAACACTAAATACCAGGCCTTGCACAGTGATTCCCACTAACTGACACTGGGGTCTTCATTTTCCACAGGCAGGATGGCCGGTCCCCCTGTGCTTCCCAGGTCCCTCCCTGGAACACATGGCATAGCAAATGTTTCCACTCCAGAGCAACCAGTAGTGTTTGCTGATTCAATAAACCTCACCATTAACATGTGTGTGTGCCTCTAATTTACATAAACTGTTAATACCAAGACAAATGCTACCTTCAATTAATCATTGATGTCATGGAACCCTTGGTCTCCATTACATTGGTCAACCAGAGAAGCTTCAACTGGTGACGCTCATTAAACCATGCATGAAGGTCAAGCTCCATTATCTGCTGTGCTCCTTAACAGAGGAATTAGCTCAAATGGTAGAGTGCTAGCTTAGCATGTGAGAGGTAGAGGGATCGATGCCCTCATTCTCCAGAATACTTTAACTTGTTCTGTTGATCAGAGGAGCTGCTGGGTGATGAATGCTGATGTTTGTCCACTGCTGTGATAAAGTGTCCCCTGTTACTGAGATGTGGATGAACACCTGCTCAGGTCAAAGCTGCAATGAAGTCAAGTCATAACCCTGTAAAGCACCAAATTACAACAAAAGTTACACTTTACAAGTAGAACAGGTCCAGTTCCACACTCCTTAAATGAATTTACACCCAACAATTCTTCATGAGCAAGCACATCCTAGCTTAGGCCCAACTTTTCGTGGCGCTCTCCCAGATGCTAGGGAGCTGCTGGGGGAGCGCTAGTTGGGCCTAAGCTAGGAGCTAAGCTAAGTTGGTCTGCACCAGCTATTGAGGGTTGGCTAGCTCTCGCAGCTTTTGGTGCAGAGCCGCTGCAGGTCCAATTCAACCTCGCTAAGCCTCACCTCCAACACAACAAAAAAACTACATTTAACACACTTATCAGTATCACTAAAGGAGGCAGAGGAGGAACAAAACATGTGGCACTCTGAGCAGGAGAGAGGAGAACAAGAGGGAGAAGCCATTGTTAGCTTAGCGTGTTTACAAGGCAGAAAGACTGTTGCTACCAGAATGATGGTCTTTTAAACTTCAGCCAAATAAAGCAAGTAGGTATTAATTTTTGGTGGGTAATTAGTCAACGAAATAAGGAATTAGCAGGGAGGACCACACTTTAGTGAGCACAATGAAGCAAGGCTCTACATTCAGCAACACAGAAAAAGGAGTTGAGGTCACAGGCTTCCTGCAACCAGGGTCAAAAATCCAGGACGGACGAATGGGAAGACGACAAAGACAAAGACACAAGAAACAGAGATAATAACCATAAACTCCATAACAACCATAACAAATATAACCATACAGAACATATATAACAAATATAACAAGAAAAGCATTAAAAAAATATGTCACCTCTGGTCAAATACCCTGATTTGCATTTGTGTCTGTCAGCATTTTCATTTTCATGTTAAAGCCTCCAGAATGAGGGGAGGGGTTCCAAGGGGTTCCAGGGTGTATCCAACTGATGAATAATTGTTTGATCTATACATAGATAACTCGTAGTTATTGCCCACACACACACACACACACACACACACACACACACATTTTGTGAAACAACTCAGGAGACATTAGGTGTTTTACTTCGAGGGATTCATTCATGATAAATGAGCATGGAGGAGACCCAGTAATCATCAACACAAGCGTCACATGAGCAGGTCACCACCCACTGTCACTGATTGGTTCTTGTAAGAATCACTCCTAACGCCATCAGGATGTCATTTTTTGTCCTGCCCTGTCTCAACTGTTGGAGCACAACTACAGCCTGAACTCTGCCACTACCTTATCCCTCCCTAACAACCTCATACAGACCCACTATCTGGACTAGCCTGACCCCCCTGACCCTCATCAGTCACTCCTAGTGCCTCCCACTGGAGGGAATAGGAGCGTCTGTGAGCTCTGACTGTTGGGATGCACATCCATGTGATGGAAGAGCTGTTTTAAACAGGGAATCATTTGACCTCTTGACCTGTGTGGGCAGGTACAGAGGGACGATTCCATCATGAACAATAATATTACTAAACAAATGGGTCTTTAGCTTCTTAGGTGTCCACAGCGTCCTCATGTCCAGTGGGAGAGCGTTCCAGAGTCTAGGAGCTGCAACCTGGAAGGTTCACTCTCCTTCAGTGAGGCTGAATTCCTGTGGTCAGGGAGGATAAGGGACCCCACAGATATCACTAAAGTGCTTTAGACTGCAAAGGACTCAGCTAATCAAGCTGGGATCAACTGCTGTGGTGATCAAGGTATCATCATATATAACAAACAAAGAAAACAAAGTTGAGGAAAAGCACACAAAGAAGAAACTATGAACATGAACAGAGCATCTTCTACACCAGATGTCACACGGCTCAGTAGACCTCTGGTTTGACCCCTAGCAGGTCCAGTCTCCAGGGTGCCCCCATCATTCTGCTTTTCAGTTGCAGGACATGCAGCAGAATGCCGTCGCTCCTCTGCAGAAGAACATATGAGAGCGTCTGCTTGCTCTTCTCTGGCTGGACGTAGAGGAGAGTCTGTTTGCTCTTCTCTGGCTGGACGTAGGGGAGAGTCTGCTTGCTCTTCTCTGGCTGGACGTAGGGGAGAGTCTGCTTGCTCTTCTCTGGCTGGACGTAGGGGAGAGTCTGCTTCCTCTTCTCTGGCTGGACGTAGGGGAGAGTCTGCTTGCTCTTCTCTGGCTGGACGTAGGGGAGAGTCTGCTTGCTCTTCTCTGGCTGGACGTAGGGGAGAGTCTGCTTGCTCTTCTCTGGCTGGACGTAGGGGAGAGTCTGCTTGCTCTTCTCTGGCTGGACGTAGGGGAGAGTCTGTTTGCTCTTCAGAAGTTTGCTGGACATAGGGGAGAGTCTGCTTGCTCTTCTCTGGCTGGACGTAGGGGAGAGTCTGCTTGCTCTTCAGAAGTTTGCTGGACCTTCACTTGAAGGTCATGATTTTCCTCTTTCAAACAGCTTTTTAAATCATGAAGATTTCCCAGAATTTCCCTCTGAGCACTGTTCCTTTTCTTCTTTTGTGTTCTCACTGCACATAGAAGACTCTGAACTTCACCTTCAGACTGTCAGTCTTTGTGGGGTCCTGGTCCTTCCTTGATTCGAGGTGGGCCAACTCAGTAGTGAAGGTCTTTGTCTCCTGAGATGCAGTAGAAACTTGTATCCTCAAACATCCATTTTCTGCCTCTCTCTCCTCACTCTGGGACCTCAGCTGTTCAAGAGTCGTCTTCTTCTCAGTGAGTTCTTCTCTCATTTTGTTCTTCTCTGCCTGGATGGAGTTGAGCTCACACTTGAGGTCACACTTCTCCTTGTAAACCATCTTCACCTCAAGCTGAAGATTGTGGACTTGTGTGTTCAGGTCTCTGATCTGAGCCTGGTTCTCCTCCCTCACAGATTCAAGGTTGCCCACCATGGCAGACATGTTCTCTTCCAGCTGATATGCAATGATCTTCTCTTGTCCAAGACTAGAAACCTGTCCCCACAAATTCTGGTTTTCTGTCCATCTCTTGTCACACAGAGACTGAAGCTGATCAAGAGCACTTTTCTTCTCTGTCAGGTCTTCCTCAAGACATTTCATCTCCACCTGTTCACTCTCCCTCAGAGACTGAACGTGGGTCAGCTCTTTTCTGAGCTCATTGTTCTCTCCATCAACCTTCCTCCCCTCACACTGAAGACTGTGGACTGTTGCGTTCAGATCTTCTATCTGAGTCTGGTTCTTGTCCTGGACCGTTTGGAGGTTGGCCACCACAGCAGTGAGGTTCTGTAGCTCCTGGATTGCTCTTTTATTCTCACGTTCAAGAGTAGAAACTTGTTCCCTCAAATTCTGGTTTTCTGCTTGTGTGTTGTCACTCAGAGACTGAAGCTGCTCAAGGGCAGCTTTCTTCTCAGTCAGGTCCTCCTGCTCTGTCAGCCTGAGAGATGGAGGAGCAGGATCACATTGACCAGGATCATTCAGTGGATAAATACAGCTCCTACTGAGATCCACCAGATCTCTGAATGCTCCAACGATACAATCCAATGGAGTCATAGCCTTCTGTCCTGGGTTGATCTGAAGATCTTGAGCCAGACTAAATCTCCTGGAACTGTCAAGTGTTTAAAGACATGACTGGATGACTTCAGTCATGTGACTGGATGACTTCAGTCATGTGACTGGATGACTTCAGTCATGTGACTGGATGACTTCAGTCACATGACTGGATGACAGTGTAGATTCCAATGTAGAGGTTGGGGAAATAGTCTCTGAGAATCCAGCTTGAAGCCACGCCCTCCTTGTTCTTCAAAACCCAAACAGTGACCATCAGTCTCCCTCCAATCCTGTACTTGGGTTCAATGTTGCTGTTCCATTTTGCAGCAGTAGGGGTCGCTGTGATATCAGGTTCAGTTCAAGATTCCCAACTCCAGCTCATGTTGGTGACCTCAGTGGCAGGTAAAATGGCGCTTCAGTGGATCATGTGATCAACTCATGTGTGTCCTCACTGCTCCACAGGTCTGTCAAATGTTCTGTAAAATAGTTGGACCCAGCAGAGCTGCTAGATTAGGAGTTGATGGAGTCGTTGCAGATACCAGGGTCCAAAGTCCAGCTTGAACCTGGTTTGTGCAGTTCTTTTTTTTTTTCAAACATCTCTTTATTATATTTTGGGATAAACAAATACAAGGACATGACAAACAGAATGGGCAAATAACAATAAACAAATGTATAAATTAGGATACAAAGGTAGAAAGGGACACAGGAGAAAAAAAATGCCGTTTACAATCAATTCAGTTTTCCAATCTAAGCCTCAGTTTGTATCTCATTCTGTTCCAGATAGTTGTAAAAAATATGCCAAATCTTCCAGAATTTTTTTCAAATTTTTTTTTAGTGAAATAACTTATCTTTTCAAGGGCAAAATTAAAGGACATTCCTTTCAACCACTGAGAAATTCCACTGATAGTTTGATCCTTCCAAGAACGGGCAATACACCTTTTAGCTTCAAGAAAACAAATATTCAGGAGGGATCTTAGGCTTTTTGAAGCGACAAAATCATCCGGGTAAATATTTAGAATGCATGTTTTAGGGTTACATGGAACCTCTTTACCAATAATGCGACTGACTAGATCCACAACCTTTCCCCAAAAACAAGAAATTTGGGGGCATTCCCACATACAATGAATCAATGACCCTTTCTGGTGATTGCATTTAATACACGTGTCAGGAATATTAGGGTTAAAGTGGTGTAGCCTAGCTGGAGTAATATACTGCCTGCTTAACCACTTATATTGTAGTAATTTGGAGTGTGTGTTTGCAGTTTGAGTTTGAACTAATGAGCAAGCCTGTGTCCATTCCTCCTGTGTTATATTCTCTGTAAGTCCATCCTCCATGCTTGGAAGATATTGTTAGAAGATTCTTTGCACTTGCTGATGAATAGGTCATATAATACGGTCACTTGTCCCCTACCTTGACAGTGTTTTAAAATTATTTCTTCCAATGAAGAGAAAGGGGGAAGCTCCAAACTACTACCCTGTTTAGACATTATAAAACTTCGTAATTGGAGATATTTGAAAAAGTGTTTTGTGGGAATATCGTATGTGGCTTTGAGTTCTTCAAATGACATAAATTTACTGCCAATGTAAAGATCAGCCACCTTAGATATATCTTTAGTGGACCAAAGTTTAAAGCCTGAGTCTGCCCTGCCTGGTTGGAAGTTGTCATTGCAAAAAATAGGAGAAAATCGTGATAGTTGTTGTGTTACATCAGTATATGCTAAAACCTTATGCCAAATCGTTATTGAATTCTTCAGAAAGGGATTTTTTGTCCTTTTGATCAATCTTTTTACCTCTGCCGAGTATATGTAAAGATTTAAAGGAAGTGAAATCGAGTGAGATTCAATCGTTACCCACACTGGGGGGTGATCCTCACCAAAATAAAACATGCTTGCCCTAATCTGAGCAGCCCAGTAATACCACAAGAAATTTGGTAGCTTCAACCCACCTCTGTCGTATGGAAGATAGAGCAAGGAAAGCCTAAGTCTTGGTCGCTTATTGTTCCATATGAAGTTTGAAAATATTTTCTTCAAAGATTGGAAGAGAGAGAGAGGAGGAGAGAGTGGGATCGTTTGGAAGAGGTATAAGTATTTGGGCAAAACTGTCATTTTTAAGATATTAATGCGTCCAATCAAAGAAATAGGTAATTTTGTCCACCTATTTATAAGCTGTGTAACAGCATCTGTAAGGGGGTTATAGTTCGCTGAGATCATTTCATTAACATCTGGCGTGATTTTAACTCCTAGATAATTAAATCCTTCTTTTGATATTACAAATGGAGTCGAAACTGGAGGGCTGAGTCTCTCTCTTTCTGTCAAAAACATTATTACAGATTTACTATGATTTATTTTATAACCTGAGAAGAGCCCAAAAGCCTGTGCCAAATTTAGCAAGGCTGGCAAGGTTTGTTTTAAATCGGAGCAGAATAGAATAACATCATCCGCATAAAGGGCTATGCGGTGTTCAGTACCACCAACTGTTATTCCCTTTATAATGTCATGATTACAAATTGCCATGGCCAGGGGCTCGATAGCAAGGGTAAATAACAGGGGAGATAAGGGGCAACCCTGTCTTGTGCCTCGATTAAGGTTGAAAGAGTTAGAAGCCAGGCCATTGGTCAAAGTTTCAGCTTGAGAGTTAGAGTAGAGAAGGCGAATCCACCTAAGGAAATTTTCCTTAATACCAAACCTCTGTAGGACTTCAAACAAATACGACCACTCTATCCTATAGAAGGCCTTCTCTGCGTCCAACGACAGGACAGCGTAGCCAGGGATCCCAGACCTCTCAAAGAGAATATTAAGTACTCTCCTTATATTATGAAAGCCCTGCCTTCCCTGTATAAATCCATTCTGGTCCGAGTGGATCAATTTGGGTAAAATACGTTCCAACTTCATAGCCAGTATTTTAGACAATATTTTAAGGTTTAAAAAGGATTGTTTTAGTTTCAACAGGCTCCTTGTAGCCTTATTTGTGGATAAAGCATTATACCTCGCCCTCAGTTTATGGAGCTCCATAGTTTGATGATGGTTAGGATTCTGGTAAATTTGGTTTTCAATTTCTTTTATTTTTTTTTCAAGTTGTTCCATTTCTAGTCTTTGGGATTTGTACTTGAAGCTTGTAAAGCTTATCATTTGGCCTCTTAAGAAGGCTTTAAAAGCTTCCCACCTTACAGACGCGGATGTTTGGTCAGTGTTGTATTCAAAAAACAGATCAATTTTTGTACCAATAAATTTTATAAATTCAGGGTCTCTCAGCCAGCTTGTTTGCGGGCGCCATCTTAAAGAGTGGTGTAACCTGCCAGGCAGTCTGAATATAAATGAGGTTGAGGCCTGATCTGAAATTAAGATACTGTCATACCAGGATTTTGTAATTTGGGGTCTTAATTCGGCTGAGATTAGAAAATAGTCAGTTCTCGAGAAGGTCTGGTAGGTACTAGAGTAGTAGGAGTAATTTTGTTTGTTGGGATACATATTTCTCCACACATCAATCAAGTTCAAATCCTTCATACACAGAAATAACTCTTTCCTTGTTTGACTGTGTGAGGTGTCTACCCCAGTAGACCTATCCAGTTCTGGTTGAAGTACACAGTTGAAATCCCCACCAATGACAAGGTGACCAGATAAAGTGGCTTGTGATAAGAAAAGATTTCTGAAAAAGGTGGGGTCGTCATTATTTGTCCCATATACATTAACCAGGTTTAGTCTGATTGAGAAAATTTGGCATTGGATAATAAGATATCTGCCAAATTTATCTTGAGTAACATTGATAAGTTGAAAAGGTAATGATTTATGTATAAGGGTGGTTACTCCCCGTGAGTGAGAGCTGAAGGATGCTGAAAACACCTGACCATGCCATCTCCTTCTCACCCTGACAATTTCCTCCGAGATTAAAAGGGTCTCCTGGAGGAAGACTATCTTAGCTTTTAAATGTCGTATCCTACCCATGACTTGTTTTAGCTTGACAAGGCTATTTAGACCTCTTACATTCCAAGAGGTAAACTGAAGTTCAGACGTCATAAATTGTTTCTTCTCGTTCTTGGATAAAGTTAAGTTGGCTGCTAACAGGAACTACACCAAAACACAAAGAAAGGGGGGGGGGGGACTACAGAGATGCGCAACTACAACAAACAGAGAAAGAACATTTGAACAATAACTGGGTGAATTTCCCCAACTGAAAAACACCCCCCCACCCCACAATATGTGAATCCCGAGGAGCCCGTAACGGGGCCCAACCATGGCGCTTTGCTGGTCCACACCAGCCGTCAGCGTGTCGAGGAACAGCATGCCTAACACAATAGGCCAAGCCCTCCAGGAAAAAAAAATGTAAGCAAAAATATTGAAAAGCTAAGACAACCAAACATTATAAATCAGTTATTAGCCTGCAAGCAGCTTCACAAGGTTACAGTCCACTGTATATTTAGAGGCCAAACATAAACCAACATAAGCCGAGCAGTAGTGTTATAAAGGCATATTAGTTTTTGCACAGTTCTGCTCGTTACCTATTATGCCAAAAAGATAGAGAAGAAAAAAAAATACAGCAGACCAAGCTGTGTTAGTGTCAATAAGGCGATATTAGTATTTACCCACAGCCTGCTCCTTGTAGTCCCAATATAAATTTCTCTGCCGCTGCCGAGGTGTCGAATACGTGCCGTTTCCCTTGGAGGGTAACCAGGAGTTTAGCCAGGTGAATAATCCCAAACCGTAGATCTGGAATGCTGAGAGAAGCCAAGTCCTTCTTCACTTGGTCGAAGATTTTCCTCCGTCTAAGCAAGTCGGCGGAAACGTCGGGAAAGAGCATGATCCTCTGATTGTCGAGTAACAGCGGGCCCTTCGTCCTGGCAGCCTTCATTACCCGGGTCTTGTCCGCGTAGTTAAGGAACTTCTTTATCACTGCTCTGGGTCGCCCTGTTGATTGTTGGTCAGTTACGTTGATTTGGCCGATTCTGTGTGCTCTCTCGATCACGAGTGGCCCCGGAAAGTTGTCCGCTCCGAGCACATCGGTTAACCATTTCTCCAGAAATGTGCACGAGTCAGACCCCTCTTTCTTTTCGGGGAGGCCCAGCAGACGAAGGTTGGAGCGGCGGCTGCGGTTTTCCAGGTCGTCAACTTTAAGCGCCAGCTTCTCCACGGTCGTTTTCATGGTAGCATTTTGAGCTAGCAGAGATGCGATATCATCGTCATTGGAGCTGATTCTGTCCTCCGCTTCCGTGACCCGCATAATGACCTCGTTCAATTCGCTTTTCACACTTTGTATTGCGTTCAGTAGTCCGTCAAATCTTGTCGTGAAATCTTCTTTCATTGCTTGGATAGCGGTCAGGACTTGGTCTTGGCTTGCTATCAGGCTAGCACCTGTTGTTTCTTCGCTAGCCATAGCCACGCTGTTAGCTTGCAGTACATGATCAGGTGTGGAGTCCGTTTTCGCAGGTTTTTGAGCCTGTTTTGCTGGTTTCGGAGCCGTTGAGAATGAATCACACCACAACTTTAGAGCGAGGAGGAGAAAAAAAAAACAAAAAACTGCTGTTTTGACAGGATTATTTTAATTATTATTATATTATAATAATATTATATTATTATTTTAACCGTTTGGTTGTCCTAACTTCTATATAAGTTCTGAAATTGCACACTTGAGAGAAACCATTTGTCACGACATGGCACTCAACCCTGAAGGAAAGTGAGTGGATTATGGTCTGTGTAGACAATGTGTTTACACAGCAAATAATTATGAGAACACACATGAAAACACACATTGTAGAGACATTAATTTTGCTGAGTTAGTTGCTAAAGCTCCTCAGCTCAGGAAACTTGAGAAGACACAATGGAAAAATGTCCTTTGCCCATTCTGCCCATGCCTGCTCCTACACAGACAGAGTGGTCCTGCTCAGGCAGGCTGCTGTGCTGCTGGGCACCACTGAAGCAAATACACGGTTGCTATGCAACGGACTAGTTGGACTTCCGATGTCCGGGAGGGCCGGCTGTAACATACAGGATGAATTTTTACAGTGAAGTTCTTCTTCTTCTTCTTCTACAGCTGAATTAATGTGTAAACAGCCATCCACACTCCTTTTTACCTGTTCTTTATAGACTTGTCTTTTATTAAACGTTCTGTACACTTAAAGTTCTCAGTGATTTTGTTTCCACATCAAGGCTCTTCTTTATCTCTACTGAGGCTTTATGCTGCTTTAAGTGTATGTTATTGTTGATTTGTCTGTTTATCTGCTGCCCCCACAACCTGCATTAGGAGATAATTAGCGGTATGTACCGAAAACCAGTTTGCTGTAAAACAAAATCCCTGCAATTGTCAATAATAATAACAATAATAATAATAATAATAATAATAATAATAATGATACAAGAACACACCTTAGGTTCATTTTGTGCCTGAATTTTCCTTTAAGAGCTAGAAAAGATGGATTTTATTGGAAGCCGGTGCAGTGAAGCTCAGACTGGGTGGTATGGTCTCTCTTCCTATTTCCTGTCAATATGTGTGCAGCTGCATCCTGGAGCAGCTGCAGAGTCTTTCACCACTTGTCAGTGCAGCCTGATCATAAAGAACTACAATTCCTCTCATTGTGTATTTACCCACAGCAAGATGAGCAAGAGGACCAGGAACAAACCCTGCTTTGAGGGAGGAGGACCACCGAGCTCCCAAAAGAAGGACTTTGTCATCATCTCGGCTGGAGAGCCTGCTGGGGCAGAACTTTACTGATGCTCAAGTGCAACAACCCAGAAGGTCTGCCTGTGCCAGGGCTCAGGAAGAAGTTAAGAAGTACTGTAGTTCTCCACCTCTCCGTCTCTGGGGACCCTCTTGACTGGTGGGGTGGAAAAGAGCTACGTTTTCCTCTTATTTCCAGGCTTCCCAAAAGGTACCAATGTGGTTTTTTTCAACAGCAAAATAAAATATAATAGAAATGAGTTCAACTCTTGTTTTTATTCCAAATATATTGTTTTTAGAAAATTGTTGCAAAAATGTGAAAAAGTGCATCAATAAACATAAATTAGAGATGCATCAATAATCATTTTGTGACTGAATCGTAGCCCCTGAATTTTAATAATCGAATCGTGAGGTGTCCAAAGATTCCCACCATTAATTGCAGTAGAGCTTCCAATATATTCCACTATTTTCTCGTTTTGTAGGAGAGGCTTTAATGTCTGTCTTTGATGTCTGAACTCTGATTCTGATGTCATTGGTGCTGACTGAATTCTACCCCCTGACACACTGGGAAGGCTCCTATTGGTGATGTCATCATAAATACATGAAGGTCTTGTTTCAGTGTCAGGAACCAATCAGAGCAGCCTCCTCCTGACTAAACAGCTCTACTCATCAAGCCCCTGACCCCAGACTCTTCTTGGTGAACTGATCAGAGATCAGATTAGTAGAGAAGCAGTGACACAAAGGGAAACTTCCTCATTCCCTGAACGCAGCTTCATCAAACAGAGCAATGCTAACTGTTCACCTGCAGCAGTGATGTCATCAGGACAGGAAGTTGATCAGACATGGGAACTTTGACTCAGATCAACCAGGGAGGGAGGAGTTATCAGAGTCTGATTGTGCTGATGAATCATCAGAACTCTCCATCACGCCGTGGTCTCAGCGTTGGACCTGAAGTCCCAGGCTTCAAGTCAATTTTGTCAATTTTATTTGTATAGCGCCAAATCACAACAAAAGTTCTCTCATGACTCTTTACTAGTAGAGCAGGTCTAGAACCAAACTCCTTCAATGAATCTACACCAACAATTCTCCATCAGCAGCACATCCTGCAACAGTGGTGATGAAAACCTTCCTTTTAACAGGCAGGAACGTGGAGCAGATCCAGGATCAGTGGGGACGGCCTTCTGCTTTGACCAGTTGGGGGGAAAGAGAGCAGGAGAGCGGGGCAGAGACAAAGACAGATAATGGAGGAAGACAGATATGCAGAAGGAAAGAGTGGGACAGAGATAAAGAGAGAGAGAAGGGAAGAGACTGATGAACAGACGATGAGCAGGTGGAGCTACGGGTGGCAGCTTGAGCCTCTTCAGGTCTGCAGCCTCCTCCAGCAGCACCAGGATCTGGGATGAGGGGAGAAGAAGATGAGTTAGTAATATGTTTGAGTACAGGAGGACAGAGAGGAGGAGAGAGAAGCCCAGTGCACCATGGGAGATCCCCCAGCAGCCTAAGCCAATAGCAGCATATCTAAGGGCCAGCCTAAGCAGCCCAACTATAAGCCTGATCAAAAAGGTTGCTCTTAAAGGTCGAGAGGGTGTCTGCACCCTGGACTGAAACTGGGAGACGGTTCCACAGGAGGGGAGCCTGATAGCTGAAGGCTCTGGCTCCATTCTACTTTTAGAACTCCAGGAACCACCAGTAACCCTGCATCCTGCGAGCGAAGGGTTCTAGCTGGATAATAGGGGACTAGGAGCTCTGTCAGGTATGAAGGAGCCTGACTGTTGAGGACTTTGATGTCAGAAGGAGAATTTAGAATTCTATTCTGAGTGTGATAGGGAGCCATGCAGAGAGGCCAGTACAGGAGAGACATGGTCTCTTCTACTAGTTCTAGTCAGGCAGCAGCGTTCTGGACCAGCTGGAGAGTCTTTAGGGACCTCCTGGTGCAGCCTGATAGGAGGGAATTGCAGTAATCCAGCCTGGAAGTGACAAAAGCATGGACTAGTTTTCCTGCATCTTTTTGAGACAGGATGTGTCTGATCTCAGCAATGTTTCACAAATGAAAGAAAGCAGTCCTAGAAATTTGCTGAATGTGGGCATGAAAGGACAGATCCTGATCAAAGAGAACTCCTAGGTTCCTTAGGGTGGTGCTGGGGGCCAAGGTGATACCTTCCAGGGTACCTGTCTCATTAGATAGGGTGTCTCGAAGATGTTTTGGGCCCAGGACGATGACTTCAGTTTTATTGGAGTTTCATAAAAGTTTAATAAAAGGAAATTAAGGGTCATCCAAGGGTTCTCCCCAAACTCTCAGGGTGGGTCTGACCACATCTGAGCAGGACACCATGAACAGGCTGAATGAGGACATCTCAGTGTCAAATCTGTCATTTCCTGTTGCCAGTAGGTGGCGCTGTGGTCACTACTGACCTGTAGATGTGTTCAGACTGGGATGTTGATCAAACCTGGAAGTTTCAAACAGATCTGACAGGTGGAGAGGATTCAGAAGAGTTGAAGCTTCATTTTAGTTGGAGCCTGAAAATGAGGTGAGACTGAGGGCTCACAGGAGTTGCAGGTAGGTGCTGCCCCCTAGTGACCCAATGGAGAATGACATGTAATGACATGAACGTTCTACATTTTCCATTTCTTGAGGCCGTTACATAAAAATATGAAGTTGATCCAAGTCAGAAACCTTCAAACTGGATGTGAGTCCAGTTGTTTCAAGTAGAGTCAATGGTGACACCCCAGTAGTTTGTAGTCTGCTGGGTATCATAGAATGTTTGCTAGTGAATGAAACGTGGCAGCCCTGCACCAACTGCTCAGAGTCCATGTTGCCTGGGTGGACTGCATGTTTGTGTTCCGTCGTCTGTCTTGGAAGCCTCGTCTGCTTCTTCCTCCACAGAACTCTTTGCTCACAGGACATTCCAGTCTGTTCATGACAGATGTGGTTTTCCAGGTCATGGAATGATTCATAGGGAATTGTTTTTGGGAGGCAGCATCCTGGAGGGTTTGGTTTGCTCTCCGTTTGCTCAGTGATTAAATAGAAACCAACCTTTGACATGACAGTGCAGTGTTGCTGATGTTTGTGTCAAGTAAGTTGCATGGAACAAACAGCACTGCAAACTGGGTTTCAGCTGGAGGTTCAGAGGAAAGTAGAGAAGTCTTCCAGGAGCCTGGAGCTCTGTGGTGGGTTGGAGCTGAACTAGAGAGGATTGATGGTGGAGGACCAGGAACACGTCACTGGAACCAGAACCACACTGCAAGCCAGTTTGCTCTCTTGCTTCCTTCCAAACGTTCAAATGTTCCATTAGAAGTGGAACCTTCCTGTCTCACTTTACTGAGTCCCAATGAGGGTGTGGCTAATCTGAACAGGTCAGACCAGCGTTGACTGCACACTCCAAACATCTTATTAGGAAGGGGTGGTGAACACAAACATGCTAACTTCCTTAGCGCGAGCCAGAGACCAGTCAGTTTACAGTCCAGCCCTCATTTGGTCTCAAGCTTTTGGTTTGTGAGTGAAAGAAGAATGGAATCCAATGTTGTTGAGGAAGTCAAATCAGCTGAAACTCAAACATTTCTGTTTTAATGGAGAAACTCCTGGTAAAATCTGGTTTTACCATCAAAAATAATCGAAATGTTCTTTTCACCTTCAAACAAACTTTCCTTTCCCCGTGAACAATGAGCATAAATCAGCTGCAGCCATGTTTTAGGAATGTTCCTACTGTGTAGTGACCAGTGAGGAGAGGCTGTTACCATGGGGACAATGTTTACTTTGTCCTGTTACTAGGAGGAGGGATTTACCTGTGGCTGAGCATCGAAGGCAGCTTCAAGGAACCAGAAATGCCCTTATTTGGACATGACTTGGTTCAAGGATTCCCCTGAAATTCAAGGCCCTGAATGGGAAAGTATTTACAAACCTGGTAACTTAAACAACAAACCAGTCAAACCACAGCTACCAGTTTAAACTTCAGACTTGGAGGTTCATGTTCATGGTCGACTTCCAAAACTTGACTTCAGAATTCTTTGAACCCAGGATATTTTTTTACTCTTTGATTTCAGAATTTTGTCTTTGATGTCATTGTGATACAATGGACCGAACCTCTAGATTTGATAGTCTACTGCCCTCTGGTGGTGAGGCAGTGGGGATGCAGGTGATCTGCTGGTCTGGTTGAACGTGAGTGGACAGAAACCTTGTTGAAGTGACTGGGAGTTCCTGACTGTGGTGAGCTGCCTTGCTTCTCCTCAGGTCTTCATGGTGGCTTTCTGCTGGACTGTTGTTGAAGGGAACATGGCATCGTATCATTTTCAGCTCTGACATGTGGACAGTGGACAGATGTGACATCATCATGGTCTCACTGCCTGCTTTGTTCATGGATCAATGGAACGTTGTGTTGGAACCTTTATTGTAGAACTGCTATGAGCTGAGAGCTCAGTGTTGTTGGAACAATGCAGCTCCACATGGGACTGATGTGATGAAGAGGTTTTTATTGAGCTGAAGCTGGAGAGCAACAATCAAAATGGAGCAGCAAACATTCTGATGGCAACGTTTACAGAGGAAAACTGTTGCAGAGTTCAGAGTCCCAGTGAGTCAGGTCAGGACTGGGAACACTGGTCTCTCCTCAGCACCTCTGACACTGGAGTCTGGGAGCCCTGGGTGGCCTCACAGGTCACCGAGCCCACCTTCCTCCACTGGTCTGCGGGGAGCCTCAGGGTGCTGCTCCAGCTGTAGAGGCCGTCCTTCTCCAGCACCCCGGGGCTCCTGCTCTCCTCCCCGCCGCCACTGCAGCTGCTGCCGTCCACCTTCCAGGCCAGACTCCAGTCTGAAGGGAAGCCCTTGTTGGCCAGACACACCAGCGTGACCCTCCCCTGCTGCAGCTCCTGGCTGAAGGGGGGCAGCACCGTCAGGGAGGGAGGGACATCACCTAGAAGACACCGCTCAGATTAGAGGACGGGGCAGCTGTCAATCAAACCCTGCTGCTTGGACACCAGGACTGTGAGAGCAGATTTCCTCTTGAAGGAGTTTCTGTCAGATGTTTCTCTGCTCCAGCAGTCACTCACTCACACATTGTTTCACTTCCCTTCAAGAAGCGGCTCAGAAAGAGTCCTCACCGCCCAAATAGAAGCAGGACCCTGACAATGGAGGAAAGCCCCTTTGGCAGCAGCTCCACTTTGAAAACTGCCATCAACTAAAGCTTCTCTGTTCAGTCATGAAGATGAAGAACAAAGAAACCCCACACATTCCAATCTCCCGGATTCAGCTGCTGGTAGAATGGACTTGTAGCAGATTGAGTCCTTGAACAGAGGGGTTCACCTCACTGAGGCTGACAGTCTCCAAGCAGAGTGAAGCAACCAGCACCAATGATTCTACAGGGGATTTTCAACCTGCACTCATCAAACACTGCAAATGAGTGACAAGCAAACGGCAAATTAGAAAATTACATTGAAATGAAATGAAATCTGTTCAATTCACCATGTAAAACCGGGCCATTTTCAAATGGAAGCGTCCGTTCTTCTTGATGTGGACTTCAGTCCTCACTCATCAAACACTTCAAACTGAAGGGAAACCCATTGGATCATTTCTACACTTCAAGGAGTTCAATTTCAGTCTGACAGGAATTTGGACAGAAACCTTCTTGGAGTCGTTCTCCACGTTAAGCAGGAGAACTCAACACATCAACACACAAACTGTGAAAAACACACAAAAACTCTGCTGCAAATGTTCCCAGATGGAATTTCCAACCAAACTGGACAACATTTTCCTCAGAGTTTGAGCAGAAACTTACGTCCAACATCCAGTCTGGTTCCTCCACCGAACGTCAACCACAGTGACACAAACTCATTGAGGCGCCGTACAAAAACCTCTGACTGTAGAGACACGACTCTCTGACTGGGAAACACACACCCACTTGAGTCAGAAGCCAGCAGTCAAACGTCTGAGCTGCTTTGAACCCTGCCAGCACAGCAGCAGGTCAACAAGTCTGCTTCCATATTCTAGATGTTCATGAATCAAGAGATTAGACCTGAACATGAAGAGAAGTCATGGAAGCTACGGAGCCCCAGAGCGGCCAAAGAGAGACTTGAACAAGTTCCCTCAGTTCATCTATCCATGGCCAGGAGAAAGAACCTGTTCCCTCTGATGCAGAACTTGGAACCGGTTCTATTTGATGACCACAAATGAACGAGGTTCATCATTAAAAAATCAAAAAAATCAAATGAATCCCATTGTGGGAGCAACATCTGGCTACAACATGTGTTTTCTGTCTCTCTGGCCTCTCCAGGGCTCCGTACTCATCACATGAAGGTCAGAGCAGCTAAAAAGGAGCTCTGACACATCCTGATCAATACTCTGATCAGGTGATTGATTGATTGACGGATGCAGCAGCAGCATCAGAGCGTCCACGTCTCTGCTGAGTCCCTCTGAACATTTCCATAGAGAGACACTTTGCATCAGCAGCACCATGCTCCAGTGCTCCGGGACACTTTATAGTCCTGAGACTTGAACCCTGGATGACTGACAGCTGTCCGTCACCACAACAGAAGCCACAGAAATCTGCTCATCAGAAACATGGCGTTGACCTCCGCCCTCGCCTGGACGCTCCTCTGCTGCTGCTTGACAGGTAAAGTCCAGAGGGTCCAGCTGCTGTCCTCCATCAACATGGGTCCTCTGAGATGAAGCTGCTTGATGGTTGTGTGTGTGTCTCCTCAGAGTCCAGAGGTCAGGTCACCGTGACTCAGCCTGCAGCAGTGAGATCTGCTCCAGGAGACTCCATCTCCCTCCCATGTTCAACCAGTCAGGATGTGTACTCTACCAGTTATGGCCACTATTTATCCTGGTACCAGCAGAGAGAAGGAGAACCTCCTAAACTTCTCATTTACTGGGCCACCTCGAGAGCATCAGGGACTCCAGCTCGTTTTTCAGGCAGTGGATCAAACTCTGGCTTCACTCTGACCATCAGTGGAGTTCAGGCTGAAGATGCAGCCGTTTATCACTGTCAGAGTTCTCACTACATCAACAGTCAGTGGGTGTTCACACTGTGAAAAACCATCGTACAAAAACCTCCCTCAGTCACACTGAAGTGAAACTGAACTGACTGCTGCAGCTGGGAGCTGCTGACACACACACACACACACACACACACACACACACACACACACACACACACAGGCTTGATGAGAAGAACTAGAACTAGAAGAACTAGGATTCAGATTTTCTGCTGATGACGTTGTGATCTTCATCACCAATTCTTCATCCTGATTGTGGTCCTTCATCAGATTAGCAGCTTCTCTCTGATGATGTCACTCACATCAACTTTGCTTCTGCTTGGATTTTCAATGAACTTCAAGAAAAACCAGCAGCAGCAGCAGGGAGGGACGACTGGACCCTGCAGAGAGAGACTGATCAGCTCTAAAAGGGGACAGGAGGCTGAGACTTCTGCTGCTCGTCCTCACACGACTCTGCTGAGGAGACTTTTGGAGGAAACTCGTCTTCGGTCTCTCATTTCTCTCTGAGCTCAGTAACCATAGCAACCGAGAGGCATCGCTGCTGGACCGTGACAACAGACGGTTTCAGAACTAAAGATAAAAAGAAGAGAGAACTCACCGTTCCTAAGTTTCAACAGCCAAAATAAAAGCAGCTTTGGAAATTTTGAAAAACCACCAGAATGAACACTTGTTGTTTCATCTGGTTTGGTTTCACTGAAGCCAAACACAAGATCCAGATTTTCCTGGTCCTCCTGCTAGCAGGTGTCCCTGATTGGACTAAACTACACCAAACAAAACTGTTTGTCAGGACAAGTTGATTTTACAGAGCATGGAGAGAATTTTCAATTGAAACCATCTTTTTATTGCAACAGGAAAAGATGGAGGTCAACATGACACAAGAACCCATCTTCAACAGACGCAGTGAGAACCCACAGAACACTGAGGTTCTCAGAGCGTCTGTGAGCCCCACTGAGCCAAAAACTCTTCCACATTGTTCACTGGTGAATCAGAACTAAAATCTAGCCTGATTCTGGCTTCACCACGGACACAAACACAAATGAACAAACAACAAGCAGACGCTCCCTGACTGAATTCTACCACCTGACAGACTGAAGGCTCATATTGGTGATGCAGGTAGGTGCTGCCCCCTAGTGACCAATGGAGAACGACATGTAATGACATGAACATTCTACATTTTCCATTTCTTGAGGCCGTTACATAAAAATATGAAGTTGATCCAAGTCAGAAACCTTCAAACTGGATGTGAGTCCAGTTGTTTCAAGTAGAGACAATGGTGACACCCTAGTAGTTTGTAGTCTGCTGGGTATCATAGAATGTTTGCTAGTGAATGAAACGTGGCAGCCCTGCACCAACTGCTCAGAGTCCATGTTGCCTGGGTGGACTGCATGTTTGTGTTCCGTCGTCTGTCTTGGAAGCCTCGTCTGCTTCTTCCTCCACAGAACTCTTTGCTCACAGGACATTCCAGTCTGTTCATGACAGATGTGGTTTTCCAGGTCATGGAATGATTCATAGGGAATTGTTTTTGGGAGGCAGCATCCTGGAGGGTTTGGTTTGCTCTCCGTTTGCTCAGTGATTAAATAGAAACCAACCTTTGACATGACAGTGCAGTGTTGCTGATGTTTGTGTCAAGTAAGTTGCATGGAACAAACAGCACTGCAAACTGGGTTTCAGCTGGAGGTTCAGAGGAAAGTAGAGAAGTCTTCCAGGAGCCTGGAGCTCTGTGGTGGGTTGGAGCTGAACTAGAGAGGATTGATGGTGGAGGACCAGGAACACGTCACTGGAACCAGAACCACACTGCAAGCCAGTTTGCTCTCTTGCTTCCTTCCAAACGTTCAAATGTTCCATTAGAAGTGGAACCTTCCTGTCTCACTTTACTGAGACCCAATGAGGGTGTGGCTAATCTGAACAGGTCAGACCAGCGTTGACTGCACACTCCAAACATCTTATTAGGAAGGGGTGGTGAACACAAACATGCTAACTTCCTTAGCGCGAGCCAGAGACCAGTCAGTTTACAGTCCAGCCCTCATTTGGTCTCAAGCTTTTGGTTTGTGAGTGAAAGAAGAATGGAATCCAATGTTGTTGAGGAAGTCAAATCAGCTGAAACTCAAACATTTCTGTTTTAATGGAGAAACTCCTGGTAAAATCTGGTTTTACCATCAAAAATAATCGAAATGTTCTTTTCACCTTCAAACAAACTTTCCTTTCCCCGTGAACAATGAGCATAAATCAGCTGCAGCCATGTTTTAGGAATGTTCCTACTGTGTAGTGACCAGTGAGGAGAGGCTGTTACCATGGGGACAATGTTTACTTTGTCCTGTTACTAGGAGGAGGGATTTACCTGTGGCTGAGCATCGAAGGCAGCTTCAAGGAACCAGAAATGCCCTTATTTGGACATGACTTGGTTCAAGGATTCCCCTGAAATTCAAGGCCTTGAATGGGAAAGTTGTTACAAACCTGGTAACTTAAACAACAAACCAGTCAAACCACAGTTACCAGTTTAAACTTCAGACTTGGAGGTTCATGTTCATGATCGACTTCCAAAACTTGACTTCAGAATTCTTTGAACCCAGAATTTTTTTACTCTTTGATTTCAGAATTTTGTCTTTGATGTCATCGTGACACAATGGACCGAACCTCTAGATTTGATATTCTACTGCCCTCTGGTGGTGAGGCAGTGGGGATGCAGGTGATCTGCTGGTCTGGTTGAACGTGAGTCGACAGAAACCTTGTTGAGGTGACTGGGAGTTCCTGACTGTGGTGAGCTGCCTTGCTTCTCCTCAGGTCTTCATGGCGGCTTTCTGCTGGACTGTTGTTGAAGGGAACATTACATCCTATCATTTTCAGCTCTGACATGTGGACAGTGGACAGATGTGACATCATCATGGTCTCACTGCCTGCTTTGTTCATGGATCAATGGAACGTTGTGTTGGAACCTTTATTGTAGAACTGCTATGAGCTGAGAGCTCAGTGTTGTTGGAACAACGCAGCTCCACATGGGACTGATGTGATGAAGAGGTTTTTATTGAGCTGAAGCTGGAGAGCAACAATCAAAATGGAGCAGCAAACACTCTGATGGCAACGTTTACAGAGGAAAACGTCACATCAACTGCCATCAACTAAAGCTTCTCTGTTCAGTCATGAAGATGAAGAACAAAGAAACCCCACACATTCCAATCTCCCTGATTCAGCTGCTGGTAGAATGGACTTGTAGCAGATTGAGTCCTTGAACAGATAGACAACATGGGTCCTCTGAGATGAAGCTGCTTGATGGTTGTGTGTGTGTCTCCTCAGAGTCCAGAGGTCAGGTCACCGTGACTCAGCCTGCAGCAGTGAGATCTGCTCCAGGAGCCTCCGTCTCCCTCCCATGTTCAACCAGTCAGGATGTTTATAGTGGGAACCGTTTATCCTGGTACCAGCAGAGAGAAGGAGAACCTCCTAAACCTCTCATTTACTGGGCCACCTCGAGAGCATCAGGGACTCCAGCTCGTTTTTCAGGCAGTGGATCAAACTCTGGCTTCACTCTGACCATCAGTGGAGTTCAGGCTGAAGATGCAGCCGTTTATCACTGTCAGAGTCTTCACAGCATCAACAGTCAGTGGGTGTTCACACTGTGAAAAACCATCGTACAAAAACCTCCCTCAGTCACACTGAAGTGAAACTGAACTGACTGCTGCAGCTGGGAGCTGCTGACACACACACACACACACACACACACACACACACACACACACACACACACACACACACACACACACAGGCTTGATGAGAAGAACTAGAACTAGAAGAACTAGGATTCAGATTTTCTGCTGATGACGTTGTGATCTTCATCACCAATTCTTCATCCTGATTGTGGTCCTTCATCAGATTAGCAGCTTCTCTCTGATGATGTCACTCACATCAACTTTGCTTCTGCTTGGATTTTCAATGAACTTCAAGAAAAACCAGCAGCAGCAGCAGGGAGGGACGACTGGACCCTGCAGAGAGAGACTGATCAGCTCTAAAAGGGGACAGGAGGCTGAGACTTCTGCTGCTCGTCCTCACACGACTCTGCTGAGGAGACTTGGAGGAAACTCGTCTTCGGTCGCTCATTTCTCTCTGAGCTCAGTAACCATAGCAACCGAGAGGCATCGCTGCTGGACCGTGACAACAGACGGTTTCAGAACTAAAGATAAGAAGAAGAGAGAACTCTCAGTTCCTAAGTTTCAACAGCCAAAATAAAAGCAGCTTTGGAAAGTTTGAAAACCACCAGAATGAACACTTGTTGGTTCATCTGGTTTGGTTTCACTGAAGCCAAACACAAGATCCAGATTCTCATGATCTTTGTGTCTGCCTTGACCAACGGTGTGAGAGAGAGAGAGATTTTTAATTTTTTAAAATCCATTTTATTTGCTGCTCTTATATATTAAAGCATTTCACTGTTTACTTTGAATGATCACATTCTCAACAAAATCACCCTTCCTTTCAATCAAAAGATCAGTTTATAGACACTCATGCTGAACGATACACACATGGACCTACACAGACATGAACATATGTACACACACACACACACACACACACACACACACACACACACACACACACACACACACACACATTTTATCTTCAGCAGGTTCACCAACAACAGCTTGTTGTCTTCCACAGGACTCAGGACTCTCTGGTGGCACCACACATTTCTAAATCAGTCCAAATCTCCTGATATTTGATGAAAGCTGAAGTCCAGCTGGATCCTGGATCCTGGATCTGATGAGTTCCACACACAGGAACAGAACCCACCCTCCTCCTTCAGCTCACATACACCACCATCTTGGCCTGGACCAGCACAAAGAATACTTTTTACTTTTGAGAGTGAGGTTCCCATACATGGAAATCTAATATTCATTATACTGCAGTATATTTTCCAATATACTTTGATGTCTGAACTCTGACTCTGATGTCATTGGTGCTGACTGAATTCTACCCCCTGACAGACTGGGAAGGCTCCTATTGGTGATGTCATCATAAATACATGAAGGTCTTGTTTCAGTGTCAGGAACCAATCAGAGCAGCCTCCTCCTGACTAAACAGCTCTACTCATCCAGCCCCTGACCCCAGACTCTTCTTGGTGAACTGATCAGAGATCAGATTAGTAGAGAAGCAGTGACACAAAGGGAAACTTGCTCATTCCCTGAACGCAGCTTCATCAAACAGAGCAATGCTAACTGGTCACCTGCAGTAGTGATGTCATCAGGACAGGAAGTTGATCAGACATGGGAACTTTGACTCAGATCAACCAGGGAGGGAGGAGTTATCAGAGTCTGATTGTGCTGATGAATCATCAGAACTCTCCATCACGCCGTGGTCTCAGCGTTGGACCTGAAGTCCCAGGCTTCAAGGGTTCTCCCCAAACTCTCAGGGTGGGTCTGACCACATCTGAGCAGGACACCATGAACAGGCTACATGAGGACATCTCAGTGTCAAATCTGTCATTTCCTGCTGCCAGTAGGTGGCGCTGTGGTCACTACTGACCTGTAGATGTGTTCAGACTGGGATGTTGATCAAACCTGGAAGTTTCAAACAGATCTGACAGGTGGAGAGGATTCAGAAGAGTTGAAGCTTCATTTTAGTTGGAGCCTGAAAATGAGGTGAGACTGAGGGCTCACAGGAGTTGCAGGTAGGTGCTGCCCCCTAGTGACCCAATGGAGAACAACATGTAATGACATGAACGTTCTACATTTTTCCAGTTCTTGACTTCATTCATCCTCAAACTTCTTCAAGCTGGAAGAGAGTGAGATCATTTAAAGTAGAGAGTCAATAATCAGCATCTCATCACTCATTTGTTCTCTGGTGGTGACCTCACGACTCAGCAGTGTGACATCACATATTTCGCTGATGTCATCCTCAAGTGTGTCACTCAGTTCATGCAGCCTTCACTGTTTTATTTTATTATTTCCTTTCACTTTGATCTTCACAAAGACAAAGTGCATCTGGTGGAGGCTGTTTCCATGTCGCCATGACAACGTGAGGCCCCTCACCTCCTCTGTTCCTTCTGCCGGTCGGCGTCAGAAGAGCAAGATGGCTGCTTCTCCATCTGGGTGGATGAGCAGCTCCTCCCATCTCAGGCAGACGCTCCCTGGCTGCATGTCAGCAGCTCCTCAAAGCTCCTTCTGGTTTCTTTGCTCTCCTGATGCTGCGCTGGTGGATTTGTCCACCTCTCATTCTCCAGGGTTCTCAGCCTCATGTTCTCTCCCTCCTGTTCCAGCTCCTCCAAGTTTCCAGTGGAAGTTTGGCTTTTGTTTGCTACTTTGTCTTTTCTCCTCTGTTGGTGCTTTGAGTTCCTTTGTTGTTCTTTGTCTTTTCATCATTCAAGCCTCCTTTTGTTGAACGCTCCTCTCCCCCGTCTGTATTTGGGTCCTGTTCTCCTCCACTTTGGCCAAGAAGGCGGCCCAACAAGAGTCACCAGTGATGTCACAGCTCCTGGATGCCCCGCCCCTTCATCTGGTGCAGGTGGTGTGATGTCACTGAATCCCACTCAGACCAAACCAGTCAGAGATCAGTGTGTTTGTGTCAGTGATGTCATCGCTGCTGACGTCACAGCCCTCCATCCAGACACGCCAGACTGAGGTGGAGGAGGTGATGTTGGGGTTTTCAAGGTCTTCGTCATGAGTGGGAGGGGCTGAGCTGGTGAATGATCAGCTGACCAGGTCTGGGCTCAGTTCAGATGTTGAGCCACTGCTGACTGCCATTTGCCTGAGGAAGACCCAACGTTCCCCTCAAGAAATGGAGGGCGGTTTTTAGTGCAGCGTTCATTCTGGTTGGAGTTTTCCTTTCCTTTGCCCTGCACCTCTCTGGTGGGGAGGTGCTCCCTGTTGACGAGGACTCAGTGGAGAAGACTGGACCAGGACCTTCACTGGTTCAAGGAGCACCGAGGCAAAGGGAGGCCCAGACCAGCAGCCAGGGTGACCAGTTTGAAAAGCTGCTCCTCTTCCATGCTGACTTGTTGGTGTCTCCTCTTTTATTCCTGAGTGATTTTAATCTCAGCTCTCTGAACCTGAATGGAGCAGAACCAGGAAATCATTGCAGGAAATCATGGAGGAGAAATGAATGAATGAGACTTCCAGTCAAACTGAGACAAACGTCCAGGTTTGGTCATCAAAGATATCTGACATTCATCAGTAGACTGACAAAGATGCTCATTATTATTGCAGCAGATTAAACTAGAGAATAAAGAGGGTCTCACTTTGGAAAAAAATATTGCAGGATATTTTTGTTTTATCAGAGAGGCTTTAATGTCTGTCTTTGATGTCTAAACTCTGACTCTGATGTCATTGGTGGTGACTGAATTCTACCCCCTGACAGACTGAAGGCTCATATTGGTGATGCAGGTAGGTGCTGCCCCCTAGTGACCTAATGGAGAACGACATGTAATGACATGAACGTTCTCCATTTTTCCACTTGTGAGATAAAAATACCTCACAGCAAGAAGGTTCAGGGTTCCAGTCCTGGCTGGAGCACAGGATCTTTCTGTGTGGAGTCTCCATGTTCTCTCTGTTCCTGTGTGGGTTCTCTCTGGTACTCCAGCTTCCTCCCACAGTCCAAAGACATCAAGAGAGGACGAGGCTGATTGATACTCTAAATTGACTGTAGGTGTGACTGTGAGAGTGAATGGTTGTCTGTCTCTATGTGTTGGTCCAGTGATGGACTGGTGACCTGTCCAGGGTGAACCCCGCCTCTCACCTGTCGACGCTGGGATAGGCTCCACCCCCATGACCCTTAACAGGAATAAGAGGAAGAGAATGGATGGATGGATATTGGAAACGACTGCAATACCGTATATAAATATTCTAGTTCCATACATGGGAACCTGGTTCTTCTGCTCTTTAACATCCTCCAATAGGAATGGACCGTCTATGACAAAGTATCAATAAATCTATCAAGGAGGAAGAAGAATTCTGATCAAAGAATTGAAGTCAATCTGGAGATCAGTTGATCTCTGGAAGGAGGAGGAGGAGGCATCCTGTGCTTTTATCTCTCTGTTCATGTTTCCTGCTGTGTGTGTGTGTGTGTGTGTGTGTGTGTGTGTGTGTGTGTGTGTGTGTGTGTGTGTGTGTGTGTGTGTGTGTGTGTGTGTGTCCCAGCTGCAGCAGTCAGTTCAGGTTCCTTCAGTGTGACTGAGGGAGGTTTCTGTCCGATGGTTTCTCCCAGTGTGAACACAGCCTGACTGCTGATGCTGTGCCGACTCTGACAGTGGTTCAGTTTTTCTCAGTGGCTTTGTTGCTGCTCTCAGATCAGAATGAAAGTTCTCTCAACTCTGAGTTCAGCCTCCACAACATGGAGTCACTTGTTTCTCCTTCCTTTGATCAAATAGCGAACGCTTTTGGACGAGGAGGGAGGAAACCACGGCGTTTCACTGCTTTACATTTAGAATCTCACGCCAAGCCGGAGAAGCAGGTCCTGAATCAGTCACGTGGTCACTGCCGGCTGGCGAGGCTTCGGACGTCACCACATACGTCATCAATACGCGCTTCACAAAACGACAAGAAGACGCGGGAAGCTTTGAACACAACAAGGAAAGAAGGAGAAGTCCGTGAACCCCCGGCCTCGGTCTTTGTCTCCTGAAGGCTGAGTGGCGCCGGTAGAACCTCAACATGTGCGCCGTGCAGCTGCTGCGGGTGTCGGTCCAGGAGCGGATCCTCGTTCCCCTTCACTCTGGTCCCTGTGAAGAGTGAAGGGGACGAAGAGAAACCTCAGTTCCCACAGCTTCACCAGAGTCTAACTGAGGAGAACTTGAAAGAAGAGTCTCAGAGCAGCAGCCCAATTCATCCTCTGAAAACAGAAGCTGATGGAGAAGAGAGTGGAGGACCAGAACCAGCCAGCAAGGTAGATCCAGATCCACTTGTACAACCCCAGACTGAAGACCAGATGTCAGACTCTTCTGAAGCTGAGACTGAAGTCAGTGAGGATGATTGGGTCAGACCTGATAACACGGCCACCTCTGAGCACAACAAACCCTTTGGCTCAAGGAGGAATTTGCTTCAGAAACTGAGACCAGGACAGGAAGTGACCCATTGCAGCTCAAAAGAGCAAAAAGTAAAGACTGGAAGAGAATCAGAGATCATCAGGAACGTGACCTTTGGTCCTTCTGAATCTGAGACAGAAGTCAGTGAGGATGAGCTTCCCTTTAGGTGCTCAGCATGCAGTAAAGGTTTTATTGACAGAAGTAGTTTGGATAAACACATGAGATCACACACTGGGGAGAAACCGTTCACATGCTTCATTTGTGGCACACGATTTTCAGAAAATAGACATTTGAAAAGACACATGAGAACACACACTGGAGAGAAACCATTTCCCTGTTCTGTTTGTGGTACAAGATTTTCAGAACAAGGATATCTTAAAAACCACATGAGAATGCACACTGGGGAGAAACCATTCCCCTGCTCCATTTGTGGCAAAACATTCTCAGTTAAGGGTCAGGTGACAAGACACATGAGAACACACACTGGGGAGAAACCATTCCCCTGCTCAGTTTGTGGCAAAAGCTGGTCAGAAAAAGGAAATCTGAAAAAACACATGAGAATGCACACTGGAGAGAAACCATTTGTCATGACGTAGCTTTTAAGTGTAATGGAGGTGTAAGGAAGAGATGGTGGCTGCTGAAACAAAAATGCCACTGATATGCGGCGGATCGGTTGCGTCTCAGGTGTATCAGGACTGGGACTGTAGTTGGTCCACAGCTTTTAACTGTCCTTGTAAACTTGTCTTTTTAATAAACTTTACACTTTTACAAATCTATGCCATATTTCCTTTGACAACTGCTTCTGTGAAGAGATCCTTTTCAAAGCTGAAAATGATCAAAGCAAACAAGAAGTCGGTCAGATGTGTTTTACTATTTTGAGTGGATGTTATTGGTATGATTGGTCTGTTTATCCACTGCCTCAGTACAAGGTCGAGGGTGTGCTTCAGGCAGTGGGTGGGCTTATTTTACACTCTTGAGAGAAGCTAATTGAGTCTAACAATGAAATAAATGCAGAGCATTCTCAGCCTCTCCATGAATATTGAAGTCAGCAAACATAATTCTCTTGTCTATTTTAGGACTGGATTAACCAACAAAACTTATTTAACAAAACCTCCCATCAGGCGATGCGTCGCGGCACCTGCATCCGCCCGCTTGGCGAGAGTGCCGCTAATGTAAACAGTTCAGCTTGTAGGCTGGCAGGAAAGATGAAACGGAGCTCGCTGAACAGGGATTTAAAAAGAGCGAGAACTGAGAGTCAGCAGGGCAGCTCCACAACCGAGTCGCCCTCTACAAGCAGCTCCGTCTCCTCCGACACCCGGGCGACGTCTCACACCGTCAGGAGAGATGTTGCTGCTGACGTCACAGAGCCCGAAGACGGACGTACAGCTACCCTGTAGATGAACTTCTTCTTCTACTCCTTCTCCTACTATGTGGTTTAATGGCATGTTCGGAGCAGTACCGCCGACGAACTTCGATCGGCAATCGTCTTGTCGAGCCTTACACTCGTGACGTATTTAAGGTAGGAAAAAATATTGAGAGTGAGAAAACATCCAAAGCGAGCGAGCGTGTAAGTCAGAAGAGAGAGCGAGCAGCGCCACCGCTTCCACAACTGCGCTCTGTCACAATTTACACGCTCGAGACAAAAACTTTAATTGCCAAAAGATTATTTTTGACCTCTCAATTTTATGTTTTTTATGCCCTCAGTTCCTGATCCTGTGCTCGATTAGTTTGTGTTTGCGCTCTCATGATTATGACAGCTACATGACACCATAAAGGAGACTCAGCGGCTGGAGTCCCGGTGCTGAGAGCGCTGCTCACCGAGCGGCTGGCGGCGGCCGCGGAGCAGATCGTGGCTCTGCTGGAGGAAACCGTGGCGGAGTACGAGCGGGAGAACCGCCGGCAGAGGTTGCTGCTCGATGCCGTGCTGAAGCCCCGAGTCAGGCTGGACAGAGCAGGTGAGTCCCCCCAGGGACCTGCTGGGCCCCGAATTCAGTCCAGGAAGTGGAGCTGCAGAGGCCCTCAGAGAGCATTTTAGGGGATTTTAGGTGTAAAAAGCCATTTCCGGGTTGTGTGTGAACGTCTGAAAGGTAAAATGTAAAAATTCAAAGGTCAAAATCAAAGGGTAAACTAGTTTTTCTGTGGATTGTTGTCCAGCCTTCTTTTGTAGTTTTTACCCTGTCCTGTTCAGCAGCAGCATCCATGTTCCTGGTGCCATGTTGGACTGAAGCAGTTCTACTCTGCTAAGGAGGAACCTGATAAACTCCTCCTATCACCATCTGTGTTGAACTTTATTAGGAATGGTGTTGGTTCATTGATGAAGCTACCGGACTGAGGCTCAGGAGAGGACAGGAAGAGAGAGCAGGGAGAGGACCGGATGAGAGAGCAGGGAGAGGACAGGAAGAGAGAGCAGGGACAGGACAGGGAGGACAAGGGGGGGACAACAATAGGAGAAAAACAAACAAACAAAAACTGTAACAACAATAACAGAGATTTATTGAGAGTTCGATCGGAAATTCTACTGGTCACCAAGTGACGAAATATAAAAATAGACCAGAGAGAGAGAGAGAGAGTAGAGCCAGCAGGTATTTCTTCTCAGAGTATTACAGTTCTACAACACAGAACAACAGAAGTTATCAGTCGAGAAAAACTCTCACTGACCCGTCTTTGTAGCCAGAGAGGCGTGTATTTTGAGACCAGGTGTGTGTGTGTGTGTGTGTGTGTGTGTGTGTGTGTGTGTGTGTGTGTGTGTGTGTGTGTGTGTGTGTGTGTGCGCGTGCGTGCTACGGTTTGTCTTGGATGCGGTGGGTAGCTGACTGTAGCTGATGTGGGGGACCAGAACATCACACCCCCAGTCCAGGATAGCAGGCAGGTCAGCGGGCACCCAGAAACCCCCTGAACACAGGAAGCCCCCCCAGGCCACTGGCCCAACCCATGTCAGGACCCGCAGGAAAGCATAGGAGCAGCAACCCCCGCCCGGAGGGAGCCCACAGAGAGACGGGGCAGAGAGATGACCCCGGGCCCACCGGAAATGAACATTCTGACTAGCAGATGTGATCATGAATGGACAAAACCATTCAGCAGAGGGGACCGTGACCTTTGACCTGGGTGACCCAACGTTGATCCAAGCATCTGAAGCCAGTGTTTCTATTCCCAGTTTGCTGACTGGTCCTCAGTAGCAGGACGTCTCTTTTCATTGAGTTGATTTCTGTTTCTGTCTGTTGCTCCGCTGTTTCAGAGTCAAATGAAGAGATTTCTGATGTTGCTGTTTGTGTCCTCCAGATGTGGAGCAGCTGCTGGTGATTAAAGAAGAGGTTCCCCCTGAGCTGCAGGACCCAGAGCCCCCCCACATTAAAGAGGAGAGGGAGGAGCTCTGGACCAGTGAGGAGGGAGGGCAGCTTCAAGGGCAGGAGGAGGCTGATATCACCACGTTCCCCTTCACTCTGGTTCCTGTGAAGAGTGAAGGGGACAAAGAGAAACCTCAGTTCCCACAGCTTCACCAGAGTCTAACTGAGGAGAACTTGAAAGAAGAGTCTCTGAGCAGCAGCCCAATTCATCCTCTGAAAACAGAAGCTGATGGAGAAGAGTGTGGAGGACCAGAACCAGAACCAGAACCAGCCAGCAAGGTAGATCCAGATCCACTTGTACAACCCCAGACTGATGACCAGATGTCAGACTCTTCTGAAGCTGAGACTGAAGTCAGTAAGGATTTCAGATTCAGATTGATTGATCAGATTTTATTTATCCCCGAGGGGCAATTAAAGTACAGTACAACTGAGCAGCATGACATTAAAAAACAATAGAAAAAAAAACAGGGACATGACAGTGGGAATAAATAAGAGAATAAAAATAAGATTAAAGATAAAATACAATAAGTATACTACATACACTATGTACACAATGTAGAATGAAGAGTAAGGTGACTGGAGTGAGTGAATAAAGTGCAGACAATGTAAACAGTATAAACAGTGTAACAGTGAAGACAGGATATTGAGTAGTCCGGGGAGAGTATGTAGGTGTGTGTGTGTAGGGTGTTGGTGTGGGGAAGGTGTTAGCAGCTGGAGTTAAAGAGAAGAATGGCTTTGGGGAGAATGGAGGCTTTCTTCCTCTCAGTTCTGCAGGCCACACAGCGGAGGCGTCGCCCAGAGGGGAGCCATTCAAATGCAGAGTGGAGTATGTGTGAGGGGTCTTTGATGATCTTGGCTGCCTGTCTCAGGGCCTGTTGGCTGTAAACGTGTGAAAGAGTTCTGACATGAGCGTCCCTTTAGGTGCTCAGCATGCACTAAAGGTTATAGTTACAAAAATAGTTTGGATAAACACATGAGAACAAACACTGGGGAGAAACCGTTCTCATGCTCAGGTTGTGGCAAAACATTCTCACTTAAAGGACATCTGAAAACACACATGTGCATTCGCACTGGGGAGAAAATAGGCCCCTGCCCTGTCAGTGGCAAAAGGTTCTCAGAAAAAGGACAACTAACAAGACACATGAGAACGCACACAGGGGAGAAATCTTCATGATTTAAAAAGCTGTTTGAAAGACGAAAATCATGACCTTCAAGCGAAGGTCCAGCAAACGTCTGAAGAGCAAACAGACTCTCCCCTACGTCCAGCCAGAGAAGAGCAGACAGACTCTCCCCTACGTCCAGCCAGAGAAGAGCATGCAGACTCTCCCCTACGTCCAGCCAGAGAAGAGCAAGCAGACTCTCCCCTACGTCCAGCCAGAGAAGAGCAAGCAGACTCTCCCCTACGTCCAGCCAGAGAAGAGCAAGCAGACTCTCCCCTACGTCCAGCCAGAGAAGAGCAAGCAGACTCTCCCCTACGTCCAGCCAGAGAAGAGCAAGCAGACTCTCCCCTACGTCCAGCCAGAGAAGAGCAAGCAGACTCTCCCCTACGTCCAGCCAGAGAAGAGCAGACAGACTCTCCCCTACGTCCAGCCAGAGAAGAGCAAACAGACTCTCCCCTACGTCCAGTCAGAGAAGAGCAAGCAGACTCTCCCCTACGTCCAGCCAGAGAAGAGCAAGCAGACTCTCCCCTACGTCCAGCCAGAGAAGAGCAAGCAGACTCTCCCCTACGTCCAGCCAGAGAAGAGCAAGCAGACTCTCCCATACGTCCAGCCAGAGAACAGCAAACAGACTCTCCCCTACGTCCAGCCAGAGAAGAGCAAGCAGACGCTCTCACATGTTCTTCTGCAGAGGAGCGATGGGATTCTGCTGCATGTCCTGCAACTGAAAAGCAGAATGATGGGGGCACCCTGGAGACTGGACCTGCTAGGGGGCACACCAGAGGTCTACTGAGCCGTGTGACATCTGGTGTAGAAGATGCTCTTTTCATGTTCATAGTTTTTTCTTTGTGTCATTTTCCTCAACTTTGTTTTCTTTGTTTGTTATATATGATGATACCTTGATCACCACAGCAGTTGATCCCAGCTTGATTAGCTGAGTGCTTTGCAGTCTAAAGCACTTTAGTGACACCTGTGGGGTCCCTTATCCTCCCTGACCACAGGGATTCAGCCTCACTGAAGGAGAGTGAACCTTCCAGGTTGCAGCTCCTAGACTCTGGAATGCTCTCCCACTGGACATGAGGACGCTGTGGACACCTTTAGAAAGAAGCTAAAGACCCATTTGTTTAGTAATATTATTGTTCATGATGGAATCGTCCCTCCTTACCTGCCCACACAGGTCAAGAGGTCAAATGATTCCCTGTTTAAAACAGCTCTTCATCACATGGATGTGCATCCCAACAGTCAGAGCTCACCGATGCTCCTATTCCTCCAGTGGGAGGCACTACGAGTGACTGATGAGGGTCAGGGGGGTCAGGCTAGTCCAGATAGTGGGTCTGTATGAGGATGTTAGGGAGGGATAAGGTAGTGGCAGAGTTCAGGCTGTAGTTGTGCTCCAACAGTTGAGACAGGGCAGGACAAAAAATGACCTCCTGATGGCATTAGGAGTGATTCTTACAAGAACCAATCAATAAAAGTGGGTGGTGACCTGCTCATGTGACGCTTGTGTTGATGATTACTGCGTCTCCTCCATGCTCATTTATCATGAATGAATCCCTCTGAGTAAAACACCTGATGACTCCTGAGTTGTTTCAAAAATGTGTGTGTGTGTGTGTGTGTATATGTGTGTGTGTGTGTGTGTGTGTGTGTGTGTGTGCAATAACTACAAGTTATCTATGTATAAATCAAACAATTATTCATCAGTTGGATACATTGAGAGTGGAAGTTCAGGTTTCCTGTAATTCAGTTTGCAGACAACACAGAAAACTGCCCCTGACCCCTCCCCTCATTCTGGAGGCTTTAACATGAAAATGAAAATGCTGACAGACACAAATGCAAATCAGGGTATCTGACCAGAGGTGACATATCTTTTAATGCTTTTCTTGTTATATTTGTTATATATGTTCTGTATGGTTATATTTGTTATGGTTGTTATGGAGTTTATGGTTATTATCTCTGTTTCTTGTGTCTTTGTCTTTGCTGTCCTCCCCTTCGTCCGTCCTGGATTTTTGACCTTGGCTGCAGGAAGCCTGTGACCTCAACTCCTTTTTCTGTGTTGCTGAACGTAGAGCCTTGCTTCATTGTGCTAGCTAAAGTGTGATCCTCCCTGCTAATTCCTTATTTCATTGACTAATTACCCACCAAAAATTAATACCTAACTGCTTTATTTGGCTGAAGTTTAAAAGACCATCATTCTGGTAGCAACAGTCTTTCTGCCTTGTAAACACGCTAAGCTAACGATAGCTTCTCCCTCTTGTTCTCCTCTCTCCTGCTCAGAGTGCCACATGTTTTGTTCCTCCTCTGCCTCCTTTAGTGATACTGATAAGTGTGTTAAATGTAGTTTTCTTGTTGTGTTGGAGGTGAGGCTTAGCGATGTTGAATTGGACCTGCAGCGGCTCTGCACCAAAAGCTGCGAGAGCTAGCCAGCCCTCACTAGCTGGTGCAGACCAACTTAGCTTAGCTCCTAGCTTAGGCCCAACTAGCGCTCCCCCAGAAGCTCCCAAGCATCTGGGAGAGCGCCACGAAAAATTGGGCCTGAGCTAGGATGTGCTTGCTCATGAAGAATTGTTGGGTGTAAATTCATTTAAGGAGTGTTGAACTGGACCTGTTCTACTTGTAAAGTGTAACTTTTGTTATTTGGTGCTTTACAGGGTGATGACTTGACTTCATTGCAGCTTTGACCTGAGCAGGTGTTCATCCACATCTCAGTAACAGGGGACACTTTATCACACCAGTGGACAAACATCAGCATTCATCACCCAGCAGCTACTCTGATCAACAGAACAAGTTAAAGTATTCTGGAGAATGAGGGCATCGATCCCTCTACCTCTCACATGCTAAGCGAGCGCTCTACCATTTGAGCTAATTCCCCTGTTAAGGAGCACAGCAGATGATGCAGCTTGACCTTCACCATTGTTGAATGAGCGTCACCAGTTGAAGCTTCTCTGGTTGACCAATGTAATGGAGACCAAGGGTTCCATGACATGAATGATTAATTGAAGGTAGCATTTGTCTTGGTATTAACAGTTTATGTAAATTAGAGGCACACACACATGTTAATGGTCAGGTTTATTGAATCAGCAAACAAGTGAAACATTTTCTATGCCATGTGTGCCAGGGAGGGACCTGGGAAGCACAGGGGGACCGGCCATCCTGCCTGTGGAAAATGAAGACCCCAGTGTCAGTCAGTGGGAATCACTGTGCAAGGCCTGGTATTTTGTGTTGATCAAGTTTGTCGATCGAAGCGAAGTAAAATCTGGTCAACTGGACTTAAGTTTATCTTGAAGACGTTTCACCTCTCATCCGAGAGGCTTCTTCAGTTCTAGTGAAGAGTGTGGAAACTCCAGCTTATAAACCTATATGGGAGTGGTCAGTGCTATTGTGGTGGAAACGACCCTCCCGAGACTCACCTGGCCTCCCCAAACGACAGTCGTTGTGAGGTGTCAGGGAGTTTCAGGGGTGGTCGTTAGGGAGTTTCACCGACCACTCAGATGCTAATGGGCTGTGCTGGCATCAGCCGTTCCACATGGGTCTTTCAGCTGAGCTCTTTGGGGAAGTTTTGAAAGGACTTGGTTGTAAATAGGTGAAAGGAAATGTCACAACCAATTAATATTTATATTTATTTATTTGCTGAGTGGAAACAGCAACCTGTCAGGAAACATTAGTCAGATCAAAGCCAAGATTAAAGCAAGAGCCTCCAGATCAAAGTCAGAATTGATGATGATGTCATCAGGGCTTCGATAGTGTATTTATTTGTAGCTAGAATTCTGTCTTTGATGTCAGGAGGACATGAAAGAAACCCAATTGAGGAAAGCAGAGGAGAACATTCAGCTTCATTAGAAACACTCAAACTGTTCAACAGGAGAATTTGTTTGAAACAGTTTACAACACTGAGTGACAGGATTGAAGAGGGAAGGTTTTGGTATTTTCAGTTTAATTCTAACTTAAAACTGGGCATGAACATTTTTAGTCGTTCATATTCTAACATACAGAGGAAGTCATGACATTCCCTTTTTTTTTAACCTGTCCTGTTCAGGAAATGGAAATGGAAATTTAGCTGCTATGTTGAATCAGAAAAACCTTTTGAAGTCTACTTTTGCTTCATTCAGAAAGTGGACTGTTGTTAACTCTCACAATGGTTGGTGATTGTGGAGGAAGACAAAATCCTTATGAACCTCTTTTTAAGAGACACACATTTCTGAAGACACTGGTTCATTTTATTTTTCTTCTTTTAGCAGAGGATGGTTTCGATCCATCGACCTCTGGGTTCTGGACACAGCACGCTTCTTCTGCGCCACTCTGCGCTACCACTGACTGAACACTCCTTGATTTAGGAGAGCATTCTCTGTCTTTGTCTCTGCCCTGCTCTCCTGCTCTCTTTCCCCTCATTTAGTCCTTGACATGATCCATGCTCTACAGCTCTGCGGGTGGAATGAAGACCTGCGTCTGCTCTGCCCGTGCCGTCCTTCGTCTCAACCTAAATTGTTTGACCCACCTTTATAATGATCGGACTCGCTCCCGCTGAGCACGCCAGACGCTGCAGACAACACAACCAAACTGGCCCTGATCAGGATTTGACAGGCCGAACTCGCGCCGAAATCTTTACAAAAAATCCATTTTTGTCACCCACTTCAAGATGGGTGGGAACATGCCCTAAAAACACCAAGAATAATATCCACCACCTTCTGAACGGGGCCTGGCTCGTCTCCTGCATCAGGGGCCGCCGCAGTCGCGCCTCAGCTGTTCAACAGCTGTTCACCGCAACACTCAATGAGACAAAGATATAGAAGCTCAAGCTGCTGTTGCGGAAGCCGTGATCGTATAGTGGTCAGTACTCTGCGTTGTGGCCACAGCAACCCTGGTTCGAATCCGGGTCATGGCAGCATGAGACAAATTTCTTTGTGTGTATTGATGGACACAAGCCAAGCAGAAATTTCCCACAATGCAATAGGGCAGTGTTTGGTCAGTGTTGAGCAGGCGTCAGTCTGACAACAATGTCATATTATTGTGTCATCACTTGACCAGACCCAAAAGTAGACTCAGGTATCAGTTTCTTCTCAATGCTAACGTCTGCTAGCTTAGTCTGCTACTTTGATGGCTCTGCCTGCTCAAAGGTCCAGACCCCTGGATGTGGTGGTTCCTACCTGAACGTAGATTCTGTCAGCTCATGTTGTTAAATCAACTCACCAGGAACACCAGTAGATTTCAATGGACTGACAATGAGTCTCATTGAATGGTAAACATGTCAAATATGAAGTCATCACCTGAGGAGGTCTGCTGCTGGAATGAAGCTCCAGATATTCACAAGATATTCTAGATCTTAAGATAAAGCATTTTTATATTTGATTTATTGTTCATTAGCCTGCTTCATGTGGTGTGATTTTATGTGTCCTATATCAATAGAACTTTGTAAACGATCGTCCCTCAGGATGTAGAATGATGTCAAAAAGTCTTCTCTCAGCTCTCCTGTCCTCTGAACAGAGGAGTCTCTGCTGAGGTCGTCCCTGTCAGAGTCCTGACGTCTATTAAGTCTTCTGTTTCTCGTTATGGTGAAAAGTTGAACAGCTACAAGAAAACAACACAGTTTTGTTTTTTTTTTTTTTATTGGACGGGCACACAGAGCGGTGCTGCTGCTGTGCTGACAGGAATGGTCACCATGGCAACAACTCAGCAGCAGGAAGCAGGAAGTGCTGTGAGCAGTCTGAGTAGTACGTCTGAATGAATGCAGACTATTGAGATTTATTGAGAATTGTGCTGAACTTCAGTGAACTTTTTGAGTGTGAACTGTTTAGTACAGCATTTCAGACACACAGAGAGACTCAGGCAGACAGAAGATGAGGGGAAGGGAAGTACCCTGAAAATGAGAGGAGAGGTTCAACATCAAACTAAAACAGGAAGCACAGGACACAAATGGGATATCAAAATAAAAGACCAACTCTGAGACATGACCCCCCAGTTCCTGCTGCTTCCAGCTCTTTATATCGAGCCCCTCCTACAGTGGTTCAGAGACCACAAATATTAAAGGTGTCCACATAAATGGAGAAGAACACAAGGTGGCGCTGGACGCTGATGATGTTTTAACATATTGAAGTGAGCCCCCTAACACAGGACCTGCATTAATAAAACTCTTTGAAACACTGGGAAGCTCTGCTGGATATAAATTCTCCATTCTAAAACACAGGTTCTGACCTTTAATCACTGACCTCCAGAACTCATGGAGGAGAACCTCCACTTGGATTGGAGCCAGAACTCCTTGAAGATGGTAGAAGAAGATGGAACTCCATTTCCTGTCTGAGTCTGAGTCTCAGGATTGATAGAGGAAAACTAAATGTCCTACCACAAAATCTCTTTCTAGTTCCAGGACCAACTGGAGAAACTGCCTTTAAACCTTTTCTGAATTGAACAAAATGCTTTCCAGATTTATCTGCAGGGGAAGAAACCCAGGCTCAAGTTTACACCACGACATGAATGAGCCCCAGTTCCTGCTGGACTGGCCCATCAAAACCTGGAAAAATGCACGTGTGTGTTTAGATGCAAAGGAAGCAAAGAAGTGTTGTGCTCCTCTCCAGTGCTCTGGTGTTGTTGTGTTCTTCTCAGCTCCATCATGAAGACCTGCTGGCACTGGGCGCTGGTGGAAGTTTGCAGCTCTCACTGGAAAGTCCTCAGGCTCCTCCCACTCTGAAGCAGGCAGTTGGTCCCAGCCAGCCCACACTTTCACTCTCTGGTGTAGGAGTGAAGAACAAAATCAGAATCAAGAACCATCACTTCAGGTGTGAAAGCTTCTGTTTATGAAGTTTGAACTGAGCCAGGAGTTGAACCTAGAATCTTCTGACCCAAAGTCAGACACGTTGTCCATTGCATCACCAGCCCTACAGAGGGGAGGGGCTTATACAAAAAAAGTCATCACGTTCATTTGTTTGACAGAAAATGTCAATGATATGGTGGCATTTTCTGTTTTTGTGCTGTCTGCTTTTCTAAATATCAGGTTTAGATCATCAAATTAACACTGGAACAAAACAGAATACAGTAATTAATAAAAGGTGATCAACTTTTTTAAGATAACATTTATTATTTAACATGAAACGACTGACTTTTTTAAGAAGAAAAAAAGAAAGAGAACCTGCATCATCCCAGCCATGAAGACCTCAACATGGTTGAAGAGAAAGTCTTGTTTGTGGATTCTTGTGTTTTGCAGCATCCTTGATGAGTCTGCATAGAAACATTGGTGTTGTGGACCAACATCCACCAGGAGTGGAGCTCAACCAAGAAGAGCAAGAGGAGAATGTTTGTGGAGGAGCTGGGAAGTTCCCTGGTCAAGCCACACACTGAGGGAAGGGAACGGACGCCCCGAGACCCAGACGCTGCAGCCTTGCTCAGACACCTGCAGAGCTCAGCAGCACTCCATCCATGCCATCAGCAACACAGAGAGCATCCACACCAGCGTCCTCCTCAGCAGCCCTGCCTCAACACCAACCAGAACAGCCACAGCCACAACCCCCTCAGGACCTGGTTCCAGAAGAAAGAGGGTCAGGACTGCCCAAGCAGTCGGGACAGCAGGACGGACGGAAGGTGCTTCAACTGCAGGGAACATCTCTGCAGAGAACACACAGAAGTGTCACACATGCATCTGAACACACACACACATACACACACACACACACACACACAGGCACACACACACACACGCACACACACACACACAGGCATACACACACAGGCGCGCACACACACACACACACACACACACACACAGGCATGTCTTGCACACAGAGACTTTTCCTCTGTTTTTGTTTTTTACTGGTTTTGAACCAGTAACTGGTTTCTGTTGGTTTGGTTTGCTTGACTGGTTGTTGTTTGTTGACCTTCCAAATCCATATTTTGGGTTCTGGCTTGTTCTGCTTTTCATTTTGTGTTTGTATCAAAGTTCTGTTGATGAAAAAGAGACTTTTTTCTCTTTTTCTTGAAGTAAATTTATGAGGGTCTAAACTGACCATAACACCATGGATGTTCCAATAGTTAATTATATTAAAATGAATACTAAATCAAACAGATTTATTTCAGAGGTCTGTTAATACCCCTCCATTTATTGATGTGAGTTTCTTGAGGTTCATTTGACCATTTTTTAATTGAAATCCAATCCTCTAACTGACCGTTACCATAGAGATGGGAACAGGAAGCTGACACAAGAGGAAGGTTCCAGCTCTGAAAAAGGAGTTTGATCAAAATCTTGAACTGCCAGTAGAAATATCCTTTTGTATGTTGACCTTTGTTGACAGAAGTCACTTTAGCTTGGCAGTGAAAAGAACGGCTGCTAGCTTGACAAAGAACTGCACAAACCAGGTTCAAGCTGGACTTTGGACCCTGGTATCTGCAACGACTCCATCAACTCCTAATCTAGCAGCTCTGCTGGGTCCAACTATTTTACAGAACATTTGACAGACCTGTGGAGCAGTGAGGACACACAAGAGTGGACCTTTGCTATCTGGGTGTCCTCCAGTCACATGACCTGAGTCATCCAGTGATGTCACTTGGCAGGACTGTCATTGCCATCTCATGATTCACCAGGACCGCCTTCTTCCACCTGCAGTATCGCTAAGATTAGGAAGATCCTTTCCCAGAGTGATGCTGAAAAACTGGTCCATACATTCATCACTTCTAGGCTGGACTACTGCAACTGTCTCCTGTCAGGATGTCCTAAATCCTCTCTAAAGAGTCTCCAGCTGGTCCAGAATGCTGCAGCCAGGGTTCTGACAGGAGTTAGAAGAGAGAACATATCTCTCCACTTTAGCTTCTGTCCTTCCTGTAGGATCTAGAATCCACTTCAAAGTCCTTCTGCTGACTCATCAGGCTCTCAGTGATGAAGCTCCATCCTCTCTGACAGAACTCATTGGTCCCTCCTGTCCTACCAGAGCACTCCGCTCCCAGAATGCAGGTCTCTGCATGGTTCCTTCACTTCTCTCTCTTTTATTGTGCTGACACTTTCAAAATTGGATGCTGTTTTTGTCGTCTGCCCCTGAAGCCACTAAATAAACAGTATTTTAAAAACAGGACATGGACAGAGCAGCCACTCACTACCGCTCAGAAGTGATTTCACCCTCTTCTTCAGTGGTGTCCTTTATTTGTACTACTTTCTACACTGGAGCTTCACACTGAAGACATCAAATATATCAATCAAGATACATGGAGTCATGGAGCAGAGCCAAGAATTGTTAAGAACTGGAAACAGGTTTGATATTCTAGGTTCTAAACTGAATTCTGGCGAGTGTGTGAGAGCCTTCTAGGCTGGGCTAGAAAACCCACCTCAACCTTGTGTCTCCAGAGGAGAAACCCCAAGCCTGTGTTGAAGCAGCAGGTAGAGCCATCAGTTCACCACCATGAAGCCCCACTTTGTCAAGGACCCTGCACATTGGAGACCTTAGGTTCCACCGCCGTGGCTTTGTGGACACAGAGAAGGAGAAGGGACGGTCTCTCCATGCAGGGATCCATGAGCCACATGGAGGCCTCTCCTCTCCTCTCTCCTCCCCTCTTCTCTCCTCTCTCCTCCCCTCTCCTCTCCTCTCTCCTCTCTCTCTTCTCTCCTCTCCTCTCCTCTCTCTAGCGCCCAAATCAGGTCAAAGCAGAACAGGTGTGGGAAGGCCTCAGTCAAGGTCAAAGGTCACTGGAGATCGCTCAAAATGATGCGATGGTGTGAGAGTTGCTTAAAACCTAATAAATGATGCCACAGTGATGTAGTGAGAGTTGCTAAAAATCTCAAAATGATGCTCCAGTGATGTAATGAGAGTTGCTACGAACCTAAGAAACGATGCTACAGTGACGGAATGAGAGTTTCTACAAATGTCAAAATGATGCTAGAGTGATGTAATGAGAGTTGCTACAAACCTAAGAAATGATGCTACAGTGATGTGGTGAGAGTTGATAGTAATTTCAAAATCATGCTAAAGTGATGTAATGAGAGTTGCTACTTACCAGATAAATGATGCTACAGTGATGAGGTGAGAGTTGCTACGAACCTCAAAATGATGCTACAGTGATGTAGTGAGAGTTGATACTAATCTCAAAATGATACTGACAGTGATGTGGTGAGAGTTGCTACAAACCTCAAAATGATGCTACAGTGATGTCATTGGAGTTGCTACAAATGTCAAAATGATGCTACAGTGATGTAATGAGAGTTGCACCAAACCTAATAAGTGATGCGACAGTGATGTAGTGAGAGTTGCTCCTAACCTCAAAATGATGCTGAAAGTGATTTAGTGAGAGTTGCTTAAAACCTCAAAACGATGTAAAAGTGATGTCATAAGAATTGCTCTTAACCTAAGAATTGATGCTCCAGTGATGTGTTGAGAGTTGCTAAAAACCTCAAAATGATGCTACGGTGATGTCGTGAGAGTTGCGACTATCCTTAGAAAGATGCTACAGTGATGTGGTGAGAGTTGTTACGAACCTCAAAATGATGCTACAGTGATGTAGTGAGAGTTGCTACGAATCTAGAAATGATGCTACAGTAATGTCGCGAGAGTTGCTACTATCTTCACAATGATGCGACAGTGATGTAGTGAGAGTTGCTACGACCCTCAGAATAATGCTACAGTAATGAAGTGAGAGTTGCTACGAACCTAAGAAACGATGCTACAGTGACGGAATGAGAGTTTCTACAAATGTCAAAATGATGCTAGAGTGATGTAATGAGAGTTGCTACAAACCTAAGAAATGATGCTACAGTGATGTAGTGAGAGTTGCTACGAAGCTAAAAATGATCCTGACACCAATGTGATAATTGCTATGAAGCTCATAATGAAGCTACAGTGACGTATTGAGAGTTTCTTCAAACCTCAAAATGATGCTACAGTCATTTAGTGAGAGTTGCTACTAACCTCAAAATGATGCTGAAAGTGATGTAGTGAGAGTTGCTTAAAACTTCAAAACGATGCTACAGTGATGTCATAAGAATTGCTACTAACCTAAGAAATGATGCTCCAGTGATGTGGTGAGAGTTGCTAAAAAAATGAAAATGATGCGACAGTGATGAAGTGAGAGTTGCTACGAATCTCAAAATGATGCTGACAGTGATGTGGTGAGAGTTGCTACGATTCTCAAAATGATGCTGCAGTGATGTTATGAGAGTTGCTACTAACCTAAGAAATGATGCGACAGTGATGTAGTGAAAGTTGCTACGATGCTCAAAATGATGCTTACAGTAATCTAGTGAGAGTTGCTACGAACCTCAAAATGATGCTACAGTGATGTAATGGGAGTTGCTACTAACTTTAGAAATGATGCTACAGTGATGTGGTGAGAGTTGCGACAAATGTCAAAATGATGCTACAGTGATGTAATGAGAGTTGCTACTAACCTAAGAAATGATGCGACAGTGATGTAGTGAAAGTTGCTGCGATGCTCAAAATGATGCTACAGTGATGTAGTGAGAGTTGCTACTAACCTAAGAAATGATGCGACAGTGATGTAATGAGAGTTGCTACTAACCTAGGAAATGATGTTACAGTGATGTGGTGAGAGTTGATAGGAATTTCAAAATCATGCCAAAGTGATGTAATGAGAGTTGCTACTAACCTAAGAAATGATGCTGCAGTGATGTAATTAGAGGTGCTACTTACCTAAGAAATGATGCTGCAGTGATGTGGTGAGAGTTGCTACTATCCTCAAAATGATGTGACAGAGATGTAATGAGAGTTGCTAATATCCTCAAAATGATGCGACAGTGAAGTAGTGAGAGTTGCTACTAACCTAAGAAATGATGCTACAGTGATGTAATGAGTTGCTACAAACCTAAGAAATGATGTTCCAGTGATGTGGTGAGAGATGATAGTAAGTTTAAAATCATGGTAAAGTGATGTAATGAGAGTTGCTACTTACCTAAGAAATGATACTGCAGTGATGTAGTGAGAGTTGCTCTGAAACTCAAAATGATGCCTCAGTAATGTCGTGAGAGTTGCTACTATCCTCAAAATGATGCGACAGTGATGTAGTGAGAGTTGCTACAAACCTAAGAAATGATGCTACAGTGACGGAATGAGAGTTTCTACAAATGTCAAAATGATGCTAGAGTGATGTAATGAGAGTTGCTACAAACCCAAGAAATGATGCCACAGTGATGTAGTTAGAGTTGCTACTAACCTAAGAAATGATGCCACAGTAATGTTGTGAGAGTTGCTGAAAACCTCAAAATAATGCAACAGTAATGTCGTGAGAGTTGCTAGGAACTTAAGAAATGATGTTACAGTGATGTCATGAGAGTTGCTTCTAACCGAAGAAATGATGCTACAGTGATGTGGTGAGAGTTGCTACGATGCTTAAAATGATGCTTACAGTAATGTAGTGAGAGTTGCTACGAACCTCAAAATGATGCCACAGTGATGTCAGGGGAGTTGCGACTAACCTAAGAATTGATGCTCCAGTGATGTGTTGAGAGTTGCTAAAAACCTCAAAATGATGCTACAGTAATGTCGTGAGAGTTGCTACGAATCTAAAATGATGCTACAGTTATGTAATGAGAGTTGCTACGAACCTCAAAATGATGCTACAGTTATGTAATGGGAGTTGCTACTAACCTAAGAAATGATGCTACAGTGATGTAATGGGAGTTGCGACAAATGTCAAAATGATACTAAAGTGATGTAATGAGAGTTGCTACTTCCTTAAGAAATGATGCAAAAGTGATGTAATGAGAGTTGCTTAAAACCTCAAAATGATGCTAACGTCATTTAGTGAGAGTTGCTACTAACCTCAAAATGATGCTGAAAGTGATTTAGTGAGAGTTGCTTCAGACCTCAAAACGATGGTAGAGTAATGTCGTGAGAGTTGCTACTATCCTTAGAAAGATGCAACAGTGATGTAATGAGAGTTGCTACTAACCTATGAATTAATGCTACAGTGATGTAGTGAGAGTTGCTACGAATCTAGAAATGATGCTAATCTAATGTCGTGAGAGTTGCTACTATCCTCACAATGATGCTCCAGTAATGTCGTGAAAGTTGCTACGATCCTCAAAATGATGCTGCAGTGATGTTATGAGAGTTTCTTCGATGCTCAAAATGATGATTACATTAATCTCGTGAGAGATGCTACGAACCTCAAAATGATGCTACAGTTATGTAATGGGAGTTGCTACTAACCTAAGAAATGATGCTACAGTGATGTAGTGAGGGTTGCTACGAACCTCAAAATGATGCTACAGTGATGTAATGGGAGTTGCGACAAATGTAAAAATGATACGAAAGTGATGTAATGAGAGTTGCTACTTCCTTAAGAAATGATGCAAAAGTGATGTAATGAGAGTTGCTACTAACCTAAGAAATGATGCGACAGTGATGTAGTGAGAGTTGCTACGATGCTCAAAATGATGCTACAGTAACGTAGTGAGAGTTGCTAATATCCTCAAAATGATGCTACACTGATGTAATTAGAGTTGCTACTTACCTAAGAAATGATGCTGCAGTGATGTGGGGAGAGTTGATAGTAAGTTTAAAATGATGCTAAAGTGATGTAATGAGAGTTGCTACTTACCTAAGAAACGATACTGCAGTGATGTCGTGAGAGTTGCTCCGAAACTCAAAATGATGCCACAGTAATGTCGTGAGAGTTGCTACTATCCTCAAAATGATGCGACAGTGATGTAATGAGAGTTGCTACTAATCTCAAAATGATGCTTGAGTGATGTAATGAGATTTGCCACAAACCTAAGAAATGATGCTACAGTGATGTGGGGAGAGTTGATAGTAATTTCAAAATCATGCTAAAGTGATGTAATGAGAGTTGCTACTGACCAAATGAATGATGCTACAGTGATGAGGTGAGAGTTGCTACGAACCTCAAAATGATGCTACAGTGACGGAATGAGAGTTGCTACTAATCTCAAAATGATGCTTGAGTGATGTAATGAGATTTGCCACAAACCTAAGAAATGATGCGACAGTGATGTGGGGAGAGTTGATAGTAATTTCAAAATCATGCTAAAGTGATGTAATGAGAGTTGCTACTGACCAAATGAATGATGCTACAGTGATGAGGTGAGAGTTGCTACGAACCTCAAAATGATGCTACAGTGACGGAATGAGAGTTTCTACAAATGTCAAAATGATGCTAGAGTGATGTAATGAGAGTTGCTACAAACCCAAGAAATGATGCTACAGTGATGTAGTGAGAGTTGCTACTATCCTCAAAATGATGCGACAGTGATGTAGTGAGAGTTGCTACTATCCTTAAAATGATGCTACAGTGATGTGGTGAGAGTTGCTACTATCCTTAAAATGATGCTACAGTAATTTTGTGAGAGTTGCTAAAAACCTCAAAATGATGGTCGAGTAATGTCATGAGAGTTGCTACTAACCTATGAATTAATGCTACAGTGATGTAGTGAGAGTTGCTACGAATCTAGAAATGATGCTAATCTAATGTCGTGAGAGTTGCTACTATCCTCACAATGATGCGACAGTGATGTAGTGAGAGTTGCTACTAACCTAGGAAATGATGTTACAGTGATGTGGTGAGAGTTGATAGGAATTTCAAAATCATGCTAAAGTTATGTAATGAGAGTTGGGACTAACCTAAGAAATGATGCTACAGTGATGTGGTGAGAGTTGCTACTAACCTAAGAAATGATGCTGCAGTGATGTAATGAGAGTTGCTAATAACCTAAGAAATGATGCTAAAGTGATGTGGTGAGAGTTGAGAGTAATTTCAAAATAATGCTCAAGTGATGTAATGATAGTTGCTACTTATCTAAGAAATGATGCTGCAGTGATGTGGTGAGAGTTGCTACTAACCTAGGAAATGATGCTACAGTGATGTGGTGAGAGTTGCTACTGTCCTCAAAATGATGCGACAGTGATGTAATGGGAGTTGCTATTAACCTAAGAAAATATGCGACAGTGATGTAGTGAGAGTTGCTGTGGAGCTCATAATGAAGCTACAGTGACGTATTGAGAGTTTCTTAAAACCTCAAAATGATGCTACAGTCATTGAGTGAGAGTTTCTACTAACCTCAAAATGATGCTGAAAGTGATGTAGTGAGAGTTGCTTAAAACCTCAAAACGATGCTACAGTGATGTCATAAGAATGGCTATTAACCTAAGAAATGATGCTCCAGTCATGTGGTGAGAGTTGATAGTAATTTAAAAATCATGCTAAAGTGATGTAATGAGAGTTGCTACTAACCTAAGAAATGATGCCACAGTGATGTAGTGAGAGTTGCTACTAACCTAAGAAATGATGCTACAGTGATGTGGTGAGAGTTGCTACGAAGCTCAAAATGATGCTAAAGTTATATAATGATAGTTGCTAATAACCTAAGAAATGATGCTAAAGTGATGTGGTGAGAGTTGCTACTATCCTCAAAATGATGCGACAGTGATGTAGTGAGAGTTGCTACTTACCTCAAAATGATGCTGACAGTGATGTGGTGAGAGTTGCTACTCTGCTTAAAATGATTCTACAGTGATGTGGTGAGAGTTGCTACTAACCTCAAAATGATGCTAAAGTGATGTAATGGGAGTTGCTATTAACCAAAGAAATGATGCGACAGTGATGTAGTGAGAGTTGCTACTAACCTCAAAATGATGCTACACTGATGTAATCAGAGTTGCTACTAACCTAAGAAATGACGCTCCAGTGATGTGGTGAGAGTTGCTAAAAAACTCAAAATGATGCTACAGTAATCTCGTGAGAGTTTCTACTATCCTCAAAATGATGCGACAGTGATGTGGTGAGAGTCGCTACGAATCTTAAAATGATGCTACAGTGATGTAATGAGAGTTGCTACTAACCAAAGAAATGATGCGACAGTGATGTAGTGAGAGTTGCTACTAACCTCAAAATGATGCTACACTGATGTAATCAGAGTTACTGCAAACCTAAGAAATGATGCTACAGTGATGTGGTGAGAGTTGATAGGATTTTCAAAATCATGCTAAAGTGATGTAATGAGAGTTGCTACTAACCTTAGAAATGATGCTACAGTGATGTAGGGAGAGTTGCTACGAACCTCAAAATGATGCTACAGTGATGTAATGGGAGTTGCTATTAACCTAAGAAATGATGCTACAGTGATGTAGTGAGAGTTGCTGTGAAGCTCATAATGAAGCTAAAGTGATGTATTGAGACTTGCTTAAAACCTCAAAATGATGCTACAGTCATTTAATGAGAGTTTCTACTAACCTCAAAATGATGCTGAAAGTGATGTAGTGAGAGTTGCTACTAAGCTAAGAAATGATGCTATAGTGATGGAATGAGAGTTGCTACAAATGTCAAAATGATGCTAGAGTGATGGAATGAGAGTTGCTACAAACCTAAGAAATGATGCTACAGTGATATTGTGAGAGTTGATACTAATTTCAAAATCATGCTAAAGTGATGTAATGAGAGTTGCTACTTACCAAAGAAATGATGCTACAGTGATGTGGTGAGAGTTGCTACAAACCTCAAAACGATGCTACAGTGATGTAATGAGAGTTGCTACTAAGCTAAGAAATGATGCTACAGTGATGTAGTGAGAGTTGCGACGAATCTCAAAATGATGCCACAGTAATGTCGTGAGAGTTGCTACTATCCTCAAAATGATGCTGACAGTAATGTAGTGAGAGTTGCTACGAACCTCAAAATGATGCTACGGTGATGTAATGGGAATTGCTATTAACCTAAGAAATGATGCTACAGTGATGTCGTGAGAGTTGCTATGAACCTCAAAATGATGCTACAGTGATGTAATGAGAGTTGCTATATACCTAAGAAATGATGCTACAGTGATGTAGTGAGAGTTGCTATGAAGCTAAAAATGATCCAGACACAAATGTCATAATTGCGATGAAGCTCATAATGAAGCTACAGTGACGTATTGAGAGTTGCTTAAAACTTCAAAACGATGCTACAGTGATGTCATAAGAATTGCTACTAACCTAAGAAATGACGCGACAGTGATGTAGTTAGAGTTGCTACGATGCTCAAAATGATGCTACAGTGATGTTGTGAGAGTTGCTACTAACCTCAAAATGATGCTACAGTGATGTAATGAGAGTTTCTACAAACCTAAGAAATGATGCTACAGTGATGTGGTGAGAGTTGCTACTATTCTCAAAATGATGCGACAGTGATGTAGTGAGAGTTGCTACTAACCTAGGAAATGATGTTACAGTGATGTGGTGAGAGTTGATAGGAATTTCAAAATCATGCTAAAGTGTTGTAATGAGAGTTGCTACTAACCTAAGAAATGATGCTACAGTGATGTAGGGAGAGTTGCTACGAACCTCAAAATGATGCGACAGTGATGTAATGGGAGTTGCTACAAACCTAAGAAATGATGCTACAGTAATGTAGTGAGAGTTGCTACGAACCTCAAAATGATGCTACAGTGATGTAATGGGAGTTGCGACAAATGTAAAAATGATACGAAAGTGATGTAATGAGAGTTGCTACTTCCTTAAGAAATGATGCAAAAGTGATGTAATGAGAGTTGCTACTAACCTAAGAAATGATGCGACAGTGATTTAGTGAGAGTTGCTACGATGCTCAAAATGATGCTACAGTAACGTAGTGAGAGTTGCTACTATCCTCAAAATGATGCTACACTGATGTAATTAGAGTTGCTACTTACCTAAGAAATGATGCTGCAGTGATGTGGTGAGAGTTGATAGTAAGTTTAAAATGATGCTAAAGTGATGTAATGAGAGTTGCTACTTACCTAAGAAACGATACTGCAGTGATGTCGTGAGAGTTGCTCCGAAACTCAAAATGATGCCACAGTAATGTCGTGAGAGTTGCTACTATCCTCAAAATGATGCGACAGTGATGTAATGAGAGTTGCTACTAATCTCAAAATGATGCTTGAGTGATGTAATGAGATTTGCCACAAACCTAAGAAATGATGCTACAGTGATGTGGGGAGAGTTGATAGTAATTTCAAAATCATGCTAAAGTGATGTAATGAGAGTTGCTACTGACCAAATGAATGATGCTACAGTGATGAGGTGAGAGTTGCTACGAACCTCAAAATGATGCTACAGTGACGGAATGAGAGTTTCTACAAATGTCAAAATGATGCTAGAGTGATGTAATGAGAGTTGCTACAAACCCAAGAAATGATGCTACAGTGATGTAGTGAGAGTTGCTACTATCCTCAAAATGATGCGACAGTGATGTAGTGAGAGTTGCTACTATCCTTAAAATGATGCTACAGTGATGTGGTGAGAGTTGCTACTATCCTTAAAATGATGCTACAGTAATTTTGTGAGAGTTGCTAAAAACCTCAAAATGATGGTCGAGTAATGTCATGAGAGTTGCTACTAACCTATGAATTAATGCTACAGTGATGTAGTGAGAGTTGCTACGAATCTAGAAATGATGCTAATCTAATGTCGTGAGAGTTGCTACTATCCTCACAATGATGCGACAGTGATGTAGTGAGAGTTGCTACTAACCTAGGAAATGATGTTACAGTGATGTGGTGAGAGTTGATAGGAATTTCAAAATCATGCTAAAGTGATGTAATGAGAGTTGGGACTAACCTAAGAAATGATGCTACAGTGATGTGGTGAGAGTTGCTACTAACCTAAGAAATGATGCTACAGTGATGTAATGAGAGTTGCTAATAACCTAAGAAATGATGCTACAGTGATGTGGTGAGAGTTGAGAGTAATTTCAAAATAATGCTCAAGTGATGTCATGATAGTTGCTACTTATCTAAGAAATGATGCTGCAGTGATGTGGTGAGAGTTGCTACTAACCTAGGAAATGATGCTACAGTGATGTGGTGAGAGTTGCTACTATCCTCAAAATGATGCGACAGTGATGTAATGGGAGTTGCTATTAACCTAAGAAAATATGCTACAGTGATGTAGTGAGAGTTGCTGTGGAGCTCATAATGAAGCTACAGTGACGTATTGAGAGTTTCTTAAAACCTCAAAATGATGCTACAGTCATTGAGTGAGAGTTTCTACTAACCTCAAAATGATGCTGAAAGTGATGTAGTGAGAGTTGCTTAAAACCTCAAAACGATGCTACAGTGATGTCATAAGAATGGCTATTAACCTAAGAAATGATGCTCCAGTCATGTGGTGAGAGTTGATAGTAATTTAAAAATCATGCTAAAGTGATGTAATGAGAGTTGCTACTAACCTAAGAAATGATGCCACAGTGATGCAGTGAGAGTTGCTACTAACCTAAGAAATGAAGCTACAGTGATGTGGTGAGAGTTGCTACGAAGCTCAAAATGATGCTAAAGTTATAAAATGATAGTTGCTAATAACCTAAGAAATGATGCTAAAGTGATGTGGTGAGAGTTGCTACTATCCTCAAAATGATGCGACAGTGATGTAGTGAGAGTTGCTACTTACCTCAAAATGATGCTGACAGTGATGTGGTGAGAGTTGCTACTATGCTTAAAATGATTCTACAGTGATGTGGTGAGAGTTGCTACTAACCTCAAAATGATGCTAAAGTGATGTAATGGGAGTTGCTATTAACCAAAGAAATGATGCGACAGTGATGTAGTGAGAGTTGCTACTAACCTCAAAATGATGCTACACTGATGTAATCAGAGTTGCTACTAACCTAAGAAATGACGCTCCAGTGATGTGGTGAGAGTTGCTAAAAAACTCAAAATGATGCTACAGTAATCTCGTGAGAGTTGCTACTATCCTCAAAATGATGCGACAGTGATGTGGTGAGAGTCGCTACGAATCTTAAAATGATGCTACAGTGATGTTATGAGAGTTGCTACTAACCAAAGAAATGATGCGACAGTGATGTAGTGAGAGTTGCTACTAACCTCAAAATGATGCTACACTGATGTAATCAGAGTTGCTGCAAACCTAAGAAATGATGCTACAGTGATGTGGTGAGAGTTGATAGGATTTTCAAAATCATGCTAAAGTGATGTAATGAGAGTTGCTACTAACCTTAGAAATGATGCTACAGTGATGTAGGGAGAGTTGCTACGAACCTCAAAATGATGCTACAGTGATGTAATGGGAGTTGCTATTAACCTAAGAAATGATGCTACAGTGATGTAGTGAGAGTTGCTGTGAAGCTCATAATGAAGCTAAAGTGATGTATTGAGACTTGCTTAAAACCTCAAAATGATGCTACAGTCATTTAATGAGAGTTTCTACTAACCTCAAAATGATGCTGAAAGTGATGTAGTGAGAGTTGCTTAAAACCTCAAAATGAAGCTGAAGTGATGTAATGAGTGTTGAAACTAACCTAAGAAATGATGCTCCAGTGATGTGGTGAGAGTTGATACTATCCTTAAAATGATGCGACGGTGAGGTGGTGAGAGTTGCTACGAACTTAAAAATGATGCTACAGTGATGTAATGAGAGTTGCTACAAACCAAAGAAATGATGCCACAGTGATGTAGTGAGAGTTGCTACTAACCTAAGAAACGATGCCACAGTGATGTAGTGAGAGTTGCTACGATGCTCAAAATGATGCTTACAGTAGTGTTGTGAGAGTTGCTTAAAACCTCAAAATCATGCTACAGTAATGTCGTGAGAGTTGCTACGAACCTCAAAATGATGCTACAGTGATGTAATGAGAGTTGCTACTAAGCTAAGAAATGATGCTATAGTGATGGAATGAGAGTTGCGACAAATGTCAAAATGATGCTAGAGTGATGGAATGAGAGTTGCTACAAACCAAAGAAATGATGCTACAGTGATATTGTGAGAGTTGATACTAATTTCAAAATCATGCTAAAGTGATGTAATGAGAGTTGCTACTTACCAAAGAAATGATGCTACAGTGATGTGGTGAGAGTTGCTACAAACCTCAAAACGATGCTACAGTGATGTAATGAGAGTTGCTACTAAGCTAAGAAATGATGCTACAGTGATGTAGTGAGAGTTGCGACGAATCTCAAAATGATGCCACAGTAATGTCGTGAGAGTTGCTACTATCCTCAAAATGATGCTGACAGTGATGTGGTGAGACTTGCTTCGATGCTCAAAATGATGCTTACACTAATGTAGTGAGAGTTGCTACGAACCTCAAAATGATGCTACAGTGATGTAATGGGAATTGCTATTAACCTAAGAAATGATGCTACAGTGATGTCGTGAGAGTTGCTATGAACCTCAAAATGATGCTACAGTGATGTAATGAGAGTTGCTATTCACCTAAGAAATGATGCTACAGTGATGTAGTGAGAGTTGCTATGAAGCTAAAAATGATCCAGACACTAATGTCATAATTGCGATGAAGCTCATAATGAAGCTACAGTGACGTATTGAGAGTTGCTTAAAACTTCAAAACGATGCTACAGTGATGTCATAAGAATTGCTACTAACCTAAGAAATGATGCTCCAGTGATGTGGTGAGAGTTGCTAAAAAACTCAAAATGATCCTAAAGTGATGTAATGAGAGTTGCTACTATCCTCAAAATGATGTGAAAGTGATGTGGTGAGAGTCACTACGAATCTCAAAATGATGCTACAGTGATGTAATGAGAGTTGCTACTAACCTAAGAAATGACGCGACAGTGATGTAGTTAGAGTTGCTACGATGCTCAAAATGATGCTACAGTGATGTTGTGAGAGTTGCTACTAACCTCAAAATGATGCTACAGTGATGTAATGAGAGTTTCTACAAACCTAAGAAATGATGCTACAGTGATGTGGTGAGAGTTGCTACTATTCTCAAAATGATGCGACAGTGATGTAGTGAGAGTTGCCACTAACCTAGGAAATGATGTTACAGTGATGTGGTGAGAGTTGATAGGAATTTCAAAATCATGCTAAAGTGTTGTAATGAGAGTTGCTACTAACCTAAGAAATGATGCTACAGTGATGTAGGGAGAGTTGCTACGAACCTCAAAATGATGCGACAGTGATGTAATGGGAGTTGCTACAAACCTAAGAAATGATGCTACAGTAATGTAGTGAGAGTTGCTACGAACCTCAAAATGATGCTACAGTGATGTAGTGAGAGTTGATACAAACCTAAGAAATGATGCTACAGTGATGTAATGGGAGTTGCTATTAACCTAAGAAGTGATGCTACAGTGATGTAGTGAGAGTTGCTACGATGCTAAAAATGATCCTGACACTAATGTGATAATTGCTATGAAGCTCATAATGAAGCTACAGTGACGTATTGAGAGTTGCTTAAAACCTCAAAATGATGCTACAGTGATGTCATAAGAATTGCCACTAACCTCAAAATGATGCTGAAAGTGATGTAGTGAGAGTTGCTTAAAACTTCAAAACGATGCTACAGTGATGTCATAAGAATTGCTACTAACCTAAGAAATTAAGCAACAGTGATGTGGTGAGAGTTGCTAATGAACTCAACATGATCCTGACAGGAATGTGAGCTTTATCAAGACCCAGGCCACTATTTGTGGTCATGCATCATTGTGGCTGACCAATGGTCCAACTTCATCAGTCAGTCAGTCAGAGACATTAGCATTTGTCGGCCTGGCCTGCTGCCAAAGACTAACGCTGCTTTAGTTGATTTACCTGTGCAGCCATGTCACGCTCCTCTCGGCCACCTCCAAGGTCAGATGCCAGGTTAAACCAGCCAATGGCGTAAGAATCACTCTCAGAATCTGAAGCGCTCGTCGCTGCAGGGTTTTTCCACACAGCTTCTGTTGAGAGACAAAGTCCATCACTTGATTAACTCTCACCAACAGAAATGTGCAGTTTTCCACTCAGGACAGCTGCTGCATGCTGCTGTTTGTAAAAAGAAGGTCCAGTGGATCCGTTCAGTTCTACATTATTCAGCAGAGAGATGTCACCATTGAATAATGACCATATTTCCTAAAATTATAGCTCAACCACAGAGGGACCAGGCTACTAGAATGACCTCTGTTTACTAGAAGTGCTTCTCCTATGGTGGTGAACTCCTCAGCTGTCAGTGGAGTCAAATCTGTCTTAGAGAGGCCAGAGGTTCCCACACTGGTTCCCTCTCACCATGAAGCCCTGACAATATGTGTGCTGTTCCAGCGTGTTGGCACCTCACTGATGAGTTTCAGGGTTGGCCCTCCCATCTGTTGCTGCACCTGAGCCAGCTTCTCCTTGGCTGTAGTGCTGATCTGAAGGATGTGATCACAGGATTTTCTGACTCCTAGATTCAGACGATGTGCAGTGCAGACTGAGTGGTGAATTTGGAGCTGTCTAGTGGATGCTGTCATGTTTGGTGCTGCGTCGCTCACAAGACACTTGACTTTGTTGGTGATGGCCCAGTCCTCCATCAGGCCTCTTTGGACTGGGGCCAAACTGTCAGCAGGGTGACTTTGTGGAAAGTCTTGCACTCCCAACACATTCATTCTCACGAATGCAGTGACAGGTCAGAGCCAAGGGAGCCTCCATGTCCACAGATGTCCACATGGCAGCTGGACTTCCTTTTTCACTCCTTCCCGTTCCTCCTGGTACTTTTTGGCCACCGTTTGTTTGATGGTCTGAAAATGACACCCAGAGTAAATCAATACATTGAAATTCAAGATGAAATAAACTGGAGATATCAACTACTGCTTTAGATCATTTCCACACAAACCTTCCTGGTTGGCAAACATATGAGGCTCAAGGACCTGAACCAGTTCCCTGAACCCTTCCCTCTCAACAGTGCTGAGGGGCTGGCAGTCCTTCAGGATCAAATTCAGCAGAGCCTCATCCAGCATCTGCTTCCTGGAAGCTGGATGGTTAAAAATGAAGGAGAGAAGAAATGAATAGGAATTAATGATCAATGAAGCAACTGTGAGTCAGTTGGAGAGTGGCTGTATACCTGAGTTCATCCTGGTGGATCTGGGACTTCATTCTCATGCCTGGCCCCATCATGCCTCAGCACTGAAGAGGTGCTTTTGTTGAGATGAGACGCTTCTGTCCAACAAATGCCACATTCAACCTGCAGAAAAGAGCATGAGTACTCAGCTAAAAGTTCCTTTCTTCATGGTGACTGGTGTTTCTTAGTCTTAGACCACCAGGTTTCCAATGAGGTGTATCGGATACGTTGTTGTGTGCCGCTGAAATCCGTCCAATTCCGGCGTTGTTTCCTCATGAAATATGTTTGCCTTAAAGCTCATTAAAGTGTTGAACCACAATATCGTTCACCATAACTGGGTCAACTTCAAGATAACCTACGTCTACATTCCAGTCCCGGCTGCTCCTGTTCTGCTGCAGTCCAGAAAACAACAACCCGATACAATTGGCGCTCCTTCCCACAGCTCCGGCCCGAATCCGCATGGTTCCGCTGACTGACTGTGAGACGCGCTCCCTCCAGGGTGGCACAGCCCGATGGGGGTCCTTATCTGGCACGGGGGCGTAACACAGGTGCGACTGGAAAGCCTGGTTTATTCTGAGTCGAGGGAACGCGTTGCTCTGCAATACACCGCAAAGCCGCTAGGGGGTGTGGCTTTGTCTTTGTATTGTTTACGGGGCTCTTGTCGGATTCCTTGGTTTTCTTCCGGTCACAGACAACAATTGTTGGCCATTTGTCAGTCTTTGTAGTGCCGCGAAGAGGAGTTGTAGAGGTGGTCGTACTTGAGCACCTCCTCGATAATCCTCTCTTCGGCTTGGTCTTTTTTTTCTTGGAGCTTTTACCACAGAAACTTTGAAAATGGCGGTGTTGTGCTGCGACTGAACCGGAAAAAACGTTCTGAGCGGACCAATCACAGTCCTCGACGGTGACGTCACCACGCGTCGACGCGATGAGTAAGCAGGATTTTTTGGAGGCGCGTTTCAGGCTACGGCGTACGGTCTGCGTCGACGGCGTAGGTACGAATACTACTCGACACAGAAGCATAAATCAGGCTTAAATCAGGCTTTATAGTCCAACAGGAAGTTAGCATGTCAGGGATGAGACACCCTGATAGTCCAACAGGAAGTTAGCATGTCAGGGATGAGACACGCTTATCGTCCAACAGCATGTCAGGGATGAGACACGCTTATCGTCCAACAGGAAGTTAGCATGTCAGGGATGAGACACGCTTATCGTCCAACAGGAAGTTAGCATGTCAAGGATGAGACACCCTGATAGTCCAACAGGAAGTTAGCATGTCAGGGATGAGACACCCTGATAGTCCAACAGGAAGTTAGCATCTCCATGGTTCCCTTGACCAGAAGACAGTGGGATCGTTCCATTCTGACATCTTGATTGACATTTGTCCTTCTCTTAGCTAAATAGCTGGCAATCATTTGAAAAAAAAACCTTGATTTACTTTTTCTATTTTGATCTTCAGCTCATTTGCATACTTTTGTTAAAATTCTCCCCTTTTTGTCTTTTTTTTCTGCTGTTTTTAGCACAAAGTCCACCTGGTGCCTAAAGACCAGTTCAGCATGGACTACGTTGAACCTTCAGTCCGCTGCATCAGCACCCATGGACGGTTCCCCCCTGACAGGAGGATTCTGGTGAGGAATATTAGTGGGACAGCGCTCTTGTTAGAACGGTTCTGATCCACCTTCCCTCCCCCTGTAGCTCCTCCTGTGTCCCCTCAGTGCTCTTGTTAGAACGGTTCTGATCCACCTTCCCTCCCCCTGTAGCTCCTCCTGTGTCCCCTCAGCGCTCTTGTTAGAACGGTTCTGATCCACCTTCCCTCCCCCTGTAGCTCCTCCTGTGTCCCCTCAGCGCTCTTGTTAGAACGGTTCTGATCCACCTTCCCTCCCCCTGTAGCTCCTCCTGTGTCCCCTCAGCGCTCTTTTTAGAACGGTTCTGATCCACCTTCCCTCCCCCTGTAGCTCCTCCTGTGTCCCCTCAGCGCTCTTGTTAGAAGGGTTCTGATCCACCTTCCCTCCCCCTGTAGCTCCTCCTGTGTCCCCTCAGCGCTCTTGTTAGAAGGGTTCTGATCCACCTTCCCTCCCCCTGTAGCTCCTCCTGTGTCCCCTCAGCACTCTTGTTAGAACGGTTCTGATCCACCTTCCCTCCCCCTGTAGCTCCTCCTGTGTCCCCTCAGCGCTCTTGTTAGAACGGTTCTGATCCACCGTCCCTCCCCCTGTAGCTCCTCCTGTGTCCCCTCAGCGCTCTTGTTAGAAGGGTTCTGATCCACCTTCCTTCCCCCTGTCGCTCCTCCTGTGTCCCCTCAGGTTTCCAAACTCCCTCCAACTGGCTGGTGCTGAAGGAGGGCCAGAGCTCCTCCTACAGGAGCCCATCCTGGCCTCCCCCGCTGCAGGTCCTCCACTGCCCTCCCACCAGAGAGATGAGCCCCCTGGTTCAGAGGTGACAGACCACCTCTGGGAGCAGACAACAGAGACCACATCAGGCTGGACTCCGTGCAGGTACGGAGGCTGACGGCTGCTGAGTGAGTGAGTTTACGACGCTCCCACCACTGCTACTGGATTGATTTAACACATCTGGAATATTTAGATTTATTCTGGGTCAACATCTGCATCTGTTGAAGTCCTCAGTCTCCATGCAGGTGGTGTTGTTCCAGATAAAAGGTCTCAATAACAGCATCACTCCAGATGAAACCATTCCAAAGAAGGCTAAGTGGAGCTGGCATATCAGCCCCCAATGGAAGCCTGCTGCTGCTGCCAAGCTCTCCATGTCATCATGGAAAAGTTGATTGTTCAACTCAATGTTTTTCCCATTGGGAGGAGATTTGTTGTTCCACCATGAAGTCTTTTCTGGTGATGAGTTTGTGTGTTGTGGTAGCATGAAGATATCTTGTTATCATGATCAACTCATCTGGCCTGGTGGAAGAACGCTGCTGTGTTTGGATTCAGACGAGTCAAATCTGAACCAGGGACTTGTAGTTTTATCCTCGGTCTCCGGACTCATAAAATGGAGACCGGCCCAGTTTGACACTTTTGAACTCCTTCATGATGTTCAAATCTCATGACTGAGATTCGTGATTGGAAACATCGGCGGTTCAGGAAAGAAAACATGTACCATTGAACATCGCTCTCATCCTTCTACTCAGAACGCTGCGGTGGACTCCACCGTGTCCAGGCTTTGGGCAGATACGTCTTCATCCTCCACCACCACCAGCCGCTCCACCCCACCCACCCTGTGCAGGTCTACATTACCAGGGTCGGATCTGGCAGGGTGGAGGATCTTTGATTCATCTTAGCTTTCCTGCTCCAGCTGTTTGAGAAACATTCAAATGGAGATGTTTGTTTGTGTCTTTCAGGCCACGCCAATGCCTCCTTCTGTCCCCACGCTTACGGCTGCCGAAACGTGCTGGTGTCCGAAAACCAGATCATTCTGGATGTGCCGGACCACCAGGTCCTCCTCACCTGCAGGTTCCTGCAGGCAGAGCCCTGTGGTAGTAGGTTTCCTGCTCCTCTGCTGGACTGATACCCTCTCCCTTTCCCCACACGTATCTGCTGTTTCTACTCTGTGCCTCCTTCTCCTCTGTCAGGCCTGGACTTCTTCCTTCTGTCTCTCCAGGATTACGTCCTGGTGGTGCCTGAGAGCAGCTCCAGCTCCAGCTCCCTGAACCAAGAACCACTGGAGAAATCTGACCACTTCATCAGCAACTGTGGCCTCAACAGCTTTCATGTCAAGTCGGTGTCTCTCAGCCTGAGTTGGTCCCTGTTCTGTATCCCTGAATGTTCTAGAGGAACTAAACTGGGCCTGACTGGGACGCTTCTGTCTGCTCAGATTTGGGTTGTGAATGCATTCAGATGTCATTTACAAGCATTGGAACTAAAGACCTGAGCCTCAAGAATATTTAGTTCTTGATTTACTTTCTCTTGCAGGGTTTCACTTTGTGCTAATTTTCTTGTTAAGATCTTTGTTTTTTGTTGTCCTTCCATTTAGCAAGTTTGGCTAAGAACCTTTTCCCCACTAAACTAATTTTCCTAAAATGTCTCGCTAACGTTTCCTTTTTCTGTCGTCCCTCCTGTCCTTCGTCTCCATTCTGTCTCAGCTCAGCTGTGTCTCTTTGGCTCTCTTCAACAACGGCGCCCTGCCTTGTGCCTGCCATGAGGTTGGAGCTGAGAGTGACACCTGCGATCCATTTGGTGGTCGGTGCCGCTGCAGGCCCCACGTGATTGGCCGAGACTGCTCCATGTGGGCCGCGGGCTGCTGGGGATTCCCCACTGCAGACGTGAGTGTCAGACTGGATGAATGATGAGTAATAAGGGCTTTTAATGATGAGTGAGAGGACGGACCAAACCAACCTGTCCAACCATCAGAGGACAGCTTGGAGCTGAACATCAAAGGACATCCACCAAAATAGTCTTTAAAAAGGCGGGGTTCTCTGAAGCCAATTCAGTGAGCAAACTGAACTGTGTGTCATGTGACTGCTGGTCAACAGCACAACAATCCCAGGAAGAAACATCAATGTTGGGCTGAGCCAGTGTTTGTCTTTCACCAGATCATTTCATTCCTGTCTGTCTCTCTCCTTCAGCCTGGAACTGTGGTACCAGGTTATGTGAACCGCTGACCGGCGACTGTGTCTGTCCTCCCAGGACCCTCCGTCCTGAGTGCACCCAGTGTGAGCCCCAGACGTTTTGCTGCCACCCAGTGGTTGGCTGTGAGGTCTGCAACTGCTCCCGTCCTGGAATCCCTCCCCCAGACGTCAGCTGTGACGCGCTCAGCGGACAGTGTAGGTGAGGGGTGACAACTCAGGAATAGTAGTCCATGATCAGATTTGGCTCAAGCAGACCAAGAACCAGCCCTCCCACCATGACGGTAACCAGTACAACAATGAGTTGAATGTCCTCACTGTCATGGTTAAAGCTAGAATTCCCCAAACGTGTATTTGCTCTTTCAAGTGTTGTTTTTTTTCCCGAGCATCCAACTGGATAAAGAAGATATTTATTCTAGAAGATGGAGGACTGGAGAGTTTGTAAATCTGTTTTATTTTGAAAGTTTAATGTTGTAAGGCATCGTTCTCCATTCGCCTCAAGCTAAAAACGTGTCTGGCTCTCCCTTCAGTGGGACCTCACAATGAAGTTGATCAAAAGTGACAACATGTCTCTGTGACCTCAGCACACCTGTTTGTGAGTGCTTGTAAGGAAAAGTCCACTTTGGTGGTGAAGTATGGCTTCAATCAGAAGACAATCATTCTCTCAGTACTGCAGCAGGACTGGACTCTTAAATCCCAGGTCTTTATTTGGAAACCCCTGAAATGGGAGTTCTTCCTGGGCTGTTGTGTCTCCTGACCTGATCTGGGCTTGGACTGAGACACCAGGCTTGTTTCCTCTGTGTTGGCAGCTCCACCTGCCAACTCTTGAGTGTTTGGTGTGGAATCTGTAGATGTCAAAGCAGCAGATGTGTCCTTGTCCTTACCTGTCAGCCTCTGTTCCCTTGTTTTATGAGGATGTGGGAACATCCAGCTGTGCACAGTAGAACCACAAGTCAAGATGGCAATGCCAGTGTCCAGTAGGACAAAACTACACCACCTAACCAGCCACACCCTCACTCACAGGAGCCATGAAACCCAGTTTGGGGCCCAGAGCTTTCCAGTTGGCTGCATTTAGTATGTTTCTATTATTGTGACACAACAGAGCCATTGACCTTCCTTTGATTCTGATGCTGAGATCATGGATTCAGCCTGAGTGTTGGTGGAGACACATGAAGACGGCCTTTTGAACACAAGGACGGCAGAACAGGCCAGAGGCAGGAGATGTTTTCAGTACCAAAAAATAAATAAAAAATAAAACACCACCCATCACATGCAATTAAGAGTGATCAGTGATACAATTCTTGGAAAAATGAGTTTAATTTTCAGATTTTATGGTGACAGACAAAAGAGACATAAGAAGCACTCCACTAAAGGTCCATGCTTCACTTCCTTCTGCCGATGTCCCTCCTTGTTTGGTGTTCCTGGTCTTTCTCACTGTCTCCTGAAGCTCCTCCCTCACCAGCCCCACCACCTCTTTGGGCTCTTCCTTCGCCAGCTCTTTGTCCAGGACCATCCCCTCAAGGACCCTTTCTTCTATGTCCTGGTCTTTGTCCTCATCCCATTGCTGAGCATCAGAGAGGCTCACTTCCTGTCCAGCCTCCTTCAGGACCTGCTCTGCCTCATGACGCTCTGCTCTCTTGTGGGGAGTAAAAAGAGATGAAATCCACCTTCTTAGACGTCCAGGCTTCACCTTCTTCTTCTGATGTCCCTCCTCCACGCGTTTGGTTTTCCTGCTCTGTCTCCCTGACAGTCTTCTCCTCCTCCTGATGCCCTTCCTCCTCAAATGGCATGTGAGCCTCCTGGACCTCCTCTGCCTCTGTATTATTTTCCCTACATGTCAGTTTTTCTGTGTCCATGACATTGTCCCATTCTCCTCATGTCCTTCCTCCTTGGCTGTCAGCTTGGCCTCCTGGACCTCCTCTGCCTCTTTATTGCCCTCCTCTTTATCCTGTTTCTCCATCTCCAGGTCCTCCTGGGCCTCCAGGACCATTTCTTCTTTGTCGTGGTCTTTGTCCTCATCCCATTGCTGAGCATCAGAGTTGCTCACTTCCTGGCGAGCCTCCTTCAGGACCTGCTCCGTCTCTTTCTTGTCCTGCTCCTCCCTCTTCCACCGGGCCTCAAGGACCTTCAGGAATGTTTTTGTGTCTTCTAGCTCAGCCTTCCACACAAAGTTCCTGGCCTGCCACTCAGCATCCACCTCCTTGTTCTCCTTCTTCACCTTGGCCATCAGTCGTCACATTCCTTTTTCCACACTTCATAGTTGTGGACCCACACTGGCTCCTTTGGCTCAGCCTCCACCTTTGCCCTCTCCTTGGCCTCCTGGAGCTTTGCTGCCTTCTTCCTCCTTGGAGCCTCTTTCTCTGGGATCAGGAACATTTTTCAGACAAGGCTGGAAGGGATGTTCTTATTACATCACTGTCGCATCATTTTGAGGTTCGTAGCAACTCTCACTACATCACTGTCAGCATCATTTTGAGAATAGGAGCAACTCTCACTACATCACTGTCGCATCATTTTGAGGTTCGTAGCAACTCTCACTACATCACTTTAGCATCATTTTGAGATAAGTAGCAACTCTCGCTACGTGACTGTAGCATCATTTTGAGGTTTTAAGCAACTGTCACGAAATCACTGGAGCATCATTTCTTAGGTTAGTCGCAACTCTCACAACATCACTGTCAGCATCATTTTGAAGTTTTGAGCAACTCTTGCTACATCACTGGAGCATCATTTTGAGATTCGTAGCAACTCTCGCTACATCACTGGACCATTATTTCTTAGGTTAGTAGCAACTCTGACTACATTACTGTAGCATCATTTTAAGGTTTTAATCAACTCTCACTACATCACTGTAGCATCATTTTGAGATTTTGAGATTTTTAGCAACTCTCACCTCATCACTGTAGCTTCATTTCGAGATAAGTAGAAACTCTCACTAAATTTCTGTCAGCATCATTTTGAGGTTCGTAGCAACTCTCACCACATTACTGCAGCATCACTTTGAGGATAGTAGCAACTCTTACTACATCACTGAAGCATCATTTTGAGATTTTAGTCACTTTTACTCCATCACTGTCAGCATCATTTTGAGGTTCGTAGCAACTCTCACGACATCACTGTAGCATAATTTTAAGGTTTGTGTTAAACTTTGCATGTATACCTAATAAGCAACACTTGCTAATAAAGGAAATATCCTTGCAGCCTCTTTTGGCATATTTATTTGAACGGAGCTGTCACCCGTGATCATCCAGCTCGAGGCAGAAGGGGAGAGAGAGAGAGAACTTGGCACGTGCGTGCCCCCTACATGCAGAACAGTGACGTCACACATCAGTGACAGTGACATGAACAGTAGCACAGTTACAGTCAATCATATCACAATACTCAACACTCCCACTTATGAATGTACTGTTAACTGTTTAACCCTCATAAAATAAGTGAACAAAAAACGGGCAGTTAGTTTTCACAACGAACATAAAAAAACAAACAAACAAAAAATTATGCACCAAACATGACCCCTGCAAATTTCTTTAAGCTAAATTTCTTTCATTTTAGGTGCCTCTTCGTTGTAGTCTAGTTTTTGTTCACATGGTGTCTCCCTAGTCCCACACTCTTGCATGTCATAGCGACTCAGTATCTTTTCCACATATCTCTTTTGTGACATTTTTACACACCCCTCAGTCTGGTAGAAGTCTATGCCAAGTGTAACCCCCATAAAAATTCGGCTTGAGTTTATTGAACTTTTTTTTTTTTTCTTGTTGTAAATTCATGCAATGCCATAGAATCACCACTAGAGGGCACTGTATAAATGTGGTGAGTAGAGATTGCAGTAGACGCAATGCATGCTGGGATCAACTGCCGAAAAGAGACCGCGAGACTTTTCGTGATTTTCCGTTGAGACGAACAGTTATTTTCTTTATGGCTTGTTTCTTTTACTGCTTAATTTTTTTTAATACTTTGAGTCAATTACACGATTGAGAGTCGTTATAAAGAGTTTCCGACCGCTGTGACCGGAGGATGTTTCCTATTACCGGTATTTAGACGATCGAGAACTCCGGTGAGTGTGCTAGTTAGCCGCTATGTTGCTAGCGGACATGTAATGACTGTTTCTCAGTACAGCTATGATTCAGCAATATGAGATCAGTTCTGTTATAATCTTAAAGAAAGGAAAAAAAAACAATCGGAGTAAGTTGTAAATGCACCAAATTGTTGTAATGGATAAATATGTTAAAAGTTTTGCATCTTAGAGCTGTGTTCATTTTCATACGGGAACGGTAGTTTTGCCGTGTTTTCATAGGCGCCTTAAGTGCCTTGTTCAATGTCTTAGAGCTGAGAGGTATTCATGATTTGTAGATGTGAGATTTTAATTGTTGCAATATTAATATGTAAGAGTTGATGTTGAAATGATACTGAGTAAAAGTCATGTGACTTGAGGAAGCATGATTAGAGATACAGAGATATTGTGTAGCATGATTTATACTGTAACAAATGTAACGATGTCTGAGGGATTTTAATGTCTCAGGATATAGTTATTATTTTCTGTTACTGGCTGTTACATGAAGTGAAGAGAGAAAAAGAGAGTATACTGTACAGTAATTAGAGATAGATAACCAATTTTTTTCCTGTTATGGTAGATTGTTTTTTTTTTATTCTACTCCATTGCTGCATCTGCACTCTGGAGACTGACAGCGTCGATCTCAACCAGGACCACTGTGTGACGAGAGGCAGGGTTAAAGAGGATCCAAATTCTTCAGTTCAGCATTACCGTGGAGCAGATAAGATCTAAGCCACGCAGCGTGCACATACAAAAACAATAAAACATGACACACTACCCGGGTAGCACATACATATACATCAGACAGACGGACAGAAGGACAGTGACATTAAACAGCATGACGCTGTGAAGGGATGCTTATTTTTTTATTTTTCTTGTGTGAAGTGAAGCTTGTCTTACTCTTGCCATTGTGAAAAGAAAATTACAATAACTGTCTTGCACTAATTACCCCTCGCTCCTTGAGTTGAACCCAAGTATTGTTGCTTTTACCGAGTTACAATAATATTAGCTAGCTAGCAATGTTAGCTAGTTAACGTTAGCTAGCTGGCAATATTTAGCACCACCAACTAGTTAAACAAGGTCAACAGCTGTTATGATGATGGTCACATGATTTAACCTTCCTCCTGTGGGACCTGTTGGAGGTTCTAAATGCATCAAAGAAGCACATCAACTTGTTGACTGCATCAAGGCTTTCTGACTTTGTCAGGAACCTCTAGTTCAACCAAATCAAACCAACAAATGTTGTTCACTGAATGATCGAATAGTGAGGGTCTGTCTGGACCCAGTTATCAAAATAAGATGACAAAGCAACAGTCAGAGCCAAACCTGAAGTCAGAAGTGCACTGTCAGCAACACTGCCAGCAGCTCCTCTCCCAGTCATGGGAGCTTCAGGGACTCTCATCAGCCTCGTTCTCCCATCGACCTGCACAACAACACAACAAACAAAGACGGCAGGTCCAGTGTGGTCCTGATAAGACCACTGGACTGCAGGGTCCCAGTATCACTGGTGACAATGGTTTTACCAGCTGGGACCTTGGACAAGAACTTCTCAGAGGAAACTCATCATGGAGGCTCAGTGAAGAAAACTAGACCTGAGCTGCCTGCTGGAACCTAGCAGGTGAAGGACAGAGCTCCACCTCTTTAGAGACACCACCACTGTGGGCTCATGTTGGCAAAAGAAGTGGGTCAGTTTTTGACACACACACACACACACACACACACACACACACACACACACACACACACATGTTCTTACACACAGAGACTTTTCCTCTGTTTTTGTTTTTTACTGGTTTTGAACCAGTAACTGGTTTCTGTTGGTTTGGTTTGCTTGACTGGTTGTTGTTTGTTGACCTTCCAAATCCATATTTTGGGTTCTGGCTTGTTCTGCTTTTCATTTTGTGTTTGGATTAAAGTTCTGTTTCTGAAAAAGAGACTTTTTTCTCTTTTTCTTGAAGTAAATATATGAGGTTCTAAACTGACCCATAACACCATGGATGTTCCAATAGTTAATGATACTAAAATGAATACTAAATCAAACCAGTCCATGTCAGAGATGTGTTCTAACACCCTCAGTAACGGTCAGGAAACACAACAACCTTTGGTTTATTTCTAGGATTTTCTTGAGTTTCATTTTACCATTTTTTTAACTGAAATTGAGGGTTTAGTGACTAAAAAAAGGTCCAGAGGCCCACAACTAAATATTCAAACCAATATTTCCATGGATAAGGAAGCCTAACAAGGAAACAAGAGATGGAAACAACTTGGAGGATAGAAAATTGTTTTAGTTTATTTGACAGCTGATTGAAGACCTGGGTCAAAACTGACCGTTACCATGGAGATGGGAACAGGAAGCTGACACAAGAGGAAGGTTCCAGCTCTGAAAAAGTAGTTTGATCAAAATCTTGAACTGCCAGTAGAAATATCCTTTTGTATGTTGACCTTTGTTGACAGAAGTCACTTTAGCTTGGCAGTGAAAAGAATGGCTGCTAGCTTGACAAAGAACTGCACAAACCAGGTTCAAGCTGGACTTTGGACCCTGGTATCTGCAACGACTCCATCAACTCCCAATCTAGCAGCTCTGCTGGGTCCAACTATTTTACAGAACATTTGACAGACCTGTGGAGCAGTGAGGACACACATGAGTTGATCACATGATCCACTGAAGCGCCATTTTACCTGCCACTGAGGTCACCAACATGAACTGGAGTTGGGAATCTTCAACTGAACCTGGTATCACAGCGACACCTGCTGCTGCAAAATGGAACAGCAACATTGAAACCAAGTACAGGATTGGAGGGAGACTGATGGTCGCTGTTTGGGTTTTTGAAGAACAAGGAGGGCGTGGCTTCAAGCTGGATTCTCAGAGACTATTTCCCCAACCTCTACATTGGCATCTACACTGTCCTCCAGTCATGTGACTGAAGTCATCCACTCATGTGACTGAAGTCATCCAGTCATGTGACTGAAGTCATCCAGTCATGTCAGTGATGTCACTCTGCAGGACTGTCACTGCCATCACATTATAGAAAAGAACCCAGACTCCACATTTATGGGGCAGTTTTGGTCTTTAAACACTTGACAGTTCCAGGAGATTTAGTCTGGCTCAAGATCTTCAGATCAACCCAGGACAGAAGGCTATGACTCCATTGGATTGTATAGTTGGAGCATTCAGAGATCTGGTGGATCTCAGTAGGAGCTGTATTTATCCACTGAATGATCCTGGTCAATATGATCCTGCTCCTCCATCTCTAAGGCTGACAGAGCAGGAGGACATGACTGAGAAGAAAGCTGCACTTGAGCAGCTTCAGTCTCTGTGTGACAACACACAGACAGAAAACCAGAACTTGAGGGAACAAGTTTCTACTCTTGAACGTGAGAATAAAAGAGCAATCCAGGAGCTCCAGAACCTCACTGCTGTGGTGGCCAACCTCAAAACGGACCAGGACAAGAACCAGACTCAGATAGAAGATCTGAACGCAACAGTCCACAGTCTTCAGCGTGAGGGGAGGAAGGTTGATGGAGAGAACAATGAGCTCAGAAAAGAGCTGACCCAGGTTCAGTCTCTGAGGGAGAGAGAACAGGTGGAGATGAAATGTCTTGAGGAAGACCTGACTGAGAAGAAAAGTGCACTTGATCAGCTTCAGTCTGTGTGTGACAAGAGATGGACAGAAAACCAGAATTTGTGGGGACAGGTTTCTAGTCTTGGACAAGAGAAGATTATTGCATATCAGCTGGTAGAGAACATGTCTGCCATGGTGGGCAACCTTGAATCTGTGAGGGAGGAGAACCAGACTCAGATCAGAGACCTGAACACACAAGTCCACAATCTTCAGCTTGAGGTGAAGATGGTTTGCAAGGAGAAGTGTGACCTCAAGTGTGAGCTCAACTCCATCCAGGCAGAGAAGAACAAAATGAGAGAAGAACACACTGAGAAGAAGATGACTCTTGAACAGCTGAGATCCCAGAGTGAGGAGAGAGAGGCAGAAAATGGATGTTTGAGGAGACGAGTTTCTACTGCATCTCAGGAGACAGAGACCTTCACTGCAGAGTTGGCCCACCTTGAATCAAGGAAGGACCAGGACCCCACAAAGACTGGCAGTCTGAACGGTGAAGTTCAGAGTCTTCTATGTGCAGTGAGAACACAAAAGAAGAAAAGGAACAGTGCTCAGAGGGAAATCCTGGGAAATCTTCATGATTTAAAAAGCTGTTTGAAAGAGGAAAATCATGACCTTCAAGTGAAGGTCCAGCAAACTTCTGAAGAGCAAGCAGACTCTCCCCTACCTCCAGCCAGAGAAGAGCAAGCAGACTCTCCCCTACGTCCAGCCAGAGAAGAGCAAGCAGACTCTCCCCTACGTCCAGCCAGAGAAGAGCAAGCAGACTCTCCCCTACGTCCAGCCAGAGAAGAGCAAGCAGACTCTCCCCTACGTCCAGCCAGAGAAGAGCAAGCAGACTCTCCCCTACGTCCAGCCAGAGAAGAGCAAGCAGACTCTCCCCTACGTCCAGCCAGAGAAGAGCAAGCAGACTCTCCCCTACGTCCAGCCAGAGAAGAGCAAGCAGACTCTCCCCTACGTCCAGCCAGAGAAGAGCAAGCAGACTCTCCCCTACGTCCAGCCAGAGAAGAGCAAGCAGACTCTCTCCTACGTCCAGCCAGAGAAGAGCAAACAGACTCTCCTCTACGTCCAGCCAGAGAAGAGCAAGCAGACGCTCTCATATGTTCTTCTGCAGAGGAGCGATGGGATTCTGCTGCATGTCCTGCAACTGAAAAGCAGAATGATGGGGGCACCCTGGAAACTGGACCTGCTAGGGGTCAAACCAGAGGTCTACTGAGCTGTGTGACATCTGGTGTAGAAGATGTTCTGTTTGTGTTCATAGTTTTTTCTTTGTGTGCTTTTCCTCAACTTTGTTTTCTTTGTTTGTTATATATGATGATACCTTGATCACCACAGCAGTTGATCCCAGCTTGATCAGCTGAGTGCTTTGCAGTCTAAAGCACTTTAGTGATACCTGTGGGGTCCCTTATCCTCCCTGACCACAGGGATTCAGCCTCACTGTAGGAGAGTGAACCTTCCAGGTTGCAGCGTCTAGACTCTGGAACGCTCTCCCACTGGACATGAGGACGCTGAGGACACCTTTAGAAAGAAGCTAAAGACCCATTTGTTTAGTAATATTATTGTTCATGATGGAATCGTCCCTCCTTACCTGCCCACACAGGTCAAGAGGTCAAATGATTCCCTGTTTAAAACAGCTCTTCCATCACATGGATGTGCATCCCAACAGTCAGAGCTCACAGATGCTCCTATTCCCTCCGGTGTGAGGCACTAGGAGTGACTGATGAGGGTCAGGGGGGTCAGGCTAGTCCAGATAGTGGGTCTGTATGAGGTTGGAAGGGAGGGATAAGGTAGTGGCAGAGTACAGGCTGTAGTTGTGCTCCAACAGTTAAGACAGGGCAGGACAAAAAATGACCTCCTGATGGCGTTAGGAGTGATTCTTACAAGAACCAATCAATAAAAGTGGGTGGTGACCTGCTCATGTGACGCTTGTGTTGATGATTACTGGGTCTCCTCCATGCTCATTTATCATGAATGAATCCCTCTGAGTAAAACACCTGATGACTCCTGAGTTGTTTCACAAAATGTGTGTGTGTGTGTGTGTGTGTGTGTGTGTGTGTGTGTGTGTGTGTGTGTGTGTGTGTGTGGGCAATAACTACAAGTTGTCTATGTATAGATCAAACAATTATTCATCAATTGGATACATTGACAGTGGAAGTTCAGGTTTCCTGTAATTCAGTTTGCAGACAACACTGAAAACTGCCCCTGACCCCTCCCCTCATTCTGGAGGCTTTAACATGAAAATGAAAATGCTGACAGACACAAATGCAAATCAGGGTATCTGACCAGAGGTGACATATTTTTTAATGCTTTTCTTGTTATATTTGTTATATATGTTCTGTATGGTTATATTTGTTATGGTTGTTATGGAGTTGATGGTTATTATCTCTGTTTCTTGTGTCTTTGTCTTTGTTGTCCTCCCCTTCGTCTGTCCTGGATTTTTGACCTTGGTTGCAGGAAGCCTGTGACCTCAACTCCTTTTTCTGTGTTGCTGAACGTAGAGCCTTGCTTCATTGTGCTCGCTAAAGTGTGATCCTCCCTGCTGATTCCTTATTTTGTTGACTACCCACCAAAAATTAATACCTACTTGCTTTATTTGGCTGAAGTTTAAAAGACCATCATTCTGGTAGCAACAGTCTTTCTGCCTTGTAAACACGCTAAGCTAACGATGGCTTCTCCCTCTTGTTCTCCTCTCTCCTGCTCAGAGTGCCACATGTTTTGTTCCTCCTCTGCCTCCTTTTGTGATACTGATAAGTGTGTTAAATGTAGTTTTCTTGTTGTGTTGGAGGTGAGGCTTAGCGATGTTGAATTGGACCTGCAGCGGCTCTGCACCAAAAGCTGCGAGAGCTAGCCAGCCCTCACTAGCTGGTGCAGACCGCCTTAGCTTAGCTCCTAGCTTAGGCCTAACTAGCGCTTCCCCAGCAGCTCCCATGCATCTGGGAGAGCGTCAAGAAAAGTTGGGCCCAAGCTAGGATTTGCTTGCTCATGAAGAATTGTTGGGTGTAAATTCATTTAAGGAGTGTTGAACTGGACCTGTTCTACTTGTAAAGTGTAACTTTTGTTATTTGGTGCTTTACAGGGTGATGACTTGACTTCATTGCAGCTTTGACCTGAGCAGGTGTTCATCCTCATCTCAGTAACAGGGGACACTTTATCACACCAGTGGACAAACATCAGCATTCATTACCCAGCAGCTCCTCTGATCAACAGAACAAGTTAAAGTATTCTGGAGAATGAGGGAATTGATCCCTCAACCTCTTACATGCGTAGCGAGCGCTCTACCATTTGAGCTAATTCCCCTGTTAAGAAGCACAGCAGATGATGCAGGTTGACCTTCATGAATGATTGAATGAGCGTCACCAGTTGAAGCTTCTCTGGTTGACCAGTGTAATGGAGACCAAGGGTTCCATGACATAAATGATGAATTGAAGGTAGCATTTGTCTTGGTATTTACAGTTTATGTAAATTATAGGCACACACACATGTTAATGGTCAGGTTTATTGAATCGGAAAACATGTGAAACATTTTCTATGCCATGTGTTCCAGGGAGGGACCTGGGAAGCACAGGGGGACCGGCCATCCTGCCTGTGGAAAATGTAGACCCCAGTGTCAGTCAGTGGTAATCACTGTGCAAGGCCTGGTATTTAGTGTTGATCTAGTTTGTCTTATGTAAATGTGGCAGTTTCAGTCGTCACGGTCAGTCCTCACCTCTTCCTGGTGGTTTCCTTTAAGGGGGTGGAGCCAAAAGGGGAGAGTGGCCCAAGGAAGCTCCTTAGGAGCTGTAGGTGCAAACCTTTGCTCCCAGATGGGGGAGGGGGTACAATCACAGGCAAGGTTCATTTGAATGATTATGCATGTGGATGTATTATTGAGTTGGTGTAGTAGTCTGTAATCGTGTATATATTTAGTCAGGTTAAGTTGTTGAGATGGTGCTGGTTTGATGTAAATATTGATTGTAGAGCATGGTTGTGGTCTCACCTCCACTCTATGGGCCATCCATCGTCATCTTCTGCTTATTCCTTACTAGTAAGGGTCACGGGGGGGGGGGGGGCTGGAGCCTATCCCAGCATCTACGGGCGAGAGGCGGTGTTCACCCTGGGGACAGGTCGCCAGTCCATCGCAGGGCCAATATACAGAGACGAACAACCATTCACACTCACACCTACGGTCAATTTAGAGTATCAATCAGCCTCGTCCCCTAATTGCATGTCTTTAGACAGTGGGAGGAAGCCGGAGTACCTGGAGAGAACCCACGCAGGAACAGGGAGAACATGCAAACGCCACACAGAAAGATCCCACGCCTGAGCCGGGACCTTCTTGCTGTGAGGGCACAGTGCTGACCACTGCACCACCGTGCAGCCCCGCTATGGGCTGGTCTGTCTAATTTCCTGCAGCCAGGAGAGGATAAAAGGCAGTCAGGGGTTTTTAATGTAAGTTGATGGTGTCTCATGCAATCTCTTTCAATACTCCAGTGGTGGTTTAAGTGAAGAAAAACATGGGTTAGTCAGTAGGACTCTGTGTGTGTGTGTGTGTGTGTGTGTGTGTGTGTGTGTGTGTGTGTGTGTGTGTTTGTGTGTGTGTGTGTGTTTGTGTGTTTCCATGCAGACTTTCCTTTGTGACAACTGATTTGATTTGGAAACCATCTCATCTAAATCTCCTCTCCAAAACCCTCTTCTGCAACTTTGTACCCAAGTTGTCTCCTCATCAGGCACCACAGTATCCAGTAGGTTCAGTTAAAACAGTCATCAGTGATTAATGTTCATGTTCAATGATGAGGTTTTGATTTATTCTTCCAGAATCATCTGAACAAACCCTCCTCAACACAGTGAAGCCTTCATCTGACAGGAGGAGTTTTTTTTCCCCAGTGATTCCACTGATAATGAAAAGCTTCTTTTATCAGACTGGTCTGATAGGATCAACTACTGGTTGCTCTGGAGTGCAAACAGCAACCTGTCAGGAAACATTAGTCAGATCAAAGCCAAGATTAAAGCAAGAGCCTCCAGATCAAAGTCAGAATTGATGATGATGTCATCAGGGGGCTTTGATAGTGTATTTATTTGTACCTAAAATTCTGTCTTTGATCTCAGGAGGACATGAAAGAAACCCAATTGAGGAAAGTTGAGGAGAACATTCAGCTTCACCTAAACACTTGAACTGTTGAACAGTAGAATTTGTTTGAAACAGTTTACAACACTGAGTGACAGGACTGAAGAGGGGAGATTTTTGTATTTTCAGTTTAATTTTAACTTAAAACTGGGCATGAACATTTTTAGTCGTTCATATTCTAACATACAGAGGAAGTCATGACATTCCCTTTTTTTTAACCTGTCCTGTTCAGGAAATGGAAATTTAGCTGCTATGTTGAATCAGAAAAACCTTTTGAAGTCTACTTTTGCTTCAGTCAGAAAGTGGACTGTTGTTTACTCTCACAATCATTGGTGATTGTGGAGGAAGACAAAATCCTTATGAACCTCTTTTTAACAGACACACATTTCTAAAGACACTGGTTCATTTTATTTTTCTTCTTTTAGCAGAAGATGGTTTCGATCCATCGACCTCTGGGTTATGGGCCCAACACACTTCCTCTGCGCCACTCTGCTCTACCATTGACTGAACAGTCCTTGTTTTAGGAGAGCATTCTTTGTCTTTGTCTCTCCCCTGCTCTCCTGCTCTCTTTCCCCTCATTTAGTCCTTGACATGATCCATGCTCTACAGCTCTGCGGGTGGAATGAAGACCTGCGTCTGCTCTGCCCGTGCTGTCCTTCGTCTCAACCTAAATTGTTTGACCCACCTTTATAATGATCGGACTCGCTCCCGCTGAGCGCGCCAGACGCTGCAGACAACACAACCAAACTGGCCCCGATCAGAATTTGACAGGCCGAAACATGCCCTAAAAACACCAAGAATAATATCCACCACCTTCTGAACGGGGACTGACCCGTCTCCTGCATCAGGGGCTGCCGCAGTCGCACATCAGCTGTTCAACAGCTTTTCGCCGCAACACTCAATGAGTCAAAGACATAGAAGCTCAAACTGCTGCTGCGGAAGCCGTGATCGTATAGTGGTTAGTACTCTGCGTTGTGGCCGCAGCAACCCCGGTTCGAATCCGGGTTACGGCAGCATGAGATAAATTTCTTTATGTGTATTGATGGACACAAGCCAAGCAGAAATTTCCCACGATGCAATAGGGCAGTGTTTGGTAAGTGCTGAGCAGGCGTCAGTCTGACAATGATGTCATATTATTGTGTCATCACTTGACCAGACCCAAAAGTAGGCTCAGGTATCAGTTTCTTCTCAATGCTAACGTCTGCTAGCTTAGTCTGCTACTTTGATGGCTCTGCCTGCTCAAAGGTCCAGACCCCTGGATGTGGTGGTTCCTACCTGAATGTAGATTCTGTCAGCTCATGTTGTTAAATCAACTCACCAGGAACACCAGTAGATTTCAATGGACTGACAATGAGTCTCATTGAATGGTAAACATGTCAAATATGAAGTCATCACCTGAGGAGGTCTGCTGCTGGAATGAAGCTCCAGATATTCACAAGATATTCTAGATCTTAAAATAAAGCATTTTTATATTTGATTTATTGTTCATTAGCCTGCTTCACATTGTTTGATTCTATGTGTTGTATATAAATAGAACTTTGATCCACAACCTCCAAAAACACTCTTGTCCAACTTTTGTGCCCAAATTTTCTCCTCCTGAGGCACCAAATCAAGTCAAGTCATTTTATTTGTTTGAACCAAATCACAACAAAGTTCTCTCATGACTCTTTACTAGTAGAGCAGGTCCAGCACCAAACTGCTTCAATGAATCTACACCCAACAATTCTCCACCAGCAGGACATCCTGCAACAGTGGTGATGAAAACCTTCCTTTTAACAGGCAGGAAGGTCGAGCAGATCCAGGATCAGTGGGGACGGCCTTCTGCTTTGACCGGTTGTATTTAAAGCTCCATCAGATTGGAACAACCTTTCCTCCTCACTTGGGTCTCTCTCTTCCTTTCTCATCTTCAAATCATCAAGCATTTTCAAACATCTGCTCTCGTTTCTGATGCACTTCCCCTTTTCTCTCCAGGATTCACTCTCTACTTGTTCTTGTTTGTTCTCTGTACTGTAAACATGTGGATATTTGTGTATGAATATGCATTGTGTACTTTAATGGTGCATGGAAGCAGTATTTATTTAGATGGGTGTTTAAATGTATGCGTATGTGAACACAGGCCCACTCCTATTCTGCAGTGAGATCTCTGATCATACTTTGTATAATACTGGATGGTGGGGGGGGGGGGCTTTGGGGAACATTGTTGGCCTGTACCTGGGTGTATGATGTGTGTGTCCTTGTGTTGAAAATAGAATCTACTTTTATTATTGTTGTATTGTTGGTCATTATTTGTCAGGACCCCCTCCAAAATGAGATGGTGCATCTCAAGGGGCTGCCCTTGAAATCAAGAATCAAGAATGAAGGTGTCTTCTGGTCTTGGTGGACCCTCTGCTTCTCCAGCTGAGTCAACAGATTCCTGTGTTGCTTGAGTCATTGTGTATCCTGGCTGCATTCAGCGCTTTCACCGCTGCAGCCTAGCTTGATTGCCAGTCAGGACAGGTGTTATTAAGAATGGAAGAGGGGACAGTTTTGGCAGGACAAGTTGCTCCACATTCAGGAGATGGTGGGAAGTTTCAAAGCTGCCATAAATCTTGATGACAAACTTCTTCACTGTGTGGGAGGTTCAGAGTCCCTGGTTTGATTGCAGCTTTGACCTGAGCAGGTGTTCATCCACATCTCAGTAACAGGGGACACTTTATCACACCAGTGGACAAACATCAGCATTCATCACCCAGCAGCTCCTCTGATCAACAGAACAAGCTAAAGTATTCTGAGAAGGAGGGCATGGATCCCTCTTCCCTCTACCTCTCACATGCTAAGCTAGCACTCTACCATTGGAGCTAAGTCCCTGCTAATGAGCATCAGATAATGCAGGTTGACCTTCATGCAGGGTTGAATGAGCGTCACCACTTGAAGCTTCTCTGGTTCAACAAAGCCTTGGGACCAAGACAGGAATTGGAACCTGTGCAGGTCCAGACCCATGTTTAAGTTGGTGGAGACAATTGTTTCAACCAGGGACTGAATGAAAAGACTTGCCCAGACTCCTGCTCGCTCTTCTGAACCGACCCCTCATCTCTGTGTGGAGTAAACATCAGAGGTTGGGGGTGCAGGTTCTGCTTTGACCTCCTGACCTCCTGGGTAAAGCAGTGGAGATGTTGAGCTTGAAGGAGTTGACGGCCTCCTTCATCTTCTCATTGGTTTGCTAAACTCAGCATCATGAAATGTTGCTGAAATTCAACATGTCAGCTGAGGCCAGAGATTCCTGCGTTCCCTGAGTTCTTGAGTGTCGTCTCTGTTGTTTGAAAGCACAAAGCTGTTCCTGATGGTCCAGTGTGTCAGATTCTGGGCTCCCACAGCTGTAACTGGGGTTTGAGCTCCGTTAAGGGACTGGTTTTGTGGAGAGAACCAAGCAGAAGAATTGACAGTTTCAGCAGGAAAGGTGACCATTGCTCCACAACCTCAGTCCCAGGATTCATTCCTGCCTCACCCAGCATGGCCCTATGATCAACAGAAATGAACTGCCAGTGGAGGTCCTCAGTAATCCAGGTCATGGTTTCTCTAGATTGCTGTGTTGTAGTCAGGACACTTGCAAATATCAGCCTCTTTCCTCCATGATCTCTCATTCTTTCTGTTCTCTCCATTTCTCCTCTTCGTTTCTACTCCTTGCTGACTGTTGTTCCTCACTTGTGGCACAGAGTTCAGTCAGTGGACCAGACATTTTGCCACTACACTGTCCATCATCAGGGCATTTAACATCCAGGACTGGCTCCCAGATCATCGCCATGACCTCATCCCCTGCACCAGTGGACAGTTCATCAAGGATGGCAAACATGTGGGTCTCAATTCCCCTCCATCTTTGTAGGTTGGTTACATTTCCTCCTGGTCTTTAATCCATCTTTAGTTGACATTTTTCTGTTGAGCCCAGTTTGTTGACTGCCAGGCTGTCTTACTTTTCAATGGCACAGCAGCAGACAGCAAGAGGGTTGCTATGGTGCAGCTGGTAAAATCCCTATCTATGGTCTGCAGAAATATGCTGGGAGTTCTTTTTTATTACGAACCAGAATTCAAAGACTGACCAAGGAAACCACAGCACAGAATTTAGAGATCAAAGAAAGAAATCAAAGACAGAACCTGAAGATCAGGAAATGGCACAGATCAATGAGATCCATGGACTCATCAGTGAAGGTTTTCTTTCAGGACATTTTCTACCCAGAGTGATAAAAGCAGCCAACACCTCCAGCACAGAGAGGAGAGACCTGCCACACCTCTCCGGAGACCTGGGACATGATGGCAGTGGTGGGCTTTGAACCCACGCCTCCTCAGAGACTGGAGCCTAAATCCAGCACCTTAGACCACTCAGCCACACTACCTCACTGAGCAGGTCAGTGAGTTGGTCTGCTAAAGGCATGTTGAACAGGAAGTAACAATGATATCAAACTTATTCTGAAGGGTGACCCCTTCCCTCCCGTGGTCACAGGAAGTGACGACAGCACCGCTTGAAGAAGCCAGGAAAGATATGGTAAAAGGACTCAATTTAAACAGAGCCTTTCTACCTCAGCATACCATGCTAGCAAACCTCCTTTTGTCTGGTTTGGACAGACAGACAGACAGACAGACTACTTTATTAATCCCTTTTGGACGTTCCGCGAGGGAAATTGCACTCTCCTCAACATACATTCACAGCACTGTTACCATAGATTAGACTAAAAATAGCAAAGAAGAAAAAACAAAGACTATATATACATATATATATATATATATATATATATATATATATACATATATATATACATATATATACATATATATATATATATATATATATATATATATATATATATATATGTATATATGTATATATGCATATATACATGTGCGGGTGCCTGTGTGTACCTGGATGGTTATGTATATGTGCATAGTGACAGGAATAATCATAATATTAATTGTTCTTAATTGTTATTATAACAATAATAATGATGATGATATAATATAATAATGATGATGATATAATATAAAACATATAATAGTTATAATAAAATAATAATAGCAGTAGTAACAAGAATTATATAATAATAATAATACAAAATAATAAATGCTCATGATAATTATTATGAGCAAACAGACATTATGAACAAGCATTACAAACATTGTTCATTACAAACATTATGCTCATAAATAATAAATGCTCATAATAAAAAATAATAAAATAATTATGATAATAATAATAATAATAATAATAATAATAATAATAATAATAATAATAATTAAAAAAAATAATGTACAGTCTCTTATATTGCACGAGTGTCCGGTTGTTATTGGGGCAAGCTAATGGTGCTCAGCCCTCTCCTACAGTCCTTCTGTTGGCCCTCCCCTCCTCCAGTGAGGAGTTTAACAGTTTAATGGCTCGGGGGATGAAGGAGGTCTTCAGTCTGGTTGTTGTTTGGTGACTGTGGATGAACACACAGGAGAAGTTGAGCATGAATCTGTGTTCCTGTTCACTTGAATACATGCAGGAGTATGAGGTGGAAATACTACTGTTTATTTTTGTTCTGATTTCAGAACTGTTGACACAACGGTGTCTGATTAAAGCATCTCCACCTTCCAGATGCTGGTCTCCTTCTGGGGTCCTGACTGACCTCCATCTTGTGTTCTGGATCCACCTGAACCCAGCAGCTCCAGATCCCTTCACTCCCTTACAGGGATAGAAAATGGCTGCTGGATGGAAGTCCCCCAACTGTGGCTGTTCTGAAACTCTTCTCCTCAGTCACTCCTGAGTTGACACTGAGATGGAAACTCTGAGTATCAGGTTCAGAACAGCTGATCTGAGTTGGTCCAATCAACTGTGAGTGTGTTCACCTTGAGTGTCACACGTGCACAACCACCACAAAATGACATCATCAATGGAGCCCTGATACCACGAGTCACCATGACAACCAAGAACAAAATAACAAGTTACTTTGAAACAAGACCTTCATATATTTATGATGACATCACCAATATGAGCCTTTTCTCTTTTCCAGGCTGTCTTACTTTTCAATGGCACAGCAGCAGACAGCAAGAGGGTTGCTATGGTGCAGTTGGTAAAATCCCTATCTATGGTCTGCAGAAACATGCTGGGACTTCTTTTTTATTATTAACCGAAATTCAAAGACTGACGAAAGACACCAAAGCACAGAATTTAGACATCAAAGAAAGAAATCAAAGACAGAACCTGAAGATCAGGAAATGGCACAGATCAATGAGATCCATGGACTCATCAGTGAAGGTTTTCTTTGTTTCAGGGTCACTTGTTGTCGTACTGGTGTGATGATGTCAGACCCTTCCCATTCAGTTCAAACAGACTCCAAAGTGTAGCTGTGATGCAGAGGGCAGCAGCCTTGTGCTTGGTTCCGTCATGGTTCTCTGCATTGTTAGCAAACTCACCAAAGACCTCCCTGAAAGCAGGATGATTTTCCCAGAGTGCTTTTTTAACCAAGTACCAATTTGTCCCTCTTTAAAAAACAACAAACAAAGATGAGGTCAGACTGAGATGGACGAGATGATATGGATGTGATTTATGGCTTTCAAACACCAAATATTCAATTTTTCTTCAGGGCTTTTGAGAGGTTCTGGGTAATGAATGAAAATTTAAGTTGGACAGAAACGACATGCGGGGTCACTGTGTGTGTTTACACGTGTGTATTTCTTGTTTTATGGTGTTGGAGACCATTTCCATCATCAACACTAATCAGGAGTCCTCGTCCTCATGGGGACCAAAGACCGGCCCTGATGCAGCTCAATGCAGTTTGTGAGTTCTTTCAGAGTGAAGGTCTGGATTGAGTTTAGTTTGAAATAAAGATTAAGATTCAGTTGGTTAAGATTAAGATTAAGATTAAGGTTAGGCTGCACATAGAAGGAAGTTGATCCAATGTTCTCATAAGAATAGCTGGGCACACCTGAGTGTGTTTAAATGCAGACTTCCTCTTGTGACAACTGATGTCATTGGAAACCATCTTGAGGACATTTGGAGAAAGTTCAATCTTTTAGCTGCAGTTACAGCGACTTACAACACTGCAACAACAACAAAAAACACCCCTCCACAAACACTCTTGTCCAACATTTGTGCCCAAATTTTCTCCTCATGAGGCACCAAATCAGGTCAAGTCAGTTTTATGTGTTTAGAACCAAATCACTACAAAAACAGCCATTAAGTTGATCTGGTTGGCACTGGTATTTGTTCTTGCTGCAGCTCAGGAGTGATTCAGGAGAAGAGTTTCAGAACAGCCAAAGTTGGGGACTGGAATTCTAAAATGTCCCCTGGAACCAAACAACCTTGGGAGGTAAAACCTGCAATCATAGCCACTCAGATGCAGCAGCAGAAGAAGCTGTCATCTACCCTGACAGTCAGAGCATCAAGTCAAGAAAACATCACCATCTTGTAGTTCCAAACCTTCACCTGTCAGATTCAGCTACTTCTTATTGTGGGACTTTAAATTTGAACACAATGGAATTTGGACAAGGAGTTTTCCTTCAAGTCCAAACATCATCATCCAGCCTCCAACCAGAGGTCCATCAGTTATCATGGAGCCACAGGTGGAGTCTGGATTCTTTTCTAGAATGAGACGGCAATGACAGTCCTGCCAAGTGACATCACTGACATGACAGGATGACTTCAGTCACGTGACAGGATGACTTCAGTCACATGACTGGCTGACAGTGTAGATGCCAATGTAGAGGTTGGGGAAATAGTCTCTGAGAATCCAGCTTGAAGCCACGCCCTCCTTGTTCTTCAAAAACCCAAACAGCGACCATCAGTCTCCCTCAAATCCTGTACTTGGTTCAATGTTGCTGTTCCATTTTGCAGCAGTAGGTGTCCTTGTGATACCAGGTTCAGTTCAAGAGTCCCAACTCCAGCTCATGTTGGTGACCTCAGTGGCAGGTAAAATGGCGCTTCAGTGGATCATGTGATCAACTCTTGTGTGTCCTCACTGCTCCACAGGTCTGTCAAATGTTCTGTAAAATAGTTGGACCCAGCAGAGCTGCTAGATTAGGAGTTGATGGAGTCGTTGCAGATACCAGGGTCCAAAGTCCAGCTTGAACCTGGTTTGTGCAGTTCTTTGTCAAGCTAGCAGCCATTCTTGTCACTGCCAAGCTAAAGTGACTTCTGTCAACAAAGGTAAACATACAAAAGGACATTTCTACTGGCAGTTCAAGATTTTGATCAAACTCCTTTTTCCAGGTCTGTCAAATGTTCTGTAAAATAGTTGGACCCAGCAGAGCTGCTAGATTAGGAGTTGATGGAGTCATTGCAGATACCAGTGTCCAGTTCCATCCTCACTACCCCTGGTGACCATGTCAAAGTGTCCTTGAGTAAGATACTGAACCCCTAAATACTTCGGATGAGTAGGTTGGCTCCTTGCATTGCAGCCTTCAGCATCAGTGTGTGAGTGTGTGTGAATGAGAGGACATTGTTCAGCTCCTTGAGTGCTGCTGAGGTAGAAAGGCTCTGTACAAATAGAGTCCTTTTACCATTTCTTTCCTGCTTCTAGCGGCGCTGTTGTCACTTCCTGTGACCGTGGAGGGAAGGGGTCCCCCTTCAGAATAAGTTTTATATCATGATGTTACTTCCTCTTCAACACTCCTTTAGCAGACCAACTCAGAGAATAGCTCAGTGAGGTAGTGTGGCCGAGTGGTCTAAGGCGCTGGATTTAGGCTCCAGTCTCTGAGGAGGCGTGGGTTCAAATCCCACCACTGCCATCATGTCCCAGGTCTCTAGAGAGGTGTGGCAGGTCTCTAACTGCCTCTCCTCTCTCTTCCACTGGTATCTTCAAACCTGTGACCGAAAGAAGAACCCTCTTCTGAGTCCACAGACCTGAGCATCGCTGCTCTGACTACCAGGTTACCTCCTGGTTATCAGAGTGAAGTCATGGTGAGGTAGTCAGTTGTTCCTTTGTTTTATGACAGAGGCCTCATTGTGAATTAAATAATCCTATTTCTTTACTTGACGTTTCACGCTGTTTCGATTGAAAAAGACCAGTTCCTGGAGAAGATCTTCCAGGGGTCCAGGTTAAAGCGGTGCCCCAGCTGGCACCAGGCGCTGACCCAGGTCCTGCATGGGAGATACTGTCAGTTCTGTTCTGCCCTGCTCACAACCACAGGCTGGTGTTGAGGCCTGCAGCAACCAGGGCCCCAGTCACCAAGAGTATAAAGGCTGGTCAGACCAATGTGAGCAGGACGTTACTGGAGAAGTCATCCATCCACTTTCTATTCTTATCCTTTAAGGGTCACGGGGGGGGGGGGGCGATCCCAGGTGACATTGTTCAAGAGGCAGGGTTCACCCTGGACAGGTCACCAGTCCATCAGGAGAAATGAGGTGGTCGGTATCATGCAACCTAAACTAAAACATTAGCCGGATCAAATTCAGATTAAAGCAAGAGTCTCCAGATCAAAGTCAGAATTCCTGATGATGTCATCAGGGCTTTGACAGTAGCTAGAATTCTGTCTTTGATCTAAGGAGGACATGAAAGAAACGCAATTGAGGAAAGTAGAGGAGAACATTCAGCTTCATTAGAAACACTTGAACTGTTGAACAGTAGAATTTGTTTGAAACAGTTTACAACACTGAGGGACAGGATTGAAGAGGGAAGAGTTTTCTACTTTAAATTTAATTCTATCAAGTCAAGTCAATTTTATTTATTTTGTGCCAAATCCCAACAGAAGTTATCTCATGACACTTTACAAGTTTATCTAATGAGACAGGTACCCTGGAAGGTATCACCTTGGCCCCCAGCACCACCCTAAGGAACCTAGGAGTTCTCTTTGATCAGGATCTGTCCTTTCATGCCCACATTCAGCAAATTTCTAGGACTGCTTTCTTTCATTTGTGAAACATTGCTGAGATCAGACACATCCTGTCTCAAAAAGATGCAGAAGAACTAGTCCATGCCTTTGTCACTTCCAGGCTGGATTACTGCAATTCCCTCCTATCAGGCTGCACCAGGAGGTCCCTAAAGACTCTCCAGCTGGTCCAGAACACTGCTGCCTGACTAGAACTAGTAGAAGAGACCATGTCTCGCCTGTACTGGCCTCTCTGCATGGCTCCCTGTCAAATTTAGAAGAGAATTCAAAATTCTCCTTCTACCATCAAAGTCCTTAACAGTCAGGCTCCTTCATACCTGACAGAGCTCATAGTTCCCTATTATCCAGCTAGAACCCTTCACTCCCAGGATGCAGGGTTACTGGTGGTTCCTAGAGTTCTAACAGTAGACTGGGAGCCAGAGCCTTCAGCTATCAGGCTCCCCTCCTGTGGAACCGTCTCACAGTTTCAGTCCAGGATGCAGACACCCTCTTGACCTATAAGAGCAGACGAAAGACCTTCCTTTTTGATCAGGCTTACAGTTGGGCTGCTTAGGCTGGCCCTTAGATATGCTGCTATCGGCTTAGACTGCTGGGGGATCTCCCATGGTGCACTGGGCTTCTCTCTCCTCCTTTCTGTCCTCCTATATGTGTCATACATAAATCATACTCATATGTATTACTAACTCGTCTCCTTCTCCAGAGCCTTCAGGCTCCCCTCATCCCAGATGTGGGTGCTGCTGGAGGAGGCTGCAGACCTGAAGAGGCTCAAGCTGCCACCCGTAGCTCCACCTGCTCACCGTCTGTCCATCAGTCTCTTCACTTCTCTCTCTCTTTATCTCTGTCCCTCTCTTTCCTTCTGCATATCTGTCTTCCTCCATTATCTGTCTTTGTCTCTGCCCCGCTCTCCTGCTCTCTTTCCCTCCAACTGGTCAAAGCAGAAGGCCGTCCCCACTGATCCTGGATCTGCTCGATGTTCCTGTCTGTTAAAAGGAAGGTTTTTGTCGCCGCTGTTGCAGGATGTGCTGCTGATGGAGAATTGTTGGGTGGAGGTTCATTGAAGGAGTTTGGTTCTAGACCTGCTCTACTAGTAAAGAGTCATGAGATAACTTTTGTTGTGATTTGGCGCAATACAAATAAAACTGACTTGACCAGTGTCATTTGTGGTCTTTTGTTAATTGCATGCCACATAAAATTATTAGTGGTCACTTTTCTCGCGACTGTCTCACAGTGGCAAGACAAGAACACTTCTACTTTTAATGTTGACAGTTTGTTCAACACTAAACTTCATCCAGTACCATGTTGTCAAACACTGGAACCTCCACAGCTCCTGAACAGGGACTTGAACCCTGGACCCTCAGATTAAAAGTCTGATGGTCTACCGTCTGAGCTACTCAGGCTCTTTCTACAGCATTGAGACAGGAAAAGAAACACCTGTGAAGGTCAAACTGATGCTTTCTTGACTTGTTCAGTCCTCCATGTTAAAGTCCACCATGCTTTTGATTGGCTCTGATTCTCTGTGGCAAAATCCAACAAGAGGCTCCAAAAATGTCCTGAATGTCAAAAGAATGCACAGGACAAGATGTTAGTTTCCTTCATGTCTGCAGTTCCTCCACTGGAAAGTAAAGTCAATGCTGCTCCTCTGCTGAAACCTGGGATCGGACCAGGGACCTTTAGATCTTCAGTCTAAGGCTCTCCCAACTGAGCTGGTTCAGTTCTGAGTGAGGGCCCTGCTTCTGTCATTTATAATCTCTTCCACTCTCACTAGAACTTAGAGAGGATTGGAGCTTCTGAAGTCCTGACACAAATCAAACCAGGGACTTTGAACTACACAGTGAAGGAGTTGATCATCAAGGTCGATGGCAGCTTATTAAGTTCTATCTTTGATCAAATATAAGAAATGTAAATGAATTCAACATTGATTGCATTTCTCTCCTTTCTTTGGTGCCCTCAGACTTTCTGAGAACTGTAGGAGGAACTGCTCTCTGTTTGATCTGCTCAATGGAGGAAGGAACGGAGCTCTAAGTTTTCCAGTTCCTACATCAGTGAATGGACTTTCTGTGCTGCAAGGAACCAAAGCTACTAAGGAGGATTACAGAGTTTGTCGTTGCTGGAGTCAGTGACTTAATAGAGTCTAACAAAGGGTTGAACCTGAATGAGACAGTCACCCTTCAACATGGGGCCATAGCAGAGTGAACCAAGAACACTACAATGGGGGTGAGAGTGGAGCCATGATGGATTCACAGTTCATCACCTCCACCATCATGTGGACCACCTGACCACCTCTCCCTCAACCTCTAAATAACTCATTCCCTGAACGGGAATCAAACCCGGGCCGTGGCGGTGAAAGCGCCAAATCCTAGCCACTAGACCATCAGGGACCACACTGAGCTCTCCAACAACAGAGACTATAGACAATGACTCAAGAACACAGGACTCTGTTGTCTCAGCTTGAGATGCAGAGGGTCCACCAAGACCACCAGACACCTCAGCCCCCTAAAGACAGTCCACCCCCAGGATCAGCTTCTATCACTCAGTGGTCCAGAACCATTATGGAGCCTGATCATGAATGTGAGCAAAGCTCTTGGAACAGGCCTGCTGCCACCACAACTAAGATCCTGCAGGTCACTAGAAACTCCAGTGTCCAGCTGACAGTGGACGTTCCTCTGATCTGTGGTGGTGCTGAGTTTAGCAAACATCTCCAACAAGAAGATGAAGGAGGCCATCAACTCCTCCAAGCTCAACATCTATACTGGCTTTACTGGGAGATCAGGAGGTCAAAGCAGATCTTCCCCCTCCACCTCAGATGGTTTCTACTCACAGAGATGAGGGACCAGTTCAAACCAGCTACCTGGAGCTCCCTTAAGCCATTGTCCCCCTCAGCTAACATCTGGATTCAGATGATTCAGATTCAGAGCGCTGAATCTCTGTGGTCTCAGCTTGAGATGCAGAGGGTCCACCAAGACCACCAGACACCTCAGCCCCCTAAAGACAGTCCACCCCCAGGATCCTGCCCCCCTCTGCTCCAACTCAGCCCTCCATTCATAACGTGACTTTCGCTACGTCCGAACTGCCAAGTACCAACCTACGTCCTCCTGCTACAACCTAAACATGGCGGCACCACTCAGACACCCTAGAAGATTGGTGGTGAAGCACGACCTCTGCTGGCAGAGCACAGATACTGCAATTAGGTAGACAGCACCAACGAAAGCCCCACCTGCTGGCCTGACTGTCGTACTGCACTCCACTCTGAACAAACCTTTCACTCATTCTCTATTATTAAGCACATTAACGCACCTGTACAGGTGTGTTCACATTATATACATATTATATATTTATGCTTGGCCGTTTTTGATGAACTTGGGCGGGACTCTGGTGCAGGGATGAGGTCATGGAGCTGATCTGGGAGCAGTCCTGATGTTAAATGCTGTGATTAAGGACAGTGTGGAGGAAAAATGGGTCAAATTTAAATTGTCAACAGTTCAACGTTGTTGGCAGGACTCCAACCTGAGCAGGGAGACCCCAATGGATTTCTAGTCAATCGCCTTCACCACTCGGCCACAACGACCACATTCACACACATTTGTAGGAGACTGAAATTAGACAATGAAAGTTCATGTCAGCACAGTCAAACATTTTTTTGTCCTCTCTCAAAGACAAACTATTTGTGTGTGTGTGTGTGTGTGTGTGTGTGTGTGTGTGTGTCAGTGTTGTGACTGAGCAGTGAAGAAGACGACCTTCTGACTCCATTTTCTTTGTTGCTCTTCTATCAGTTCCTCAGTTTCTCTCATCAAGTGAAGCAGCTTTGACAGGTTTGCTTCTCTGTGTGTTCACAACTTTGGTCTTTAAACTCCTGACAAACTCACCACGTCACACATTTGGTGAATTAAAGCAACAAATAATGACATCATGATGATTCAGGTTAGGGGGGCACGGCCTGGAGGCAGAGTGGCCGTCTAGCAGAGTTGCTGGTTCAGTTCTCACTTCAGCCGGTGACCATGTTGAAGTGTCCTTGAGCAAGACACTGAGCCCCTCATTGCTCCTGATGACCAGCATCCAAGACCAACAAGCTTCTGATTGGCTCTGATTCTCTGAGCCAAAATCCAACACAGGAAACAGAAACTCTTGAGGTTGTCTCACATTTTTTAAAGAAACTCAGCACAGGACAGTGATAGGAGGCTGGTTTCCTTGATGTGGGCTTCACCTCCACTGTTGTCCACATTTAAATGCTGGCTGATGCTGGTCCCCTGTTGAAACCTGGACCAGACCAGGGACCTTCAGACCTTCAGTCTAACGCTGTTCCAGCATTGGATGAAAGAGACTGGTGCTCTCATCTTCTTCAACATTGACTTGTTCTACCAGGACAAGAGAATCTGAGCTTGGATGTCATTTAGCAGTCAAAGGCTTGTTAAACTGGTCAACATCAGCTGGTGTTCACTCTGATGATGTAGCGATGGTCTGGATTCTTCCTTCTGGAGCACCAAGCTGCTGGGAAGAAGCCTGATGATGTCAGAGTTGTGTTCAGTGGCTCCTGCTGGGTCCATTTCTGACAAATGGGCTCCAAAGAGTTCAGCTGTTTCAAAGGCTCAGAGAAAGCAGCACATCATGGTAGTCAGGAGACGAGGTGGCCGAGTGGTTAAGGCGATGGACTGCTGATACATTGAGCTCTGCAGGCGTGGGTTCCAGTCCCATCCTCGTCGTAGGAGACTTTGGTTTCTGCTCCTAGATTCTGGAATGACTCTGAACTGTGAGGCTTTCCAAGAGGAGATCCTCCAGAGAGCTGCAGTTCCCTACAACGCCAACTGTTGAGTGGGGTGGCAGCAAAATACTTTCTCACTATAGTATTCAAGGTTTATTACGATTCCACAAAAATACTTTCTAATTTATAGTTTTAAAGGTTCATTCCACCAAATACTTTCTAATTTATAGTTTTAAAGGTTCATTCCACCAAAATACTTTCTAATTTATAGTTTTAAAGGTTCATTCCACCAAAATACTTTCTAATGTATAGTTTTAAAGGTTCATTCCACCAAAATACTTTCTAATTTATAGTTTTAAAGGTTCGTTCCACCAAAATACTTTCTAATTTATAGTTTTAAAGGTTCATTCCACCAAAATACTTTCTAATTTATAGTTTTTAAGGTTCGTTCCACCAAAATACTGCTTTCTGTCCAACTTCTCAGTTTCAAAGGTTCCTTCAGTTGAGGGCTCCTGGTTCTGTGTGAGGGGTTGAGGGTCGATATGGGATGATGAGGACGATTTCATGTCACGATGGTCCTGCTAAAGTAACTGTGAGTCATGACATCAAACAATGTCATCAAAATACGCTTGAACTCTTAAAATGGCAATAAAATCTACTGGAATCACTTTACCACAAACACTTTTATTGTGATTTTGTGAGCATCATTTTTCAAACATTATAACATAAACTTTAAAAAGGGTACATTCACTAACACTCTTACTTGAAGGTAGTCACTGATATCAGTAAACAGCTGATAAAGATTTGTGTTCATGTTTTAATTCTCTACTCTGACCTGTGCTGAGACACTGGACCAGAGAGGAAGACCTGCTCAGCCTCCTGCATGGACCAATTCTGCAGCTCAGTGATGACGACGAGGGATTCAGCATCGAGTTCATTTTAAACTTTTTGTAGGAAACAACTGTAAATTAACCAGCAGTTACTGGTGATGCTTCACAGTTTCCAAGCTCAAACGGCCTCCTGCTTGTTGGACTCACAATTTCCAAAAAATGTAGACATCAAAAGTCAAATCATGGTTTTGTGTTGTTTTGTGTTGTTTTGTTTTTTACTGGAGGAAAACTTCAAATTGTGATGTGTCTGACTAAGAAACTGAACCCCCAAAAATCAAAAAGTCTCCTTCTTCTGTGCCGTGATCTCTGAGCTGATCATGATTGATCTCATCAATAATCCTTGGCAGCCGACCAGTCACACACAGCCCCCCCACACACACACTGAGACATGCAGCAGCTCACAGTAACTGCCTCAGTCACACAGCAGATAGCCTCCTTTCTATAACAAGATAAGCAGTAGAAAATGGATGGAAGTGATGATGAACTGATGAACAGGTGATTTGTCCAAAAGTCAACATCAGATTCATTTCCAATCTGTGGAAGCAGTTTCATCTTGAGGTTCCAGGTAAGAACAGCCAGCTGTGGGCTGACACACATCTCTTCAGGAGCACTTCTATGCTCCAAACTTTCCAGGTTGAATTGTGTCTGTATTCTGAGGAGGACGGAGGAGTGAGGACACACACATTTGGAACTGAGAGCAGCTGTTGAGTTCGAGAGTCAGCTGTTGAAGAGGAGTTGTAGAGGTGGTCGTACTTGAGCACCTCCTCGATAATCCTTTCTTCAGCTTGGTCCATTTTTTCTTGAAGCCTTCACCACAGAAACTTTGAAAATGGCGGTGTTGCTCTGCCGCGACTGAACCGGAAATAACATTCTGAGCGGGACCAATCACAGTCCTCGACGTTGACGTCACCACGCGTCGACGCGATGCGTAAGCAGGATTTTTTTGGAGGCGCGTTTCAGGCTACGGCGGAGGTACGAATACTACTTGACACAGAAGCATAAATCAGGCTTAAATCAGGCTTTATAGTCCAAAAGGAAGTTAGCATGTCAGGGATGAGACACCCTTATCGTCCAACAGGAAGTTAGCATGTCAGGGATGAGACACGCTTATCGTCCAACAGGAAGTTAGCATGTCAGGGATGAGACACGCTTATCGTCCAACAGGAAGTTAGCATGTCAGGGATGAGACACGCTTATCGTCCAACAGGAAGTTAGCATGTCAGGGATGAGACACGCTTATCGTCCAACAGGAAGTTAGCATGTCAGGGATGAGACGCTTATCCTCCAACAGGAAGTTAGCATGTCAGGGATGAGACGCTTATCGTCCAACAGGAAGTTAGCATGTCAGGGATGAGACACGCTTATCGTCCAACAGGAAGTTAGCATGTCAGGGATGAGACACGCTTATCGTCCAACAGGAAGTTAGCATGTCAGGGATGAGACACCCTGATAGTCCAAAAGGAAGTTAGCATGTCAGGGATGAGACACGCTTATCGTCCAACAGGAAGTTAGCATGTCAGGGATGAGACACCCTGATAGTCCAACAGGAAGTTAGCATCTCCATGGTTCCCTTGACCAGAAGCCAGTGGGATCATTCCATTCTGACATCTTGATTGACATTTGTCCTTCTCTGAGCTAAATAGCTAGCAATCATTTGAAAAAAAAAACCTTGATTTACTTTTTGTATTTTGATCTTCAGCTCATTTGCATACTTTTGTTAAAATTCTTCCCTTTTTGTCTTTTTTTTTCTGCTGTTTTTAGCACAAAGTCCACCTGGTGCCTAAAGACCAGTTCAGCATGGACTACGTTGAACCTTCAGTCCGCTGCAACAGCACCCATGGACGGTTCCCCCCTGACAGGAGGATTCTGGTGAGGAACATTAGTGGGACAGCGCTCTTGTTAGAACGGTTCTGATCCACCTTCCCTCCCCCTGTAGCTCCTCCTGTGTCCCCTCAGGCTCTTGTTAGAAGGGTTCTGATCCACCTTCCCTCCCCCTGTAGCTCCTCCTGTGTCCCCTCAGCGCTCTTGTTAGAACGGTTCTGATCCACCTTCCCTCCCCCTGTAGCTCCTCCTGTGTCCCCTCAGCGCTCTTGTTAGAAGGGTTCTGATCCACCTTCCCTCCCCCGTAGCTCCTCCTGTGTCCCCTCAGCGCTCTTGTTAGAACAGTTCTGATCCACCTTCCCTCCCCCTGTAGCTCCTCCTGTGTCCCCTCAGTGCTCTTGTTAGAAGGGTTCTGATCCACCTTCCCTCCCCCTGTAGCTCCTCCTGTCCCCTCAGCGCTCTTGTTAGAACGGTTCTGATCCACCTTCCCTCCCCCTGTAGCTCCTCCTGTGTCCCCTCAGCACTCTTGTTAGAAGGGTTCTGATCCACCTTCCCTCCCCCTGTAGCTCCTCCTGTGTCCCCTCAGCGCTCTTGTTAGAACGGTTCTGATCCACCTTCCCTCCCCCTGTAGCTCCTCCTGTGTCCCCTCAGCGCTCTTGTTAGAAGGGTTCTGATCCACCTTCCCTCCCCCTGTAGCTCCTCCTATGTCCTCTCAGCGCTCTTGTTAGAACGGTTCTGATCCACCTCCCCCCCCCGTAGCTCCTCCTGTGTCCCCTCAGCGCTCTTGTTAGAAGGGTTCTGATCCACCTTCCCTCCCCCTGTAGCTCCTCCTGTGTCCCCTCAGCGTTCTTGTTAGAACGGTTCTGATCCACCTTCCCTCCCCCTGTAGCTCCTCCTGTGTCCCCTCAGCGCTCTTGTTAGAACGGTTCTGATCCACCTTCCCTCCCCCTGTAGCTCCTCCTGTGTCCCCTCAGCGCTCTTGTTAGAACGGTTCTGATCCACCTTCCCTCCCCCTGTAGCTCCTCCTGTGTCCCCTCAGGTTTCCAAACTCCCTCCCACTGGCTGGTGCTGAAGGAGGGCCAGAGCTCCTCCTACAGGAGCCCATCCTGGCCTCCCCCGCTGCAGCTCCTCCACTGACCTCCCACCAGAGAGATGAGCCCCCTGGTTCAGAGGTGACAGACCACCTCTGGGAGCAGACAACAGAGACCACATCAGGCTGGACTCCGTGCAGGTACGGAGGCTGACGGCTGCTGAGTGAGTGAGTTTACGACGCTCCCACCACTGCTGCTGGATTGATTTAACACATCTGGAATATTTAGATTTATTCTGGGTCAACATCTGCATCTGTTGAAGTCCTCAGTCTCCATGCAGGTGGTGTTGTTCCAGATAAAAGGTCTCAATAACAGCATCACTCCAGATGAAACCATTCCAAAGAAGGCTAAGTGGAGCTGGCATATCAGCCCCCAATGGAAGCCTGCTGCTGCTGCCAAGCTCTCCATGTCATCATGGAAAAGTTGATTGTTCAACTCAATGTTTTTCCCATTGGGAGGAGATTTGTTGTTCCACCATGAAGTCTTTTCTTGTGATGAGTTTGTGTGTTGTAGTAGCATGAAGATATCTTGTTGTCATGATCAACTCATCTGGCCTGGTGGAAGAACGCTGCTGTCTTTGGATTCAGACGAGTCAAATCTGAACCAGGGACTTGTAGTTTTATCCTCGGTCTCCGGACTCATAAAATGGAGACCGGCCCAGTTTGACACTTTTGAACTCCTCCATGATGTTCAAATCTCATGACTGAGATTCGTGATTGGAAACATCGGCGGTTCAGGAAAGAAAACATGTACCATTGAACATCGCTCTCATCCTTCTACTCAGAAGGCTGCGGTGGACTCCACCGTGTCCAGGCTTTGGGCAGATACGTCTTCATCCTCCACCACCACCAGCCGCTCCACCCCACCCACCCTGTGCAGGTCTACATTACCAGGGTCGGATCTGGCAGGGTGGAGGATCTTTGATTCATCTTAGCTTTCCTGCTCCGGCTGTTTGAGAAACATTCAAATGGAGATGGTTGTTTGTGTCTTTCAGGCCACGCCAACGCCTCCTTCTGTCCCCACGCTTACGGCTGCCGAAACGTGCCGGTGTCTGAAAACCAGATCATTCTGGATGTGCCGGACCACCAGGTCCTCCTCACCTGCAGGTTCCTGCAGGCAGAGCCCTGTGGTGGTAGGTTTCCTGCTCCTCTGCTGGACTGATACCCTCTCCCTTTCCCGACACGTATCTGCTGTTTCTACTCTGTGCCTCCTTCTCCTCTGTCAGGCCTGGACTTCTTCCTTCTGTCTCTCCAGGATTATGTCCTGGTGGTGCCTGAGAGCAGCTCCAGCTCCAGCTCCCTGAACCAAGAACCACTGGAGAAATCTGACCACTTCATCAGCAACTGTGGTCTCAACAGCTTTCATGTCAAGTCGGTGTCTCTCAGCCTGAGTTGGTCCATGTTCTGTATCCCTGAATGTTCTAGAGGAACTAAACTGGGCCTGATTGGGACGCTTCTGTCTGCTCAGATTTGGGTTGTGAATGCATTCAGATGTCATTTACAAGCATTGGAACTAAAGACCTGAGCCTCAAGAATATTTAGTTCTTGATTTACTTTCTCTTGCAGGGTTTCATTTTGTGCTAATTTTCTTTTGAAGATCTTTGTTTTTTGTTGTCCTTCCATTTAACAAGTTTGGCTAATAACCTTTTCCCCACTAAACTAATTTTCCTAAAATGTCTCGCTAACATTTCCTTTTTCTCTGTCATCCCTCCTGTCCTTCGTCTCCATTCTGTCTCAGCTCAGCTGTGTCTCTTGGGCTCTCTTCACCAACGGCGCCCTGCCTTGTGCCTGCCATGAGGTTGGAGCTGAGAGTGACACCTGTGAGTCATTTGGTGGTCGGTGCCGCTGCAGGCCCCACGTTATTGGCCGAGACTGCTACATGTGGGCCGCGGGTTGCTGGGGATTCCCCACTGCAGACGTGAGTGTCAGATTGGATGAATGATGAGTAATAAGGGCTTTTAATGATGAGTGAGAGGACGGACCAAAGCAACCTGTCCGACCATCAGAGGACAGTTTGTTGTTCTAGTTTCAGCTCTTACTACATTACTGTAAGCATCATTTATTGGCAACTCTTACTACATGACTCAGCATCATTTTTAGGTTACTCGCAACTTTCACTACATTACTGTTAGCATCATTTCGAGGTTATTAGCAACTATCACGACATTACTGTGAGCATCATTTTGAGTTCATTAGCAATTCTTCCGACATCACTGTCGCATTATTTGGAGGTTCGTAGCAACTCTTACTACATGACTGTCAGCATCACTTTGAGGTCATTTGAAACTTTCACTCCATTACTGTTAGCATCATTTTGAGTTCATTAGCAATTCTTATTACATCACTGTCGCATCATTTTGAGATCATCAGCAATTCTTACGACATCATTGTCGCATCATTTTGAGATCATTAGCAATTCTTACGACATCACTGTCACATTTTTTTGGGATCATTAGCAATTCTTATTACATCACTGTCGCATCATTTTGAGATCATCAGCAATTCTTACTAAATCACTGTAGCATCATTTTGAGATCATAAGCAATTCTTCTGACATCACTGTCGCATTATTTTGAGGTTCATAGCAACTCTTACTACATGACTGTCAGCATCACTTTGAGGTTATTCGAAACTTTCACTACCATACTGTCAGCATCATTTTGAGTTCATAAGCAATTCTTAATACATCACTGTCGCATCATTTTGAGATCATTAGCAATTCTTCCAAAAATCACTGTCGCATTATTTTGAGGTTCGTAGCAACTCTTACTACATTATTGTTGCATTATTTTAAGGTTTGTAGCAACTCTTACTACATGACTGTCAGCATCACTTTGAGTTCATTGGCAACTTTCACTACATTACTGTTACCATCATTTTGAGTTCATTAGCAATTCTTACGACATCACTGTCGCATTATTTTGAGGTTCGAAGCAACTTTTACTACATTACTGTCAGCATCATTTTTAGGTTACTCGCAACTCTGACCACATGAGTGTCAGCATCACTTTGAGGTTGTTCGAAACACTTACTACATTACTGTAAGCATCACTGAGTTTATTAGGAACTATCTCTACATGACTGTGAGCATCATTTTGAATTTAATAGCAATTCTTATGACATAACTGTAGCATCATTTTGAGGTTAGTTTCAACTCTTCCTCCATTACCGTCAGCATCATTTAGAGTTTATTAGCAATTCTTACGAAATAACTGTCGCATTATTTTGAGGTTCGTTGCAACTCTTCCTACATGACTGTGAGCATCACTCTGAGGTTATTCGAAACTTTCACTCCATTACTGTTAGCATCATTTTGAGTTCATTAGCAATTCTTACTACATCACTGTCACATCATTTTGAGATCATTAGCAATTCTTCCGACATCACTGTCGCATTATTCGGAGGTTCGTAGCAACTCTTACGACATTACTGTTGCATTATTTTGAGTTTAGTAGCAACTCTTACTACATGACTGTCAGCATCACTTTGAGGTTGTTCGAAACACTTACTACATTACTATAAGCATCACAGAGTTCAATAGCAACTATCACTACATTACTGTTAGCATCATTTTGAGTTCATTAGCAATTCTTAAGACATCACTGTCATATTATTTTGGGATCATTAGCAATTCTTCTGACATCACTGTCACATTATTTTGAGGTTAGTTTCAACTCTTCCTACATTACCGTTAGCATCATTTTTAGTTTATTAGCAATTCTTACGACATCACTGTCGCATCATTTTTAGATCATTAGCAATACTTCTGACATCACTGTCGCATTATTTGGAGGTTCGTTGCAACTCTTACTACATGACTGTCAGCATCACTTTGAGTTTATTGGCAACTTTCACTACATTACTGTTACTATCATTTTGAGTTCATGAGCAATTCTTACTACATCACTGTCGCATCATTTTGATATCATTATCAAGTCTTTGGACATCACTGTAGCATTATTTTGAGTTCATTAGCAAATCTTACTACATAACGTTTGCATTATTTTGAGGTTAGTAGCAACTCTGACTACATTACTGTCAGCATCACTTTGAGGTTGTTCGAAACTCTTACTACATTACTGTAAGCATCACTGAGTTTATTAGGAACTATCACTACATTACTTTTAGCATCATTTTGAGTTCATTAGCAATTCTTACTAAATCACTGTAGCATCATTTTGAGATCATTAGCAATTCTTCTGACATCACTGTAGCATCATTTTTAAGTTCATAGTAACTATCACTACGTTACTGTCAGCATCATTTTAAGTTCATTAGCAATTCTTTCTACATCACTGTAGCAGTATTTTGAGATCATTAGCAATTCTTACTACATCACTGTAGCATTATTTTGAGGTTCGTAGCAACTCTTACTACATGACTGTCAGCATCACTTTGAGGTTATTCGAAACTTTCACTCCATTACTGTTAGCATCATTTTGAGTTCATTAGAAATTCTTCCAAAATCACTATCGCAATGTTTTGAGGTTCGTAGCAACTTTTACTACATTACTGTCAGCATCACTTTGAGTTTATTAGCAACTATCACTACATTACTGTTAGCATCATTTTTAGTTTATTAGCAATTCTTACGACATCACTGTAGAATTAAATTGAGGTTAGTAGCAACTCTTACTACATGACTGTCAGCATCACTTTGAGGTTCTTTGAAACACTTATTACATTACTGTAAGCATCACTGAGGTTATTAGCAACTATCACTACATTACTGTTAGCATCATTTTGAGTTCATTAGCAATTCAAAAGACATCAATGTCAAAATCATTTTTGATTTTATTAAAATCTTCCTACATCACTGTAGCATCATTTTTAAGTTCTTAGCAGCTATCACTACGTTACTGTTAGCATCATTTTTAGTTTATTAGCAATTCTTTCAACATCACTGTCAGCATCATTTTGAGTTCATTAGCAATTCTTCTGACATCACTGTTGCATTATTTTGAGGTTCGTAGAAACTCTTACTTCATGACTGTCAGCATCACTTTGAGGTTGTTCAAAACACTTACTACATTACTGTAAGCATCACTGAGTTGATTAGCAACTGTCACAACGTTACTGTTATCATCATTTTGAGTTCAATAGCAATTCTTACCACATCAATGTCGCATCATTTTGAGATCATTAGCAATTCTTACTACATCACTGTAGCATTATTTTGAGGTAATTAGCAACTCTTACTACATTACAATCAGCATCATTTTTAGGTTACTCGCAACTCTAACCTCATGACTGTCAGCATCGCTTTGAGGTTATTCGAAACTTTCACTCCATTACTGTTAGCATCATTTTGAGTTCATTACATTTCTTACGACATCACTGTCGCATCATTTTGAGATAATTAGCAATTATTCTGACATCACTGTCGCATTATTTTTTAGGTTCATAGCAACTCTTACTACATTACTGTTGTATTCTTTTAAGGTTCGTAGCAACTCTTACTACATTACTGTAAGCATCACTGAGTTGATTAGCAATTATCACTCCATTACTGTCAGCATCATTTTGAGTTCATTAGCAATTCTTCTGACATGACTGTCGCAATATTTTGAGGTTCGTAGCAACTTTTACTACATTACTGTCGCATTATTTTGAGGTTCGTAGCAACACTTACTACATGACTGTAAGCATCACTTTGAGGTTATTCGAACGTTTCACTCCATTACTGTTTGCATCATTTTGAGTTCATTAGCAATTCCTACTACATCACGAACGCATCATTTTGAGATAATTGGCAATTCTTCTGACATCACTGTCACATTATTTTGAGGTTCGTAGCAACTCTTACTACATGACTGTCAGCATCACTTTGAGGTTGTTCGAAACACTTACTACATTACTGTAAGCATCACTGAGTTGATTAGCAACTATCACTATATTACTGTTAGCATCATTTTGAGTTCATTAGCAATTCTTCCGACACACTGTCGCATTTTTTTGAGGTTCGTAGCAACTCTTACTACATGACTGTCAGCATCACTTTGAGGTTATTCGAAACGTTCACTCCATTACTGTTAGCATCATTTTGAGTTCATTAGCAATTCTTACTACATCACTGTCGCATCATTTTGAGATCATTAGCAATTCTTCTGACATCACTGTCGCATTATTTTGAGGTTCGTGGCAACTCTTTCTACATTACTGTCAGCATCACTTTGAGTTTATTAGCAGCTATCACTACATGACTGTTAGCATCATTTTGAGTTTATTAGCAATTCATAGACATCACTGTAGCATTAAATTGAGGTTAGTAGCAACTCTTACTACATGACTGTCAGCATCACTTTGAGGTTGTTCGAAACTCTTAATACATTACCGTAAGCATCACTTGAGTTTATAGCAACCATCACTACATTACTGTTAGCATCATTTTGAATTCATAAGCAATTCTTATGACATCACTGTCCCATCAGTTTGAGATCATAAACAATTCTTTTGACATCACTGTCGCATCATTTTGAGATAATTAGCAATTATTCTGACATCACTGTAGCATTATTTTTTAGGTTCATAGCAACTCTTACTACATTACTGTTGTATTCTTTTAAGGTTCGTAGCAACTCTTACTACATTACTGTAAGCATCACTGAGTTGATTAGCAATTATCACTCCATTACTGTTAGCATCATTTTGAGTTCATTAGCAATTCTTCTGACATGACTGTCGCAATATTTTGAGGTTCGTAGCAACTTTTACTACATTACTGTCGCATTATTTTGAGGTTCGTTGCAACACTTACTACATGACTGTAAGCATCACTTTGAGGTTATTCGAAAGTTTCACTCCATTACTGTTTGCATCATTTTGAGTTCATTAGCAATTCCTACTACATCACGAACGCATCATTTTGAGATAATTGGCAATTCTTCTGACATCACTGTCACATTATTTTGAGGTTCGTAGCAACTCTTACTACATGACTGTCAGCATCACTTTGAGGTTGTTCGAAACACTTACTACATTACTGTAAGCATCACTGAGTTGATTAGCAACTATCACTATATTACTGTTAGCATCATTTTGAGTTCATTAGCAATTCTTCCGACACACTGTCGCATTTTTTTGAGGTTCGTAGCAACTCTTACTACATGACTGTCAGCATCACTTTGAGGTTATTCGAAACGTTCACTCCATTACTGTTAGCATCATTTTGAGTTCATTAGCAATTCTTACTACATCACTGTCGCATCATTTTGAGATCATTAGCAATTCTTCTGACATCACTGTTGCATTATTTTGAGGTTCGTGGCAACTCTTTCTACATTACTGTCAGCATCACTTTGAGTTTATTAGCAGCTATCACTACATTACTGTTAGCATCATTTTGAGTTTATTAGCAATTCATAGACATCACTGTAGCATTAAATTGAGGTTAGTAGCAACTCTTACTACATGACTGTCAGCATCACTTTGAGGTTGTTCGAAACTCTTAATACATTACCGTAAGCATCACTTGAGTTTATAGCAACCATCACTACATTACTGTTAGCATCATTTTGAATTCATAAGCAATTCTTACGACATCACTGTCCCATCAGTTTGAGATCATAAACAATTCTTTTGACATCACTGTCGTCTTATTTTGAGGTTCAAAGCAACTCTTACTACTTTACTGTTGCATTATTTTAAGGTTCGTAACAACCCTTATTACATGACCGTCATAATCATTTTGAGGTTGTTCGAAACTCTTACTACATTACTGTCAGCATCACTTTGACTTTATTAGCAACTTTCACTCCATTACTGTTAGTATCATTTTGAGGTTAGTTGCAACTCTTACTACATGACTGTCAGCGTCACTTTGAGGTTGTTCGAAACACTTACTACAATACTGTAAGCATCACTGAGTTGATTAGCAACTATCACTACATTACTGTTACCATCATTTTGAGTTCATTAGAAATTCATCCGACATCACTGTCGCAATATTTTGAGGTTCGTCGCAACTTTTACAACATCACTGTCGCATTATTTTGAGGTTCGTAGCTACTCTAACTACATGACCGTCAGCATTACTTTGAGGTTATTCAAAACTTTCACTCCATTACTGTTAGCATCATTTTGAGTTTATTAGCAACTCTTACTACATGACTGTCAGCATCACTTTGAGGTTTTTCGAAACACTTACTACATCACTGTCGCATCATTTTGAGATCATTAGCAATTCTTCTCCAATCACTGTCGCATTATTTTGAGGTTCGTAGCAACTCTTACGACATTATTGTTGCATTATTTAAAGGTTCGTAGCAACTCTTACTACATTACTGTCAGCATCACTTTGAGTTTATTAGCAACTATCACGACATTACTGTTAGCATCATTTTGAGTTAATTAGCAATTCTTACGACATCACTGTAGCATTAAATTGAGTTCATTAGCAACTCTTACTACATGACTGTCAGCATCACTTTGAAGTTGTTCGAAACTCTTACTACATTACTGTAAGCATCACTGAGTTCATTAGCAACTATCACCACATTATTGTTAGCATCATCTTGTGTTCATTAGCAATTCTTACGACATCACTGTCGCATTATTTTGAGGTTCGAAGGAACTCTTACTACATTACTGTCAGCATCACTTTGAGTTTATTTGCAACTATCACGACATTACTGTTAGCATCATTTTGAGTTAATTAGCAATTCTTACGACATCACTGTAGCATTAAATTGAGTTCATTAGCAACTCTTACTACATGACTGTCAGCATCACTTTGAAGTTGTTCGAAACTCTTACTACATTACTGTAAGCATCACTGAGTTCATTAGCAACTATCACCACATTATTGTTAGCATCATCTTGTGTTCATTAGCAATTCTTACGACATCACTGTCGCATTATTTTGAGGTTCGAAGGAACTCTTACTACATTACTGTAAGCATCACTGAGTTCATTAGCAACTATCACCACATTATTGTTAGCATCATCTTGTGTTTATTAGCAATTCTTACTACATCACTGTCGCATCATTTTGAGATCATTGGCAATTCTTCTGACATCACTGTCACATTATTTTGAGGTTCGTAGCAACTCTTACTACATGACTGTCAGCATCACTTTGAGTTTATCAGCAACTATCACTACATTACTGTTAGCATCATTTTGAGTTTATTAGCAATACTTACGACATCACTGTAGCATTAAATTGAGGTTAGTAGCAACTCTCACTACATGACTGTCAGCATCACTTTGAGGTTGTTCGAAACACTTACTACATTATTGTAAGCATCACTGAGTTGATTAGCAACTATCACTAAATTACTGTTAGCATCATTTTGAGTTCATTAGCAATTATTTCTACATTACTGTCGCATCATTTTGAGATCATTAGCAATTCTTCCGACATCACTGTCGCATTATTTTGAGGTTTGTAGCAACTCTTACTACATGACTGTCAGCATCACTTTGAGGTTGTTCCAAACACTTACTACATTACTGTAAGCATCACTGAGTTGATTAGCAACTATCACTACATTACTGTTAGCATCATTTTGAGTTCAATAGAAATCTTCCGACATCACTGTCGCAATATTTTGAGTTCCGTAGCAACTTTTACTCCATCACTGTCGCATTATTTTGAGGTTCGTAGCAACTTTTACTACATGACCATCAGCATCATTTTGAGGTTATTCGAAACTTTCACTCCATTACTGTTAGCATCATTTTGAGTTCATTAGCAATTCTTACTACATCACTGTCGCATCATTTTGAGATCATTAGCAATTCTTCTGACATCACTGTCGCATTATTTTGAGGTTCGTAGCAACTTTTACTGCATTACTGTTGCATTATTTTGAGGTTCGTAGCAACTCTTACTACATTACTGTCAGCATCACTTTGAGGTTATTAGCAACTATCACTACATTACTGTTAGCATCATTTTGAGTTTATTAGCAATTCAAAGACATCACTGTAGCATTAAATTGAGGTTAGTAGCAACTCTTACTACATGACTGTCAGCATCACTTTGAGGTTGTTCGAAACACTTACTACATTACTGTCAGCATCACTTTGAGTTCATTAGCAACTACCACTACATTACTGTCAGCATCACTTTGAGTTTATTAGCAACTATCACGACATTACTGTTAGCATCATTTTGAGTTAATTAGCAATTCTTACGACATCACTGTAGCATTAAATTGAGTTCATTAGCGACTCTTACTACATGACTGTCAGCATCACTTTGAAGTTGTTCGAAACTCTTACTACATTACTGTAAGCATCACTGAGTTCATTAGCAACTATCACCACATTATTGTTAGCATCATCTTGTGTTCATTAGCAATTCTTACGACATCACTGTCGCATTATTTTGAGGTTCGAAGGAACTCTTACTACTTTACTTTTGCATTTTTTAAGGTCCGTAGCAACCCTTACTACATGACTGTCAGAATCACTTTGAGGTTGTTCGAAACTCTTACTACATTACTTTAAGCATCACTGAGTTCATTTGCAACTGTCACTACGTTATTGTTAGCATCTTCTTGAGTTCATTACCAATTCTTTTGACATCACTGTCGCATTATTTTGAGGTTCGAAGCAACTCTTACTACTTTACTGTTTGCATCATTTTGAGGTTCGTCGCAACACTTACAACATGACTGTCAGCATCACTTTCAGGTTATTCGAAACTTTCACTCCATTACCGTTAGCATCATTTTGAGTTCATTAGCAATTCTTACTACATCACTGTCGCATCATTTTGAGATCATTGGCAATTCTTCCGACATCACTGCCGCATTATTTTGAGGTTCGTAGCAACTCTTACTACATTACTGTCAGCATCACTTTGAGTTTATCAGCAACTATCACCACATTATTGTTAGCATCATCTTGTGTTTATTAGCAATTCTTACTACATCACTGTAGCATTAAATTGAGGTTAGTAGCAACTCTTACTCCATGACTGTCAGCATCACTTTGAGGTTGTTCGAAACACTTACTACATTATTGTAAGCATCACTGAGTTGATTAGCAACTATCACTACATTACTGTTAGCATCATTTTGAGTTCATTAGCAATTCTTTCTACATTACTGTCGCATCATTTTGAGATCATTAGCAATTCTTCCGACATCACTGTCGCATTATTTTGAGGTTCGTAGCAACTCTTACTACATGACTGTCAGCATCACTTTGAGGTTGTTCCAAACACTTACTACATTACTGTAAGCATCACTGAGTTGATTAGCAACTATCACTACATTACTGTTAGCATCATTTTGAGTTCAATAGAAATCTTCCGACATCACTGTCGCAATATTTTGAGTTCCGTAGCAACTTTTACTACATTACTGTCGCATTATTTTGAGGTTCGTAGCAACTTTTACAACATGACCATCAGCATCATTTTGAGGTTTTTCGAAACTTTCACTCCATTACTGTTAGCATCATTTTGAGTTCATTAGCAATTCTTACTACATCACTGTCGCATCATTTTGAGATCATTAGCAATTCTTCTGACATCACTGTCGCATTATTTTGAGGTTCGAAGCAACTTTTACTACATTACTGTTGCATTATTTTGAGGTTCGTAGCAATTCTTACTACATTACTGTCAGCATCACTTTGAGGTTATTAGCAACTATCACTACATTACTGTTAGCATCATTTTGAGTTTATTAGCAATTCAAAGACATCACTGTAGCATTAAATTGAGGTTAGTAGCAACTCTTACTACATGACTGTCAGCATCACTTTGAGGTTGTTCGAAACACTTACTACATTACTGTCAGCATCACTTTGAGTTCATTAGCAACTATCACTACATTAGTGTTAGCATCACTTTGAGTTCATTAGCAACTATCACTACATTACTTTTAGCATCATTTTGAGGTTAGAAGCAACTATCACTACATTACTGTTGGCGTCATTTTGAGTTTATTAGCAATTCATAGACATCACTGTAGCATTAAATTGAGGTTAGTAGCAACTCTTACTACATGACTGTCAGCATCACTTTGAGGTTATTCAAAACTTTCACTCCATTACTGTGAGCATCATTTTGAGTTCATTAGCAATTCTTACTACATCACTGTCGCATCATTTTGAGGTTCGTAGCAACTCTTACTACATGACTATCACCATTACTTTGAGGTTATTTGAAACACTTACTACATTACTGTTAGCATCATTTTGAGTTCATTAGCAATTCTTACTACATCACTGTCGCATCATTTTGAGATCATTAGCAATTCTTCTAACATCACTGTCGCATTATTTTGAGATTCGTTGCAACTTTTACTACATTACTGTTGCATTATTTAAAGGTTCGTAGCAACTCTTACTACATTACTGTCAGCATCACATTGAGTTTATTAGCAACTATCACTACATTACTGTTAGCATCATTTTGAGTTTATTAGCAATTCTTACGACATCACTGTAGCATTAAATTGAGTTCATTAGCAACTCTTACTACATCACTGTCGCATCAGTTTGAGATCATTAACAATTCTTTTGACATCACTGTCGCATTACTTTGAGGTTCGAAGCAACTCTTACTACATTACTGTCAGCATCACTTTGAGTTCATTAGCAACTATCACTACATTACTATCAGCATCACTTTGAGTTCTTTAGCAACTATCACTACATTACTTTTAGCATCATTTTGAGGTTAGAAGCAACTCTAACTACATGACTGTCAGCGTCACTTTTAGGTTGTTCGAAACACTTACTACATTACTGTAAGCATCACAGAGTTGATTAGCACCTATCACTACATTACTTTTTGCATCATTTTGAGTTAATTAGCAACTATCACTACATCACTGTCGCATCATTTTGAGATCTTTAGCAATTCTTCTGACATCACTGTTTGCATCATTTTGAGATCATTAGCAATTCTTCTGACATCACGGTCACATTATTTTAAGGTTCGTAGCAACTCTTACTACATTATTGTTGCATTATTTTAAGGTTCGTAGCAACTCTTCCTACATTACTGTCAGCATCACTTTGAGTTCATTAGCAACTATCACTACATTACTGTTAGCATCATTTTGAGTTTATTAGCAATTCTTACGACATCACTGTAGCATTAAATTGAGTTCATTAGCAACTCTTACTAAATGACTCTCAGCATCACTGTGAGGTTGTTCGAAACTCTTACTACATTACTGTAAGCATCACTGAGTTGATTAGCAACTATCACTACATTACTGTTCGCATCATGTTGAGTTCAATAGCAATTCTTACGACATCACTGTCCCATCAGTTTGAGATCATTACCAATTCTTCTGACATCACTGTCGCATTATTTTGAGGTTCAAAGCAACTCTTACTACATTACTGTAAGCATCACTGAGTTTATTAGCATCTATCACTACGTTACTGTTAGCATCATTTTGAGATCATTACCAATTCTTCTGACATCACTGTCGCATCATTTTGAGATCTTTAGCAATTCTTCTGTCATCACCGTCGCATTATTTTGAGGTTTGTAGAAACTCTTACTACATGACTGTCAGCATCACTTTGAGGTTGTTCGAAACACTTACTACATTAGTGTAAGCATCACTGACTTGATTAGCAACTATCACTACATTACTGTTAGCATCATTTTGAGTTCATTAGCAATTCTTCCGACATCACTGTCGCAATATTTAGAGTTTCGCAGCAACTCTTACTACATGAATGTCAGCATCACTTTGAGGTTATTCGAAACTTTCACTCCATTACTGTTAGCATCATTTTGAGTTTATTAGCAACTATCACTACATTACTGTTAGCATCATTTTCAGATCATTAGCAATTCTTCTGACATCACTGTCGCATTATTTTGAGGTTCTGAGCAACTCTTACTACATGACTTTCACCATCACTTTGAGGTTATTCGAAACACTTACTACTTTACTGTTAGCATCATTTTAAGTTCATTAGCAATTCTTCCTACATTACTGTCGCAATATTTTGAGGTTCGTAGCAACTTTTACTACATTATTGTCGCATTATATTAAGTTTCGTGGCAACTCTTACTACATTATTGTTGCATTATTTTAAGGTTCGTAGCAACTCTTACTACATTACCGTCAGCATCACTGAGTTTCTTCGCAACTATCACTACATTACTGTTAGCATCATCTTGAGTTCATTCGCAATTCTTCCGACATCACTGTCGCATTATTTTGAGGTTCGTAGCAACTCTTACTACATTACTGTCGCATTATTTTGAGGTTCGTAGCAACTCTTAGTACATGACTGTCAGCATCACTTTGAGGTTATTCGAAACTTTCACTCCATTACTGTTAGCATCATTTTGAGTTAATTAGCAATTGTTACGACATCACTGTCGCATCATTTTGAGATGATTAGCAATTCTTCCGACATCACTGTCGCATTATTTTGAGGTTTGTTGCAACTGTTAGTACATGACTGTCAGCATCACTTTGAGGTTATTCGAAACGTTCACTGCATTACTGTTAGCATCATTTTGAGTTCATTAGCAATTCTTACTAAATCACTGTCGCATCATTTTGAGATCTTTAGCAATTCTTCTGACATCACTGTCGCATTGTTTTGAAGTTCGTAGCAACTCTTACTATATGACTGTCCGCATCACTTTGAGGTTGTTCGAAACACTTACTACATTACTGTAAGCATCACTGAGTTGATTAGCAACTATCACTACATTACTGTTAGCATCATTTTGAGTTCATTAGCAATTCTTCCAACATCACTGTCGCATCATTTTCAGATCATGAGCAATTCTTCTGACATCACTGTCGCATCATTTTGAGATCATTAGCAATTCTTCTGACATCACGGTCACATTATTTTAAGGTTCGTAGTAACTCTTACTACATTATTGTTGCATTATTTTAAGGTTCGTAGCAACTCTTCCTACATTACTGTCAGCATCACTTTGAGTTTATTAGCAACTATCACGACATTACTTTTAGCATCATTTTGAGTTTATTAGCAATTCTTACGACATCACTGGAGCATTAAATTGAGTTAATTAGCAACTCTTACTGAATGACTATCGGCATCACTGTAAGGTTGTTCGAAACTCTTACTACATTACTGTAAGCATCACTGAGTTGATTAGCAACTATCACTACATTACTGTTAGCATCATGTTGAGTTCATTAGCAATTCTTACGACATCACTTTCCCATCAGTTTGAGATCATTACCAATTCTTCTGACATCACTGTCGCATTATTTTGAGGTTCGTCGCAACTCTTACTACATGACTGTCAGCATCACTTTGAGTTTGTTCGAAACACTTACTACATTACTGTCAGCATCACTTTAACTTTATTAGCAACTATCACTACATTACTATTAGCATCATTTTGAGGTAAGTAGTAACTCTTACTACATTACTGTAAGCATCACTGAGTTTATTAGCATCTATCACTACGTTACAATTAGCATCATTTTGAGATCATTACCAATTCTTCTGACATCACTGTCGCATCATTTTGAGATCTTTAGCAATTCTTCTGACATCACTGTCGCATTATTTTGAGGTTCGTAGCAACTCTTACTACATGACTGTCGGCATCACTTTGAGGTTGTTCGAAACACTTACTACATTACTGTTAGCATCATTTTGAGTTCATTAGCAATTCTTACTACATCACTGTCACATCATTTTCAGATCATTAGCAATTCTTCTGACATCACTGTCACATTATTTTGAGGTTCGTAGCAACTCTTACTACATTATTGTTGCATTATTTTAAGGTTCGTAGCAACTCTTACTACATTACTGTCAGCATCACTTTGAGTTTATTAGCAACTATCACTACATTACTGTTAGCATCAATTTGGGTTTATGAGCAATTCTCACGACATCACTGTAGCATTGAATTGAGTTCATTACCAACTCTTACGAAATGACTGTCAGCATCACTTTGAGGTTGTTCGAAACTCTTACTACATTACTGTAAGCATCACTGAGTTTCTTAGCAATTATCACTACATTACTGTTAGCATCATCTTGAGTTCATGAGCAATTCTTCCGACATCACTGTCGCAATATTTTGAGGTTTGTAGCAACTTTTACTACATTACTGTCACATTTTTTTGAGGTTCGTAGCAACTCTTACGACAAGACTGTCAGCATCACTTTGAGGTTATTCGAAACGTTCACTCCATTACTGTTAGCATCATTTTGAGTTCATGAGCAATTCTAACTACATCACTGTCGCATCATTTTGAGATCATTAGTAATTCTTCCGACATCACTGTAGCATTATTTTGAGGTTCGTAGCAACTCTTAGTACAAGACTGTCAGCATCACTTTGAGGTTATTCGAAACTTTCACTCCATTACTGTTAATCATTTTGAGTTTATTAGCAACTATCACTACATTACTGTTAGCATCATTTTCAGATCATTAGCAATTCTTCTGACATCACTGTCACATTATTTTGAGGTTCGTAGCAACTCTTACTACATTATTGTTGCATTATTTTAAGGTTCATAGCAACTCTTACTACATTACTGTCAGCATCACTTTGAGTTTATTAGCAACTATCACTACATTACTGTTAGCATCATTTTGAGTTCATGAGCAATTCTCACGACATCACTGTAGCATTGAATTGAGTTCAATAGCAACTCTTACTAAATGACTGTCAGCATCACTTTGAGGTTGTTCAAAACTCTTACTACATTACTGTAAGCATCACTTTGAGGTTATTCGAAACGTTCACTCCATTACTGTTAGCATCATTTTGAGTTCATTAGCAATGATTACTAAATCACTGTCGCATTATTTTGAGGTTCGTAGCAACTCTTACTAAATGACTGTCAGCATCACTTTGAGGTTGTTCGAAACACTTACTACATTACTTCAAGCATCACTGAGTTGATTAGGAACTATCACTACATTACTGTTAGCATCATTTTGAGATCATTAGCAATTCTTCTGACATCACTGTCGCAATATTTTGAGGTTCGTAGCAACTCTTACTACATGACTGTCAGCATCACTTTGAGGTTATTCGAAACTTTCACTCCATTCATGTTTGCATCATTTTGAGTTCATTAGCAATTCTTACTAAATCACTGTCGCATCATTTTGAGATCTTTAGCAATTCTTCTGACATCACTGTCGCATTATTTTGAGGTTCGTAGCAAGTCTTACTACATTACTGTCGTATTATTTTGAGGTTATTCGAAACGTTCACTCCATTACAGTTAGCATCATTTTGAGTTCATGAGCAATTCTTACGAAATCACTGTCGCATCATTTTGAGATCTTTACCAATTCTTCTGACATCACTGTCGCAATATTTTGAGGTTCGTAGCAACTTTTACTACATTACTTTCGCATTATTTTGAGGTTCGTAGCAACTCTTAGTACATGACTATCAGCATCACTTTGAGGTTATTTGAAACGTTCACTCCATTACTTTTAGCATCATTTTAAGTTCATTAGCAATTCTTACTAAATCACTGTCGCATCATTTTGAGATCATTAGCAATTCTTCTGACATCATTGTCACATTATTTTGAGGTTCGTAGCAACTCTTACTACATTATTGTTGCATTATTTTTACGTTCTTAGCAACTCTTTCTACATTACTGTCAGCATCACTTTGAGTTTATTAGCAACTATCACTACATTACTGTTAGCATCATTTTGAGTTCATGAGCAATTCTTCCGACATCACTGTCGCAATATTTTGAGGTTCGCAGCAACTCTTACTACATGACTGTCAGCATCACTTTGAGGTTATTCGAAAGTTTCACTCCATTACTGTTTGCATCATTTTGAGTTCATTAGCAATTCTTACTAAATCACTGTCGCATCATTTTGAGATCTTTAGCAATTCTTCTGACCTCACTGTAGCATCATTTTGAGATCATTAGCAATTCTTCTGACATCACGGTCACATTATTTTAAGGTTCGTAGCAACTCTTACTACATTATTGTTGCATTATTTTAAGGTTCGTAGCAACTCTTCCTACATTACTGTCAGCATCACTTTGAGTTCATTAGCAACTATCACTACATTACTGTTAGCATCATTTTGAGTTTATTAGCAATTCTTACGACATCACTGTAGCATTAAATTGAGTTCATTAGCAACTCTTACTAAATGACTCTCAGCATCACTGTGAGGTTGTTCGAAACTCTTACTACATTACTGTAAGCATCACTGAGTTGATTAGCAACTATCACTACATTACTGTTCGCATCATGTTGAGTTCATTAGCAATTCTTACGACATCACTGTCCCATCAGTTTGAGATCATTACCAATTCTTCTGACATCACTGTCGCATTATTTTGAGGTTCAAAGCAACTCTTACTACATTACTGTAAGCATCACTGAGTTTATTAGCATCTATCACTACGTTACTGTTAGCATCATTTTGAGATCATTACCAATTCTTCTGACATCACTGTCGCATCATTTTGAGATCTTTAGCAATTCTTCTGACATCACCGTCGCATTATTTTGAGGTTTGTAGAAACTCTTACTACATGACTGTCAGCATCACTTTGAGGTTGTTCGAAACACTAACTACATTAGTGTAAGCATCACTGACTTGATTAGCAACTATCACTACATTACTGTTAGCATCATTTTGAGTTCATTAGCAATTCTTCCGACATCACTGTCGCAATATTTAGAGTTTCGCAGCAACTCTTACTACATGAATGTCAGCATCACTTTGAGGTTATTCGAAACTTTCACTCCATTACTGTTAGCATCATTTTGAGTTTATTAGCAACTATCACTACATTACTGTTAGCATCATTTTCAGATCATTAGCAATTCTTCTGACATCACTGTCGCATTATTTTGAGGTTCTGAGCAACTCTTACTACATGACTTTCACCATCACTTTGAGGTTATTCGAAACACTTACTACTTTACTGTTAGCATCATTTTAAGTTCATTAGCAATTCTTCCTACATTACTGTCGCAATATTTTGAGGTTCGTAGCAACTTTTACTACATTATTGTCGCATTATATTAAGTTTCGTGGCAACTCTTACTACATTATTGTTGCATTATTTTAAGGTTCGTAGCAACTCTTACTACATTACTGTCAGCATCACTGAGTTTCTTCGCAACTATCACTACATTACTGTTAGCATCATCTTGAGTTCATTCGCAATTCTTCCGACATCACTGTCGCATTATTTTGAGGTTCGTAGCAACTCTTACTACATTACTGTCGCATTATTTTGAGGTTCGTAGCAACTCTTAGTACATGACTGTCAGCATCACTTTGAGGTTATTCGAAACTTTCACTCCATTACTGTTAGCATCATTTTGAGTTAATTAGCAATTGTTACGACATCACTGTCGCATCATTTTGAGATGATTAGCAATTCTTCCGACATCACTGTCGCATTATTTTGAGGTTTGTAGCAACTCTTAGTACATGACTGTCAGCATCACTTTGAGGTTATTCGAAACGTTCACTGCATTACTGTTAGCATCATTTTGAGTTCATTAGCAATTCTTACTAAATCACTGTCGCATCATTTTGAGATCTTTAGCAATTCTTCTGACATCACTGTCGCATTGTTTTGAAGTTCGTAGCAACTCTTACTTTATGACTGTCCGCATCACTTTGAGGTTGTTCGAAACACTTACTACATTACTGTAAGCATCACTGAGTTGATTAGCAACTATCACTACATTACTGTTAGCATCATTTTGAGTTCATTAGCAATTCTTCCAACATCCCTGTCGCATCATTTTCAGATCATGAGCAATTCTTCTGACATCACTGTCGCATCATTTTGAGATCATTAGCAATTCTTCTGACATCACGGTCACATTATTTTAAGGTTCGTAGTAACTCTTACTACATTATTGTTGCATTATTTTAAGGTTCGTAGCAACTCTTCCTACATTACTGTCAGCATCACTTTGAGTTTATTAGCAACTATCACGACATTACTTTTAGCATCATTTTGAGTTTATTAGCAATTCTTACGACATCACTGGAGCATTAAATTGAGTTAATTAGCAACTCTTACTGAATGACTATCGGCATCACTGTAAGGTTGTTTGAAACTCTTACTACATTACTGTAAGCATCACTGAGTTGATTAGCAACTATCACTACATTACTGTTAGCATCATGTTGAGTTCATTAGCAATTCTTACGACATCACTTTCCCATCAGTTTGAGATCATTACCAATTCTTCTGACATCACTGTCGCATTATTTTGAGGTTCGTAGCAACTCTTACTACATGACTGTCAGCATCACTTTGAGTTTGTTCGAAACACTTACTACATTACTGTCAGCATCACTTTAACTTTATTAGCAACTATCACTACATTACTATTAGTATCATTTTGAGGTAAGTAGTAACTCTTACTACATTACTGTAAGCATCACTGAGTTTATTAGCATCTATCACTACGTTACAATTAGCATCATTTTGAGATCATTACCAATTCTTCTGACATCACTGTCGCATCATTTTGAGATCTTTAGCAATTCTTCTGACATCACTGTCGCATTATTTTGAGGTTCGTAGCAACTCTTACTACATGACTGTCGGCATCACTTTGAGGTTGTTCGAAACACTTACTACATTACTGTTAGCATCATTTTGAGTTCATTAGCAATTCTCACTACATCACTGTCACATCATTTTCAGATCATTAGCAATTCTTCTGACATCACTGTCACATTATTTTGAGGTTCGTAGCAACTCTTACTACATTATTGTTGCATTATTTTAAGGTTCGTAGCAACTCTTACTACATTACTGTCAGCATCACTTTGAGTTTATTAGCAACTATATCTACATTACTGTTAGCATCAATTTGGGTTTATGAGCAATTCTCACGACATCACTGTAGCATTGAATTGAGTTCATTACCAACTCTTACTAAATGACTGTCAGCATCACTTTGAGGTTGTTCGAAACTCTTACTACATTACTGTAAGCATCACTGAGTTTCTTAGCAATTATCACTACATTACTGTTAGCATCATCTTGAGTTCATGAGCAATTCTTCCGACATCACTGTCGCAATATTTTGAGGTTCGTAGCAACTTTTACTACATTACTGTCAGCATCACTTTGAGGTTATTCGAAAGTTTCACTCCATTACTGCTAGCATCATTTTGAGTTCATTAGCAATTCTTACTAAATCACTGTCGCATCATTTTGAAATCTTTAGCAATTCTTCTGACATCACTGTCGCATTATTTTGAGGTTCGTAGCAACTCTTACTACATGACTGTCAGCATCACATTGAGTTCATTAGCAACTATCACTACATTATTGTTACATTATTTTAAGGTTCGTAGCAACTCTTACTACATGACTGTCAGCATCACTTTGAGGTTGTTCGAAACTCTTCCTACATTACTGTAAGCATCACTGAGTTGATTAGCAACTATCACTACATTACTGTGAGCATCATTTTGAGTTTATGAGCAATTCTCACGAAATCACTGTAGCATTGAATTGAGTTCATTACCAACTCTTACTAAATGACTGTCAGCATCACTTTGAGGTTGTTCGAAACACTTACAACATTCCTGTAAGTATCACTGAGTTGATTAGCAACTATCACTACATTACTGTTAGCATCTTCTTGAGTTCATTAGCAATTCTTCCGACATCACTGTCGCAATATTTTGAGGTTCGTAGCAACTTTTACTACATTTCTTTCGCATTATTTTGAGGTTTGTAGCAACACTTACTACATGACTGTCAGCATCACTTTGAGGTTATTCGAAAGTTTCACTCCATTACTGTTAGCATCATTTTGAGTTCATTCGCAATTCTTACTACATCACTGTCGCATCATTTTCAGATCATTAGCAATTCTTCCGACATCACTGTCGAATTATTTTGAGGTTCGTAGCAACTCTTAGTACATGACTGTCAGCATCACTTTGAGGTTATTCGAAACGTTCACTCCATTACTGTTAGCATCATTTTGAGTTCATTCGCAATTCTTACTAAATCACTGTCGCATCATTTTGAGATCTTTAGCAATTCTTCTGACATCACTGTCGCATTATTTTGAGGTTCGTAGCAACTCTTACTACATTATTGTTGCATTATTTTAAGGTTCGTAGCAACACTTACTACATTACTGTCAGCATCACTGAGTTAATGAGCAACTATCACTACATTACTGTTAGCATCATTTTGAGTTCATTAGCAATTCTTCCGACATCACTGTTGCAATATTTTGAGTTTCGCAGCAATTCTTACTACATGACTGTCAGCATCACTTTGAGGTTATTTGAAACTTTCACTCCATTACTGTTAGCATCATTTTGAGTTCATTAGCAATTCTTACTACATCACTGTCACATCATTTTCAGATCATTAGCAATTCTTCTGACATCACTGTCGCATCATTTTGAGATCATGAGCAATTCTTCTGACATCACGGTCACATTATTTTAAGGTTCGTAGTAACTCTTACTACATTATTGTTGCATTATTTTAAGGTTCGTAGCAACTCTTCCTACATTACTTTCAGCATCACTTTGAGTTTATTAGCAACTATCACTACATTACTGTTAGCATCATTTTGAGTTTATTAGCAATTCTTACGACATCACTGTAGCATTAAATTGAGTTCATTTGCAACTCTTACTAAATGACTATCAGCATCACTGTGAGGTTGTTCGAAACTCTTACTACATTACTGTAAGCATCACTGAGTTGTTTAGCAACTATCACTACATTACTGTTAGCATCATGTTCAGTTCATTAGCAATTCTTACGACATCACTGTCCCATCATTTTGAGATCATTAGCAATTCTTCTGACATCACGGTCACATTATTTTAAGGTTCGTAGTAACTCTTACTACATTATTGTTGCATTATTTTAAGGTTCGTAGCAACTCTTACTACATTACTGTCAGCATCACTGAGTTTCTTCGCAACTATCACTACATTACTGTTAGCATCATTTTGAGTTCATTAGCAATTCTTCCGACATCACTGTCGCAATATTTTGAGTTTTGCAGCAACTCTTACTACATGACTGTTAGCATCACTTTGAGGTTATTCGAAACTTTCACTCCATTACTGTTAGCATCATTTTGAGTTCATTAGCAATTCTTACTACATCACTGTCGCATCATTTTCAGATCATTAGCAATTCTTCTGACATCACTGTCGCATCATTTTGAGTTCATTCGCAATTCTTCCGACATCACTTTTGCAATATTTTGAGGTTCGTAGCAACTTTTACTACATTATTGTCGCATTATTTTGAGGTTCGTAGCAACACTTAATACATGACTGTCAGCATCACTTTGAGGTTATTCGAAAGTTTCACTCCATTACTGTTAGCATCATTTTGAGTTCATTAGCAATTCTTCCAACATCACTTTCGCAATATTTTGAGGTTCGTAGCAACTCTTACTACATTACTGTTGCATTATTTAAAGGTTCTTTGCAACTCTTACTACATTACTGTCAGCATCACTTTGAGTTTATTAGCAACTATCACTACATTACTTTTAGCATCATTTTGAGTTTATTAGCAACCCAAACGAGTAGTGAGGGTTTGTTGGGAACGCCTGGCAGAAGAACCAGTCAGAACGATCTTTAACTCCCACCTCCGGCAGAGCTTTGATCACATCATGGGGGTAGTGGGGGACATTGAGTCCGAATGGGCCATGTTCCGCTCTGCCATTGTCGAGGCGGCTGCTGTGAGCTGTGGCCGCAAGGCTGCTGGGGCCGGCCGCGGGGGTAATCCTCGAACACGCTGGTGGACACCAGAGGTGAGGGGAGCCGTCAGGCTGAAGAAGGAGGCTTACAGGGCATGGCTGGCCTGTGGGTCTCCAGAGGCAGCTGACCGCTACCGGCAGGCCAAACGGTGTGCAGCTGTGGCGGTCGCCAAAGCAAAAACGCGGGCGTGGGAAGAGTTCGGTGAGGCCATGGAGAACGACTGTCGGTCGGCTCCAAAAAGGTTCTGGCAAACCGTCCGTCGCCTCAGGGGGGGAAGGCGGACACTTGCCCACACTGTTTACAGTGGGGGTGGGAGGCTGCTGACGTCAACTGGGGAGATAATTGGGCAGTGGAAGGAATACTTTGAGGAACTCCTCAATCCCACCAGCACGTACTCCATGGAGGAGACAGAGTCTGGGGAGTGCTTTGGGGGGGGGGGTCATCCAATCTCCGGGGCAGAGGTCGCCGAGGCAGTTAAACAACTCCGCGGTGGCAGAGCCCCGGGGGTGGATGAGATTGTTCGAAACTCTTACTTCATGACTGTCAGCATCACTTTGAGGTTATTCGAAACTTTCACTCCATTACTGTTAGCATCATTTTGAGTTCATTAGCAATTCTTCCGACATCACTGTCGCAATATTTTGAGGTTCGTAGCAACTTTTACTACATTACTGTAGCATTATTTTGAGGTTCGTAGCAACACTTACTACATGACTGTCAGCATCACTTTGAGGTTATTCGAAACTTTCACTCCATTACTGTTAGCATCATTTTGAGTTCATTAGCAATTCTTACTACATCACTGTCGCATCATTTTGAGATCATGAGCAATTCTTCTGACATCACTGTCACATTATTTTGAGGTTGGTAGCAACTCTTACTACATTATTGTTGCATTATTTAAAGGTTCGTAGCAACTCTTACTACATTACTGTCAGCATCACTTTGAGGTTGTTCGAAACTCTTACTACATTACTGTTAGCATCACTGAGTTTATTAGCAACTATCACTACATTACTGTTAGCATCATTTTGAGGTTAGAAGCAACTGTTACTACATGACTGTCAGCATCACTTTGAGGTTGTTCGAAAGTCTTACTACATTACTGTAAGCATCACTGAGTTAATTAGCAACTATCACTACATTACTGTTAGCATCATTTTGAGTTCATTAGCAATTCTTCCGACATCACTGTCGCATTATTTTGAGGTTCGTAGCAACACTTACTACATGACTGTCAGCATCACTTTGAGGTTATTCGAAACTTTCACTCCATTACTGGTAGAATCAGTTTGAGTTCATTAGCAATTCTTACTACATCACTGTCGCAACATTTTGAGATCATTAGCAATTCTTCTGACATCACTGTCGCATTATTTTGAGGTTCGTAGCAACTCTTACTACATTACTGTCAGCATCACTTTGAGTTTATTAGCAACTATCACTACATTACTGTTCGCATCATTTTGAGTTTATTAGCAATTCTTACGACATCACTGTAGCATTTAATTGAGTTCATTAGCAACTCTTACTTAATGACTGTCAGCATCACTTTGAGGTTGTTCGAAACTCTTACTACATTACTGTAAGCATCACTGAGTTTCTTAGCAACTATCACTACATTACTGTTCGCATCATTTTGAGTTCATTAGCAATTCTTACGACATCACTGTCGCATCATTTTCAGATCATTAGCAATTCTTCTGACATCAATGTCGCAATATTTTGAGGTTCGTAGCAACTCTTACTACATTACTGTTGCATTATTTAAAGGTTCGTTGCAACTCTTACTACATTACTGTAAGCATCACTGAGTTTATTAGCAACTATCACTACGTTACTGTCAGCATCGTTTTGAGTTCAATAGCAATTCTTACGACATCACTGTCGCAATATTTTGAGGTTCGTAGCAACTTTTACTACATTTCTTTCGCATTATTTTGAGGTTTGTAGCAACACTTACTACATGACTGTCAGCATCACTTTGAGGTTATTCGAAAGTTTCACTCCATTACTGTTAGCATCATTTTGAGTTCATTCGCAATTCTTACTACATCACTGTCGCATCATTTTCAGATCATTAGCAATTCTTCCGACATCACTGTCGAATTATTTTGAGGTTCGTAGCAACTCTTAGTACATGACTGTCAGCATCACTTTGAGGTTATTCGAAACGTTCACTCCATTACTGTTAGCATCATTTTGAGTTCATTCGCAATTCTTACTAAATCACTGTCGCATCATTTTGAGATCTTTAGCAATTCTTCTGACATCACTGTCGCATTATTTTGAGGTTCGTAGCAACTCTTACTACATTATTGTTGCATTATTTTAAGGTTCGTAGCAACACTTACTACATTACTGTCAGCATCACTGAGTTAATGAGCAACTATCACTACATTACTGTTAGCATCATTTTGAGTTCATTAGCAATTCTTCCGACATCACTGTTGCAATATTTTGAGTTTCGCAGCAATTCTTACTACATGACTGTCAGCATCACTTTGAGGTTATTTGAAACTTTCACTCCATTACTGTTAGCATCATTTTGAGTTCATTAGCAATTCTTACTACATCACTGTCACATCATTTTCAGATCATTAGCAATTCTTCTGACATCACTGTCGCATCATTTTGAGATCATGAGCAATTCTTCTGACATCACGGTCACATTATTTTAAGGTTCGTAGTAACTCTTACTACATTATTGTTGCATTATTTTAAGGTTCGTAGCAACTCTTCCTACATTACTTTCAGCATCACTTTGAGTTTATTAGCAACTATCACTACATTACTGTTAGCATCATTTTGAGTTTATTAGCAATTCTTACGACATCACTGTAGCATTAAATTGAGTTCATTTGCAACTCTTACTAAATGACTATCAGCATCACTGTGAGGTTGTTCGAAACTCTTACTACATTACTGTAAGCATCACTGAGTTGTTTAGCAACTATCACTACATTACTGTTAGCATCATGTTCAGTTCATTAGCAATTCTTACGACATCACTGTCCCATCATTTTGAGATCATTAGCAATTCTTCTGACATCACGGTCACATTATTTTAAGGTTCGTAGTAACTCTTACTACATTATTGTTGCATTATTTTAAGGTTCGTAGCAACTCTTACTACATTACTGTCAGCATCACTGAGTTTCTTCGCAACTATCACTACATTACTGTTAGCATCATTTTGAGTTCATTAGCAATTCTTCCGACATCACTGTCGCAATATTTTGAGTTTTGCAGCAACTCTTACTACATGACTGTTAGCATCACTTTGAGGTTATTCGAAACTTTCACTCCATTACTGTTAGCATCATTTTGAGTTCATTAGCAATTCTTACTACATCACTGTCGCATCATTTTCAGATCATTAGCAATTCTTCTGACATCACTGTCGCATCATTTTGAGTTCATTCGCAATTCTTCCGACATCACTTTTGCAATATTTTGAGGTTCGTAGCAACTTTTACTACATTATTGTCGCATTATTTTGAGGTTCGTAGCAACACTTAATACATGACTGTCAGCATCACTTTGAGGTTATTCGAAAGTTTCACTCCATTACTGTTAGCATCATTTTGAGTTCATTAGCAATTCTTCCAACATCACTTTCGCAATATTTTGAGGTTCGTAGCAACTCTTACTACATTACTGTTGCATTATTTAAAGGTTCTTTGCAACTCTTACTACATTACTGTCAGCATCACTTTGAGTTTATTAGCAACTATCACTACATTACTTTTAGCATCATTTTGAGTTTATTAGCAACCCAAACGAGTAGTGAGGGTTTGTTGGGAACGCCTGGCAGAAGAACCAGTCAGAACGATCTTTAACTCCCACCTCCGGCAGAGCTTTGATCACATCATGGGGGTAGTGGGGGACATTGAGTCCGAATGGGCCATGTTCCGCTCTGCCATTGTCGAGGCGGCTGCTGTGAGCTGTGGCCGCAAGGCTGCTGGGGCCGGCCGCGGGGGTAATCCTCGAACACGCTGGTGGACACCAGAGGTGAGGGGAGCCGTCAGGCTGAAGAAGGAGGCTTACAGGGCATGGCTGGCCTGTGGGTCTCCAGAGGCAGCTGACCGCTACCGGCAGGCCAAACGGTGTGCAGCTGTGGCGGTCGCCAAAGCAAAAACGCGGGCGTGGGAAGAGTTCGGTGAGGCCATGGAGAACGACTGTCGGTCGGCTCCAAAAAGGTTCTGGCAAACCGTCCGTCGCCTCAGGGGGGGAAGGCGGACACTTGCCCACACTGTTTACAGTGGGGGTGGGAGGCTGCTGACGTCAACTGGGGAGATAATTGGGCAGTGGAAGGAATACTTTGAGGAACTCCTCAATCCCACCAGCACGTACTCCATGGAGGAGACAGAGTCTGGGGAGTGCTTTGGGGGGGGGGGTCATCCAATCTCCGGGGCAGAGGTCGCCGAGGCAGTTAAACAACTCCGCGGTGGCAGAGCCCCGGGGGTGGATGAGATTGTTCGAAACTCTTACTTCATGACTGTCAGCATCACTTTGAGGTTATTCGAAACTTTCACTCCATTACTGTTAGCATCATTTTGAGTTCATTAGCAATTCTTCCGACATCACTGTCGCAATATTTTGAGGTTCGTAGCAACTTTTACTACATTACTGTAGCATTATTTTGAGGTTCGTAGCAACACTTACTACATGACTGTCAGCATCACTTTGAGGTTATTCGAAACTTTCACTCCATTACTGTTAGCATCATTTTGAGTTCATTAGCAATTCTTACTACATCACTGTCGCATCATTTTGAGATCATGAGCAATTCTTCTGACATCACTGTCACATTATTTTGAGGTTGGTAGCAACTCTTACTACATTATTGTTGCATTATTTAAAGGTTCGTAGCAACTCTTACTACATTACTGTCAGCATCACTTTGAGGTTGTTCGAAACTCTTACTACATTACTGTTAGCATCACTGAGTTTATTAGCAACTATCACTACATTACTGTTAGCATCATTTTGAGGTTAGAAGCAACTGTTACTACATGACTGTCAGCATCACTTTGAGGTTGTTCGAAAGTCTTACTACATTACTGTAAGCATCACTGAGTTAATTAGCAACTATCACTACATTACTGTTAGCATCATTTTGAGTTCATTAGCAATTCTTCCGACATCACTGTCGCATTATTTTGAGGTTCGTAGCAACACTTACTACATGACTGTCAGCATCACTTTGAGGTTATTCGAAACTTTCACTCCATTACTGGTAGAATCAGTTTGAGTTCATTAGCAATTCTTACTACATCACTGTCGCAACATTTTGAGATCATTAGCAATTCTTCTGACATCACTGTCGCATTATTTTGAGGTTCGTAGCAACTCTTACTACATTACTGTCAGCATCACTTTGAGTTTATTAGCAACTATCACTACATTACTGTTCGCATCATTTTGAGTTTATTAGCAATTCTTACGACATCACTGTAGCATTTAATTGAGTTCATTAGCAACTCTTACTTAATGACTGTCAGCATCACTTTGAGGTTGTTCGAAACTCTTACTACATTACTGTAAGCATCACTGAGTTTCTTAGCAACTATCACTACATTACTGTTCGCATCATTTTGAGTTCATTAGCAATTCTTACGACATCACTGTCGCATCATTTTCAGATCATTAGCAATTCTTCTGACATCAATGTCGCAATATTTTGAGGTTCGTAGCAACTCTTACTACATTACTGTTGCATTATTTAAAGGTTCGTTGCAACTCTTACTACATTACTGTAAGCATCACTGAGTTTATTAGCAACTATCACTACGTTACTGTCAGCATCGTTTTGAGTTCAATAGCAATTCTTACGACATCACTGTCAGCATCATTTTTAATTTACTCGCAACTCAAACCACATGACTGTCAGCATCACTTTGAGGTCATTCGAAACTTTCACTCCATTACTGTTAGCATCATTTTGAGTTCATTAGCAATTCTTACTAAATCACTGTCGCATCATTTTGAGATTATTAGCTATTCTTCCGACATCACTGTCGCATTATTTTGAGGTTGTTTGAAACACTTACTACATGACTGTCAGCATCACTTTGAGGTTGTTCGAAACTCTTACTACATTACTGTAAGCATCACTGAGTTTCTTAGCAACTATCACTACATTACTGTTAGCATCATTTTGAGGTTAGAAGCAACTCTTACTACATTACTGTTGCATTATTTAAAGGTTCGTAGCAACTCTTACTACATTATTGTCAGCATCACTTTGAGTTTATTAGCAACTATCACTACATTACTGTTAGCATCATTTTGAGTTCATTAGCAATTCTTACTACATCACTGTCGCATCATTTTCAGATCATTAGCAATTCTTCTGACATCACTGTCGCATTATTTTGAGGTTCGTAGCAACTCTTACTACATTACTGTTGCATTATTTAAAGGTTCGTAGCAACTCTTACTACATTACTGTCAGCATCACTTTGAGTTTATTAGCAACTATCACTACATTACTGTTAGCATCATTTTGAGTTTATTACCAATTCTCACGACATCACTGTAGCATTAAATTGAGGTTAGTAGCAACTCTTACTACATGACTGTCAGCATCACTTTGAGGTTGTTCCAAACACTTTCTACATTACCGTAAGCATCGCTGAGTTAATTAGCAACTATCACGACATTACTGTTAGCATCTATTTGAGTTCATTAGCAATTCTTCCGACATCACTTGCGCATTATTTTGAGGTTCGTAGCAACTCTTACTACATGATTGTCAGCATCACTTTGAGGTTATTCAAAACGTTCACTCCATTACTGTTAGCATCATTTTGAGTTCATTAGCAATTCTTACTGAATCACTTACGCATCATTTTGAGAGCTTTAGAAATTCTTCTGACATCACTGTCGCATTATTTGAGGTTCGTAGGAACTCTTACTACATGACTGTCAGCATCACTTTGAGGTTGTTCGAAACACGTACTGCATTACTTTAAGCATCACTGAGTTGATTAGCAACTTTAAGTACATCACTTTTAGCGTCATTTTGACTTCATTAGCAATTCTGACTACATCACTGTCGCATCATTTTGAGATCATTAGCAATTCTTCCGACATCACTGTCGCATTGTTTTGAGGTTCGTAGCAACTCTTACTACATTACTGTTGCATTATTTAAAGGTTAGTAGCAACTCTTACTACATTACTGTTAGCATCACTTTGAGTTCATTCGCAACTATCACTACATTACTGTGAGCATCATTTTGAGTTTATTCGCAATTCTTACTACATCACTGTCGCAACATTTTGAGATCATTAGCAATTCTTCTGACATCACTGTCGCATTATTTTGAGGTTCGTAGCAAATCTTACTTAATGACTGTCAGCATCACTTTGAGGTCATTCAAAACTTTCACTCCATTACTGTGAGCATCATTTTGAGTTCATTAGCAATTCTTACTACATCACTGTCGCATCATTTTGAGATTATTAGCTACTCTTCCAACATCACTGTCGCATTATTTTGAGGTTCATAGCAACTCTTACTACATGACGTTCAGCATCACTTTGAGGTTGTTCGAAACACTTACTACATGACTGTCAGCATCACTTTGAGGTTGTTCGAAACTCTTACTACATTACTGTAAGCATCACTGAGTTTCTTAGCAACTATCACTACATGACTGTTAGCATCATTTTGAGGTTAGAAGCAACTCTTCCTACAGTACTGTTGCATTATTTAAAGGTTCGTAGCAATTCTTACTACATCACTGTCGCATCATTTTCAGATCATTAGCAATTCTTCTGACATCACTGTCGCATTATTTTGAGGTTCGTAGCAACTCTTACTACATTACTGTTGCATTATTTAAAGGTTCGTAGCAACTCTTACTACATTATTGTTGCATTATTTTAAGGGTCGTAGCAACTCTTACTACATTACTGTCAGCATCACTTTGAGTTTATTAGCAACTATCACGATATTACTGTTAGCATTATTTTGAGTTTATTACCAATTCTCACGACATCACTGTCGCATTAAATTGAGGTTAGTAGCAACTCTTACTACATGACTGTCAGGATCACTTTGAGGTTGTTCGAAACTCTTACTACATCACTGTAAGCATCACTGAGTTTATTCGCAACTATCACTACATTACTGTTAGCATCATTTTGAGTTCATTAGCAATTCTTACTACATCACTGTTGCATCATTTTTAGATCATTAGCAATTCTTCTGACATCACTGTCGCATTATTTTGAGGTTCGTACCAACTATTACTACATTACTGTTGCATTATTTAAAGGTTCATCACAACTCTTACTACATTACTGTAAGCATCACAGAGTTCATTAGCAACTATCACTACATTAATGTTAGCATAATTTTGAGTTTATTAGCAATTCTTACGACATCACTGCAGCATTAAATTGAGGTTAGTAGCAACTCTTACTAAATGACTGTCAGCATCACTTTGAGGTTGTTCGAAACTCTTACTACATTAATTTTAAGCATCACTGAGTTTATTAGCAACTATCACTACATTACTGTTAGCATCATTTTGAGATCATTAGCAATTCTTCTGACATCACTGTCGCATTATTTTGAGGTTCGTAGCAACTCTTATTACATGACTGTCAGCATCACTTTGAGTTTATTAGCAACTATCACTACATTACTGCTAGCATCATTTTGAGTTCATTAGCAATTCTTACTACATCACTGTTGCATCATTTTTAGATCATTAGCAATTCTTCTGACATCACTGTCGCATTATTTTGAGGTTCGTAGCAACTCTTACTACATTACTGTCAGCATCACTTTGAGTTTATTAGCAACAATCACTACATTACTTTTAGCATCATTTTGAGTTTATTACCAATTCTCACGACATCACTGTAGCATTAAATTGAGGTTAGTAGCAACTCTTACTACATGACTGTCAGGATCACTTTGAGTTCATTAGCAACTATCACTACATTACTGTTAGCATCATCATGAGGTTAGTAGCAACTCTTACCACATGACTGTCAGCATCACTTTGAGGTTGTTCCAAACACTTACTACATTACCGTAAAATCACTGAGTTAATTAGCAACTATCACTACATTACTGTTAGCATCATTTTGAGATCATTAGCAATTCTTCCGACATCACTGTCGCATTATTTTGAGGTTCGTAGCAACTCTTACTACATTACTGTTGCATTATTTAAAGGTTCCTAGCAACTCTTACTACATTACTGTTAGCATCACTTTGAGTTTATTCGCAATTCTTACGACATCACTGTAGCATTAAATTGAGGTTAGTAGCAACTCTTGCTACATGACTGTCAGCATCACTTTGAGGTTGTTCGAAACTCTTACTACATTACTGTAAGCATCACTGAGTTTATTAGCAACTATCACTGCATTACTGTTAGCATCATTTTGAGTTCTTTAGCAATTCTTACAACATCACTGTCACATCATTTTGAGATCATTAGCAATTCTTCCGACATCACTGTCGCATTATTTTGAGGGTAGTAGCAACTCTTACTACATGACTTTCAACATCATTTGAAATTTTTCGAAACACTTACTACATTACTGTAAGCCTCACTGAGTTTATTAGCAACTATCACTACATTACTGTTAGCATCATTTTGTGTTCATTAGTAATTTTTACGACATCACTGTCACATCATTTTGAGATCATTAGCAATTCTTCCGACATCACTGTCGCATTATTTGGAGGTTCGTAGCAACTCTTACTACATTACTGTTGCATTGTTTTAAGGTTCGTAGCAACTCTTAGTACATGACTGTAAGCATCACTTTGAGGTTGTTCTAAACTTTCACTTCATTACTGAAAGCATCACTGAGTTTATAGCAACTATCACTCCATCACTGTCGCATCATTTTGAGATCATTGGCAATGTTTCCAACATCACTGTAGCATTATTTTGAGGTTCGTAGCAACTCTTACTCCATCACTGTCAGCATTACTTTGAGGTTATTCGAAAATTTCACTACATTACTGTTAGCATCACTGAGTTTATTAGCAACTACCACTACATTACTGTTAGCATCATTTTGAGTTCATTAGCAATTCTTCCGACATCACTTTTAACATTATTTTGTGGTTAGTAGCAACTCTTACTACACGACTGTCAGCATCACTTTGAGTTTCTTAGCAACTATCACTACATTACTGTTAGCATAATTTTGAGTTCATGAGCAATTCTTATGACATCACTGTCGCATCATTTTGAGATCTTTAGCAATTTTTACAACATCATTGTTGCATTATTTTGAGGTTATTAGCAACTCTTCCTCCATTACTGTTAGCATCATTTTGAGTTCATTAGCAATTCTTTCTACATCACTGTCGCATCATTTTGAGTTCATTAGCAATTCTTCCGACATCACTGTAGCATTATTTTGAGGTTCGTAGCAACTCTTACTACATCACTGTAGCATTATTTTAAGGTTCGTAGCAACTCTTACTACATTACTGTCAGCATCACTTTGAGGTTATTCGAAACTTTCACTACATTACTGTTAGCATCATTTTGAGTTCATTAGCAATTCTTACGACATCACTGTCACATCATTTTGAGATCATTAGCAATTTTTACAACATCATTGTAGCATTATTTCGAGGTTTTTAGCAACTCTTCCTCCATTACTGTTAGCATTATTTTGAGTTCATTAGCAATTCTTCCGACATCACTGTAGCATTATTTTGAGGTTTTGAGGTACCTTTGTTTGTAACCGATCTGCTGACCAGCGAGACGCCACCACGCACGGCTGTCAGCTCTGTAAAGGAGGGAGAGGAAGTGGAAAGGACGGAGAAGGGTCGGACCAGGTCTATTTCTAGGTTACCACTCACTATCGTCTGCCACACTGCCCCTCATGGTGGGGAGTGTAGCGCTATGCTGCCACAGTACATTTGTTTCATTCTTTTGCTCTTGCACTATAATTAAAATGGACTTGACTTGAGAATGTTTTGTTTCAAAATATAGATGAATTCCCAGATTTATAGGTAGCATGAGTATGAAGTTGCACTTGCACCCGGTGGGAAAATGTCCTCTGCATTTGACTCTAACTATTTAGGAGCAGTGGTAGCAGTGTCAGCCTGGGGGCTTGGTCAAGATCAATGACAGGAGTAGCAGACAGGTAATATCCATAGCATGCATGTTGTTTGAGAGGAGTAAGGGTACACTGTTGGTCTCTCACCTGATGCGCTGTCATCAGCACAAATGATCTGTTCCTAAACATCAAAATCTACCATCCCCCTGATTGTTTTTTACAACTGGAGTACTGGTTAACACTTTAGAAAGCCTTCATTCAGAGCTGTGAAGAACCTTGAACCTGATATCCCAGACATCAAAGTGGGCCACTAACTGGCCAGATGAAGCTATGCTAGGCTGCTTTATTCTGAAGAGCTAAAGTAGCAGCTTCTGAGAGGGATGCTAACCTGGATGTGTTCATCTCCTACTTTAATATCAGCGGCCCAACTTGGAGCTCTGACCGCCTCCAGCTTGTTGTTCCTGTTTCTGCTTCAGTCAACAGGGAACTCCAACCTGCAGTAGAATCTTCAACAACAATGGAATAGAAAAGTGAGGAAGAAAAACTAGAATAAACTTACAAAGCTGAGAAATGTTCATGAAGAAGAAAGGCACACGTTATGATTGAGGCCAGAAACTAAAACTCCACACCAAATGTACTTTGACTTGTAGGATAATGAACTTGAATGTGTTGAAACAGCAGATCAATGAATCCACTACCACACAACAAGATGATGACCCCCTACCACAAGATGGCGTCACAGATCCTGACGCTCTGAGCAGGAAACACAGAGCAAAACATAACAACAAAGCTCCTGTTGTTCCCTCCAGGAAAAACTGTGGCTCTGATGAGAAGAAGGATCCCAGCCTCCTCTGAGGATCCATGGCCGCACCTTTGGGTAGAAGGATGATGGGGTCGGCACCAGGAGGAACCCTGGTGTCTCCGATGCAGGGAAGATGGAGCAGTGAAGAGGCCACATTGTGGCGTCCTAAAGAGGACATTTGGTGGAGCCTGAGACAGCAAACATCACGCCCCCTTCATCAGAAGAACCACAGCACCAGAAGAAAGAATCCTGGCAGTGACGACAGGGAGGATCAGGGTGACCTCCTCACCTCCACCTTTGAACCTTCAAATGAACTTTAAAAAGCTTTAGAGTGGAGAAGGTTTTTAAAACCTTTTATTGTTTTTTCCTTTCATTCTCATTTGTGTGATTGTCTGATTTATTAGAAATAAACACTGTTTGCTGGGTTTCCATCGACTGTGATTCTCTTTTTGCATGCAAGTTGAAAGTTCTGCCAATAAAAACACAAGTATTTGAAGACCAAAGGAAGAACCCCCAAAGTCAGGACCCTGAGATCAAAGTAAGAGCTCTTATCTCAGAGGTCTGGGATATTTCCCATCCCATGGCCCTTCAAATAAGAGCCCTGTGTCACTGTGTCAAAGTTTTCAACCGTATTTGTTTGTTAAATTAAAACCAGACGACCACTGTGGTCCTTTTTACACGGTAAGTAAAGCACAGATGCCCTGGTGGACCTGTTGGCACCCTGGACTTTGAATCCAGTGACCTGAGTCCAAGTCTCCGTTCCAGCAGGTTTCCTGCAGCCTTCAGCAGAGCTGCCATGTTTCTCTGTAGAGAACTAAGTGATCCTCTCAGCAGGTTGAGGGCACCACCAACAAGTGAGGTATGAACCTCTGACTTCCTTCTTGTCAAACAGGAAACTCCTAATACCTCATTTGAGTAAAGTACCTCATATTCCTGACATCCAAGTAGTCGTGAAGTGGAGGAAGAAGGGAGGAGATCTCCAACAGGATCCTTCTTTCCTCTGTCCTCCTTGATCTCATGGATCACCACAGTCAAGGGGAGACCCAAGCTCCCGGATGGATCTGGCACTCAGGAACTGCTGAGTTTTCCAGTGGACTTTGTTCCATCCATGGTTCAGGAGCAGGACTCCTCCTGGTTAACCTGGTATCTTTCCACCCAACTGTGGGTTCTTGGAGAGTTTTTCATGTCATGTCAAGAAATCAGGCTGGTGGGTTTTTCAATGAGAGAAATTCTGGTAACTTAATTAAGTGGCATGTTTGTTGAAGCAGTAATTAACTGATAAATTAAGGAAGGCCTGGCCAGTCTTTGCTCCCAGGTCATACGATGGAGTTAGAAAGTCCTGAATCAATCTGGAGTTCCATGATTTCCTTGTGGTTCTTGTTCCTTTTGCCAATGTAGTCTGGAACAAGAGCAAGATGAACCTCCAAATAGCAACAGGTTGATTGCAGGTGATGTCAAGTGGTATTTAGAGGATCCTCCTCTTCGTGTTTGGTTCCATGGTGGAAGGGTGAGAACTCTGGATCCAGTGATCAGAGTTCAAGTCTTGGTGGGACCTTCCTGTCTGGAATGTGTCCCATGTAACAAACTGATCAAGAGATGCAATGTGGCTCTAATGTTCTGGTTCATTTCTTACTGCCATGAACACAGACTGTGTGTTTAATGTTAACAATAAATGCAACAACTAAGGAGCCAGTAGCTCCTGTGGAAAAAAATTCTACTTTGTCAGTGAATTAATTCAGTCTGGAACTGTCAGTGTCTGTCAGGATGGCCGAGCGGTCTAAGGCGCTCCGTTCAGGTCGCAGTCTCTCCTGGAGGCGTGGGTTCAAATCCCACTTCTGACAAAGGACATTTTCTCCAGATTCCTATGCATCCACAATGGTACATTCCAAACCCAGTTGAAGCTGCTCTCCACTGATGGGAGTGAGTGGTTGAACTGGCAGCAGAGGAGGCAAAGGAGCTTCCCTGTGACGTCCGAACATTGCCTGGTTTCCTCCAACATGGAGCAGCCACCAAAATCTAACTTCAATGTTGGATCAAAGTCTGGAATGGTGAGCACTCTGGACTCTGGGTCCAGTGATCCCAGTTCAAGTCTCAGAAGGACCTTCCTGTCTGCAATGTGTCCCATGTAACAAACTGATCAAGAGATGCAATGTGGTTCTAATGTTCTGGTTCATTTCTTCCTGCCATGAACTTAGACTGTGTGTTTAATGTTAACAATAAATGTAACAACTAAGGAGCCAGTAGCTCCTGTGGAAAAAATTCTACTTTGTCAATGAATTAATTTATTTGATATTGAAGTCTGTATCTTTCAGTGTCTGTCAGGATGGCCGAGCGGTCTAAGGAGCTGCGTTCAGGTCACGGTCTCCTTTGTGGAATGGTGAGCACTCTGGATCCAGTGATCCCAGTTCAAGTCTTGGTGGGACCTTCCTATCTGGAATGTGTCCCATGTAACAAACTGATCAAGAGATGCAATGTGGTTCTAATGTTCTGGTTCATTTCTTGTCCTTTAGAAAAATGAAATTAATTTTTTACTGCCATGAACTCAGACTGTGTGTTTAATGTTAACAATAAATGCAACAACTAAGGAGCCAGTAGCTCCTGTGGAAAAAAATTCTACTTTGTCAGTGAATTAATTCAGTCTGCATCTAAGTTTCTGTCAGGATGGCTGAGCGGTCTTAGGCGCTGCGTTCAGGTTGCAGTCTCTCCTGGAGGCGTGGGTTCAAGTCCCACTTCTGACAAAGGACATTTTCTCCAGATTCCTATGCATCCACAATGGTACATTCCAAACCCAGTTGAAGCTGCTCTCCACTGATGGGAGTGAGTGGTTGAACTGGCAGCAGAGGAGGCAAAGGAGCTTCCCTGTGACGGTCCAACATCGCCTGGTTTCCTCCAACATGGAGCAGCCACCAAACTGTAACTTCAATGTTGGATCAAAGTCTACTGATCCACCTGTCTCATATTGATGAGGTCATCCAGCCTGATGATCTCTAGGTTCTCCTTTGAGTGGTTCCCTCTGGGAGAGTTCTCTCTCATGAACTTGTGTGTGTGTTTGCTCGTATCCTGTTTCTCCTTGACAGCACTTTAGTGTTTTTACCACTGGTGTGTCATCTGTGGTTCATCTTTTATTTGACTTCTTTGTCAAAGATGAAGGTGTTTGTGGTCATCCATCAATCATGTGATGGCTCATGTGACTGTGAGTCTGATGGAGAGCTTGTAGCGTCTCTCACTCTGATCACTTCAGGCTATTGAAGCTACTCAGATGTAGCCTGACTAGCTCAGTCGGTAGAGCATGAGACTCTTAATCTCAGGGTCGTGGGTTCAAGCCCCACGTTGGGCGTTCATCTTGAACATCCCTGCTTGTCCTCTCACTTTCTGCAGCTGTGATTGGGAATTGTAAGAAAAATCTCTGAATGAACAACACAAACACAGACTGTGTCTGAAGTTCCACACCTGCACCCGACTCAGAATGAAAAACCAGTGTGGAATCAATTGTATCCACTGTCAATCCTGATTCCGGAGAAATTTCTTTGTGTGTTTTGATGGACGCGAGCCAAGCAGAAATTTCCCACAATGCAATAGGGCGGCGTTTGGTCAGTGTTGAGCAGGCGTCAGTCTGACAATGATGTCATTTTATTGTGTCATCACCTGACCAGACCCAAAAGTAGGCTCAGGTATCAGTTTCTTCTCAATGCTAATGTCTGCTAGCTTAGTCTGCTACTTTGATGGCTCTGCCTGCTCAAAGGTCCAGACCCCTGGATGTGGTGGTTCCTACCTGAACGTAGATTCTGTCAGCTCATGTTGTTAAATCAACTCACCAGGAACACCAGTAGATTTCAATGGACTGACAATGAGTCTCATTGAATGGGTGTCTCGTCCAACGAGAAACAATCAGTCTCAGGTTGAAGCTCATCAATGAGGTCTTGTGGATCAGTGGCTTGCATGAATGAATGAGTTGGAAGACTTCTTGGAAATTAAAGAGGATTTAATACAATTAAGAAAACCCTTAAGACAGAGTGATAATTCCAGCAGAGCAATTAAGGCCCATATTGAGTAGCAGGTATGAATTAGCCTTGATTTATCTGAGCTTCAAGTAGACGGCTAAGAGGCAGGTGGAAAGGTGTGTAGGATGAACGATGGTGACCTCCAACCAAATGAAGAGGACTGAGTGGAAGCTGACCAGCTCTACGGAGTCAGGCGGAGTTTGGCAGCGAGACAGGAGTCCAGGCCTGAATCGGTGAAAACCAACGTAACCGGCTTACGTTCTCAGCTGGATTCTCCCATCGATGTACGACGCCTCTCCAACGAACTGGTGGGAGGACGGCCTCCAAAGCCTCCACCTCGTCGACCGTGGCTCCCGCTGAGATTCGCTCGATGAAGAAGGGAAGCGCGTTGATTGGCTACCCTCTGGTCTCAGGCTGCTGGCTGCCTGGACTAAGCTGCTCTTCTCCGACACAAAGGTGGCTTCTCTCTCTTCAAGGCTCACAGGAGGTCAAGAGTGTAGCGACCGTGAGCCGAGATCGATGATGAATTACAAAAATAGAAAATCAAAAAAATAAATTTGTGGAATAGAAAAGAAAAGGGGAGGAGCCGGACCAGCTGCTCTAGGAGCTCACACACAAAGGGCAGAAACAAGAAGCACTGAAGAGAGCGCCAGCAGTGGATGGTGCCACCACTGTTACAGTAAACTGGTCCGCCTCAGAGCAGTGACCTTTGACCTGTGAGGGGTTGTTGGCCAATTAGCACACTTTGCTGTCTTCAGTCCTTCTCAGATATCAACAAATGAAGCTGGTTGAACAGACAGCAATCATCATCACTCAGAGACATCACCTGGAGAGGAAGACTGCTCCGAGTTCTGACAATGACAGTGAAGAGGCAAGGAGAGCTGGACAACCACAGACAGTGAAACATTCGGAACATCATGTTGATACACGCGTGTGTGTGTGTGTGTGTGTGTGTGTGTGTGTGTGTGTGTGTGTGTGTGTGTGTGTGTGTCAGAATCGGAATCAGAATCTTTTATTTTCGTTGTACGGGGGGGGGGGGTACAGTGACAATAGTTAGAGTGCTCTTCCAGAGCCACTGTGCACCACAGAATGCAGATACAAAGAAAAGATAGAAAACATAAAAGCAAGATAAAAGACACTGTTAGAACAGAAAGATCCATAAACCCACCAACCAGAGGTGTGTCTGGTACAGATGTGGAATTATTGGCTCACACAATGTTGAGGACACTGGAAGAAGACAAACAAAAAAGGCTGGTGTGATCCAGACCTTCATCAAAAATGGTCCTGGAGAACTGTTCAATGTGTCAGGACTTCTGTCCATTGTCTTCTGCTTATCCTGTTCAGGGTCATGGAGGGGTGGAGCCTATCCCAGCAGCTTTTGGGCGACAGGCCGTGTTCACCCTGGACAGGTCACCAGTCCATCACAGGGCCAACACATCCACAGACAAACATTCCAAGCCAGACTCAGGAGGATCTCTCCACCCTACAGACTGTAAAGGAACCATCAAAGATGGCAGTTGGAGTTCTGTGGATCTGTGCTGGATTCCTCGTCCTCACGGACAAGAAGTCTGTCTGAAATACGGCACTGATTGATGATCTTTTCATGAATCTGGAAAAGCTTCTAAAATTAAGAGGAAAACAATCCTATCTTCTTCATGTCTCAAGCCAAATCAAACCAAGAGTTCTTTTATCATATTTTTTTGACTGGTTGGTTGTTGAAAGAGAGCAGGACAGGACAGACAGCAGAAGACAAATATAGAGAAGGAAAGACAAAAGACAGAGAGAAAGGAGGGAGAGAATGACAAAAAGATGGGAACAAGATGAGGGTGAAAGACAAGCAGAGAGAAAGACAGAGGGACAGGGGGATGGAAGACAGACACACAACCAACAACAGCAGCAGCAATAATAGTAAACTAGCTGCCAATGATAACGTCTCCTGGTCGCTGAAGCAATCAACTTCATAATAGGAGGATTGAAGAGCCAGGAAATAAAATATTAGCACAATACTGATGTGAATGTTCGTGCAATACTGAGAACACTGATATGAAGACGACTAGTAGGGGCGGCACGGTGGTGCAAGAAGACAAACAAAAAAGCCTGGTGTGATCCAGACATCCATCAAAAATGGTCCTGGAGAACTGTTCAATGTGTCAGGACTTCAGAAGCTCCAATCCTCTCTAAGGTCCAGTGAGAGTGGAAGAGATTATAAATGAGAGAAGCAGGGCCCTCACTCAGAACTGAACCAGCTCAGTTGGGAGAGCCTTAGACTGAAGATCTAAAGGTCCCTGGTCCGATCCCAGGTTTCAGCAGAGGAGCAGCATTGACTTTACTTTCCAGTGGAGGAACTGCAGACATGAAGGAAACTAACATCTTGTCCTGTGCATTCTTGTGACATTCAGGACATTTTTGGAGCCTCTTGTTGGATTTTGCCACAGAGAATCAGAGCCAATCAAAAGCATGGTGGACTTCAACATGGAGGACTGAACAAGTCAAGAAAGCATCAGTTTGACCTTCACAGGTGTTTCTGTTCCTGTCTCAATGCTGTAGAAAGAGCCTGAGTAGCTCAGACGGTAGAGCATCAGACTTTTAATGTGAGGGTCCAGGGTTCAAGTCCCTGTTCAGGTGCTGTGGAGGTTCCAGTGTTTGACAACATGGTACTAGATGAAGTTTAGTGTTGAACAAACTGTCAACATCAAAAGTAGAAGTGTTCTTGTCTTGCCACTGTGAGACAGTCGCTAGAAAACTGACCAATAATAATTTCATGTGGCATGCAATTAACAAAAGACCTACATTGATGGTCGAGGGGGGCTGGAGCCTATCCTAGCATCTACGGGCCGGAGCCTGGACAGGTCGCCAGTCCATCACAGGGTCAGCACACAGAGACGAACAACCATTCATACCTACGGTCAATTTAGAGTGTCCAATCAGCCTCGTCCCCAATTACATGTCTTTGGACAGTGGGAAGGAGCCGGAGTACCAGAGAGAACCCACGCATTCAAGGGGAGAACATGCAGGCTCTACACAGAAAGATTCCCCACCCGAGCCTGGACTCAAACCCAGAACCTTCTTGCTGTGAGGCCACAGTGCTCACCACTGCACCATCATGCTGCCATGCTCTCTTCTGCTTTTCTCAATTGTCTTTCTTTCATGTCCTCCTGAGATCAAAGACAGAATTCTAGCTACTGTCAAAGCCCTGATGACATCATCAGGAATTCTGACTTTGATCTGGAGACTCTTGCTTTAATCTGAATTTGATCTGACTAATGTTTTAGTTTAGGTTGCATGATACCGACCACCTCATTTCTCCTGATGGACTGGTGACCTGTCCAGGGTGAACCCTGCCTCTTGAACAATGTCACCTGGGATCGCCCCCCCCCCCCCCGTGACCCTTAAAGGATAAGAACAGAAAGTGGATGGAGGGATGGACTCAACACTGAAATCAGCTGATCTGATCCACATTCTAATGTTTCCTGTCCCTCTTTAGGAGTCAATGAGAATAGTAGTGTATATAATAATGTATATCCAGGCTTGTAGTATCTTTCCAAAGCTTTTAGTATTTCTTGTTTCTACTTGTAGTTTTAGTGTCTGGATCTTTTCTTTTGATGTCCTGCTGTCTGCTCTTTGCTTTTGGAGCTTCCTTCAACAACTACCAGGCCTCCTGGGTACTGTAGGAAACATGGTCAAGTTCTTCTGACTTCTCCAGGAACGTCCTGCTCACATTGGTCTGTCTTCATTTTGACTCCTCCCACTGCCACAATGACCAGCCTTTATACTCTTGGTGACTGGGGCCCTGGTTGCTGCAGGCCTCAACACCAGCCTGTGGTTGTGAGCAGGGCAGAACAGAACTGACAGTATCTCTCATGCAGGACCTGGGTCAGCGCCTGGTGCCAGCTGGGGCACCGCTTTAACCTGGACCCCTGGAAGATCTTCTCCAGGAACTCGCCTTTTTCAATTGAAACAGCGTGAAACTTCAAGTAAAGAATTAAAATTATTTAATTCACAATGAGGCCTCTGTCATAAAACAAAGGAACAACTGACTACCTCACCATGACTTCACCCTGATAACCAGGCGGTAACGTGGTAGTCAGAGCAGCGATGCTCAGGTCTGTGGACTCAGAAGAGGGTTCTTCTTTTGGTCACAGGTTTGAAGATACCAGTGGAAGAGAAAGGAAAGGCTGTGAGAGACCTGCCACACCTCTCCAGTGACTTGGGACATGATGGCAGTGGTGGGATTTGAACCCACGCCTCCTCAGAGACTGGAGCCTTAATCCAGCCCCTTAGACCGCTCAGCCACACTACCTCACTGTGCTGCTCTCTGAGTTGGTCTGCTAAAGGCATGTTGAAGAGCAAGTAACATCATGATATAAAACTGATTCTGAAGGGGGACCCCTTCCCTCCACAGTCACAGGAAGTGACAACAGCGCTGCTAGAGGCAGGAAAGAAATGGTAAAAGGACTCAGTTTGTACAGAGCCTTTCTACCTCAGCAGCACTCAAAGAGCTGAACAATGTCCTCTCATTCACACACTCACACACTGATGCTGAAGGCTGCCATGCAAGGAGCCAACCTACTCATCAGAAGTATTTAGGGGTTCAGTATCTTACTCAAGGACACTTTGACATGGTCACTGGAGAAAGTGAGGATCAAACCAGCCACCCTTTGGTTGCCAGATGGCCACGCTACTCCTGAGTCATGTGACCTGGATAAGATGGTGAACTACAGCTGATCGCCATGCTAGCAAACCCTCTTTTGTTTGGTTTGGTTGTTGTTTAGTGACTGTGGATGAATACACAGGAGAAGTTGTGCATAAATTTGTGTTCCCTGTTCACTTGAATATCTGCAGGAGTGTGAGGTGGAAATACTACTTGGAGGAGAATGAGAGTTCAGTCTCAGCGCTATGACCTGTGCTGACACTAAAACATGTCAGCCCACAGAACAAAGATGGCAGTCCTCTGGGAAAGCAGGTACACCACACATACATGAAGAAACCCTACAGGAAACAAAGATGTTGCCAGAGACTTTTACTCTGTTTTTGTTGTTTACCCAAGAACAGGATTGGAGGGAGACTGATGGTCGCTGTTTGGGTTTTTGGAAAACAAGGAGGCTGTGGGTTCAAGCTGGATTCTCAGAGACTATTTCCCCAACCTCTACATTGGTATCTACTCTGTCATCCAGTCATGTGATTGAAGTCATCCAGTCACGTGACTGAAGTCATCCAGTCACGTGACTGAAGTCATCCATTCATGTCAGTGATGTCACTTGGCAGGACTCTCATTGCCGTCTCATTCCAGAAAAGAATCCAGACTCCACCTGTGGCTCCATGATAACTGATGGACCTCTGGTTGGAGGCTGGACGATGATGTTTGGACTGGAAGGAAAACTCCTTGTCCAAATTCCATTGTGTTCAAGTTTAAAGTCCCACAATAAGAAGTAGCTGAATCTGACAGGTGAAGGTTTGGAACTCCAAGATGGTGATGTTTCCTTGACTTGATGCTCTGACTGTCAGGGTAGATGACAGCTTCTTCTGCTGCTGCATCTGAGTGGCTATGATTGGAGCTTTTACCTTCCAAGGTTGTCTGGTTCCAGGTGAAATTCTAAAATTCCAGTCCCCAACCTTGGCTGTTCTGAAACTCTTCTCCTGAATCACTCCTGAGCTGCAGCAAGAACAAATACCAGTGCCAACCAGATCAACTTCATGGCTGCTAACAGCCTCAGACACTTGATTTCCATCAATCTGGAGCCAAGAAGGCCCTCACCTGTGGTTCTCCTCCAGGAGGGTCCAGGTTCTGCCATTGTGGCTCCTGGTGCCACTGCGAGAGAGCCTCAGCTGCACAGTGCAACATTTCAACAGGAGATTGACATTCCTCCAAATGTCCTGACATCTGATTCCAATGGTTCTGTTCCATATTTATATTTTAGAATAAATCACACAATGAAAGCTGCCTCAGCTGCTTTAAGAGAGAGAACAAGCTAAGAGATCTGAAACCAGTAAAATATGCTTTTCTGTGTGCAAACTAGTGAGGGGCATGGAAGGATATTTTACCACCAATACAGAACACAGACTTTAGTCATGTGATGAGATGGCGACTCTGATTATGAAGTTAATGGACAAAATGTGACTTGAAAGAAAACACATTAAAAAATACTAACTAAACTACTAACTAAGCAGCACAAATAACGTTTTCTTCTGCACAAATTTACTGGTATTAGACTGCATTTTTGTTAATGAGTGAATTGAAGGATGAACACAAATGGGTTTTTGAACCAAACACATTTCTTCAGTAGACTTTGATCCAACATTGAAGTTAGAGTTTGGTGGCTGCTCCATGTTGGAGGAAACCAGGCAATGTTGGGATGTCACAGGGAAGCTCTTTTGCCTCCTCTGCTGCCAGTTCAACCACTCACTCCCATCAGTGGAGAGCAGCTTCAACTGGGTTTGGAATGTACCATTGTGGATGCATAGGGATGTGGAGAAAATGTCCTTTGTCAGAAGTGGGATTTGAACCCACGCCTCCAGGAGAGACTGCGACCTGAACGCAGCGCCTTAGACCGCTCGGCCATCCTGACATACACTTAGATGCAGACTGAATTAATTCACTGACAAAGTAGAATTTTTTCCACAGGAGCTACTGGCTCCTTAGTTGTTGCATTTATTGTTAACATTAAACACACAGTCTGAGTTCATGGCAGGAAGAAATAATTTTCATTTTTCTAAAGGACAAGAAATGAACCAGAACATTTGAACCACATTGCATCTCTTGATCAGTTTGTTACATGGGACACATTCCAGACAGGAAGGTCCTTCTGAGACTAGAACTGGGATCACTGATCCAGAGTTCAGAGTGCTCACCATTCCACCATGGAACCACACACAAGGAGGAGGTTCCTCTAAATACCACTTGACATCACCTGCAATCAACCTGTTGCTATTTGGAGGTTCATCTTGCTCTTGTTCCAGACTACATGGACAAAAGGAACAAGAACCACAAGGAAATCATGGAACTCCAGATTGATTCAGGACTTTCTAACTCCATCGTATGACCTGGGAGCAAAGACTGGCCAGGCCTTCCTTAATTTATCAGTTAATTACTGCTTCAACAAACATGCCACTTAATTAAGTTACCAGAATTTCTCTCATTGAAAAACCCACCAGCCTGATTTCTTGACATGACATGAAAAACTCTCCAAGAACCCACAGTTGGGTGGAAAGATACCAGGTTAACCAGGAGGAGTCCTGTTCCTGAACCATGGATGGAACAAAGTCCACTGGAAAACTCAGCAGTTCCTGAGTGCCAGATCCATCCGGGAGCTTGGGTCTCCCCTTGACTGTGGTGATCCATGAGATCAAGGAGGACAGAGGAAAGAAGGATCCTGTTGGAGATCTCCTCCCTTCTTCCTCCACTTCACTACTACTTGGATGTCAGGAATATGAGGTACTTTACTCAAATGAGGTATTAGGAGTTTCCTGTTTGACAAGAAGGAAGTCAGAGGTTCATCCCTCACTTGTTGGTGGTGCCCTCAACCTGCTGAGAGGATCACTTAGTTCTCTACAGAGAAACATGGCAGCTCTGCTGAAGGCTGCAGGAAACCTGCTGGAACGGAGACTTGGACTCAGGTCACTGGATTCAAAGTCCAGGGTGCCAACAGGTCCACCAGGGCATCTGTGCTTTACTTACCGTGTAAAAAGGACCACAGTGGTCGTCTGGTTTTAATTTAACAAACAAATACGGTTGAAAACTTTGAGACAGTGACACAGGGCTCTTATCTGAAGGGCCATGGGATGGGAAATATCCCAGACCTCTGAGATCAGAGCGTTCACTTTGATCTCAGGGTCCTGACTTTGGGGGTCCTTCCTTTGGTCTTCAAATACTTGTGGTTTTTATTGGCATAACTTTCAACTTGCATGCAAAAAGAGAATCACAGTCAATGTAAACCCAGCAGACAGTGTTTATTTCTAATAAATCAGACAATCACACAAATGAGAATGAAAGGAAAAAAAATAAAATGTTTTAAAATCCTTCTCCACTCTAAAGCTTTTTAAAGTTCATTTGAAGGTTCAAAGGTGGTGGTGAGGAGGTCACCCTGATCCTCCCTGTCGTCACTGCCAGGATTCTTTCTTCTGGTGCTGTGGTTCTTCTGATGAAGGGGCGTGATGTTTGCTGTCTCAGGCTCCACCAAATGTCCTCTTTAGGACGCCACAATGTGGCCTCTTCACTGCTCCATCTTCCCTGCATCGGAGACACCAGGGTTCCTCCTGGTGCCGACCCCATCGTCCTTCTACCCAATGGTGTGGCCATGGATCCTCAGAGGACGCTGGGATCCTTCTTCTCATCAGAGCCACAGTTTTTCCTGGAGGGAACAACAGGAGCTTTGTTGTAATGTTTTGCTCGGTGTTTCCTGCACAGAGCGTCAGGATCTGTGACGCCATCTTGTGGTAGGGGGTCATCATCTTGTTGTGTGGTAGTGGATTCATTGATCTGCTGTTTCAACACATTCAAGTTCATTATCCTACGAGTCAAAGTACATTTGGTGTGGAGTTTTAGTTTCTGGCCTCAATCATAACGTGTGCCTTTCTTCTTCATGAACATTTCTCAGCTTTGTAAGTTTATTCTAGTTTTTCTTCCTCACTTTTCTATTCCATTGTTGTTGAAGATTCTACTGCAGGTTGGAGTTCCCTGTTGACTGAAGCAGAAACAGGAACAACAAGCTGGAGGCTGTCAGAGCTCCAAGTTGGGCCGCTGATATTAAAGTAGGAGATGAACACATCCAGGTTAGCATCCCTCTCAGAAGCTGCTACTTTAGCTCTTCAGAATACAGCAGCCTAGCATAGCTTCATCTGGCCAGTTAGTGGCCCACTTTGATGTCTGGGATATCAGGTTCAAGGTTCTTCACAGCTCTGAATGAAGGCTTTCTAAAGTGTTAACAATTCCATAAATAACACAAGCATTCAGTGACCCTTGATAAAAGGAGACTCACCATCAAGGTGGACCAGTTGAAGAACAAAAGGACTTCTCCACTATCACATTTCTCCTCACTGGTCCAGACTTGGGGGACCTCTGGACTAAATGTAGAGTTGAGGAAATGGGCTTGTGGTGGCCCAGCGGTCCACAGACCTCCTGTACAGTCACCAAGCGCTGGCAGACTCAATCCTAATGTCACAATAAGATGTTGTCTCTTCTGGAACAGCAGTTTAACGTTGTTGGCAGGACTCGAACCTGCGCGGGGAGACCCCAATGGATTTCTAGTCCATCGCCTTAACCACTCGGCCACAACAACTGCACTCCCATGAACATTAGTAGAGGATTGATATTCAACAATTTATCTTCACTGAAGCACAGTAGATTTTTTTTAAGGAAAAGAAGACAGGCAGATAGACACCTATGGTCAGTTTAGAGCAGGGGTGTCAAACTGATCCAGTAAAGGGCCGTGTGGCTGCAGGTTTTCATTCCAACCAAGCAAAAGCAACACCTGGTCCAACCAATGAGCCATGTGGACACAGCTTGATTGATTTAAGTAGATTTTTTGCTTGGCTGGAATGAAAACCTGCAGCCACACGGCCTTTTACTGGATCAGTTTGACACCTGTGGTTTAGAGTATCAGTCAGCCTTGTCCCAATTGTATGTCTTTGAATGGTGGGAAGAAGCCGGAGCACCCAGAGAGAATGGGGAGAACATGCAAACTTGCTATCCACTCCACCACTGTGCAGCTGCGAGTAAAACCTTCCTTTTAAAAAGGTGGGAACTTTGAGCAGATCCAGGATCAGTGGGAACAGACATCTGCTTCGACCAGTTGGGGGGAAGAGAGCAGGGGCCTCATGTATCAATACTTGCGTGGATCTCATACTAAAAACTTGCGGTCGCAAGAATGCAAAGTTGCTTACGCACCAAAAGATCCGGATGTATCAATATGTGCGGACGCCGGAATCCATGCACGTTTCCTTGATACATCCCAATCAGTGTGGAATTGAGCGCAGATGTTGGAGCAACCTGGCCCGCCCCCGTTACGCCCACTTAGAAATACGCAAATTCATTTAAATAGGGTCTCCGCTGTCGGCACTCACAAAATAATGTCAAAGAAAAAGAGGGTCACTGCGTGGAGCTGGAGGTGCTGGTAGGAGAGGTGGAGGAGAGACAGCAGATTGTGTTGGTCAGCCTGTCCAGTGGTGTCAGGATGAACAATGAAGGTTGAGAGTGGATAAGAAGTGAGAGGGTGAACGAGGTGGGTTCAGAGCAACACACCCCCACGGAGATGAAAACAAAGTGGTGGGACCTGTTATTGGCTGAAGTTCAACACTGTGCATCACTAAATGAAGAACTACAATAATCAGTTGGCTTCAATCTAAATTTAAATAACAATGTGGAAAATGGCACTAACAGGACCTCAAGGTGGAGGTCAAGCGGCGTACAGCTGCCCTCCGGAGGAGCGCCGGCCAGACAGGTGGGGGTCAGGGAGAGGGGCACCTGACGGAGTTTGAGCAGGTGGCGGCAGTCATGGGCAGCACCTCTGTGGGGGGATTGTCACCACCACCCACGCTGACTCCAACAGCCTGGAGGAGAAGTGGCAACTCCTTTTCTTAGCAACATTTCCACCTGCTTTGCCACAAATGTAAAGGCAACAAATACACAAAATCAGACATTAAATAAACCAATAAGTTTAATAGAAACTGATCCGTCAGCCATGCCGCCAACGTGCAGCACCCCTGCCGGCTCCCGCGCCAGCCCGTCCACGGGCTCAGAGTCATCCGCCAGGACCAGCGGCATTCGGGCAGCCCGTCCCCCGGCCCCAGCACCAGCACCAGGCCAACAAGCGGTAGACGGTCCTCCCGCCCACCTGGACCCAGCGGCACATCCTCCGGCCCACAGGGATCCAGAGGGAGGGTCCTCACACAGGCAGTCCTGCAGTCGCACGAGGACATTATTAGGGGAATAACGGGGATCATGAGCAGCTCGACCGCCTGATAAATGTTCTGGAACGTTTAGTGGACAAAATAAATTAATCTGGCTTCAGGAATCGTGTGGTAGCTTCTTACCCTTTCACACTGTGGAAATGAAATTCTGGCATGCGAGAACGGCTGCCCGGCCGGGATCGATGTCCATCCCTCCAGCCTCTGCGCATCGATGATCTGCACATTGGAGTGGAAACCCTTACGATGAACGTAAGCGTGTTCCTCATGGGACAGCATTTTTCTGGCAACATGAGTGCAGTCATTAGAGAATCCGGCTCTTGCTGCAGATTAATATTGGTCTGTTCAACGATCAGGTCCCCCACCCAGGGCCTGGCCCGGCCGAGGGTCGACTGACTCACCCCGGAATGGTCCGCCATCTCCCGCTGGAAGGCTTTTTGGACCCAATGTATGTGCGGTTATCAAAAAATGCCAGTTACCAAACACCGCCACAGGGTGTCGCCAACTGACCAAAGTGCAGTTAACGCAAGAATCGGCTTTCCGCCAACTTCTACGGCAGCTCTAGAGTTCGGGTGAAACAACGCAAGAATCGCAGAATTTTTCGCATTGATACATCTGAACATGAGCGTCGATCCTGGTTTACGCAAGTTTTTCTTGCGTAAACCTCGTTGATACATGAGGCCCCGGGACTGCTCCAAGCTGAGAGGGATCCCTCCTTTGAGCTCCATGGAGCTCCTGTTCCTGCTGTCACTCCTTTTGGTGGCCATTCTTGAAAAAACCCTTTCCACATATCCAGGGATGCTGGGATGCTCCAGATGTGGCTGATGATAGATCCGCCCCCTGTGTGGGTGGAGCCAAGAGAGTGGAAAAAGACTGTGAGACCCAGAAATCAGGGCTTCTTCTCCTCCATCTTAAGGTGGTTGGACTGAAGTCTCAGGTCTGACTCTGCATCTGGTCTCTGTGAGCCAACATCAATATTCTTGGACCAGAGAAACTGATGAGTATTTAGTGAACCTCTCCCCTGAGGTGGAACCATCCTGGGCAGAAGGAGAGGCAACAGTTCCTCCTTCAACACTTTACTGTGTTGTGAATAATCTGCAATTCCAGGGAGAGACGGTGTTCAGGAAGCTGCTGAAGGGTTTTCTTGTTGGCCTCACGTCTCCATTTGAGACGTCAGTTTCTGTCAGTGACACTTGGCAGTCATTAAGAGGGCCAAAGCCGTCCCGCTGGTCGCTACACGTCGTGTGCAGAGCCCTGGTCGTTTAGGTTGTCTCTTATTTTCTTCTTCAAAAAGTGAATCATTTCATGTAAAATAATTCATGTATGATATATTTTGTAAATGATCATGTTTTTATTACTGAATTCTCTCCTCGTGTTCCAGTGATAACTTGATGATGTAAACTTGATATTTAGACAATCTGGCAGCACAAAACCAGAAAATGCCACCCTATCATTTAAACTTCCTGTCAAATCAAGTACAAATGGACATGTTGCCTTTCTACTATTCAGACAAACCTTTCCTGTAGGGCTGGTGGCATAAAGGAGAACGCGTCTGACTTCGGATCAGAAGATTCTAGGTTCAACTCCTGGCCAGCTCGGTTGGAACTTCCTACTCAAGTGGGACCTTTGATAAAAGTCACTGAAATCCTCCAAGGTGGCTTCTCTTTGGTGCTTAAAGCATGTGACCAGGACCGCCTTCTTCCATCTGCGAAGTATCGCTAAGATTAGGAAGATCCTTTCCCAGAGTGATGCTGAAAAACTGGTGCATGCATTTATCACTTCTCGGCTGGACTACTGCAACTCTCTCCTGTCAGGATGTCCTAAATACTCTCTAAAGAGTCTCCAGCTGGTCCAGAACGCTGCAGCGAGGGTTTTGACGGGAGTTAAGAAGAGAGAACACATCTCTCCACTGGCTTCCTGTAGGATCTAGAATCGACTTCAAAGTCCTTCTGCTAACTTATAAGGCTCTCAATGATAAAGCTCCATCCTATTTGAAAGAGCTCATTAGTCCCTACTGTCCTACCAGAGCACTCCGCTCCCAGAATGCAGGTCTTTTAGTGACTCCCAGTATCAATAAAAACAGACTGGGAGGTAGAGCCTTTAGTTACCGGGCTCCTTTACTGTGGAACCAGCATCTCTCCATGGGTCAGAGAGGCAGACACTTTAACTACGTTTAAGTCCAGGCTTAAGACCTTCCTCTATGACAGAGCCTTCAGTTAGGACTGGTTCAGGTAGCTCTGAACCATTGATAGCTATGTTGCTATAGGCTTAGACTGCTGGGGGACACGTCAGGTTACATGGAGCCCTTCCCTCCTCTCCTCTCCTCTCCCCCTCTCTCCTCCTCTCCTCCCTGCACACTTTTGGAACTGTCATTACCATTACTTGTTGCACTTTGTAGTTTGGCCTTGGTTTCTCGCAGTCTCTGTGTTTCCACAGATCCACCAGAGCCCCAACCGCCGCCTGCATCGCCCCCCCCTCTTATTCCCTACTGTTACACTGGCCTGTGCTCCCCTTCCATGAACCAGTCTGCCATCCAGTCCCCCATCAAGCTGGCTTGCTCTCCCTGCCTCCCCTACCAGAAGCTTCCTTCTTCAGCTGTTATTAACATTTCCATGTTTCCCACATTCTGCATTGTAAACTGTTTTCTTGTCTGTAACAACATCTACTGCACGTCTGTCCGTCCTGGGTGAGGGAACCACTCAGCCACACTACCTCACTGAGCTAGTCAGTGAGTTGGTCTGCTAAAGGCATGTTGAAGAGGAAGTAACAATGATATCAAACTTATTCTGAAGGGGGACCCCTTCCCTCCCGCGGTCACAGGAAGTGACGACAGCACCGCTAGAAGCAGGAAAGAAATGGTAAAAGGACTCAGTTTGTACAGAGCCTTTCTACCTCAGCAGCCATGCTAGCAAACCCCCTTTGTTTGGTTGTTGTTGTTTAGTGACTGTGGATGAACACACAGGAGAAGTTGAGCATGAATCTGTGTTCCTGTTCACTTGAATACATGCAGGAGTGTGAGGTGGAAATACTACTGTTTATTTTTGCATCTCCACCTTCCAGATGCTGGTCTCCTTCTGGGGTCCTGACTGACCTCCACCTTGTGTTCTGGATCCACCTGAACTTATGGTCTTTCCAGCTTGTCCATCTGTTCAGCCTCACGTCAGTGTCCAACTTGACCCGAGCCTACTTGCACCCACAAACTCAGCCAGAAACCTGGGTTTCATGATTGATGACCAACTGACCTTTCAGGTTCATGTGGCCTCAGTTTCTCGGTCTTGCCGTTATGCCCTTTACAACATCAGGAAGATCAGACCCTTCCTGACCCAACAGACCACACAGATTCTGGTTCAGGCTCTTGTCATCTCACGCATTGACTACTGCAACTCTCTTCTGGCAGGTCTGCCTTTATGCTCATTCAAGCCTCTGCAGATGATCCAGAATGCAGCAGCACATCTGGTCTTCAACCAGCCCAAAAGGACACATGTCACCCCGCTGCTGGTTTCTCTTCACTGGCTTCCAGTGGCAGCCAGGATCAAATTCAAGGCACTTCTCTTGGCTTACAAAACAGTCACAAGAACGGCTCCAGCCTACCTGGAATCCCTGATCCAGGTCTACTCTCCTTCTCGCCCACTACGCTCTGCATGCGAAAGACGCCTGGTGCTTCCAGCCCAGCGCTGCTCCAAATCCCTAGCCAGACTCTTCACTTCTGTTGTTCCCAAATGGTGGAACGAACTACCGAACTCTGTGCGTTCTGCTGAGTCCCTCTCTACTTTTAAGAGACAATTGAAGACTCAATTGTTCAGAGAGCACCGAGGCACTTAACCTGACTCTTCTCCTCTTTGTCCTGTGGGGTAGAATCAGTCAGAGGGTCCAAGACCCAGCACTTAGTGATTATGTAGCACTAACTGTGTTGTATGTCTGTTATATTAAAAAAAAAAAAAAAAAAAAAAGGGGGGCGACACTTCTTCTGCCACTAGATGGCGGTACCTGTGACCAAGTCACCACTGTAGTACTTTTGCGCTTCCTTTGGACTTTTCCTTAATTAGGTCTAAATTCTTGCTTGTGTTGTACGTCGCTTTGGACAAAAGCATCTGCTAAATGAAATTGTAGAAAGGCAGTGACAATGACATCAAGACAAAACCTTGTCCTTACAAAGGTGATGGTCACGTGATTTAACCTTCCTCCTGTGTGAGGTTTTAAATGCAGCAAAGAACCTCATCAATTTGTTTATTGTATCAAGGCTTTTTGACTTTGTCAGGAACCTCTAGTTCAACCAAATCAAACCAACAAATGTTGTTCACTGAATGATCAAATAGTGAGGGTCTGTCTGGACCAGTGATCAAAATATGATAAAGCAACAATCAGAGCCAAACCTGAAGTCAGAAGTGCACTGTCAGCAACACTGCCAGCAGCTCCTCTCCCAGTCATGGGAGCTTCAGGGACTCTCATCAGCCTCGTTCTCCCATCGACCTGCACAACAACACAACAAACAAAGACGGCAGGTCCAGTGTGGTCCTGATAAGACCACTGGACTGCAGGGTCCCAGTATCACTGGTGACAATGGTTTTACCAGCTGGGACCTTGGACAAGAACTTCTCAGAGGAAACTCATCATGGAGGCTCAGTGAAGAAAACTAGACCTGAGCTGCCTGCTGGAACCTAGCAGGTGAAGGACAGAGCTCCACCTCTTTAGAGACACCACCACTGTGGGCTCATGTTGGCAAAAGAAGTGGGTCAGTTTTTGACACACGTATGTTGTTACACACGTAGACTTTTCCTCTGTTTTTGTTTTTTACTGGTTTTGAACCAGTAACTGGTTTCTGTTGGTTTGATTTGCTTGACTGGTTGTTGCTTGTTGACCTTCTGTCACACCCCAGACACGGGTATGGGTAGTGTGAGACCCAGACATTAAACCATTGATGGCAAAACACAACAGAGTTGCATAAGTTGTAACAATATTTCCCCAGTTGTGATACACAAATGTAATAAAGCAGCTATATACAGAAGGGACCAGAGGTCTGTAATAAAAATCATCAAAACGAAATAACGAGCTCAAAACAAAAGCATAATAACTCAGATACAAATCAAAATATTTAACGATGATCAAACATGTACAGTCTGTTTTAGCAGTACACTTTCAAGAATAAATCAAATATGCATATTCTGTGTTTTAGCAGTCACAATACTTTCAACAAGAATAAGTCAATGCGCATATCAACCATGGTTTACTCTTATCTTAATCAATAGAAAGAACATCATAACTTGGAAACAATAGAACTTTTGAGAAACAATATTCACCTCTGGACCTCAGCAATGAGCACCTCACCCCAGCAGAGTTAACAGCAGACTGCCTTGTAAGCCCACTCTCACCCCGTATATACTCTCATGGCCCCTCCCACCAGACAGACCAAAGACCAGTTAAGGGGAGTTGTATTGTTTTCCCAAATTGTTCTGTGTACCTTAACATACAGCAAAGAAACACCATGTCCTTCAGTGACCATATATATCTACTACTTTGCAATAAACAAATGTCCAGTGTCCTTCATTGACCAAACCCATTCACATGTCCATGTACTGTTCGAGTTCCCCTGTCTCCGGACAGGGAATGGTTCGCCCCAATTTGGGCGTAGCCTTCGACGCCTACTGAAAGGCTCCAGCCCCACCCTGACTCTTTTAGGATCCAGTTCAGAGCCCTGGTGAAGGAGAAGGTTGTGATTTGTTTGATGCATGGTTTTGTTGAATAAACGTCCTTTTATGTTGCTGGTTGTTTCCGGGTTTGTCCATGTTATCCCACCAAACAATTGTGCACTTATTGAGGTGGGTTAGGGACAAACAGTGACAGTGGGGTCTAGACTGTCACACCTTCCAAATCCATATTTTGGGTTCTGGCTTGTTCTGCTTTTCATTTTGTGTTTGTATTAAAGTTCTGTTGCTGAAAAAGAGACTTTTTTTCTCTTTTTCTTGAAGTAAATATATGAGGGTCTAAACTGACCCATAACACCATGGATGTTCCAATAGTTAATGATATTAAAATGAATACTAAATCAAACCAATCCATGTCAGAGATGTGTTCTAACACCCTCAGTAACGGTCAGGAAACACAACAACCTTTGGTTCATTTCTAGGATTTTCTTGAGGTTAATTTTACCATTTTTTTAACTGAAATCGAGGGTTTAGTGACTAAAAAAAGGTCCAGAGGCCAACAACTAAATATTCAAACCAATATTTCCATGGATAAGGAAGCCTGACAAGGTCACCAAGAGATGGAAACAACTTGGAGGATAGAAAATTGTTTTAGTTTATTTGACAGCTGATTGAAGACGTGGGTCAAAACTGACCGTTACCATAGAGATGGGAACAGAAAGCTGACACAAGAGGAAGGTTCCAGCTCTGAAAAAGGAGTTTGATCAAAATCTTGAACTGCCAGTAGAAATGTCCTTTTGTATGTTGACCTTTGTTGACAGAAGTCACTTTAGCTTGGCAGTGAAAAGAATGGCTGCTAGCTTGACAAAGAACTGCACAAACCAGGTTCAAGCTGGACTTTGGACCCTGGTATCTGCAACGACTCCATCAACTCCTAATCTAGCAGCTCTGCTGGGTCCAACTATTTTACAGAACATTTGACAGACCTGTGGAGCAGTGAGGACACACATGAGTTGATCACATGATCCACTGAAGTGCCATTTTATCTGCCACTGAGGTCACCAACATGAGCTGGAGTTGGGAATCTTGAACTGAACCTGGTATCACAGCGACACCTGCTGCTGCAAAATGGAACAGCAACACTGAACCAAGTACAGGATTGGAGGGAGACTGATGGTCGCTGTTTGGGTTTTTGAAGAACAAGGAGGGCGTGGCTTCAAGCTGGGTTCTCAGAGACTATTTCCCCAACCTCTACATTGGTATCTACACTGTCATCCAGTCACATGACTGAAGTCATCCAATCATGTGACTGAAGTCATCCATTCATGTCAGTGATGTCACTCTGCAGGACTGTCATTGCCGTCTCCTTCTAGAAAAGAATCCAGACTCCACATTTCCTCTTATCTATTATTGTGTTCCTCCCTCCTGGTCTTTCCTCTGAATTCTCAGAGTTTCCATCCAGTTCAGTTCTGACAGATTTAGTCATTAGTGTCAATAAATTTCCTTTTCTACACTGATTATATGTCAAGGTTTGTGTGGGGGGGTGGAGCCTATCACAGCTGACATTGGACATGAGGGTGGTTCACCCTGGACAGGTCACCAGTCCATCACAGGACCAACACATAGAGACAGACAACCATTCACTCTCACAGTCACACCTACAGTCAATTTAGAGTATCAATCAGCCTCGTCCCCTCTTGATGTCTTTGGACTGTGGGAGGAAGCTGGAGTACCAGAGAGAAACCACACAGGAACAGGGAGAACATGGAGACTCCACACAGGAACAGAGAGAACATGGAGACTCACACAGCTGGGGCTCCAATCTGGAACCTTCCTGCTGGGAGGCAGCAGTGCTCACCACTGCACCATTGTGTCCCCTGAAAATGCCACCAGATCGTTTGGATTCTCTGTAAAATGAAGTACACATGAACATGAAGAGGTTTTCACAGGGCTGGTGATCCAATGGATGGCATGACCATGGGCGCTGCTGGGGGGGGGGGGTACATGGGAACGATTCTAAGGGCCCGAGCACTGACAGGGGCCCTCAGTGGGGCTGTAAAGTTAAAAAAAAAAAGATACTTTAAAATGAGCTAATTAAACATGGTTGTCGATTTCCATTACTTTTTTCTTGAGTTCTTCATCACATTGTCATTTAACCCCCCCCCCCTCTTGCACAATGGTGCAGTCCAATTCAAACCCGCGAATGCCGCTCTGAGCTCCGTCACTCTGCCGCTGCTGCAGGTGTGCGCTCACTGCCGCTGAGTCGCTGATGGACGGTGTGAGAAACGAGCGGTAATAATGAAGTCTGGTTGGCTCAAACGAAGAGGAAGACGGGAGAAAGAAGAGAGGAAGAAAAGAGGCAGACAACTGGTCCCTCAGTTCTTCTCCAAGAAGGTAGGCTCACTGGCCTTGAGAGTTCTAAACGCTCGTGAATGAGAACAGGGTTCTGATGAACGCGGCCCGATGAGCCAACCAGGAGAACAAGTTTACAGCGAGCGGTGCAGTGCCAGTTCTCATTTAAAAACGCTGCCTTTGTCGTCACGGTGAACAAACAGCTGAAGTGGGTGAACTTGCGAGATAAACTGGACTCAGTACAAGATAAAATACTACGTTTTGCTGGTGCTGAACTCATGACTAATGGGTGCCTTCAATATGCACAGATTCAGCTTCAGGAGGACACGCCCACCCAAACTACTGGAACCAGGTTTGGAGAAGGAGCTAAGCAGTACATAAAGGCTGTAGGATTCTAGTTTTTAAGGCCCCGGTCCATCAGTGCTCTGCCACAAACCCAACTTGTGGGTTGGAGGCGTGTGGGTATCCCTATGTGGGTCTAATCTGTCACACATTCTTTATAGTTGATTTCTTTATTGTGTTACTTCCAGCCTTTATCACAGTTCAGTTAAATTATTGACTGTTAGGGGAACACATGGAAGGCTGAGTGTGAGTTCACTACAATGCATCTCACTGGCCTGCATCCCTGAAACAGTGCAGTCCATTCTGCCACTCTCCCTTCTGACTGCACTCGTCCTGATCTGCTCTATGCAGTCTATCAAATGCAACTCCAGAGCATTTTTGGAGAGGTTTGTGTGCACTTTGGATTTTTTTGCCCTCTGCCCGTTACGGTTGCTGGTGGAGGAAGGGCATTCAGTGAACTCAGACTGATCCTGAGTCACCTCAGGTCGACCATGGGGCAAGAGAGCCTGAAGGGTCCTGCAACACTTTCAGCTGAAAGGGAATTGGCTCGCTCACTGGACTTCAAATATTGAATTTGTGACTTTGCTACAAAGAAGACTCGGCGCCTCGACCTGGGCATTGAAGTCTTTACTGTGTGAGCAGTGTAAGTGAAGATGTCTTCATGTTGTTTGTATGTAGTGGAAATATTTTGGTGATGAACTTGAAGTACAAAAAGGCAGCAAATGGCAGGGAAAAGACAAAAAAGGATTGGAATTGCTTTTATCTCTGCACAGACTGGGACAGAAAAAAAGGCAGCCACTCAGTGAAAGCTGGAACCCCATTGAGACGCATTATTTTGAAACGTGGTGAAACCTCAACGAGCTGGTGGGAGAGGTGGGGTGGTGCTGGTGCTGGGGGCTTGTCTCACATGTTTTTGCCCCTCGACCCTCTGCCTGTACGTTGGGGTTTACCCTCGTGGACGAAAGGGTTGCTTCCCTGCGCCTTCGGGTCGGGGAACGTGTCCTGACGGTGGTGTGCGCGAATGCTCCGAACACCAGTTCAGAGTACCCACCCTTTTTGGAGTCCTTGGGAAGGGTACTGGATGGTGCCCTGGCTGGGGACTCCATTGTCCTACTGGGAGACTTCAACGCTCACGTGGGCAACGACAGCGTGACCTGGAGGGGTGTGATTGGGAGGGACGGCAGGCCCGACCTGAACCAGAGTGGTGTTCAGTTATTGGACTTCTGTGCAAGTCACAGTTTGTCCCTAACGAACACCATGTTTGAACATAAGGATGCCCACCGGTGCACGTGGCACCAGGACACCCTAGGTCGCAGGTCTATGATCAAGTTTTGGTCAGATTCTTAGTTCAAATCAACACAACATTCAGCACTTCAGAAAGTTTTCCACGCTTTGTAATTAAGTAACTTGTAATAAGTTTATACGTTTATTTAAAGTCACACAAACTCATGGTCCATGAACAGGCAATGAAAAGTCTGACAAAAAATGCAGTGATGATGATGGGGGGGGGGGGGGGGGATTTGGGGGGCAAAATTTGAATCTTTCAAGGGGCCCAAAATTTCTGGTGGCGCCCCTGGTCCGGTGGATGAATGCTGCTGCATTTTTCAAATTTATTTCTGTGCAGAAATAAATCACACCACCTGTTTGGGCGAATACCAAACACTGAGTCTCCTTCTCCCACTCAACACTCAACACAACGCAGAGCAGTAGCAAGGGTCTGCTGAGATGTAGGCCCAGACCGGCTCCATGTACACGAGGTGGTAAAAAGACTAACGCCGTGCAAGTGAAAAAAGCGTGATGCAACAAACAAAAACAAATGCATCATCACATTTTGCGCCGCAAACAGAGAAACGATGCATAGCACAACAGGAAGCGAACCAAGAAAGCGGCTCCAAAATGAAAACGCTGCAAAACCAGTTGCCCCCAACGGAAGTGCACCGAACCTGCAGGGGGCGCTCTCAGCCCAACAGCTCAATGCAGAGACGCGTAGGAGAGGAGACGAGACGGCTGACAGACGTTTGGTTTCCAAGAAGAGCGGGAAGAAAATCAAGTTACGGCATTGCGTGGTAATGTGATTTTATTTGACTGTTTACATAAAATTAACTTAAAATGCTAATTCAAAGATATCACGGTACAACGCCTCACATTACGGGACGTTCATGTTATTAACATGTTCACGCTGCCCCTTTGCTTGTCTATTGTGAGCCTGCTTGCTGGTAGCGATGAGATAAACTGAGATTAGAGACTGATTATCGTTCAAATACTACATTCAACCCTCTATCCCAGGCGTCCAAGCCTGTCCTCTTCTTTCTAATTTCAGATGTGCTGTCCATTCTGTGGCGCCGCAGGTAGTGACCACATTAATCAGAGCCAGGAGGAGTCCTGACGCCAGTGTGACACCAGAATAATCGGTCATCACGTCGGCCAACTCTTTCCACCCTGCTGGGAGTCTGAACCCTGACGTCTTCAGGAGTGGAGCACATGCAAATCAGAGAGATATCCTTTGACTGTTGGTAGATGAGCTGCTATCTGCTGCTGCTGCTGCTGCTGCTGCTGCCTCACGCTGTGGGGGCGGTGCTATGCTGAATCTCCATTCTTCTGTCAGGGTTTATTGGAGCCATAAGAGCACCTCAGTTTGTAGGAGCACCCTAAAATGCACATTTCTTCTACTGGTCTTAGCACACAGCTGTTTTGTGCTGATGTGAGGAATGTTTGTTGTTATTGTTTAGAGAACAAGTCTTCATGTAAAATGGTGTATTTTATGCAAAGAGAGAAAAATGGGGATTTATTCGCATATTTATTTTATTCTGAGTTAAAACACTAAAAATGTTGATTTCACCAAAAACTGGTGAGGTTATTGATTTAAAGCATGTTAAACATGTGAAATAGTTGATATTTTTATTGACACGTTGGTTAAACAGGAGCAGTTTCATATTTAATGGTATTCTTATTGTGTCAAAATATGCTGAGCGTATTTTTTTTTGTGTGAGTGTAAAATAATTTTACTGTGAATTCATTCAAGAATTGAATTCAAGAAATTGAACCACTAGAGAGAATCTTCATACAAGTACTTGCATTCAGCAGGACTGAGTGCTTTGCTAATCAGGTCTAAAGTTGTTCAACAACAGAGAAACAGAAGAGAGATCAGTCCTGAATGAATCACAACAGAGACTGGAAGCCTGTGTCTTTAGATCAGTGGGGGCGGTCCACAAGATTCCAGTAGATTCCAGAGATGGTGAGCCACCCAGCTTGATTCCAGACACCAGTGTCTACATGCTCTGGAATAGCAGGTGAACCATCTGCTCTGTGGTAGGATCACGCCAGGCATCTGGATTAGCACCAGCTACAGTTTACGGTAGAAAGAATGCACTCATTGCTACTTTCAATCTCAGGGATTATTAGCTTTGGAACTCACAGATCAAACCCCACTTGATCTGAAAGAACTCTGACCTGGAGCCCACGAACTTTCAAGGTTAACAAAAGTGAGAAAACTCACATGAGGACACTTTATTTTCTTAAAGGGCCCAGTTCATTATTGTTCATATGAATGTATTTTTGTGTTTTATGTGGTACAATCTTAGAATTACAAACCAAAATTAAAGTTGCAATCAACTGTAACATCTGGTGATAAGGTGGAGATGGCACTCGAACCCCTGCTCCACATGAACCCAGAGAGACATGGATATTCCAGGATTGGGTTACAAAAGCAAACAGAAACCTGCATCAGGAGGTTTTATCAGGGTCTGGGGTCAGAAGGAATAAAAACATGAGAGAATCAGGAACAACCTTCATCAGGAGGGTTACCAGGGTCAGGGGTCAGCAGGAATAAAAACATGAGAGAATCAGGAACAACCTTCATCAGGAGGGTTACCAGGGTCAGGGGTCAGCAGGAATACAAACAAGAGACAATCAGGAACAACCTTCATCAGGAGGGTTACCAGGGTCAGGGGTCAGCAGGAAGACAAGCAAGAGACAATCAGGAACAACCTTCATCAGGAGGGTTACCAGGGTCAGGGGTCAGCAGGAAGACAAGCAAGAGACAATCAGGAACAACCTTCATCAGGAGGGTTACCAGGGTCAGGGGTCAGCAGGAATACAAACATGAGACAATCAGGAACAACCTTCATCAGGAGGGTTACCAGGGTCAGGGGTCAGCAGGAATACAAACATGAGAGAATCAGGAACAACCTTCATCAGGAGGGTTACCAGGGTCAGGGGTCAGCAGGAATACAAACACGAGACAATCAGGAACAACCTTCATCAGGAGGGTTACCAGGGTCAGGGGTCAGCAGGAATACAAACAAGAGACAATCAGGAACAACCTTCATCAGGAGGGTTACCAGGGTCAGGGGTCAGCAGGAATACAAACATGAGACAATCAGGAACAACCTTCATCAGGAGGGTTACCAGGGTCAGGGGTCAGCAGGAATACAAACAAGAGACAATCAGGAACAACCTTCATCAGGAGGGTTACCAGGGTCAGGGGTCAGCAGGAAGACAAGCAAGAGACAATCAGGAACAACCTTCATCAGGAGGGTTACCAGGGTCAGGGGTCAGCAGGAATACAAACATGAGACAATCAGGAACAACCTTCATCAGGAGGGTTACCAGGGTCAGGGGTCAGCAGGAATACAAACAAGAGACAATCAGGAACAACCTTCATCAGGAGGGTTACCAGGGTCAGGGGTCAGCAGGAATACAAACATGAGAGAATCAGGAACAACCTTCATCAGGAGGGTTACCAGGGTCAGGGGTCAGCAGGAAGACAAGCAAGAGACAATCAGGAACAACCTTCATCAGGAGGGTTACCAGGGTCAGGGGTCAGCAGGAATACAAACATGAGAGAATCAGGAACAACCTTCATCTGGAGGGTTACCAGGGTCAGGGGTCAGCAGGAATACAAACAAGAGACAATCAGGAACAACCTTCATCAGGAGGGTTACCAGGGTCAGTGGTCAGCAGGAATACAAACATGAGACAATCAGGAACAACCCTCATCTGGAGGGTTTATCAGGGTCTGAGCGCTGAATCATGGCTTAAGAATCAAAGTGGCCTCTTATTTAGGGACTCATTGATGTCATCAGTTTGTTCTCTAGCAGTTGTGTTGACTTTTATCCAGGAGATCATTGTTGCTCCTCTAGTTCTTTATTACTTTCTGGGACTTTGTGTTCAATATCACATCTGAGGGGGAACTTCTTACCTCATGGTTCTTTTAAGTTGGTCTTTAATTGTTCTCAGTGGTTCTGGAGTTCCTGCTTGAGTCTCATGCCTTCACCAATGCTAGCAAGCTCTGCTCTCAGGGGTTCTGCCTGATGTCTTTTCTGCGCTGCGTCAGCCTCAGGTTGTCTTTCCTCGTGGTCACTGGCCTCTTCAACTGCTATCCCAGCGTCTACGGGTGAGAGGCGGGGTGCATTTTGTTTTCAGAATCTTAGCTCAGTTCTTGTGTAGAATCTTTGGTTTGTTTGTTTGTTTGGTTTGTCTTCTGTGAGAAAATCCAGTAGTTGTCGCTCACTTCGAGGAAAAAAAACAAATATTTTTAATACTTCATCTTTTGATTAATAAGACAATCTACAAATTCATTTAATTTCTGGATTTTTATTCTACCTACGAAGTCCATTTGTCACCATTATAGATCGACCAATCAGCATTAAGAATATAAACAATGACTCAAACTAATGGCGGTCTGCTGACGTCACATCCGTCACAGAGGCTCACTCCTGCACTCAGAGGTGGCCTTTTAGTTCCATCACTTCACGCTGTATTTACAGATTTATGATTGAGGGGAACAAACCACTCTGATGTCTGGGTTCATCAAGGATATCATTAAAGAAGTCCTAACTATCTGGCCAGTTAAATTGATCCTAACTGTTCTTCAGATGTTGTGCTGGTAATGTCATGTAGTTTCTTTTCCAATGTAACTTTGTCGTTCTGATGTGTGTATTTTTACTGCTCCAACAAATCTGTTCCTCTTCTGGGTAAATCAATCATTCAGGCAATCAATAACTGAGTGTCTCTGATGCTGTACTAAAGTATTGCAGTACAACAACACTCTGATCCTTCCTTTTCAAATGTTTTTATTGTGTTTCTCTTATCAGGTGTTCAAAATGATGACAATAAAAATCAAAAATTGATATTCAGCTTTGTTTCAACAATAATAACTGATCAGAAATGAGGCCTGATGGCTGCAATAGCAGCTTTGTGCTGTTCAGTGACTCCTGCTATAAAAAGGAGTCAAGGCGGTCTTAAAGATGTGAAAATGTTCCAAAGATCCTTCTTCATGTTGGTCCTGAACAAGATTGGTGACAGGCCTTTTTTCAAAGGAGCTCCAAAAGGCTCACTTAACCCTTTGAGGCCTGGCTGAGACACGAGGCCTGTTGACCTTTGACCCTGTTGCTCTTTTGCTCTCATTGGCCTCTCCAGTGGATACAGACCTGAAACTTTATGAAATCCTAATCTGGTGGAATAATTCTAGAACCCCCTCCCAAACAGGAAGTAGCTTCAGGAAGGAGGTGGGGCTTCAAAATTTTAAATATTGGTTTCTGGCAGAGGTGTGAACTCCTCCCAGAAAGCTCATCTCATTTGGAGCAACTTTGACCAGTTATGATGCTTAAGTTAAAGACTTTACTGGACTTTGCCACGCCCTTTATGGACAGCAGAAAGGACTTAGGGGGGTCAAACCAGCACAGATGTGATCCTTATGGAGGACAGAACAACACACTAAAATTTCAACTTCCTAGGTTCAAAGAGAAAAAACTATCCCCTTGTGAAACTGGGCAAAATCAGGGTCTGGGACTTCTGCACTCCGAGAGCCTTTTGGAGCAGAATTGAGGATCAAATCTGGGTTCTGGTGTTTGTACTTGGGCTACATCCACCAAACTTTACACACATAGTGTGATGCCCCAGAGTAGCATGTGCTGGGAATTTCAGCCATCTAGGTGCTAAGGGGCCCAAGCACGGTCCCGGGGCATCCACTAACCCTAAGGGGCTCCTCAAAGTCTGGCCCCTCTTCCCTGGTTTCATTTGAGCTGAAGCCACCAAAAGTCACACCAATGGTTGATGTCAGTGAGAGGACTGATTCTGACATTTTCAGCCATCCAGAAGTTACAGAGCTGAAACACAAGACCCCAAAGCCCCTTCCATGTTTGTTGCCAGAGATATCGTAGTCATGACTGTGCACCTCCTTTATGAAGAAAAACAAAACAACTACTGCTTTGGGGCTTGTGTTCAGGGTTATTATATTATATTATTATATTATGTTATGTGTGTAAAGTTTGGTGGATGTAGCCGGATGGGCCGGTGTGAGCAGGCATTTCAAAATATATATTTCTGGTAAAAACGCAGAAACAGCGGTTAGTTTGTTTTGTGTTAAAATGAGAAACAGACCCATCCAGTTGTAGTGCCACCACTCAGCGGCCGCCTTGCAGTCAGAAGCCATGAAGAATGTTGCCCAGTAAGAGGAAGGAGAAAGGAGGAGCCGAAAAAGAGAGACTCCAGAAAAGAAAAGCAGCCGAATTTCCAAAACTCGACGTGTTCTTTCCAGGGCTGGACTGGGAAGAAGAGACGTCAGGTGTTGGAACGTGTAGTGGAAGAAGAAGGTCTCTGAGTAGTGAAAGAGTATCACTCTTTTAACATGGTTACTGTCTTCCATGTAGAATACTGCACTTTATTTTAATTTTTGAAACTTCAAAATGTGCGCATACATCCTCTGGTATGGCGTGTGCTTACACATATTGTGTAAATAACCATGGAGGGCTGCCAGGGATGAGAAATGCCAGGGCCATTTTTTGGTCCCAGTCCAGCCCTGCTTCTTAACCTGCTCACGGTGTCCTGTCAGCTGTCTTCCCTCAAGGAGGTGGCCAGTCTTGCTCTGGAGCAGTTTCAAAAATAGGCCTCAGCACACTGCCTCTGTGCCATGCCTCTCTCATGCTCCTCTACTCTTTGGTGCACATGCCTCCAGTCTGTCAGGCCTCTAATGAAGACACTTGGATCACTGGGCTTGCTAAAAGCAGGGCAAACAAAACAAAACAAAGCATGACGTTGACCACAATAAGTCAGCCATTTCCACGTCGTGCCGTCCGTTCTAACGAAGAGCCTCTGGACAACAGGGTTTATGGAATCTTGTTGAGGATGAAACTTTAAAAAATCAGTCCTCTGTGTGGAAGAAGGGCGACTAAAATAGTCTCCAACTGTCTGATCTGACTCCTCCACTTCCATTGCAACAGCATGGCTTGACTAAGAGAAAGAGAGAGAGCTGAGAGATTTCATTGGACGAGCCCAATGTCCTTCAAGAAAATCAACCAATGGGCCGCGTTTCGCGTCTCCGATACCGTTACGGTCGATTAAAAACTATACACTTTTGAAAAAAAAATTATGACATTTATGGGCCGGCCCAAAGATATGCATCGGCCAGATGGCCAGTCCAGCCCTGGGTTCACCCTTGATGGGTCACCAGTCCATCCCAGGACCAACACACACAGACAGACAACCATTCACACTCACAGTCATTTAGAGTGTCCAGGTAACCACTACCCTCTTGATGTCTTTGGACTTTGGGAGGAAGCTGGAGTACCAGAGAGAACCCACACAGGAACAGGGAGAACCTGCAGGAGGGGTGGAGGTCGATGAGTCCTGGAGACGTTCAATAATGTCCACAACTTTGGCACCAGGAAGACAGCAGGTGATGGCTCCTGGGAGTTCAACAGACCTGATGATTGAACCACCAATCACAAGGATTTCAGCCTCCATTGTAAACAGAGAGTTTAGATGAGAGAGAACCTGCTGTCAGCCTCACCAGTCAGGGCAGTGGCAGAGGCAGCAGAGTTGAATGAAGCAGGACCACCTGGCAGGTCTCAGCTGGAGGTGATGACATCACTGGCCTCAGTCCTCACCAGTGCTCTGCCTAGCAACAGGGACGATGGAGAGAAACCAGTAGAAGCGCTCTGAGAGTTGGAGACAGCAGGAGGAGAGAGACCACGACAGAGTCACCCATGGGAAACTGTTGGATCCACTCAGGACAGGCTGGACAGACACAGATCAAAGACAGAATTGATGATGATGTCATCAGGAGGCTTTGATAGTGTTTTTATTTGTACCTAGAATTCTGTCTTTGATCTCAGGAGGACATGAAAGAAACCCAATTGAGGAAAGTAGAGGAGAACATTCAGCTTCATTAGAAACACTTGAACTGTTGAACAGTAGAATTTGTTTGAAACAGTTTACAACACTGAGTGACAGGATTGAAGAGGGAAGGTTTTTGTGTTTTCAGTTTAATTCTAACTTAAAACTGGGCATGAACATTTTTAGTCGTTCATATTCTAACATACAGAGGAAGTCATGACATTCCCTTTTTTTTAACCTGTCCTGTTCAGGAAATGGAAATGGAAATTTAGCTGCTATGTTGAATCAGAAAAACCTTTTAAAGTCTACTTTTGCTTCAGTCAGAAAGTGGACTGTTGTTAACTCTCACAATGGTTGGTGATTGTGGAGGAAGACAAAATCCTTATGAACCTCTTTTTAACAGACACACATTTCTAAAGATGCAGGTTCATTTTATTTTGATCTTTTAGCAGAGGATGGTTTTGATCCATCGACCTCTGGGTTCTGGGCCCAGCACGCTTCCTCTGCACCACTCTGCTCTACCATTGATGGTGCCAGGAGGCCTAAAAACACAAAACACCAATTCAATCCAGGACCTTGGATCCTAAACTGAAACTCCATCACATGGTGGCTCTGCTGGGGCTCCCACAGGTGAGTGAGGCTGAGCTCCAGTCTGCTCTGAGGAGGCAGCAGACATCTGCACCACTCAGAGGTTTGGTTGGTGTCTTTGACAAAATCCCAACAAACTAAAATCCTGTTGAATCAGGAAGTTCTAGTTGAACTCTCATCCACGTCACATGACCAAGAAAACCTCCTCTTTCATTCAGACCAGAACAGACAAACATAGAAACATTGTTTCAGCTTCTGATCAAACAATAACATGTTCTTGTTTGTTTGCCATGTTCTATTAATCAGACTGATGATCTCTGGATGTTCTAGGAGGTGTGTCTGTTTCTGATGAAGCCTGTTTGGTCTGGGGGGGTTAAGATGGTGGGGCTGTTTCAGCTCTAGTGCTGAAGGCTTTCACCATGACAGTCAGACTCTCCTCTGTCCTTCATGGTCCCTCAAATGTGCAGTGTGGACCTCACACACTGAAATTTAGCCTGAAAACTCTTCATGAAAAGCAGGTGCCTCAGAGTCTCTGTGGCGCAATCGGTCAGCGCGCTCGGCTGTTAACCGAGAGGCTGGTGGTTCGAGCCCACCCAGGGACGATGAACAGGCTCTACTGGTGCTTAGGAGTCGCTGTGTTAATGATCTGAATGTGGACAGACAGATTGACCCTCCACAGCAGACTCATGTCACAGATCTCTGGATGAGACGCTTCAGTGTTAAATTTAGTCGTCGTGTGTCATGCAGTGTTGAGGAGGCCTGCTGGCTGTGGGTAAAGTGGGGGCTCAGAGTTTGTGGAGTCGGCTCTGGAATGAAGGGGGTCACTGTTTGGTTCTCAGATGCTCCAGCTCACGTTAGCGAGATGGTGGAGAAACCAGTGAGAGCTCTGCCAGCTGGAGCCTCTTGGGTCCTGGGAGGCTTCACTCCTGGAGGTGGAAATGATGAGGAGTTTTAAAATCTGCTCCTCTTTCATGCTGACTTGTTTTCTTGGGTTCCCTCTTTCATTCATGTGTGATTTTAGTCTCAGCTCTCTAAACCTGAACGGAGCCAGAACCCATTTTAAAAGAGCTGCTCTTTTAAACTCCTGGAGATCAAGAGGATCCTGCCATGTTTGTCCAGGAGACCCACAGCACAACAGTCAGTGAATGGGGGTCATTTGAAGTCCCAAGTCCAGTTGGAGCAGAGGCTGGAGTTTGATTCTCCAGGAGTTTTTGTTGTTGTTTTTTTACCAGTTTCTTTTGGTTTGGAGGAAATCATTCCAGGTGTTTGAAAGAAGGTGAGAGCAACTTTGGAAAATGTTCAACTGGTGTTTTTAAATGTCTTTGCACCAACAAATGGTGGACAGGACAGCTTTTGAGACATTTTAATGCCACCGTTCAACAGTGAATCTGCTGGTTTCCTGTTTTTAGGAGCTGATGGGAGCTGCACAGAGAAGCTCTTTGAGACAGGAAGCATTCAGAGCTCCACCCTGCTTCTTCCAGCAGGATCCACAGATCCACCAACACACCAGCTGTTTGATGAGTGGAGGCTTTTGACCAGGATTCCTCGACAGCACAGCTGGACTCACGCAACAGCTAACTTGTTAGCACCGACTAGACAGGAGCGCTTCTATGGTTTTACTCAGTGGTTCAATATTTTTAAGAGATGTCCCATTCAGCCTGTGGGTTTGAGTGATCACTCTTCAGTTTTACTGTTTTATTTTTTTATTTTTATTTTATTTATTTATAAAAGTTGCTCCGAACCTCAAAATATTGCGACAGTGATGTCGGAAGAATTGCTAATGAACTCAAAATGAGGCTAACAGTAATGTAGTGATAGTTACTAATCAACTCGGTGATGCTTAATGTAATGTAGTAAGTGTTTCAAATAACCTCAAAGTGATGGTGACAGTCATGTAGTAAGAGTTTCTACGAACCTCAAAATAATGCGACAGTGATGTCAGAAGAATTGCTAAAGATCTCAAAATGTTGCGACAGTGACGTAGTAAGAATTGCTCATGAACTCAAAATGATGCTAACAGTAATGGAGTGAACGTTTCGAATAACCTCAAAGTGATGCTGACAGTCTTGTACTAAGAGTTGCTATGAACCTCAAAATAATGCGACAGTGATGTCGGAAGAATTGCTAATGATCTCAAAATGATGCGACAGTGATGTAGTAAGAATTGCTAATGAACTCAAAATGATGCTACAGTGATGTCGTGAGAATTGCTCATAAACTCAAATAATGCAAACACTAATGTAGTGATAGTTGCTAATAAACTCAAAGTGATGCTGACAGTAATGTAGTAAGAGTTGCTACGAACCTTAAAATAATGCAACAATAATGTAGTAAGAGTTGCTACGAACCTCAAAATAATGTGACAGTGATGTCAGAAGAATTGCTAATGATCTCAAAATGATTCGAAAGTGATTTAGTAAGAATTGCTAATGAACTCAAAATGATGCTAACAGTAATGGAGTGAACGTTTCGAACAACCTCAAAGTGATGATGACAGTCATTTAGTAAGAGTTGCTAATGAACTCAATTTAATGCTACAGTGATGTCGTGAGAATTGCTCAACAACTCAAAATGATGCTAACAGTAATGTAGTGATAGTTGCTAATCAAGTCAGTGATGCTTACAGTAATGTAGTAAGTGTTTCGAATAACCTCAAAGTGATGCTGACAGTCATGTAGTAAGAGTTGCTACGAACCTCAAAATAATGCGACAGTAATGTAGTAAAAGTTGCTACGAACCTCAAAATATTGCGACAGTGATGTCGGAAGAATTACTAATGAACTCAAAACGATGCTAACAGTAATGTAGTGATAGTTGCTAATCAACTCAGTGATGCTTACAGTAATGTAGTAAGTGTTTCGAATAACCTCAAAGTGATGCTGACAGTCATGTAGTAAGAGTTGCTACGAACCTCAAAATAATGCGACAGTAATGTAGTAAAAGTTGCTACGAACCTCAAAATATTGCGACAGTGATGTCGGAAGAATTGCTAATGAACTCAAAATGATGCTAACAGTAATGTAGTGATAGTTGCTAATCAAGTCAGTGATGCTTACAGTAATGTAGTAAGTGTTCCGAATAACCTCAAAGTGATGCTGACAGTCATGTAGTAAGAGTTGCTACGAACCTTAAAATAATGCGACAGTAATGTAGTAAAAGTTGCTACGAACCTCAAAATGATGCGACAGTGATGTCGGAAGAATTGCTAATGAACTCAAAATGATGCTAACAGTAATGTATTGATAGTTACTAATCAACTCGGTGATGCTTAATGTAATGTAGTAAGTGTTTCAAATAACCTCAAAGTGATGGTGAAAGTCATGTAGTAAGAGTTTCTACGAACCTCAAAATAATGTGACAGTGATGTCAGAAGAATTGCTAATGATCTCAAAATGATTCAAAAGTGATTTAGTAAGAATTGCTAATGAACTCAAAATGATGCTAACAGTAATGGAGTGAACGTTTCGAATAACCTCAAAGTGATGCTGACAGTCATGTACTAAGAGTTGCTAAAAACCTCAAAATAATGCGACAGTAATGGAGTAAAAGAAGCTCCGAACCTCAAAATATTGCGACAGTGATGTCGGAAGAATTGCTAATGAACTCAAGATGATGCTAACAGTAATGTAGTGATAGTTGCTAAGAAACTCAGTGATGCTTACAGTGATGTAGTAAGAGTTTCGAACAACCTCAAAGTGATGCTGACAGTCATTTCGCAAGAGTTACTAATGAACTCAATTTAATGCTACAGTGATGTTGTGAGAATTGCTCAAAAACTCAAAATGATGCTAACAGTAATGTAGTGATAGTTGCTAATAAACTCAAAGTGATGCTGAAAGTCATGTAGTAAAAGTTGCTACGAACCTCAAAATATTGCGACAGTGATGTCGGAGGAATTGCGAATGAACTCAAAATGATGCTAACAGTAATGTAGTGATACTTGCTAATAAACTCAAAGTGATGCTGACAGTCTTGTACGAAGAGTTGCTATGAACCTCAAAATAATGCGACAGTGATGTCGGAAGAATTGCTAATGATCTCAAAATGATGCGACAGTGATGTAGTAAGAATTGCTAATGAACTCAAAATGATGCTACAGTGATGTCGTGAGAATTGCTCATAAACTCAAATAATGCAAACACTAATGTAGTGATAGTTGCTAATAAACTCAAAGTGATGCTGACAGTAATGTAGTAAGAGTTGCTATGAACCTTAAAATAATGCAAAAATAATGTAGTAAGAGTTGCTATGAACCTCAAAATAATGTGACAGTGATGTCGGAAGAATTGCTAATGATCTCAAAATGATGCGACAGTGATGTAGTAAGAATTGCTAATGAACTCAAAATGATGCTAACAGTAATGGAGTGAAACTTTCGAATAACCTCAAAGTGATGCTGACAGTATTGTAGTAAGTGTTGCTATGAACCTCAAAATAATGCGACAGTAATGTAGTAAAGGTTGCTACGAACCTCAAAATATTGCGACAGTGATGTCGGAAGAATTGCTAATGAACTCAAAATGATGCTAAACGTAATGTGGTGATAGTTGCTAATCAACTCAGTGATGCTTACAGTATTGTAGTAAGTGTTTCGAATAACCTCAAAGTGATGCTGACAGTCATGTAGTAAGAGTTGCTACGAACCTCAAAATAATGCGACAGTGATGTCAGAAGAATTGCTGAAGATGTCAAAATGATGCGACAGTGATGTCAGAAGAATTGGTAATGATCTCAAAATGATGCTAACTGTAATGGAGTGAACGTTTCGAATAACCTCAAAGTGATGCTGACAGTCATGTAGTAAGAGTTGCTCCGAACCTCAAAATAATGCGACAGTAATGTAGTAAAAGTTGCTACGAACCTCAAAATATTGCGACAGTGATGTCGGAAGAATTGCTAATGAACTTAAAATGATGCCAACAGTAATGTAGTGATAGTTGCTAATCAAGTCAGTGATGCTTACAGTCATGTAGTAAGTGTTGCTACGAACCTCAAAATAATGTGACAGTGATGTCGGAAGAATTGCTAATGATCTCAAAATGATGCGACAGTGATGTAGTAAGAATTGCTAATGAACTCAAAATGATGCTAACAGTAATGGAGTGAAACTTTCGAATAACCTCAAAGTGATGCTGACAGTATTGTAGTAAGTGTTGCTACGAACCTCAAAATAATGCGACAGTAATGTAGTAAAGGTTGCTACGAACCTCAAAATATTGCGACAGTGATGTCGGAAGAATTGCTAATGAACTCAAAATGATGCTAAAAGTAATGTAGTGATAGTTGCTAATCAACTCAGTGATGCTTACAGTATTGTAGTAAGTGTTTCGAATAACCTCAAAGTGATGCTGACAGTCATGTAGTAAGAGTTGCTACGAACCTCAAAATAATGCGACAGTAATGTCAGAAGAATTGCTAAAGATGTCAAAATGATGCGACAGTGATGTCAGAAGAATTGGTAATGATCTCAAAATGATGCTAACAGTAATGGAGTGAACGTTTCGAATAACCTCAAAGTGATGCTGACAGTCATGTAGTAAGAGTTGCTCCGAACCTCAAAATAATGCGACAGTAATGTAGTAAAAGTTGCTACGAACCTCAAAATATTGCGACAGTGATGTCGGAAGAATTGCTAATGAACTCAAAATGATGCTAACAGTAATGTAGTGATAGTTGCTAATCAAGTCAGTGATGCTTACAGTCATGTAGTAAGTGTTGCTACGAACCTCAAAATAATGCGACAGTAATGTCAGAAGAATTGCTAATGATCTCAAAATAATGCGACAGTGATGTCGTGAGAATTGCTCATGAACTCAAAATGATGCTAACAGTAATGTAGTGATAGTTGCTAATAAACTCAAAGTGATGCTTACAACAATGTAGGAAGAGTTGCTACGAACCTCAAAATAATGCGACAGTAATGTCAGAAGAATTGCTAATGATCTCAAAATGATGCGACAGTGATGTCGTAAGAATTGCTAATGAACTCAAAATGATGCTAACAGTCATGGAGTGAAACTTTCGAATAACCTCAAAGTGATGCTTACAGTCATGTAGTACGTGTTGCTACGAACCTCAAAATAATGCGACAGTAATGTTGTAAAAGTTGCAACGAACCTCAAAATATTGCGACAGTGATGTCGGAAGAATTGCTCATGAACTTAAGATGATGCTAACAGTAATGTAGTGGTAGTTGCTAATCAACTCAGTGATGCTTACAGTAATGTAGTAAGTGTTTCGAATAACCTCAAAGTGATGCTGACAGTCATGTACTAAGAGTTGCGACGAACCTCAAAATAATGCGACAGTAATGTAGTAAAAGTTGCTACGAACCTCAAAATATTGCGACAGTGATGTCGGAAGAATTGCTCATGAACTTAAAATGATGCTAACAGTAATGTAGTGGTAGTTGCTAATCAAGTCAGTGATGCTTACAGTAATGTAGTAAGTGTTTCGAACAACCTCAAAGTGATGCTGACAGTCTTGTACTAAGAGTTGCTATGAACCTCAAAATAATGCGACAGTGATGTCGGAAGAATTGCTAATGATCTCAAAATGATGCGACAGTGATGTAGTAAGAATTGCTAATGAACTCAAAATGATGCTACAGTGATGTCGTGAGAATTGCTCATAAACTCAAATAATGCAAACACTAATGTAGTGATAGTTGCTAATAAACTCAAAGTGATGCTGACAGTAATGTAGTAAGAGTTGCTACGAACCTTAAAATAATGCAACAATAATGTAGTAAGAGTTGCTATGAACCTCAAAATAATGTAACAGTGATGTCGGAAGAATTGCTAATGATCTCAAAATGATGCGACAGTGATGTAGTAAGAATTGCTAATGAACTCAAAATGATGCTAACAGTAATGGAGTGAAACTTTCGAATAACCTCAAAGTGATGCTGACAGTATTGTAGTAAGTGTTGCTACGAACCTCAAAATAATGCGACAGTAATGTAGTAAAGGTTGCTACGAACCTCAAAATATTGCGACAGTGATGTCGGAAGAATTGCTAATGAACTCAAAATGATGCTAAAAGTAATGTAGTGATAGTTGCTAATCAACTCAGTGATGCTTACAGTATTGTAGTAAGTGTTTCGAATAACCTCAAAGTGATGCTGACAGTCATGTAGTAAAAGTTGCTACGAACCTCAAAATAATGCGACAGTGATGTCAGAAGAATTGGTAATGATCTCAAAATGATGCTAACAGTAATGGAGTGAACGTTTCGAATAACCTCAAAGTGATGCTGACAGTCATGTAGTAAGAGTTGCTCCGAACCTCAAAATAATGCGACAGTAATGTAGTAAAAGTTGCTACGAACCTCAAAATATTGCGACAGTGATGTCGTAAGAATTGCTAATGAACTCAAAATGATGCTAACAGTCATGGAGTGAAACTTTCGAATAACCTCAAAGTGATGCTTACAGTCATGTAGTAAGTGTTGCTACGAACCTCAAAATAATGCGACAGTAATGTTGTAAAAGTTGCAACGAACCTCAAAATATTGCGACAGTGATGTCGGAAGAATTGCTAATGAACTTAAGATGATGCTAACAGTAATGTAGTGGTAGTTGCTAATCAACTCAGTGATGCTTACAGTAATGTAGTAAGTGTTTCGAATAACCTCAAAGTGATGCTGACAGTCATGTACTAAGAGTTGCGACGAACCTCAAAATAATGCGACAGTAATGTCGTAAAAGTTGCTACGAACCTCAAAATATTGCGACAGTGATGTCGGAAGAATTGCTCATGAACTTAAAATGATGCTAACAGTAATGTAGTGGTAGTTGCTAATCAAGTCAGTGATGCTTACAGTAATGTAGTAAGTGTTTCGAACAACCTCAAAGTGATGCTGACAGTCATGTAGTAAGAGTTGCTACGAACCTCAAAATAATGCGACAGTGATGTCGGAAGAATTGCTTAAGATCTCAAAATGATGCGACAGTGATGTCGGAAGACTTGCTAATGAACTCAAGATGATGCTAAATGTAATGGAGTGAAACTTTCGAATAACCTCAAAGTGATGCTGACAGTCATGTAGTAAGTGTTGCTACGAACCTCAAAATAATGCGACAGTAATTTAGTAAAAGTTGCTACGAACCTCAAAATATTGCGACAGTGATGTCGGAAGAATTGCTAATGAACTCAAGATGATGCTAACAGTAATTTAGTGATAGTTGCAAAGAAACTCAGTGATGCATACAGTAATGTAGTAAGAGTTTCGAACAACCTCAAAGTGATGCTGACAGTCATTTAGTAAGAGTTGCTAATGAACTAAATTTAATGCTACAGTGATGTCGTGAGAATTGCTCAACAACTCAAAATGATGCGACAGTGATGTCAGAAGAATTGGTAATGAACTCAAAATGATGCTAACAGTAATGTAGTGATAGTTGCTAATAAACTTAAAGTGATGCTGACAGCAATGTAGAAAGAGTTGCTATGAACCTCAAAATATTGCAACAGTGATGTTGGAGGAATTGCTAATGATCTCAAAATGATGCGACAGTGATGTAGTAAGAATTGCTAATGAACTCAAAATGATGCTAACAACAATGGAATGAAACTTTCGAATAACCTCCAAGTGATGCTGACAGTCATGTAGTAAGTGTTGCTACGAACCTCAAAATAATGCGACAGTAATGTAGTAAAAGTTGCTACGAACCTCAAAATATTGCGACAGTGATGTCGGAAGAATTGCTAATGAACTCAAAATGATGCTAACAGTAATGGAGTGATAGTTGCTAATCAACTCAGTGATGCTTACAGTAATGTAGTAAGTGTTTCGAATAACCTCAAAGTGATGTTGACAGTCATGTACTAAGAGTTGCTACGAACCTCAAAATAATGCGACAGTAATGTAGTAAAAGTTGCTACGAACCTCAAAATATTGCGACAGTGATGTCGGAAGAATTGCTAATGAACTTAAAATGATGCGACAGTAATGTAGTGGTAGTTGCTAAACAAGTCAGTGATGCTTACAGTAATGTAGTAAGTGTTTCGAATAACCTCAAAGTGATGGTGACAGTCATGGAGGAAGAGTTGCTACGAACCTCAAAATAATGCGACAGTAATGTAGTAAGAGTTGCTACGAACCTCAAAATAATGCGACATTGATGTCAGAAGAATTGCTAAAGATCTCAAAATGATGCAACAGTGATGTAATAAGAATTGCTAATGAACTCAAAAAGATCCTAACAGTAATGGAGTGAAAGTTTCGAATAACTTCAAAGTGATGCTGACAGTCATGTAGTAAGTGTTGCTACGAACCTTAAAATAATGCAACAATAATGTAGTAAGAGTTGCTACAAACCTCAAAATAATGCGAAAGTAATGTAGTAAAACTTGCTATGAACCTCAAAATATTGCGACAGTGATGTTGGAAGAATTGCTAATGAACTCAAGATGATGCAAACAGTAATGTAGTGGTAGTTGCAAATCAAGTCAGTGATGCTTACAGTAATGTAGTAAGTGTTTCGAACAACCTCAAAGTGATGCTGACAGTCATGTAGTAAGAGTTGCTACGAACCTCAAAATAATGCGACAGTGATGTCGGAAGAATTGCTTAAGATCTCAAAATGATGCGACAGTGATGTCGGAAGACTTGCTAATGAACTCAAGATGATGCTAAATGTAATGGAGTGAAACTTTCGAATAACCTCAAAGTGATGCTAACAGTCATGTACTAAGAGTTGCTACAAACCTCAAAATAATGCGAAAGTAATGTAGTAAAAGTTGCTACGAACCTCAAAATAATGCGACAGTGATGTCGGAAGAATTGCTAATGAACTCAAGATGATGCTAACAGTAATGTAGTGGTAGTTGCTAATCAAGTCAGTGATGCTTACAGTAATGTAGTAAGTGTTTCGAACAACCTCAAAGTGATGCTGACAGTCATGTAGTAAGACTTGCTACGAACCTCAAAATAATGCGACAGTGATGTCGGAAGAATTGCTAATGAACTCAAGATGATGCTAACAGTAATGTAGTAAGAGTTTCAAACACCCTCAAAGTGATGCTGACAGTCATTTAGTAAGAGTTGCTAATGAACTCAATTCAATGCAACAGTGATGTCGTGAGAATTGCTCATAAACTCAAAATGATGCTAACAGTAATGTAGTGATAGTTGCTAAAAAAATCAAAGTGATGCTGACAGTAATGAAGTAAGAGTTGCTACGAACCTCAAAATAATGTGACAGTGATGTCAGAAGAATTGCTAATGATCTCAAAATGATGCGACAGTGATTTAGTAAGAATTGCTAATGAACTCAAAATGATGCTAACAGTAATGGAGTGAACGTTTCGAACAACCTCAAAGTGATGCTGACAGTCATTTAGTAAGAGTTGCTACGAACCTCAAAATAATGCGACAGTGATGTCGGAAGAATTGCTTAAGATCTCAAAATGATGCTACAGTGATGTAATAAGAATTGCTAATGAACTCAAAAAGATGCTAACAGTAATGGAGTGAAAGTTTCGAATAACATCAAAGTGATGCTGACAGTCATGTACTAAGAGTTGCTACGAACCTCAAAATAATGCGAAAGCAATGTAGTAAAAGTTGCTACGAACCTCAAAATATTGCGAAAGTGATGTCGGAAGAATTGCTAATGAACTCAAGATGATGCTAACAGTAATGTAGTGGTAGTTGCTAATCAAGTCAGTGATGCTTACAGTAATGTAGTAAGTGTTTCGAACAACCTCAAAGTGATGCTGACAGTCATGTAGTAAGACTTGCTACGAACCTCAAAATAATGCGACAGTGATGTCGGACGAATTGCTTAAGATCTCAAAATGATGCGACAGTGATGTCTGCAGAAATGCTAATAAACTTAAAATGATGCTTACAGTAATGTAGTGGTAGTTGCTAATCAAGTCAGTGATGCTTACAGTAATGTAGTAAGTGTTTCGAACAACCTCAAAGTGATGCTGACAGTCATGTACTAAGAGTTGCTATGAACCTCAAAATAATGCGACAGTGATGTCGGCAGAAATGCTAATGAACTCAAAAAGATGCTAACAGTAATGGAGTGAAAGTTTCGAACAACCTCAAAGTGATGCTGACAGTCATGTAGTAAGTGTTGCTACGAACCTTAAAATAATGCAACAATAATGTAGTAAGAGTTGCTACAAACCTCAAAATAATGCGAAAGTAATGTAGTAAAAGTTGCTACGAACCTCAAAATATTGCGACAGTGATGTTGGAAGAATTGCAAATGAACTCAAGATGATGCTCACAGTAATGTAGTGGTTGTTGCTAATCAAGTCAGTGATGCTTACAGTAATGTAGTAAGAGTTTCGAACACCCTCAAAGTGATGCTGACAGTAATGTAGTAAGAGTTGCTACGAACCTCAAAATAATGTGACAGTGATGTCAGAAGAATTGCTAATGATCTCAAAATGATGCGACAGTGATGTAGTAAGAATTGCTAATGAACTCAAAATGATGCTAACAGTAATGGAGTGAACGTTTCGAATAACCTCAAAGTGATGCTGACAGTCATGTCCTAAGAGTTGCTACTACCCTCAAAATAATGCTACAGTGATGTAGTGGGAGTTTCAACTATTCTCAAAAGGATGCTTCAGTGATGTAGTGAGATTTGCTACTAACCTCAAAATGATGCTGCAGTGATGTAGTGAGAGTTGCGACGAACCTCAAAATGATGCTTACAGTGATGTAGTAAGAGTTGCTACGAACCTCAAAACCTCAAAATGATGCAGGGTGACTTTGTGGAAAGTCTTGCACTCCCAACACATTCATTCTCACGAATGCAGTGACAGGTCAGAGCCAAGGGAGCCTCCATGTCCACAGATGTCCACATGGCAGCTGGACTTCCTTTTTCACTCCTTCCCGTTCCTCCTGGTACTTTTTGTTTGTTTGATGGTCTGAAAATGACACCCAGAGTAAATCAATACATTGAAATTAGAGATGAAATAAACTGGAGATATCAACTACTGCTTTAGATCATTTCCACACAAACCTTTCTGGTTGGCAAACATATGAGGCTCAAGGACCTGAACCAGTTCCCTGAACCCTTCCCTCTCAACAGTGCTGAGGGGCTGGCAGTCCTTCAGGATGAAATTCAGCAGAGCCTCATCCAGCATCTGCTTCCTGGAAGCTGGATGGTTAAAGATGAAGGAGAGAAGAAATGAAGAGGAATTAATGATCAATGAAGCAACTGTGAGTCAGTTGGAGAGTGGCTGTATACCTGAGTTCATCCTGGTGGATCTGGGACTTCATTCTCATGCCTGGCCCCATCATGCCTCAGCACTGAAGAGGTGCTTTTGTTGAGATGAGACGCTTCTGTCCAACAAATGCCACATTCAACCTGCAGAAAAGAACATGAGTACTCAGCTAAAAGTTCCTTTCTTCATGGTGACTGGTGTTTCTTAGTCTTAGACCACCAGGTTTCCAATGAGGTGTATCGGATACGTTGTTGTGTGCCGCTGAAATCCGTCCAATTCCGGCGTTGTTTCCTCATGAAATGTGTTTGCCTTAAAGCTCATTAAAGTGTTGAACCACAATATCGTTCACCATAACTTAGTCAACTTCAAGATAACCTACTTCTACATTCCAGTCCCGGCTGCTCCTGTTCTGCTGCAGTCCAGAAAACAACAACCCGATACAATTGGCGCTCCTTCCCACAGCTCCGGCCCGGATCCGCATAGTTCCGCTGACTGACTGTGAGACGCGCTCCCTCCAGGGTGGCACAGCCCGATGGGGGTCCTTATCTGACACGGGGGCGTAAAACAGGTGAGATAGAAAGGCCTGGTTTATTCTGCGTCGAGGGAACGCGTTGCTCTGCAATACACCGCCAAGCCGCTAGGGGGTGTGGCTTTGTCTTTGTATTGTTTACGGGGCTCTTGTCGGATTCCTCGGTTTTCTTCCGGTCACAGACAACAATTGTTGGCCATTTGTCAGTCTTTGTAGTGCCGCGAAGAGGCGTTGTAGAGGTGGTCGTACTTGAGCACCTCCTCGATAATCCTTTCTTCAGCTTGGTTCATTTTTTCTTGGAGCTTTTACCACAGAAACTTTGAAAATGGCGGTGTTGTGTTGCGACTGAACCGGAAATGACGTTTTGGGCGAATACTACTCGACACAGAAGCATAAATCAGGCTTAAATCAGGCTTTATAGTCCAACAGGAAGTTAGCATGTCAGGGATGAGACACGCTTATCGTCCAACAGGAAGTTAGCATGTCAGGGATGAGACACGCTTATCGTCCAACAGGAAGTTAGCATGTCAGGGATGAGACACCCTGATAGTCCAACAGGAAGTTAGCATGTCAGGGATGAGACACCCTGATAGTCCAACAGGAAGTTAGCATGTCAGGGATGAGACACGCTTATCGTCCAACAGGAAGTTAGCATGTCAGGGATGAGACACCCTGATAGTCCAACAGGAAGTTAGCATCTCCATGGTTCCCTTGACCAGAAGCCAGTGGGATCGTTCCATTCTGACATCTTGATTGACATTTGTCCTTCTCTTAGCTAAATAGCTGGCAATCATTTGAAAAAAACCTTGATTTACTTTTTGTATTTTGATCTTCAGCTCATTTGCATACTTTTGTTAAAATTCTCCCCCTTTTGTCTTTTTTTTCTGCTGTTTTGAGCACAAAGTCCACCTGGTTCCTAAAGACCAGTTCAGCATGGACTACGTTGAACCTTCAGTCCGCTGCATCAGCACCCATGGACGGTTCCCCCCTGACAGGAGGATTCTGGTGAGGAACATTAGTGGGACAGCGCTCTTGTTAGAACGGTTCTGATCCACCTTCCCTCCCCCTGTAGCTCCTCCTGTGTCCCCTCAGCGCTCTTGTTAGAACGGTTCTGATCCACCTTCCCTCCCCCTGTAGCTCCTCCTGTTATTTAGATTTATTCTGGGTCAACATCTGCATCTGTTGAAGTCCTCAGTCTCCATGCAGGTGGTGTTGTTCCAGATAAAAGGTCTCAATAACAGCATCACTCCAGGTGAAACCATTCCAAAGAAGGCTAAGTGGAGCTGGCATATCAGCCCCCAATGGAAGCCTGCTGCTGCTGCCAAGCTCTCCATGTCATCATGGAAAAGTTGATTGTTCAACTCAATGTTTTTCCCATTGGGAGGAGATTTGTTGTTCCACCATGAAGTCTTTTCTGGTGATGAGTTTGTGTGTTGTAGTAGCATGAAGATATCTTGTTATCATGATCAACTCATCTGGCCTGGTGGAAGAACGCTGCTGTGTTTGGATTCAGACGAGTCAAATCTGAACCAGGGACTTGGAGTTTTATCCTCGGTCTCCGGACTCATAAAATGGAGACCGGCCCAGTTTGACACTTTTGAACTCCTCCATGATGTTCAAATCTCATGACTGAGATTCGTGATTGGAAACATCGGTGGTTCAGGAAAGAAAACATGTACCATTGAACATCGCTCTCATCCTTCTACTCAGAACGCTGCGGTGGACTCCACCGTGTCCAGGCTTTGGGCAGATACGTCTTCATCCTCCACCACCACCAGCCGCTCCACCCCACCCACCCTGTGCAGGTCTACATTACCAGGGTCGGATCTGGCAGGGTGGAGGATCTTTGATTCATCTTAGCTTTCCTGATCCGGCTGTTTGAGAAACATTCAAATGGAGATGGTTGTTTGTGTCTTTCAGGCCACACCAACGCCTCCTTCTGTCCCCACGCTTACGGCTGCCGAAACGTGCCGGTGTCTGAAAACCAGATCATTGTGGATGTGCCGGACCACCAGGTCCTCCTCACCTGCAGGTTCCTGCAGGCAGAGCCCTGTGGTGGTAGGTTTCCTGCTCCTCTGCTGGACTGATACCCTCTCCCTTTCCCGACACGTATCTGCTGTTTCTACTCTGTGCCTCCTTCTCCTCTGTCAGGCCTGGACTTCTTCCTTCTGTCTCTCCAGGATTACGTCCTGGTGGTGCCTGAGAGCAGCTCCAGCTCCAGCTCCCTGAACCAAGAACCACTGGAGAAATCAGACCACTTCATCAGCAACTGTGGCCTCAACAGCTTTCATGTCAAGTCGGTGTCTCTCAGCCTGAGTTGGTCCCTGTTCTGTATCCCTGAATGTTCCAGAGGAACTGAACTGGGCCTGACTGGGACGCTTCTGTCTGCTCAGATTTGGGTTGTGAATGCATTCAGATGTCATTTACAAGCATTGGAACTAAGGACCTGAGCCTCAAGAATATTTAGTTCTTGATTTACTTTCTCTTGCAGGGTTTCATTTTGTGCTAATTTTCTTTTGAAGATCTTTGTTTTTTGTTGTCCTTCCATTTAGCAAGTTTGGCTAAGAACCTTTTCCCCACTAAACTAATTTTCCTAAAATGTCTCGCTAACGTTTCCTTTTTCTCTGTCGTCCCTCCTGTCCTTCGTCTCCATTCTGTCTCAGCTCAGCTGTGTCTCTTGGGCTCTCTTCACCAACGGCGCCCTGCCTTGTGCCTGCCATGAGGTTGGAGGTGAGAGTGACACCTGCGAGTCATTTGGTGGTCGGTGCCGCTGCAGGCCCCACGTGATTGGCCGAGACTGCTCCATGTGGGCCGCGGGTTGCTGGGGATTCCCCACTGCAGACGTGAGTGTCAGATTGGATGAAGGATGAGTAATAAGGGCTTTTAATGATGAGTGAGAGGACGGACCAAACCAACCTGTCCAACCATCAGAGGACAGTTTGTTGTTCTAGTTTCAACTCTTCCCACATGACTGTCAGCATCACTTTGAGGTTATTCGAAACTTTCACTCCATTACTGTGAGCATCATTTTGAGTTCATTAGCAATTCTGACGACATCACTGTCAGCATCATTTTTAGGTTACTCGCAACTCAAACCACATGACTGTCAGCATAACTTTACATAACATTAACATAACATAATACATATAACATTACTGTTAGAATCATTTTGGGATCTTTAGCAATTCTTACTACATCACTGTCGCATCATTTTGAGATCATTAGCAATTCTTCTGACATCACTGTCAGCATCATTTTGAGATCATTAGCAATTCTTCCGACATCACTGTCCCATCAGTTTGTGATCATTAACAATTCTTTTGACTTCACTGTCGCATTACTTTGAGGTTCGAAGCAACTCTTACTAAATGACTGTCAGCATCACTTTGAGGTTATTCGAAACACTTACTACATTACTGTAAGCATCACTGAGTTAATTAGCAACTATCACTACATTACTGTTAGCATCATTTTGAGTTCATTAGCAATTCTTACGACATCACTGTCGCACTCATTTTGAGATCATTAGCAATTCTTCCGATATCACTGCAGCAATATTTTGAGGTTCGTAGCAACACTTACTACATGACTGTCAGCATCACTTTGAGGTTATTCGAAACTTTCACTCCATGACTGTTAGCATCATTTTGAGTTCATTAGCAATTCTTACTACATCACTGTCACATTATTTTGAGGTTCGTAGCAACTCTAACTACATGACTGTCAGCATCACTTTGAGGTTATTCCAAACACTTACTACATTACTGTAAGCATCACTGAGTTGATTAGCAACTATCACTACATTACTGTTAGCATCATTTTGAGGTTAGAAGCAACTGTTACTACATGACTGTCAGCATCACTTTGAGGTTGTTCGAAACACTTACTACATTACTGTAATCATCACTGAGTTAATTAGCAAATATCACGACATTACTGTCAGCATCATTTTGAGTTCATTAGCAATTCTTCCGACATCACTGTCGCATCATTTTGAGATCATTAGCAATTCTTCCGACATCACTGTCGCATTATTTTGAGGTTCGTAGCAACTCTTCCTACATGACTGTCAGCATCACTTTGAGGTTATTCGAAACACTTACTACATTACTGTAAGCATCACTGAGTTGATTAGCAACTGTCACTAAATTACTATTAGCATCATTTTGAGTTCATTAGCAATTCTTCCGACATCACTGTCGCAATATTTTGAGGTTCGTAGCAACTTTTACTACATTACTGTCGCATTATTTTGAGGTTCGTAGCAACTTTTACTACATGACTGTCAGCATCACTTTGAGGTTATTCGAAAGGTTCACTCCATTACTGTTAGCATCATTTTGATTTCATTCGCAATTCTTACGAAATCACTGTCGCATCATTTTGAGATCATTAGCAATTCTTCTGACATCACCGTCACATTATTTTGAGGTTCGTAGCAACTCTTACTACATGACTGTCAGCATCACTTTGAGTTTATTAGCAACTATCACTACATTACTGTTCGCATCATTTTGAGTTTATGAGCAATTCTCACGACATCACTGTAGCATTGAATTGAGTTCATAAGCAACTCTTGCTACATTATTGTTGCATTATTTTAAGGTTCGTAGCAACTCTTACTACATTACTGTCAGCATCACTGAGTTTCTTAGCAACTATCACTACATTACTGTTAGCATCATTTGAGTTCATTAGCAATTCTTACTACATCACTGTCGCATCATTTTGAGTTCATTAGCAATTCTTCCGACATCACTGTCGCAATATTTTGAGGTTCATAGCAACTTTTACTACATTACTGTTGCATTATTTTGAGGTTCGTAGCAACACTTACTACATGACTGTCAGCATCACTTTGAGATTATTCGAAAGTTTCACTCCATTACTGTTAGCATCATTTTGAGTTCATTAGCAATTCTTACTACATCACTGTTGCATCATTTTGAGATCATTAGCAATTCTTCTGACATCACTGTCACATTATTTTGAGGTTCGTAGCAACTCTTACTACATTATTTTTGCATTATTTTAAGGTTCGTAGCAACTCTTAGTACATGACTGTCAGCATCACTTTGAGGTTATTCGAAAGTTTCACTCCATTACTGTTAGCATCATTTTGAGTTCATTAGCAATTCTTACTACATCACTGTCGCATCATTTTGAGATCATTCGCAATTCTTCCGACATCACTGTCTCAATATTTTGAGGTTCGTAGCAACTCTTACTACATCACTGTAAGCATCACTGAGTTTCTTAGCAACTATCACTACATTACTGTTCGCATCATTTTAAGTTCATTAGCAATTCTTACTACATCACTGTCACATCATTTTGAGATCATGAGCAGTTCTTCCGACATCACTGTCGCAATATTTTGAGGTTCGTAGCAACGTTTACTACATTACTGTCGCATTATTTTGAGGTCCGTAGCAACTCTTACTACATTACTTTCAGCATCACTTTGAGTTTATTAGCAACTATCACTACATTACTGTTAGCATCATTTTGAGTTTATGAGCAATTCTCACGACATCACTGTAGCATTGAATTGAGTTCATAAGCAACTCTTGCTACATTATTGTTGCATTATTTTAAGGTTCGTAGCAACTCTTACTACATTATTGTTGCATTATTTTAAGGTTCGTAGCAACTCTAACTACATTACTGTCAGCATCACTTTGAGTTTATTCGCAACTATCACTACATTACTGTTCGCATCATTTTGAGTTCATGAGCAATTCTCACGACATCACTGTAGCATTGAATTGAGTTCATTTGCAACTCTCACTAAATGGCTGTCAGCATCACTTTGAGGTTGTTCGAAACTCTTACTACATTACTGTAAGCATCACTGAGTTTCTTAGCAACCTTCACTACATTACTGTTAGCATCATCTTGAGTTCTTTAGCAATTCTTCCGACATCACTGTCGCAATATTTTGAGGTTCGTAGCAACTTTTACTACATTACTGTCGCATTATTTTGAGGTTCGTAGCAACTCTTACTACATGACTGTCAGCATCTCTTTGAGGTTATTCAAAACTTTCACTCATTACTGTTAGCATCATTTTGAGTTCATTAGCAATTCTTACTACATCACTGTCGCATCATTTTGAGATCATTAGCAATTCTTCCGACATCACTGTCGCAATATTTTGAGGTTCGTAGCAACTTTTACTACATTACTGTCGCATTATTTTGAGGTTCGTAGCAACTCTTACTACATGACTGTCAGCATCTCTTTGAGGTTATTCGAAACTTTCACTCATTACTGTTAGCATTATTTTGAGTTCATTAGCAATTCTTCCTACATCACTGTCGCATCATTTTGAGTTCATTAGCAATTCTTCCGACATCACTGTTGCATTATTTTGAGGTACGTAGCAACTTTTACTACATTACTGTCGCATTATTTTGATGTTCGTCGCAACACTTACTACATTACTGTAAGCATCACTGACTTGATAAGCAACTATCACGACCTTACTGTTAGCATCATTTTAAGTTCATTAGCAATTCTTCCGACATCACTGTCGCAATATTTTGAGGTTCGTAGCAACTTTTACTACATTACTGTCGCATTATTTTGATGTTCGTCGCAACACTTACCACATGACTGTCAGCATCACTTTGAGGTTATTCGAAAGTTTCACTCCATTACTGTTAGCATCATTTTGAGTTCATTAGCAATTCTTCCGACATCACTGTCGCATCATTTTGAGATCATTAGCAATTCTTCCGACATCACTGTCACATTATTTTGAGGTTCGTAGCAACTGTTCCTACATGACTGTCAGCATCACTTTGAGGTTATTCGAAACACTTACTACATTACTGTAAGCATCACTGAGTTGATTAGCAACTATCACTAAATTACTATTAGCATCATTTTGAGTTCATTAGCAATTCTTCCGACATCACTGTCGCAATATTTTTAGGTTCGTAGCAACTTTTACTACATTACTGTCGCATTATTTTGAGGTTCGTAGCAACTTTTACTACATGACTGTCAGCATCACTTTGAGGTTATTCGAAAGGTTCACTCCATTACTGTTAGCATCATTTTGATTTCATTCGCAATTCTTACGAAATCACTGTCGCATCATTTTGAGATCATTAGCAATTCTTCTGACATCACCGTCACATTATTTTGAGGTTCGTAGCAACTCTTACTACATGACTGTCAGCATCACTTTGAGTTTATTAGCAACTATCACTACATTACTGTTCGCATCATTTTGAGTTTATGAGCAATTCTCACGACATCACTGTAGCATTGAATTGAGTTCATAAGCAACTCTTGCTACATTATTGTTGCATTATTTTAAGGTTCGTAGCAACTCTTACTACATTATTGTTGCATTATTTTAAGGTTCGTTGCAACTCTTACTACATTACTGTCAGCATCACTTTGAGTTTATTCGCAACTATCACGACATTACTGTTCGCATCATTTTGAGTTTATGAGCAATTCTCACGACATCACTGTAGCATTAAATTGAGTTCATTAGCAACTCTTACCAAATGACTGTCAGCATCACTTTGAGGTTGTTCGAAACTCTTACTACATTACTGTAAGCATCACTGAGTTTCTTAGCAACTATCACTACATTACTTTTAGCATCATTTTGAGTTCATCAGCAATTCTTCCGACATCACTGTCGCAATATTTTGAGGTTCGTAGCAACTTTTACTACATTACTGTCGCATTGTTTTGAGGTTCGTAGCAACTCTTACTACATGACTGTCAGCATCACTTTGAGGTTATTCGAAACATTCACTCCATTACTGTTAGCATCATCTTGAGTTCATTAGCAATTCTTACTACATCACTGTCGCAGTATTTTGAGATCATTCGCAATTCTTCTGACATCAATGTCACATTATTTTGAGGTTCGTAGCAACTCTAACTACATTACTGTCAGCATTACTTTGAGTTTATTAGCAACTATCACTACATTACTGTTCGCATCATTTTGAGTTTATGAGCAATTCTCACGACATCACTGTAGCATTGAATTGAGTTCATAAGCAACTCTTGCTACATTATTGTTGCATTATTTTAAGGTTCGTAGCAACTCTTACTACATTATTGTTGCATTATTTTAAGGTTCGTAGCAACTCTAACTACATTACTGTCAGCATCACTTTGAGTTTATTCGCAACTATCACTACATTACTGTTCGCATCATTTTGAGTTCATGAGCAATTCTCACGACATCACTGTAGCATTGAATTGAGTTCATTTGCAACTCTCACTAAATGGCTGTCAGCATCACTTTGAGGTTGTTCGAAACTCTTACTACATTACTGTAAGCATCACTGAGTTTCTTAGCAACCTTCACTACATTACTGTTAGCATCATCTTGAGTTCTTTAGCAATTCTTCCGACATCACTGTCGCAATATTTTGAGGTTCGTAGCAACTTTTACTACATTACTGTCGCATTATTTTGAGGTTCGTAGCAACTCTTACTACATGACTGTCAGCATCTCTTTGAGGTTATTCAAAACTTTCACTCATTACTGTTATCATTATTTTGAGTTCATTAGCAATTCTTACTACATCACTGTCGCATCATTTTGAGATCATTAGCAATTCTTCCGACATCACTGTCGCAATATTTTGAGGTTCGTAGCAACTTTTACTACATTACTGTCGCATTATTTTGAGGTTCGTAGCAACTCTTACTACATGACTGTCAGCATCTCTTTGAGGTTATTCGAAACTTTCACTCATTACTGTTCGCATTATTTTGAGTTCATTAGCAATTCTTCCTACATCACTGTCGCATCATTTTGAGTTCATTAGCAATTCTTCCGACATCACTGTTGCATTATTTTGAGGTACGTAGCAACTTTTACTACATTACTGTCGCATTATTTTGATGTTCGTCGCAACACTTACTACATTACTGTAAGCATCACTGACTTGATTAGCAACTATCACTACCTTACTGTTAGCATCATTTTAAGTTCATTAGCAATTCTTCCGACATCACTGTCGCAATATTTTGAGGTTCGTAGCAACTTTTACTACATTACTGTCGCATTATTTTGATGTTCGTCGCAACACTTACCACATGACTGTCAGCATCACTTTGAGGTTATTCGAAAGTTTCACTCCATTACTGTTAGCATCATTTTGAGTTCATTAGCAATTCTTCCGACATCACTGTCGCATCATTTTGAGATCATTAGCAATTCTTCCGACATCACTGTCACATTATTTTGAGGTTCGTAGCAACTGTTCCTACATGACTGTCAGCATCACTTTGAGGTTATTCGAAACACTTACTACATTACTGTAAGCATCACTGAGTTGATTAGCAACTATCACTAAATTACTATTAGCATCATTTTGAGTTCATTAGCAATTCTTCCGACATCACTGTCACAATATTTTTAGGTTCGTAGCAACTTTTACTACATTACTGTCGCATTATTTTGAGGTTCGTAGCAACTTTTACTACATGACTGTCAGCATCACTTTGAGGTTATTCGAAAGGTTCACTCCATTACTGTTAGCATCATTTTGATTTCATTCGCAATTCTTACGAAATCACTGTCGCATCATTTTGAGATCATTAGCAATTCTTCTGACATCACCGTCACATTATTTTGAGGTTCGTAGCAACTCTTACTACATGACTGTCAGCATCACTTTGAGTTTATTAGCAACTATCACTACATTACTGTTCGCATCATTTTGAGTTTATGAGCAATTCTCACGACATCACTGTAGCATTGAATTGAGTTCATAAGCAACTCTTGCTACATTATTGTTGCATTATTTTAAGGTTCGTAGCAACTCTTACTACATTATTGTTGCATTATTTTAAGGTTCGTAGCAACTCTTACTACATTACTGTCAGCATCACTTTGAGTTTATTCGCAACTATCACTACATTACTGTTCGCATCATTTTGAGTTCATGAGCAATTCTCACGACATCACTGTAGCATTGAATTGAGTTCATTTGCAACTCTCACTAAATGGCTGTCAGCATCACTTTGAGGTTGTTCGAAACTCTAACTACATTACTGTAAGCATCACTGAGTTTCTTAGCAACCTTCACTACATTACTGTTAGCATCAACTTGAGTTCTTTAGCAATTCTTCCGACATCACTGTCGCTATATTTTGAGGTTCGTAGCAACTTTTACTACATTACTGTCGCATTATTTTGAGGTTCGTAGCAACTCTTACTACATGACTGTCAGCATCTCTTTGAGGTTATTCGAAACTTTCACTCATTGCTGTTAGCATTATTTTGAGTTCATTAGCAATTCTTCCTACATCACTGTCACATCATTTTGAGTTCATTAGCAATTCTTCCGACATCACTGTTGCATTATTTTGAGGTTCGTAGCAACTTTTACTACATTACTGTCGCATTATTTTGATGTTCGTCGCAACACTTACTACATTACTGTCGGCATCACTTTGAGTTTTTTAGCAACTATCACTACATTACTGTTAGCCTCATTTTGAGTTGTTGAGCAATTCTCACGACATCACTGTAGCATTAAATTGAGTTCATCAGCAAGTCTTACTAAATCACTGTCAGCATCACTTTGAAGTTTTTCGAAACTCTTACTACATTACTGTAAGCATCACTGAGTTTCTTAGCAACTATCACTACATTACTTTTAGCATCATTTTGAGTTCATCAGCAATTCTTCCGACATCACTGTCGCAATATTTTGAGGTTCGTAGCAACTTTTACTACATTACTGTCAGCATTACTTTGAGTTGATTAGCAACTATCACTACATTACTGTTAGCATCATTTTGAGTTTATGAGCAATTCTTACGAAATCACTGTCGCATCATTTTGAGATCATTAGCAATTCTTCTGACATCACCGTCACATTATTTTGAGGTTCGTAGCAACTCTTACTACATGACTGTCAGCATCACTTTGAGTTTATTTGCAACTATCACTACATTACTGTTCGCATCATTTTGAGTTTATGAGCAATTCTCACGACATCACTGTAGCATTGAATTGAGTTCATAAGCAACTCTTGCTACATTATTGTTGCATTATTTTAAGGTTCGTAGCAACTCTTACTACATTATTGTTGCATTATTTTAAGGTTCGTAGCAACTCTAACTACATTACTGTCAGCATCACTTTGAGTTTATTCGCAACTATCACTACATTACTGTTCGCATCATTTTGAGTTCATGAGCAATTCTCACGACATCACTGTAGCATTGAATTGAGTTCATTTGCAACTCTCACTAAATGGCTGTCAGCATCACTTTGAGGTTGTTCGAAACTCTTACTACATTACTGTAAGCATCACTGAGTTTCTTAGCAACCTTCACTACATTACTGTTAGCATCATCTTGAGTTCTTTAGCAATTCTTCCGACATCACTGTCGCAATATTTTGAGGTTCGTAGCAACTTTTACTACATTACTGTCGCATTATTTTGAGGTTCGTAGCAACTCTTACTACATGACTGTCAGCATCTCTTTGAGGTTATTCAAAACTTTCACTCATTACTGTTAGCATCATTTTGAGTTCATTAGCAATTCTTACTACATCACTGTCGCATCATTTTGAGATCATTAGCAATTCTTCCGACATCACTGTCGCAATATTTTGAGGTTCGTAGCAACTTTTACTACATTACTGTCGCATTATTTTGAGGTTCGTAGCAACTCTTACTACATGACTGTCAGCATCTCTTTGAGGTTATTCGAAACTTTCACTCATTACTGTTAGCATTATTTTGAGTTCATTAGCAATTCTTCCTACATCACTGTCGCATCATTTTGAGTTCATTAGCAATTCTTCCGACATCACTGTTGCATTATTTTGAGGTACGTAGCAACTTTTACTACATTACTGTCGCATCATTTTGAGTTCATGAGCAATTCTCACGACATCACTGTAGCATTGAATTGAGTTCATTTGCAACTCTCACTAAATGGCTGTCAGCATCACTTTGAGGTTGTTCGAAACTCTTACTACATTACTGTAAGCATCACTGAGTTTCTTAGCAACCTTCACTACATTACTGTTAGCATCATCTTGAGTTCTTTAGCAATTCTTCCGACATCACTGTCGCAATATTTTGAGGTTCGTAGCAACTTTTACTACATTACTGTCGCATTATTTTGAGGTTCGTAGCAACTCTTACTACATGACTGTCAGCATCTCTTTGAGGTTATTCAAAACTTTCACTCATTACTGTTATCATTATTTTGAGTTCATTAGCAATTCTTACTACATCACTGTCGCATCATTTTGAGATCATTAGCAATTCTTCCGACATCACTGTCGCAATATTTTGAGGTTCGTAGCAACTTTTACTACATTACTGTCGCATTATTTTGAGGTTCGTAGCAACTCTTACTACATGACTGTCAGCATCTCTTTGAGGTTATTCGAAACTTTCACTCATTACTGTTCGCATTATTTTGAGTTCATTAGCAATTCTTCCTACATCACTGTCGCATCATTTTGAGTTCATTAGCAATTCTTCCGACATCACTGTTGCATTATTTTGAGGTACGTAGCAACTTTTACTACATTACTGTCGCATTATTTTGATGTTCGTCGCAACACTTACTACATTACTGTAAGCATCACTGACTTGATTAGCAACTATCACTACCTTACTGTTAGCATCATTTTAAGTTCATTAGCAATTCTTCCGACATCACTGTCGCAATATTTTGAGGTTCGTAGCAACTTTTACTACATTACTGTCGCATTATTTTGATGTTCGTCGCAACACTTACCACATGACTGTCAGCATCACTTTGAGGTTATTCGAAAGTTTCACTCCATTACTGTTAGCATCATTTTGAGTTCATTAGCAATTCTTCCGACATCACTGTCGCATCATTTTGAGATCATTAGCAATTCTTCCGACATCACTGTCACATTATTTTGAGGTTCGTAGCAACTGTTCCTACATGACTGTCAGCATCACTTTGAGGTTATTCGAAACACTTACTACATTACTGTAAGCATCACTGAGTTGATTAGCAACTATCACTAAATTACTATTAGCATCATTTTGAGTTCATTAGCAATTCTTCCGACATCACTGTCACAATATTTTTAGGTTCGTAGCAACTTTTACTACATTACTGTCGCATTATTTTGAGGTTCGTAGCAACTTTTACTACATGACTGTCAGCATCACTTTGAGGTTATTCGAAAGGTTCACTCCATTACTGTTAGCATCATTTTGATTTCATTCGCAATTCTTACGAAATCACTGTCGCATCATTTTGAGATCATTAGCAATTCTTCTGACATCACCGTCACATTATTTTGAGGTTCGTAGCAACTCTTACTACATGACTGTCAGCATCACTTTGAGTTTATTAGCAACTATCACTACATTACTGTTCGCATCATTTTGAGTTTATGAGCAATTCTCACGACATCACTGTAGCATTGAATTGAGTTCATAAGCAACTCTTGCTACATTATTGTTGCATTATTTTAAGGTTCGTAGCAACTCTTACTACATTATTGTTGCATTATTTTAAGGTTCGTAGCAACTCTTACTACATTACTGTCAGCATCACTTTGAGTTTATTCGCAACTATCACTACATTACTGTTCGCATCATTTTGAGTTCATGAGCAATTCTCACGACATCACTGTAGCATTGAATTGAGTTCATTTGCAACTCTCACTAAATGGCTGTCAGCATCACTTTGAGGTTGTTCGAAACTCTAACTACATTACTGTAAGCATCACTGAGTTTCTTAGCAACCTTCACTACATTACTGTTAGCATCATCTTGAGTTCTTTAGCAATTCTTCCGACATCACTGTCGCTATATTTTGAGGTTCGTAGCAACTTTTACTACATTACTGTCGCATTATTTTGAGGTTCGTAGCAACTCTTACTACATGACTGTCAGCATCTCTTTGAGGTTATTCGAAACTTTCACTCATTGCTGTTAGCATTATTTTGAGTTCATTAGCAATTCTTCCTACATCACTGTCACATCATTTTGAGTTCATTAGCAATTCTTCCGACATCACTGTTGCATTATTTTGAGGTTCGTAGCAACTTTTACTACATTACTGTCGCATTATTTTGATGTTCGTCGCAACACTTACTACATTACTGTCGGCATCACTTTGAGTTTTTTAGCAACTATCACTACATTACTGTTAGCCTCATTTTGAGTTGTTGAGCAATTCTCACGACATCACTGTAGCATTAAATTGAGTTCATCAGCAAGTCTCACTAAATCACTGTCAGCATCACTTTGAAGTTTTTCGAAACTCTTACTACATTACTGTAAGCATCACTGAGTTTCTTAGCAACTATCACTACATTACTTTTAGCATCATTTTGAGTTCATCAGCAATTCTTCCGACATCACTGTCGCAATATTTTGAGGTTCGTAGCAACTTTTACTACATTACTGTCAGCATTACTTTGAGTTGATTAGCAACTATCACTACATTACTGTTAGCATCATTTTGAGTTTATGAGCAATTCTTACGAAATCACTGTCGCATCATTTTGAGATCATTAGCAATTCTTCTGACATCACCGTCACATTATTTTGAGGTTCGTAGCAACTCTTACTACATGACTGTCAGCATCACTTTGAGTTTATTTGCAACTATCACTACATTACTGTTCGCATCATTTTGAGTTTATGAGCAATTCTCACGACATCACTGTAGCATTGAATTGAGTTCATAAGCAACTCTTGCTACATTATTGTTGCATTATTTTAAGGTTCGTAGCAACTCTTACTACATTATTGTTGCATTATTTTAAGGTTCGTAGCAACTCTAACTACATTACTGTCAGCATCACTTTGAGTTTATTCGCAACTATCACTACATTACTGTTCGCATCATTTTGAGTTCATGAGCAATTCTCACGACATCACTGTAGCATTGAATTGAGTTCATTTGCAACTCTCACTAAATGGCTGTCAGCATCACTTTGAGGTTGTTCGAAACTCTTACTACATTACTGTAAGCATCACTGAGTTTCTTAGCAACCTTCACTACATTACTGTTAGCATCATCTTGAGTTCTTTAGCAATTCTTCCGACATCACTGTCGCAATATTTTGAGGTTCGTAGAAACTTTTACTACATTACTGTCGCATTATTTTGAGGTTCGTAGCAACTCTTACTACATGACTGTCAGCATCTCTTTGAGGTTATTCAAAACTTTCACTCATTACTGTTAGCATCATTTTGAGTTCATTAGCAATTCTTACTACATCACTGTCGCATCATTTTGAGATCATTAGCAATTCTTCCGACATCACTGTCGCAATATTTTGAGGTTCGTAGCAACTTTTACTACATTACTGTCGCATTATTTTGAGGTTCGTAGCAACTCTTACTACATGACTGTCAGCATCTCTTTGAGGTTATTCGAAACTTTCACTCATTACTGTTAGCATTATTTTGAGTTCATTAGCAATTCTTCCTACATCACTGTCGCATCATTTTGAGTTCATTAGCAATTCTTCCGACATCACTGTTGCATTATTTTGAGGTACGTAGCAACTTTTACTACATTACTGTCGCATTATTTTGATGTTCGTCGCAACACTTACTACATTACAGTAAGCATCACTGACTTGATTAGCAACTATCACTACCTTACTGTTAGCATCATTTTAAGTTCATTAGCAATTCTTCCGACATCACTGTCGCAATATTTTGAGGTTCGTAGCAACTTTTACTACATTACTGTCGCATTATTTTGATGTTCGTCGCAACACTTACCACATGACTGTCAGCATCACTTTGAGGTTATTCGAAAGTTTCACTCCATTACTGTTAGCATCATTTTGAGTTCATTAGCAATTCTTCCGACATCACTGTCGCATCATTTTGAGATCATTAGCAATTCTTCCGACATCACTGTCACATTATTTTGAGGTTCGTAGCAACTGTTCCTACATGACTGTCAGCATCACTTTGAGGTTATTCGAAACACTTACTACATTACTGTAAGCATCACTGAGTTGATTAGCAACTATCACTAAATTACTATTAGCATCATTTTGAGTTCATTAGCAATTCTTCCGACATCACTGTCGCAATATTTTTAGGTTCGTAGCAACTTTTACTACATTACTGTCGCATTATTTTGAGGTTCGTAGCAACTTTTACTACATGACTGTCAGCATCACTTTGAGGTTATTCGAAAGGTTCACTCCATTACTGTTAGCATCATTTTGATTTCATTCGCAATTCTTACGAAATCACTGTCGCATCATTTTGAGATCATTAGCAATTCTTCTGACATCACCGTCACATTATTTTGAGGTTCGTAGCAACTCTTACTACATGACTGTCAGCATCACTTTGAGTTTATTAGCAACTATCACTACATTACTGTTCGCATCATTTTGAGTTTATGAGCAATTCTCACGACATCACTGTAGCATTGAATTGAGTTCATAAGCAACTCTTGCTACATTATTGTTGCATTATTTTAAGGTTCGTAGCAACTCTTACTACATTATTGTTGCATTATTTTAAGGTTCGTAGCAACTCTTACTACATTACTGTCAGCATCACTCTGAGTTTATTCGCAACTATCACTACATTACTGTTCGCATCATTTTGAGTTCATGAGCAATTCTCACGACATCACTGTAGCATTGAATTGAGTTCATTTGCAACTCTCACTAAATGGCTGTCAGCATCACTTTGAGGTTGTTCGAAACTCTTCCTACATTACTGTAAGCATCACTGAGTTTCTTAGCAACCTTCACTACATTACTGTTAGCATCATCTTGAGTTCTTTAGCAATTCTTCCGACATCACTGTCGCTATATTTTGAGGTTCGTAGCAACTTTTACTACATTACTGTCGCATTATTTTGAGGTTCGTAGCAACTCTTACTACATGACTGTCAGCATCTCTTTGAGGTTATTCAAAACTTTCACTCATTACTGTTAGCATCATTTTGAGTTCATTAGCAATTCTTACTACATCACTGTCGCATCATTTTGAGATCATTCGCAATTCTTCCGACATCACTGTCGCAATATTTTGAGGTTCGTAGCAACTTTTACTACATTACTGTCGCATTATTTTGAGGTTCGTAGCAACTCTTACTACATGACTGTCAGCATCTCTTTGAGGTTATTCGAAACTTTCACTCATTGCTGTTAGCATTATTTTGAGTTCATTAGCAATTCTTCCTACATCACTGTCACATCATTTTGAGTTCATTAGCAATTCTTCCGACATCACTGTTGCATTATTTTGAGGTTCGTAGCAACTTTTACTACATTACTGTCGCATTATTTTGATGTTCGTCGCAACACTTACTACATTACTGTCGGCATCACTTTGAAGTTTTTCGAAACTCTTACTACATTACTGTAAGCATCACTGAGTTTCTTAGCAACTATCACTACATTACTGTTAGCATCATCTTGAGTTCATTAGCAATTCTTCCGACATCACTGTCGCAATATTTTGAGGTTCATAGCAACTTTTACTACATTACTGTCGCATTATTTTGAGGTTCGTAGCAACTCTGAGTACAAGACTGTCAGCATCACTTTGAGGATATTCGAAACGTTCACTCCATTACTATTAGCATCATTTTGAGTTCATTAGCAATTCTTCCCACATCACTGTCGCAATATTTTGTGGTTCGTAGCAACTTTTACTACATTACTGTCGCATTATTTTGAGGTTCGTAACAACTCTTACTACATGACTGTCAGCATCACTTTGAGGTTATTCCAAACACTTACTACATTACTGTAAGCATCACTGAGTTGATTAGCAACTATCACTACATTACTGTTAGCATCATTTTGAGTTCATTCGCAATTCTTCCGACATCACTATCGCAATATTTTGAGGTTCGTAGCAACTTTTACTACATTACTGTCGCATTATTTTGAGGTTCGTAGCAACTCTTCGTACATGAATGTCAGCATCACTTTGAGGTTATTCGAAACACTTACTACATTACTGTAAGCATCACTGAGTTGATTAGAAACTATCACTACATTACTGTTAGCATCATTTTGAGTTCATTAGCAATTCTTCCGACATCACTGTCGCAATATTTTGAGGTTCGTAGCAACTTTTACTACATGACTGTCAGCATCACTTTGATGTTATTCGAAACGTTCACTCCATTACTGTTAGCATCATTTTGAGTTCATTAGCAATTCTTACTACATCACTGTCACATTATTTTGAGGTTCGTAGCAACTCTTACTACATTATTGTTGCATTATTTTAAGGTTCGTAGCAACTCTGACTACATTACTGTCAGCATCATTTTGAGTTCATGAGCAATTCTCACGACATCACTGTAGCATTGAATTGAGTTCATTAGCAACTCTTTCTAAATGACTGTCAGCATCACTTTGAGGTTGATCGAAACTCTTACTACATTACTGTTAGCATCACCGAGTTTCTTAGCAACTATCACTACATTACTGTTAGCATCATATTGAGTTCATGAGCAATTCTTCCGACATCACTGTCGCAATATTTTGAGGTTCGTCGCAACTTTTACTACATTACTGTCGCATTATTTTGAGGTTCGTAGCAACTCTTAGTACATGACTGTCAGCATCACTTTGAGGTTATTCGAAACGTTCACTCCATTACTGTTAGCATCATTTTGAGTTCATTAGCAATTCTTACTATATCACTGTCGCATCATTTTGAGATCATTAGCAATTCTTCTGACATCACTGTCACATTATTTTGAGGTTCGTAGCAACTATTACTACATTATTGTTGCATTATTTCAAGGTTCGTAGCAACTCTTACTACATTACTGTCAGCATCACTTTGAGTTTATTCGCAACTATTACTACATTACTGTGTGCATCATTTTGAGTTTATCAGCAATTCTCACGTCATCACTGTAGCATTGAACTGAGTTCATTAGCAACTCTTACTTAATGACTGTCAGCATCACTTTGAGGTTGTTCGAAACTCTTACTACATTACTGTAAGCATCACTGAGTTTCTTAGCAACTATCACTACATGACTGTGAGCATCATCTTGAGTTCATTAGCAATTCTTCCGACATCACTGTCGCAATATTTTGAGTTTCGTAGCAACTTTTACTACATTACTGTCGCATTATTTTGAGGTTCGTAGCAACTTGACTGTCAGGATCACTTTGAAGTTATTCGAAACGTTGACTCCATTACTGTTAGCATCATTTTGAGATCATTACCAATTCTTCTGAACTCACTGTCGCATCATTTTGAGATCTTTAGCAATTCTTCTGACATCACTGTCGCATTATTTTGAGGTTCGTAGCAACTCTTAGTAGAAGACTGTCAGCATGACTTTGAGGTTATTCGAAACGTTCACTCCATTACTGTTAGCATCATTTTGAGTTCATGAGCAATTCTTACGACATCACTGTCGCATCATTTTGAGATCATTAGCAATTCTTCCGACATCACTGTCGCATTATTTTGAGGTTCGTAGCAACTCTTCCTACATGACTGTCAGCATCACTTTGAGGTTATTCGAAACGTTCACTCCATTACTGTTAGCATCATTTTGAGTTCATTAGCAATTCTTACTAAATCACTGTCGCATCATTTTGAGATCATTCGCAATTCTTCCGACATCACTGTCGCAATATATTTTTAGGTTCGTAGCAACTTTTACTACATTACTGTCGCATTATTTTGAGGTTCGTAGCAACACTTACTACATGACTGTCAGCATCACTTTGAGGTTATTCGAAAGTTTCACTCCATTACTGTTAGCATCATCTTGAGTTCAATAGCAATTCTTCCGACATCACTGACGCAATATTTTGAGGTTCGTAGCAACTTTTACTACATTACTGTCGCATTATTTTGAGATTCGTAGCAACTCTTAGTACATGACTGTCAGCATCACTTTGAGGTTATTCGAAACGTTCACTCCATTACTGTTAGCATCATTTTGAGATCATTACCAATTCTTCTGAACTCACTGTCGCATCATTTTGAGATCTTCAGCAATTCTTCCGACATCACTGTCGCATTATTTTGAGGTTCGTAGCAACTCTTAGTACAAGACTGTCAGCATCACTTTGAGGTTATTCGAAACGTTCACTCCATTACTGTCAGCATCATTTTGAGTTCATGAGCAATTCTTACGACATCACTGTCGCATCATTTTGAGATCATTAGAAATTCTTCCGACATCACTGTCGCATTATTTTGAGGTTCGTAGCAACTCTTACTACAAGACGGTCAGCATCACTTTGAGGTTATTCGAAACGTTCACTCCATTACTGTTCGCATCATTTTGAGTTCATGAGCAATTCTTACTAAATCACTTTCATATCATTTTGAGATCATTAGCAATTCTCCTAACATCACTGTCGCATCATTTTGAGATCTTTAGCAATTCTTCTGACATCACTGTCGCATTATTTATAGGTTCGTAGCAACTCTTAGTACATGACTGTCAGCATCACTTTGAGGTTCGTAGCAACTCTTCGTACATGACTGTCAGCATCACTTTGAGGTTGTTCGAAACTCTTACTACATTACTGTATGCATCACTGAGTTTCTTAGCAACTATCACTACATTACTGTTAGCATCATTTTGAGTTTATTAGCAATTCTTCCGACATCACTGTCCCATTATTTTGAGGTTAGTAGCAACTCTTACTACATGACTGTCAGCATCACTTTGAGGTTGTTCGAAACTCTTACTACATTACTGTAAGCCTCACTGACTTGATTAGCAACTATCACTACATTACTGTTAGAATCATCTTGAGTTCATTAGCAATTCTTCCGACATCACTGTCGCAATATTTTGAGGTTCGTAGCAACGTTTACTACATCACTGTCGCAATATTTTGAGGTTCGTAGCAACTCTTACTACATTACTGTTGCATTATTTTAAGGTTCGTAGCAACTCTTACTACATTACTGTCAGCATCACTTTGAGTTTATTAGCAACTATCACTACATTACTGTTAGCATCATTTTGAGTTGTTGAGCAATTCTCACGACATCACTGTAGCAGTAAATTGAGTTCATTAGCAACTCTTACTAAATGACTGTCAACATCACTTTGAGGTTGTTCGAAACTCTTACTACATTACTGTCAGCATCACTGAGTTTCTTAGCAACTATCACTACATTACTGTTAGCATCATTTGAGTTCATTAGCAATTCTTACTACATCACTGTCGCATCATTTTGAGTTCATTAGCAATTCTTCCGACATCACTGTTGCAATATTTTGAGGTTCATAGCAACTTTTACTACATTACAGTCGCATTATTTTGAGGTTCGTAGCAACACTTACTACATGACTGTCAGCATCACTTTGAGATTATTCGAAAGTTTCACTCCATTACTGTTAGCATCATTTTGAGTTCATTAGCAATTCTTACTACATCACTGTTGCATCATTTTGAGATCATTAGCAATTCTTCCGACATCACTGTCTCAATATTTTGAGGTTCGTAGCAACTCTTACTACATCACTGTAAGCATCACTGAGTTTCTTAGCAACTATCACTACATTACTGTTCGCATCATTTTAAGTTCATTAGCAATTCTTACTACATCACTGTCACATCATTTTGAGATCATTAGCAGTTCTTCCGACATCACTGTCGCAATATTTTGAGGTTCGTAGCAACGTTTACTACATTACTGTCGCATTATTTTGAGGTCCGTAGCAACTCTTACTACATTACTTTCAGCATCACTTTGAGTTTATTAGCAACTATCACTACATTACTGTTAGCATCATTTTGAGTTTATGAGCAATTCTCACGACATCACTGTAGCATTAAATTGAGTTCATTAGCAACTCTTACTAAATGACTGTCAGCATCACTTTGAGGTTGTTCGAAACTCTTACTACATTACTGTAAGCATCACTGAGTTTCTTAGCAACTATCGCTACATTACTTTTAGCATCATTTTGAGTTCATCAGCAATTCTTCCGACATCACTGTCGCAATATTTTGAGGTTCGTAGCAACTTTTACTACATTACTGTTGCATTGTTTTGAGGTTCGTAGCAACTCTTACTACATGACTGTCAGCATCACTTTGAGGTTATTCGAAACGTTCACTCCATTACTGTTAGCATCATCTTGAGTTCATTAGCAATTCTTACTACATCACTGTCGCATTATTTTGAGATCATTCGCAATTCTTCTGACATCACTGTCACATTATTTTGAGGTTCGTAGCAACTCTAACTACATTACTGTCAGCATTACTTTGAGTTGATTAGCAACTATCACTACATTACTGTTAGCATCATTTTGAGTTCATGAGCTATTCTCACGACATCACTGTAGCATTGAATTGAGATCATTAGCAACTCTTACTACATGACTGTCAGCATCACTTTGAGGTTTTTCGAAACACTTACTACATTACTGTAAGCATGACTGAGTTGATTCGCAACTATCACTACATTACTGTTAGCATCATTTTAAGTTCATTAGCAATTCTTACGACATCACTGTCGCATCATTTTGAGATCATTACCAATTCTTCCGACATCACTATCGCATTATTTTGAGGTTCGAAGTAACTCTTTCTACATGACTGTCAGCATCACTTTGAGGTTATTCGAAAGTTTCACTCCATTACTGTTTGCATCATTTTGAGTTCATGAGCAATTCTTACGACATCACTGTCGCATCATTTTGAGATCATTACCAATTCTTCCGACATCACTGTCACATTATTTTGAGGTTCGGAGCAACTCTTAGTACATGACTGTCAGCATCACTTTGAGGTTATTCGAAACGTTCACTCCATTACTGTTAGCATCATTTTGAGTTCATTAGCAATTCTTACTTAATCACTGTCGCATCATTTTGAGATCATTAGCAATACTTTCGACATCACTATCGCATTATTTTGAGGTTCGTAGCAACTCTTACTACATTATTGTTGCATTATTTTAAGGTTCGTAGCAACTCTTACTACATTACTGTCAGCATCATTTTGAGTTCATGAGCAATTCTCACGACATCACTGTAGCATTGAATTGAGTTCATTAGCAACTCTTACTAAATGACTGTCAGCATCACTTTGAGGTCTTTCGAAACTCTTACTACATTACTGTAAGCATCACTGAGTTTCTTAGCAACTTTCACTTCATGACTGTTAGCATCATCTTGAGTTCATTAGCAATTCTTCCGACATCACTGTCGCATTATTTTGAGGTTCGAAGCAACTCTTACTACACGACTGTCAGCATCACTTTGAGGTTATTCGAAACTTTCACTTCATTACTGAAAGCATCACTGATTTATTTAGCAACTATCACTACATTACTGTTAGCATCATTTTGAGTTCATTAGCAATTCCTACGACATCACTGTAGAATTATTTTGAGGGTAGTAGCAACTCTTACTACATGACTTTCAGCATCATTTGAAATTGTTCGAATCACTTACTACATTACTGTCAGCATCACTGAGTTTATTAGCAACTATCACTACATTACTGTTAGCATCATTTTGAGTTCATTAGCAATTCTTACTACATCACTGTCGCAACATTTTGAGATCATTAGCAATTCTTCTGACATCACTGTCACATTATTTTGAGGTTCGTAGCAACTCTTAGTACATGACTGTCAGCATCAATTTGAGGTTATTCGAAACACTTACTACATTACTGTAAAAATCACTGAGTTGATTAGCAACTATCACTACATTACTGTTAGCATCATTTTGAGTTCATTAGCAATTCTTCCGACATCACTGTCGCAATATTTTGAGGTTCGTAGCAACTTTTACTACATTACTGTCGCATTATTTTGAGGTTCGTAGCAACACTTACTACATGACTGTAAGCATCACTTTGAGGTTGTTCGAAACTCTAACTACATTACTGTCAGCATCACTTTGAGTTTATTCGCAACTATCACTACATTACTGTTCGCATCATTTTGAGTTCATGAGCAATTCTCACGACATCACTGTAGCATTGAATTGAGTTCATTTGCAACTCTCACTAAATGGCTGTCAGCATCACTTTGAGGTTGTTCGAAACTCTTTCTACATTACTGTCAGCATCACTTTGAGGTTATTCGAAACGTTCACTCCATTACTGTTAGCATCATCTTGAGTTCATTAGCAATTCTTACTACATCACTGTCGCATTATTTTGAGATCATTAGCAATTCTTCTGACATCACTGTCACATTATTTTGAGGTTCGTAGCAACTCTAACTACATTACTGTCAGCATTACTTTGAGTTTATTAGCAACTATCACTACATTACTGTTAGCATCATTTTGAGTTCATGAGCAATTCTCACGACATCACTGTAGCATTGAATTGAGTTCATTAGCAACTGTTACTACATGACTGTCAGCATCACTTTGAGGTTATTCGAAACACTTACTACATTACTGTAAGCATGACTGAGTTGATTCGCAACTATCACCTCATTACTGTTAGCATCATTTTGAGTTCATTAGCAATTCTTCCGACATCACTGTCGCAATATTTTGAGGTTCGTAGCAACTTTTACTACATTACTGTCGCATTATTTTGAGGTTCGTAGCAACACTTACTACATGACTGTCAGCATCACTTTGAGGTTATTCGAAAGTTTCACTCCATTACGGTTAGCATCATTTTGAGTTCATTAGCAATTCTTACTACATCACTGTTGCATCATTTTGAGATCATTAGCAATTCTTCTGACATCACTGTCACATTATTTTGAGGTTCGTAGCAACTGTTACTACATTATTTTTGCATTATTTTAAGGTTCGTAGAAACTCTTACTACATTACTGTCAGCATCACTTTGAGTTTATTAGCAACTATCACTACATTACTGTTAGCATCATTTTGAGTTTATGAGCAATTCTCACGACATTACTGTAGCATTGAATTGAGTTCTTTAGCAACTCTTACTAAATGAATGTCAGCATCACTTTGAGGTTGTTCGAAACTCTTACTACATTACTGTAAGCATCACTGAGTGTCTTAGCAACTATCACTACATGACTGTGAGCATCATCTTGAGTTCATTAGCAATTCTTCCGACATCACTGTCGCAATATTTTGAGGTTCGTAGCAACTTTTACTACATTACTGTCGCATTATTTTGAGGTTCGTGGCAACTCTTCCTACATTACTGTTGCATTATTTTAAGGTTCGTAGCAACTCTTACTACATTACTGTCAGCATCACTTTGAGTTTATTAGCAACTATCACTACATTACTGTTAGCATCATTTTGAGTTGTTGAGCAATTCTCACGACATCACTGTAGCAGTAAATTGGGTTCATTAGCAACTCTTACTAAATGACTGTCAGCATCACTTTGAGGTTGTTCGAAACTCTTACTACATTACTGTTAGCATCATCTTGAGTTCATTCGCAATTCTTCCGACATCACTGTCGCAATATATTTTTAGGTTCGTAGCAACTTTTACTACATTACTGTCGCATTATTTTGAGGTTCGTAGCAACACTTACTACATGACTGTCAGCATCACTTTGAGGTTATTCGAAAGTTTCACTCCATTACTGTTAGCATCATCTTGAGTTCAATAGCAATTCTTCCGACATCACTGTCGCAATATTTTGAGGTTCGTCGCAACTTTTACTACATTACTGTCGCATTATTTTGAGATTCGTAGCAACTCTTAGTACATGACTGTCAGCATGACTTTGAGGTTATTCGAAACGTTCACTCCATTACTGTTAGCATCATTTTGAGATCATTACCAATTCTTCTGAACTCACTATCGCATCATTTTGAGATCTTTAGCAATTCTTCCGACATCACTGTCGCATTATTTTGAGGTTCGTAGCAACTCTTAGTACAAGACTGTCAGCATCACTTTGAGATTATTTGAAAGTTTCACTGCATTACTGTTTGCATCATATTGAGTTCATTAGCAATTCTTACTACATCACTGTCGCAACATTTTGAGATCATTAGCAATTCTTCTGACAGCACTGTCACATTATTTTGAGGTTCGTAGCAACTCTTAGTACATGACTGTCAGCATCAATTTGAGGTTATTCGAAACACTTACTACATTACTGTAAGCATCACTGAGTTGATTAGCAACTATCACTACATTACTGTTAGCATCATTTTGAGTTCATTAGCAATTCTTCCGACATCACTGTCGCAATATTTTGAGGTTCGTAGCAACTTTTACTACATTACTGTCGCATTATTTTGAGGTTCGTAGCAACACTTACTACATGACTGTAAGCATCACTTTGAGGTTATTTGAAAGTTTCACTCCATTACTGTTAGCATCATTTCGAGTTCATTAGCAATTCTTACTACATCACTGTTGCATCATTTTGAGATCATTAGCAATTCTTCTGACATCACTGTCACATTATTTTTAGGTTCGTAGCCACTTTTAGTACATGACTGTCAGCATCACTTTGAGGTTATTCGAAACGTTCACTCCATTACTTTTAGCATCATTTTGAGTTCATTAGCAATTCTTACTTAATCACTGTCGCATCATTTTGAGATCATTAGCAATTCTTCCGACATCACTATCGCATTATTTTGAGGTTCGTAGCAACTCTTACTACATTATTGTTGCATTATTTTAAGGTTCGTAGCAACTCTTACTGCATTACTGTCAGCATCATTTTGAGTTCATGAGCAATTCTCACGACATCACTGTAGCATTGAATTGAGTTCATTAGCAACTCTTACTAAATGACTGTCAGCATCACTTTGAGGTTTTTCAAAACTCTTACTACATTACTGTAAGCATCACTGAGTTTCTTCGCAACTTTCACTTCATGACTGTTAGCATCATCTTGAGTTCATTAGCAATTCTTCCGACATCACTGTCGCATTATTTTGAGGTTCGAAGCAACTCTTACTACACGACTGTCAGCATCACTTTGAGGTTATTCGAAACTTTTACTTCATTACTGAAAGCATCACTGATTTATTTAGCAACTATCACCACATTACTGTTAGCATCATTTTGAGTTCATTAGCAATTCCTACGACATCACTGTAGCATTATTTTGAGGGTAGTAGCAACTCTTACTACATGACTTTCAGCATCATTTGAAATTGTTCGAAACACTTACTACATTACTGTCAGCATCACTGAGTTTATTAGCAACTATCACTACATTACTGTTAGCATCATTTTGAGTTCATTAGCAATTCTGACTCCATCACTGTCACATCATTTTGAGATCATGAGCAATTCTTCTGACATCACTGTCGCATTTTTTGGAGGTTCGTAGCAACTCTTACTACATGACTGTAAGCATCACTTTGAGGTTATTTGAAAGTTTCACTCCATTACTGTTAGCATCATTTTGAGTTCATTAGCAATTCTTACTACATCACTGTTGCATCATTTTGAGATCATTAGCAATTCTTCCGACATCACTGTCGCATTTTTTTGAGGTTCGTAGCAACTCTTACTACATGACTGTCAGCATCACTTTGAGGTGATTCGAAACGTTCACTCCATTACTGTTAGCATCATTTTGAGTTCATTAGCAACTCTTACTAAATCACTGTCGCATCATTTTGAGATCATTAGCAATTCTTCTGACATTACTGTCACATTATTTTTATATTATTGTTGCATTATTTTAAGGTTCGTAGCAACTCTTACTACATTACTGTCAGCATCACTTTGAGTTTATTAGCAACTATCACTACATTACTGTTAGCATCATTTTGAGTTCATGAGCAATTCTCACGACATCACTGTAGCATTGAATTGAGTTCATTAGCAACTCTTACTAAATGACTGTCAGCATCACTTTGAGGTTTTTCGAAACTCTTACTACATTTCTGTAAGCATCACTGAGTTTCTTAGCAACTATCACTTCATGACTGTTAGCATCATCTTGAGTTCATTAGCAATTCTTCCGACATCACTGTCGTATTTATTTTTAGGTTCGTAGCAACTTTAACTACATTACTGTCGCATTATTTTGAGGTTCGTAGCAACACTTACTACATGACTGTCAGCATGACTTTGAGGTTATTCGAAACGTTCACTCCATTACTGTTAGCATCATTTTGAGATCATTACCAATTCTTCTGAACTCACTGTCGCATCATTTTGAGATCTTTAGCAATTCTTCCGACATCACTGTCGCATTATTTTGAGGTTCGTAGCAACTCTTAGTACAAGACTGTCAGCATCACTTTGAGGTTATTTAAAACGTTCACTCCATTACTGTTAGCATCATTTTGAGTTCATGAGCAATTCTTACGACATCACTGTCGCATCATTTTTAGATCATTAGCAATTCTTCTGACATCACTGTCGCATTATTTTGAGGTTCGTAGCAACTCTTCCTACATGACTGTCAGCATCACTTAGAGGTTATTCGAAACACTTACTACATTACTGTAAGCCTCACTGACTTGATTAGCAACTACCACTACATTACTGTTTGAATCATCTTGAGTTCATTAGCAATTCTTCCGAAATCACTGTCGCAATATTTTGAGGTTCGTAGCAACTCTTACTATATTAATGTTGCATTATTTTAAGGTTCGTAGCAACTCTTACTACATTACTGTCAGCATCACTTTGAGTTTATTGGCAACTATCACTACATTACTGTCAGCATCATTTTGAGTTGTTGAGCAATTCTCACGACATCACTGTAGCAGTAAATTGAGTTCATTAGCAACTCTTACTAAATGACTGTCAGCATCACTTTGAGGTTATTCGAAACGTGCACTCCATTACTGTTAGCATCATTTTGAGTTTATTAGCAATTCTTACTACATCACTGTCGCATCATTTTGAGATCATTAGCAATTCTTCCGACATCACTGTCGCAATATTTTGAGGTTCGTAGCAACTCTTACTACATTACTGTTGCATTATTTTAAGGTTCGTAGCAACTCTTACTACATTACTGTCAGCATCACTTTGAGTTTATTAGCAACTATAACTCCATTACTGTTAGCATCATTTTGAGTTGTTGAGCAATTCTCACTACATCACTGTAGCATTAAATTGAGTTCATTAGCAATTCTTACGACATCACTGTCGCAATATTTTGAGGTTCGTAGCAACTCTTACTACATTACTGTTGCATTATTTTAAGGTTCGTAGCAACCCTTACTACATTACTGTCAGCATCACTTTGAGTTTATTAGCAACTATCACTACATTACTGTTAGCATCATTTTGAGTTGTTGAGCAATTCTCACGACATCACTGTAGCATTAAATTGAGTTCATTAGCAATTCTTCCGACATCACTGTAGCATTATTTTGAGGGTAGTAGCAACTCTTACTACATGACTTTCAGCATCATTTGAAATTGTTCGAAACACTTACTACATTACTGTCAGCATCACTGAGTTGATTAGCAACTATGACTACATTACTGTCAGCATCACTGAGTTGATTAGCAACTATCACTACATTACTGTCAGCATCACTGAGTTTATTAGCAACTCTCACTACATTACTGTTAGCATCATTTTGAGTTCATTAGCAATTCTGACCCCATCACTGTCACATCATTTTGAGATCATTAGCAATTCTTCCGACATTACTGTCGCATTATTTTGAGGTTCGTAGCAACTCTTACTACATGACTGTCAGCATCACTTTGAGGTTATTCGAAACTTTCACTTCATTACTGAAAGAATCACTGAGTTTATAGCAACTATCACTACATTACTGTTCGCATCATTTTGAGTTTATTTGCAATTCTTACTCCATCACTGTCGCATCATTTTGAGATCATTGGCAATGTTTCCAACATCACTGTCGCATTATTTTGAGGTTCGAAGCAACTCTTACTACATCACTGTCAGCATTACTTTGAGGTTATTCGAAACTTTCACTACATTACTGTTAGCATCATTTTGAGTTCATCAGCAATTCTTCCGACATCACTGTATCATTATTTTGTGGTTAGTAGCAACTCTTACTACATGACTGTCAGCATCACTTTGAGGTTGTTCGAAACACTTTCTATATTACATTTAGCATCTTTTTTAGTTCATTAGCAATTCTTACTAAATCACTGTCGCATCATTTTGAGATCATTAGCAATTTTTCTGACATCACTGTCGCATTATTTTGAGGTTGGTAGCAACTCTTACTACATGACTGTCAGCATCACTTTGAGTTTATTAGCAACTATCACTACATTACTGTTAGCATCATCTTTCGCAATTTTAACAACATCATTGTAGCATTATTTTTAGGTTATTAGCAACTGTTCCTCCATTACTTTCGCATCATTTTGAGATCATGAGCAATTCTTCCGACATCACTGTAGCATTATTTTGAGGTTTTGAGGTACCTTTGTTTGTAACCTCGTCCCCACTGATCCTGGATCTGCTCGACGTTCCTGCCTTTTAAAAGGAAGGTTTTCATCACCACTGTTGCAGGATGTGCTGCTGATGGAGAATTGTTGGGTGGAGGTTCATTGAAGGAGTTTGGTGCTGGACCTGCTCTACTAGTAAAGAGACATGAGAGAACTTTGTTGTGATTTGGTGCAATACAAATAAAAATGACTTGACCAGTGTCATTTGTGGTCTTTTGTTAATTGCATGTCACATGAAATTATTATTGGTCACTTTTCTAGCGACAGTCTCACAGCATCAAGACAAGAACACTTCTACTTTTGATGATGACAGTTTGTTCAACACTAAACTTCAACCAGGGTGAAGGGTGACTGTCTCATTCAGGTTCAACCCTTTATTAGACTCTATTAAGTCACTGACTCCTGCAAGGACAAACTCTGTAATCCTCCTTAGTAGCTTTGGTTCCTTGCAGCACAGAAAGTCCATTCACTGATGTAGGAACTGGAAAACTTAGAGCTCCGTTCCTTCCTCCATTGAGCAGAACAAACACAGAACAGAGAGCAGTTCCTCCTACAGTTCTCAGAAAGTCTGAGGGCACCAAAGAAAGGAGGGAAATGCAATCAATGTTGAATTATTTTACATTTCTTATATTTGATCAAAGATAGAACTTAATAAGCGTCCATCAACCTGCAGGACAAACTCCTTCACTGTGTGGGAGGTTCAGAGTCCCTGGTTTGATTGCAGCTTTGACCTGAGCAGGTGTTCATCCACATCTCAGTAACAGGGGACACTTTATCACACCAGTGGACAAACATCAGCATTCATCACCCAGCAGCTCCTCTGATCAACAGAACAAGCTGAAGTATTCTGAAGAATGAGGGCATGGATCCCTCTACCTCTCACATGCTAAGCTAGCACTCTACCATTGGAGCTAAGTCCCCTTTTGAGCTTCCATTTGAGTTTTCTGTTCCCATCTCTATGGTAACGGTCAGTTTTGACCCACATCTTCAATCAGCTGTAAAATTCACTAAAAACAATTTTCTATCATCCAAGTTGTTTCCATCTCTTGGTTTCCTTGGTAGGCTTCCTTATCCATGGAAATATTGGTTTGAATATTTTGTTGTGGGCCTCTGGACCTTTTTTTAGTCAGTAAACCCTCGCTTTCAATAAAAAAATGATAAAATGAACCTTTGGGTTTGGCATAAAAGTCTTTTTTTTCAGCAACAGAACTTTAATATAAACACTAAATGAAAAGCAGAACAGGCCAGAACACAAACTCTGCTCTGCCGTCCTTCCTGGTTACTGGGCATGGACTGCTGGAAGGGGCATTTTCCTCAGAAAGGGACAAGACGTTCATCCACTCTCACCTCTGGCCCTGGGTTGAATGTTGGTGCAAGGAGCTGCACCCATCTTTCCCAGACATCCCCAATGGGGGCAAGCTTGTCAGTTCTTGCTCCGGTGTCTCTGTCGTCAAATCTGAGGACTCTTGATGTTTGTTGAAAGTTCTGAAGTGGCCTTGTGGCCCGGAAAATATTTCTGCCTGTCGATGCGTCCCAGAGACGATCAGTGGCCTCACTGCAGGATCTGAACACTCCAGGAAGAAGAAGAACACCAACAGAAGCATCCAGGTGTCCCTCATCAATGTCTTTCCACTTGTCACCATGGACTTTTTTTCCTTTGAGGTTTGTCACAGCAATGCTGACTCTTTTTAGTGACAGTGGCATGAACAGAACCATCAACCATCAACAGCTCCAAACATGTCTTGATGTCAGTGCCTCTCGTCACAGCAAACCTTGTGATTCCAGGGCTCATTTTGATGACATCAGCAGCAGCTGCCCTGCCATGTACATCAGGAGACACTGAGCTCCAGCCAATGTTCCCTCTAGTTTTTCATGTGTCTGGTTATCCTCACAAGCTCCCTGAGCTCACTGAGGACCACTGTGAGCACCGTCTGAGGTAGGACCTGCATGGAGGGCAGAGAGAGAGAAGAATCAGGGACAAGGATCTGTCGGTTTGCTGCTTTATGAAAATATTGTAAATGATTATTATTCTTCATAATATTGTTTTAGTAACCTGCTGAGGAGTTGTGAATGATGCAGAGTCCATGGGAAACAGCTAATGCTGTGGTACCCCCCCCCCCCCAAGTTACTGTACAAACCTCAGAAACCTTTTGCCATAATAAGACAAGATGTTGTTATAGAGATGTAAAGATAAACCTATAGAGATGTACATGTATATAGATGTAGTCAAGTCAAGTCAGTTTTATTTGTATTGAACCAAGTCACAACAAAAGTTCTCTCATGACTCTTTACTAGTAGAGCAGGTCTAGAACCAAACTCCTTCAATGAACCTCCACCCAACAATTCTCCATCAGCAGCACATCCTGCAACAGTGGTGATGAAAACCTTCCTTTTAACAGGCAGGAACGTGGAGCAGATCCAGGATCAGTGGGGACGGCCTTCTGCTTTGACCGGTTGGGGGGAAAGAGAGCAGGAGAGCAGGGCAGAGACAAAGACAGATAATGGAGGAAGACAGATACGCAGAAGGAAAGAGAGGGACAGAGATAAAGAGAGAGAGAAAGGGAAGAGACTGATGGACAGACGATGAGCAGGTGGAGCTACGGGAGGCAGCTTGAGCCTCTTCAGGTCTGCAGCCTCCTCCAGCAGCACCAGGATCTGGTAGCAGCGGTAGTGATGAGTGGAGTAATCCAGGATTTCGTTTTGAAAAACGTGTATTGATGACGTATTTAGTGACGTCCAAATCCTCGCCGACCGGCAGTGACCACGTGACTGATTCAGGACCTGGTTCTCTGGCTTGACGTGAGATTCTAAACCACTAAAGCCTGATTTATGCTTCTGCGTCGCGTCGACGCAAACCCCAACAAAATCCTGCCTCCGTGTCACGTCGACACGTGGTGACGTCAACGTCGAGGACTGTAATTGGTCCGCTCAGAACGTCATTTCCGGTTCAGTCGCAGCACAACAACACCGCCATTTTCAAAGTTTCTGTGGTGAAAGCTCCAAGAAAAAATGGACCAAGATGAAGAAAGGATTATTCGCGGCACTACAAAGACTGACAAATGGCCAACAATTGTTGTCTGTGACTGGAAGAAAACCAAGGAATCTGACAAGAGCCCCGTAAACAATAAAGACAAAGCCACACCCCCTAGCGGCTTGGCGGTGAAGAGCAGAGCAACGCGTTCCCTCGACGCAGAATAAACCAGGCTTTCCAGTCGCACCTGTTTTACGCCCCGTGCCAGATAAGGACCCCCATCGGGCTGTGCCACTCTGGAGGGAGCGGTCTCACAGTCAGTCAGCGGAACCATGCGGATCCGGGCCGGAGCTGTGGGAAGGAGCGCCAATTGTATCGGGTTGTTGTTTTCTGGACTGCAGCAGAACAGGAGCAGCCGGGACTGGAATGTAGAAGTAGGTTATCTTGAAGTTGACTAAGTTATGGTGAACGATATTGTGGTTCAACACTTTAATGAGCTTTAAGGCAAACATATTTCATGAGGAAACAACGCTGGAATTGGACGGATTTCAGCGGCACACAACAACGTATCCGATACACCTCATTGGAAACCTGGTGGTCTAAGACTAAGAAACACCAGTCACCATGAAGAAAGGAACTTTTAGCTGAGTACTCATGTTCTTTTCTGCAGGTTGAATGTGGCATTTGTTGGACAGAAGCGTCTCATCTCAACAAAAGCACCTCTTCAGTGCTGAGGCATGATGGGGCCAGGCATGAGAATGAAGTCCCAGATCCACCAGGATGAACTCAGGTATACAGCCACTCTCCAACTGACTCACAGTTGCTTCATTGATCATTAATTCCTATTCATTTCTTCTCTCCTTCATCTTTAACCATCCAGCTTCCAGGAAGCAGATGCTGGATGAGGCTCTGCTGAATTTGATCCTGAAGGACTGCCAGCCCCTCAGCACTGTTGAGAGGGAAGGGTTCAGGGAACTGGTTCAGGTCCTTGAGCCTCATATGTTTGCCAACCAGAAAGGTTTGTGTGGAAATGATCTAAAGCAGTAGTTGATATCTCCAGTTTATTTCATCTCTAATTTCAATGTATTGATTTACTCTGGGTGTCATTTTCAGACCATCAAACAAACGGTGGCCAAAAAGTACCAGGAGGAACGGGAAGGAGTGAAAAAGGAAGTCCAGCTGCCATGTGGACATCTGTGGACATGGAGGCTCCCTTGGCTCTGACCTGTCACTGCATTCGTGAGAATGAATGTGTTGGGAGTGCAAGACTTTCCACAAAGTCACCCTGCTGACAGTTTGGCCCCAGTCCAAAGAGGCATGATGGAGGACTGGGCCATCACCAACAAAGTCAAGTGTCTTGTGAGCGACGCAGCACCAAACATGACAGCATCCACTAGACAGCTCCAAATTCACCACTCAGTCTGCACTGCACATCGTCTGAATCTTGGAGTCAGAAAATCCTGTGATCAGATCCCCACTTCCATCATCAGACACAAAGCCAGGAACACTGTCACATCCTTCAGATCAGCACTACAGCCAAGGAGAAGCTGGCTCAGGTGCAGCAACAGATGGGAGGGCCAACCCTGAAACTCATCAGTGAGGTGCCAACACGCTGGAACAGCACACACAGCTGTCAGGGCTGCATGATGAGAGGGAACCAGTGTGGGAACCTCTGGCCTCTCTAAGACAGATTTGACTCCACTGACAGCTGAGGAGTTCACCACCATAGGAGAAGCACTTCTAGTAAACAGAGGTCATTCTAGTAGCCTGGTCCCTCTGTGGTTGAGCTATAATTTTAGGAAATATGGTCATTATTCAATGGTGACATCTCTCTGCTGAATAATGTAGAACTGAACGGATCCACTGGACCTTCTTTTTACAAACAGCAGCATGCAGCAGCTGTCCTGAGTGGAAAACTGCACATTTCTGTTGGTGAGAGTTAATCAAGTGATGGACTTTGTCTCTCAACAGAAGCTGTGTGGAAAAACCCTGCAGCTACGAGCGCTTCAGATTCTGAGAGTGATTCTTACGCATTGGCTGGTTTAACCTGGCGTCTGACCGTGGAGGTGGCCGAGAGGAGCGTGACATGGCTGCACAGGTAAATCAACTAAAGCAGAGTTAGTCTTTGGCAGCAGGCCAGGCCGACAAGTGCTAATGTCTCTGACTGACTGACTGATGAAGTTGGACCATTGGTCAGCCACAATGATGCATGACCCCCAATAGTGGCCTGGGTCTTGATGAAGCTCACAAGACTGTTAGCATCATTTTGATGTCATGAGCAACTCTCACTACATCACTGTAGCATCATTTTGAGGTTATTAGCAACTCTCATTACATCACTGTAGCATCATTTTGCGGTTCGTAGCAACTCTCACTACATCACTGTAGCATCATTTCTGAGGGAAGTAGCAACTCTCATTACACTGCTTTAGCATTATTTTGAAATTACTATCAACTCTCACCACATCACTGTAGCATCACTTCTTAGGTTTGTAGCAACTCTCATTACATCACTTTAGCATCATTTTGAGGATAGTCGCAACTCTCACCACATCACTGTCAGCATCATTTTGAGATTCGTAGCAACTCTCACTACATCACTGTAGCATCATTTTGAGGTTCCTCGCAACTCTCACCACATCACTGTAGCATTATTTTGAGGTTCGTAGCAACTCTCACCACATCACTGTAGCATCATTTCTTAGGAAAGTAGCAACTCTCATTACATCACTTAAGCGTGATTTTGAAATTACTATCAACTCTCACCACATCACTGTAGCATCATTTCTTAGGTAAATAGCAAACCTCATTATATCACTGTAGCATCATTTTGCGGTTCGTAGCAACTCTCACGACATCACTGTAGCATCATTTCTTAGGGAAGTAGCAACTCTCATTACACTGCTTTAGCATTATTTTGAAATTACTATCAACTCTCACCACATCACTGTAGCATCACTTCTTAGGTTTGTAGCAACTCTCATTACATCATTTTAGCATCATTTCTTAGCTTAGTAGCAACTCTCACTACATCACTGTCAGCATCATTTTGAGCATCCTAGCAACTCTCACTATATCACTGTCGCATCATTTCTTAGGTTAGTAGCAACTCTCATTACATCACTGTAAGCATCATTTTGACATTAGTAGCAACTCTCACTACATCACTGTAGCATAATTTCTTAGGTTCGTAGCATCTCTCATTGCATCACTTGATTATCATTTCTTATTTGAGAAGAAACTCTTATTACATGACTGTAGCATAATTTTTAGATGAGTAGCAACTCTCACTACATCACTGTAGCTCTATTTTCAGTTAAGCAGAAACTCTTACTTCATCACTGCAGATTCATTTTGAGGTTCGTAGTAACTCTCACTACATCACTGTAGCATCATTTTGAGGTTTTAAGCAAATCTCATTACATCACTGTCGCATCATTTCTTAGGTTAATAGCAACTCTCATTACATCACGTTCGCATCATTTTGAGGTTCGTAGCAACTCTCACGACATCACTGCAAGCATCATTTTGAGATTAGTCGCAGTTTCACTACATCACTGTAAGCATCATTTTGAGGTTCGTCGCAACTCTCTTTACAACACTGTGGCATCATTTTGAGATCAGTAGCAACTCTCACTACATCACTGTAGCATCATTTTGAGATTAGTCGCAGTTTCACTACATCACTGTAAGCATCATTTTGAGGTTCGTCGCAACTCTCTTTACAACACTGTGGCATCATTTTGAGATCAGTAGCAACTCTCACTACATCACTGTAGCATCATTTCTTAGGTTAGTAGCAACTGTCATTACATCACTTTAGCATCATTTTGAGCATCGTAGCAACTCTCACCACATCACTGCAGCATCATTTCTTAGGTTAGTAGCAACTCTTATGCATCACTTTAGCAACATTTTGTGATTCGTAGCAAATCTCACTACATCACTGTCACCATCATTTTTAGGTTTTTGACAACTCTCCCCATATCACTGGAGTATTATTTCTTAGGTTTGTATCAAATCTCATTACATCACTGTCCGCATCATTTTGACATTAGTAGCAACTCTCACTACAACACTGTAGCATCATTTCTTAGGTTCGTAGCATCTCTCATTACATCACTTGATTATCATTTCTTATGTGAGAAGAAACTCTCACTACATCACTGTAGCTTTATTTTCAGTTAAGAAGAAACTCTCACTACATCACTGTAGCTTTATTTTCAGTTAAGAAGAAACTCTCACTACATCACTGTAGCTTTATTTTCAGTTAAGAAGAAACTCTTACTACATTACTGTAGCATCAATTTGAGGATAGTGTCAACTCTTACTTCATCACTGCATCATTTTGAGGTTCGTAGCAACTCTCACTCCATGACTTTAACGTCAATTTTTACGTTTTAAGCAACTCTCACTACATTACTGTCAGCATCATTTTGAGCATCCTAGTAACTCTCACTACATCACTGTCGCATCATTTCTTAGGTTCGTAGCAACTGTCATTACATCACTTGAGCATCATTTATAGGTTCGTGGAACTCTCACCACATCAGTGTAACATCATTTTGAGGTTAGTAGCAACTCTCACTACATCACTGAAGAATCATTTAAAGGTTCGTAGCAATTCTCACTACATTACTGTCAGCATCATTTTGAGGTTCGTAGAACTCTCACCACATCACTGTAGCATCATTTTGAGGATCGTAGCAACTCTCATGACATCACTATCAGCATCATTTTGAGGTTCGGAGCAACTCTCATGACATCACTATCAGCATCATTTTGAGGTTAGTCGCAACTCTCACGACATCACTGTAGCATCATTTGGTTAGTGGCAATTCTTATTACATCACTGTAGCATCATTTGAGCATCGTAGCAACTCTCACGACATTACTGTTGCATCATCTTGCGGTTTTTAGCAACTCTCACCACATCACTCCAGCATCATTTTTAGGTGAGTTGCAACTCTCAATACATTACTGTAATCATCATTTTGAGGTTTTTAGCAACTCTCACCACATCACTGGAGCATCATTTCTTAGGTTAGCAGCAACTCTCATTACATCACTGTCAGCATCATTTTGAGATTAGTAGCAACTCTCACTACATCACTGTAGCATCAGTTTGAGGTTTTTAGCAACTGTCACAACATTACTGTAGCATCATTTTGAGGTTGGTAGCAACTCTCACTACATCACTGTAGCATTATTTTGAGTTAACAGAAACTCACACTACATTACTGTCAGTATCATTTTTAGGTTTTTAGCAACTCTCACTAAATGACTTTAGCATCATTTTGAGGTTCGTAGCAGCTCTCATGACATCACTTTGGCATCATTTTGAGGTTCGTAGCAACTCTCACTACATGACTGTAGCTTTATTTTGAGTTAAGCAGAAACTGTCACTACACTACTGTCAGTATCATTTTTAGGGTTTTAGCAACTCTCACTACATCACTGAAGCATCATTTATAGATTTTAAGCAACTCTCACTACATAACTGTAGCATCATTTTGAGGATAGTAGCAACTCTCACTACATCACTGTAGCATCATTTGGAGGATAGTAGCAACTCTCACTACATCACTGTAGCATCATTTGGAGGATAGTAGCAACTCTCACTACATCACTATAGCATCATTTGGAGGATAGTAGCAACTCTCACTAAATGACTGTCAGCATCATTTTAAGGTTTTAAGCAACTCTTACTGCATCACTGGAGCATGATTTTGAGGTTCGTAGCAACTCTCACTACATCACTGTAGCATCATTTTGAGGTTCGTAGCAACTCTCACCACATCACTGTAGCATCATTTTGAGGTTCGTAGCAACTCTCACTACATCACTGTAGCATCATTTTGAGGTTTTTCGCAACTCTCACCACATCACTGTAGCATCATTTTGAGGTTCGTCGCAACTCTCACTACATTACTGTTAGCATCATTTTGAGGTTTTAAGCAACTCTCACTACATCACTGGAGCATCATTTTGAGGAAAGTAGCAACTCTCACTTCATGACTTTCAGCATCATTTTAAGGTTTGAAGCAACTCTCATTACATCACTGAAGCATCATTTTGAGATTTTTAGCAACTCTTACTACATCACTGTAGCATCATTTTGAGCTTCGTAGCAACTCTCACTACATCACTGTAGCATCATTTTGAGGTTTTAAGCAACTCTCACTACATCACTGTAGCATCATTTTGAGGTTCTTAGCAACTCTCACAACATCACTGAAGCATCATTTTGAGGAAAGTAGCAACTCTCACTTCATGACTGTCTGCATCATTTTAAGGTTTGAAGCAATTCTTATTACATCACTGGAGCATCATTTCTTAGGTTTGTAGCAACTCTCACTACATTACTGTAGCATCATATTGAGGTTCGTAGTGTCACGTCCCCATGGTCACGGGCATGGGGGCGTTGCATTATTTTTGACTTCCTTCCCTTCTCGGGTTCGAGCTTCATGGGGCGGAGCTGCTGACTAATTGGGAGCACCTGGGCCCGGCGTCTCCCAGCTATAAAGCAGGCGGCCAACCTGGCCGGCTGTCTCTCGCTCACTCCTCCTGGCCCACGTCGGAGCGATGGTTGTGTTTCTTGAGTTATGTCTTGTTTAGTTCTCTGCATCCATCACACCGCACACATACACCCCCTGTACACTCATGCACACACTCGCACTCACCACTGACACTACTGATAACCACACTCCACTGTACGTTATGGTTTGCCTTGTGTTGATTTTGCGCTACTAATAATAAATTATTAGTTGTGTGTCACGTTTAGTCCGCGTCTCCCTCCTTCGATGTCACGATTTCTGAGCCGGGTCGTGACAGAAGCAACTCTCACCACATCACTGTCGCATTATTTTGAGATTTTAAGCAACTCTCACTACATCACTGTAGCATCATTTTGAGGTTCATCGAAACTCTCACTACATCACTGTAGCATCATTTGGAGGATAGTAGCAACTCTCACTACATGACTGTCAGCATCATTTTAAGGTTTTAAGCAACTCTCATTACATCACTGGAGCATCATTTTGAGGTTCATCGAAACTCTCACTACATCACTGTAGCATCATTTTGAGGATAGTAGCAACTCTCATGACATAACTTTCGCATCTTTTTGAAATTAGTAGATACTCTCATTACATCACTGTCAGCATCATTTTGAGTTCATTATTATCATTGAGGTTATTCGAATCTTTCACTGCATTACTGTTAGCATTATTTTGATTTCATTAGCAATTCTGACGACATCTCTGTCGCATTATTTTGAGGTTATTAGCAACTCTTCCTACATCCCTGTAGCATTGTTTTTGAGGTCGTTAGCAACTCTTCCTACATCACTGTAGCATTTTTTGAGGTTATTAGCAAATCTTACGACATCACTCTCAGCATCATTTTGAGATCATTAGTAACTTTAATTACATCACTGTAGCATCATTTTGAGGTTCGTAGCAACTCTTCCTACATCACTGTAGCATCATTTTGAGGATAGTAGCAACTCTCACTTCATGACCGTCAGCATCATTTTGAGTTCATTTGCAATTCTTCTGACATCACTGTCGCATCATTTTGAGTTCATTAGCAATTCTTACGACATCACTGTCGCATCATTTTGAGGTTATTAGCAACTATTACTACATTACTGTCAGCATCACTGAGTTTATTAGCATCTATCACCACGTTACTGTTAGCATCGTTTTGAGTTCAATAGCAATTCTTACGACATCACTGTCATCATCATTTTTAGGTTACTCGCAGCTCTAACCACATGACTGTCAGCATCACTTTGAGGTTGTTTGAAACACTTACTACATTACTTTAAGCATCACTTTTAGTTTATAAGCAACTATCACTACATTAATGTTAGCATCATTTTGAGTTTATTAAAAATTCTTCCTACATTACTGTCGCATTATTTTGAGGTTATTAGCAGCTCTTACTAAATTACTGTTAGCATTATTTTCAGGTTCGTTTTTAACTCTTACTACATGACTGTCAGAATCACTTTGAGGTTGTTAAAAACTCTTACTACATTACTTTAAGCTTCACTGAGTTTATTAACAACTATCATTACATCACTGTTAGCATCATTTTGAGTTTATTAGCAATTCTTACGACATCACTGTAGCATTATTTTGACGTTATTAGCAGCTCTTACTACATTACTGTCAGAATCATTTTGAGGTTATTAGCAGCTCTCACTAGATTACTGTCAGCATCATTTTGAGTTCATTAGCAATTCTTACTACATTACCGTTGCATTATTTTGAGGTTAGTAGCAACTCTTACTACATGACTGTCAGCATCACTTTGAGGTTGTTCGAAACACTTACTACATTACTGTAAGCATCACTGAGTTTATTAGCAACTATCACTACATTACTGTTAGCATCATTTTGAGTTTATTAGCAATTCTTACGACATCACTGTATTATCAATTTGAGGTTAGTTTCAACTTTTCCAAAATTACCGTCAGCATCATTTTGAGTTTATTAGCAATTCTTCCGACATCACTGTCCCATTATTTTGAGATTATTAGCAATTCTTCCGACATCATTGTCCCATTATTTTGAAGTTCATAGAAACTCTTACTACATGACTGTCAGCATTACTTTGAGGTTATTCGAAACTTTCACAACATTACTTTTAGCATCATCTTGAGTTCTTGAGCAATTCTAATGCGGTTCGAGGCCACGCTGGTTCACCGAGCGAGAAGGTGAGCCTTGAAAACGGCATCGGCCGAGCTTCCTGGGCTTTGGATACCCTGGTGAATTCCCCAAATGTGGGAATCTCAACTGCATAATTTCTGACAGTGGGGGACTGCGTCCGCGCTCTCCCCTGTGATCGTGTGAAAAAACGAAAGAAAGAAAGAAAGGCCGACGACGGCGGCAACAACAACGGTGACCGCCTGTCCCGGCCAGTTGGCGGTCTCCTCTTGTGCTGGCCAGCCTGAGGAGACCGCGGAGGACGTAGCCTCGATGAGCTCCCAGTATCTCTCACACCTTCCAGCCCTAAATGAAGAGGGCAGGGTTTCTGCCACATTTAGTTGAGGGTCATGGTATCTGACAAGCCCTGGGCTCAGGACAATACATCCACGGCTCGTCTTCGCAGTAAGTGGAATGATACCAGAGAATTCATGCGTGGGAGGAGATCAACTTGAAAACCCGGACTCTCAATTCTTACGACATCACTGTCGCATCATTTTGAGATCATTAGCAATTCTTCTTACATCACTGTCGCATTATTTTTAGTTTCATAGCAGCTCTTACTACATTACTGTGTCATTATTTTAAGGTTTGTAGCAACTCTTAATAAATTACTGTCAGCATCACTTTGAGTTTATTAGCAACTATCAATACATTACTGTTAGCATCATTTTGAGTTCATTAACAATTCTTACTACATCACTGTCACATCATGTTGATATCATTAGCAATTCTTACGACATCACTATAGCATTATTTTGAGGTTCGTAGCAACTCTTACTACATGACTGTCAGCTTCACTTTGAGATTGTTCAAAACTCTTACTACATTACTGTTAGCATCATTTTGAGTTTATTAGCAACTATCACTACATGACTGTCAGCATCACTTTGAGTTCATTAACAATTCTTCCGACATCACTGTAGCATTATTTTGAGGTTATTAGCAACTCTTACTACATTACTATCAGCATCATTTTTAGGTTACTCGCAACTCTAACCAGGTGACTGTCAGCATCACTTTGAGGTTATTCGAAACTTTCACTCCATTACTGTTAGCATCATTTTGAGTTTTTTAGCAATTCTTATGACATCAGTGTAGCATCATTTAAACGTTAGTTTCAACTCTTCCTACATTACTGTCAGCATCATTTTTAGTTTTTTAGCATCTCTTACTACATCACTGTAGCATCATTTTGAGTTCATTAGCAACTCTTCCGACATCACTGTCGCATTATTTTGAGTTAAGTAGCAACTTTTACTACATTACTGTCGCATTATTTTGAGTTCAGTAGCAACTCTTACTACATGACTGACAGCATCATTTTGAGGGAGTTTGAAACTCTTACTACATTATTGTAAGTATCACTGAGTTTATTAGCAACTATCACTACGTTACTGTTAGCATCATTTTGAGTTCATTAGAAATTCTTCTGAAATCACTGTCGCATCATTTTGAGGTTATTAGCAATTCTTCCGACATCACTGTCGCATTATTTTGAGCTCCGTAGCAACTCTTACTACATGACTGTAAGCATTACTGACTTGATTAGCAACTATCACTACATTACTGTTAGCATCATTTTGAGTTCATTAGCAATTCTTCCGACATCACTGTCGCATTATTTTGAGGTTCGTAGCAACTCTTAGTACAAGACTGTCAGCATCACTTTGAGGTTTTTCGAAAAGTTCACTCCATTACTGTTAGCATCATTTTGAGTTCATGAGCAATTCTTACGAATTCACTGTCGCATCATTTTGAGATCATTAGCAATTCTTCCGACATCACTGTCGCATTATTTTGAGGTTCGTAGCAACTCTTACTAGATGTCTTTCAGCATCACTTTGAGGTTGTTTGAAACTTTCACTCCATTACTGTTAGCATCATTTTGAGTTCATGAGCAATTCTTACTAAATCACTTTCGCATCATTTTTAGATCTTTAGCAATTCTTCTGACATCACTGTCGCATTATTTTGAGGTTCGTAGCAACTCTTCCTCCATGACTGTCACCATCACTTTTGAGGTTATTCGAAACACTTACTACATTACTGTAAGCATCACTGAGTTGATTAGCAACTATCACTACATTACTGTTAGCATCATTTTAAGTTCAATAGCAATTCTTCCGACATCACTGTCGCAATATTTTGAGGTTCGTAGCAACTTTTACTACACTACTGTCGCATTATTTTGAGGTTCGTAGCAACTCTTACTACATGACTGTCAGCATCACTTAGAGGTCATTCGAAACACTTACTACATTACTGTAAGCATCATTTTGAGTTCATGAGCAATTCTTACTAAATCACTGTCGCATCATTTTAAGGTCTTTAGCAATTCTTCTGACATCACTGTCGCATTATTTTGAGGTTCATAGCAACTCTTACTACATGACTGTCAGCATCACTTTGAGGTTATTCGAAATACTTACTACATTACTGTAAGCATCACTGACTTGATTAGCAACTATCACTACATTACTGTTAGCATCATTTTGAGTTCATTAGCAATTCTTCCGACATCACTGTCGCAATATTTTGAGGTTCGTTGCAACTTTTACTACATTACTGTCAGCATCACTTTGAGGTTATTGGAAACTTTCAATCCATTACTGTTAGCATCATTTTGAGTTCATTAGCAATTGTTACTACATCACTGTCGCATCATTTTGAGATCTTTAGCAATTCTTCTGACATCACTGTCGCATTATTTTGAGCTCCGTAGCAACTCTTACTACATGACTGTAAGCATTACTGACTTGATTAGCAACTATCACTACATTACTGTTAGCATCATTTTGAGTTCATTAGCAATTCTTCCGACATCACTGTCGCATTATTTTGAGGTTCGTAGCAACTCTTAGTACATGACTGTCAGCATCACTTTGAGGTTATTCGAAAGTTTCACTCCATTACTGTTAGCATCATCTTGAGTTCATTAGCAATTCTTCCGACATCACGATCGCAATATTTTGTGGTTCGTAGCAACTTTTACTACATTACTGTCGCATTATTTTGAGATTCGTAGCAACTCTTACTACATGACTGTCAGCATGACTTTGAGGTTATTCGAAACGTTCACTCCATTACTTTTAGCATCATTTTGAGATCATTACCAATTCTTCTGAACTCACTGTCGCATCATTTTGAGATCTTTAGCAATTCTTCCGACATCACTGTCGCATTATTTTGAGGTTCGTAGCAATTCTTAGTACAAGACTGTCAGCATCACTTTGAGGTTTTTCGAAACGTTCACTCCATTACTGTTAGCATCTTTTTGAGTTCATGAGCAATTCTTACGACATCACTGTTGCATCATTTTGAGATCATTAGCAATTAGCAATAACCCTAACCCTAACCCATCATTTTGAGATCATTAGCAATTCTTCTGACATCACTGTCACATTATTTTTAGGTTCGTAGTAACTCTTACTACATTATTCTTGCATTATTTTAAGGTTCCTTGCAACTCTTACTACATTACTGTCAGCATCACTTTGAGTTTATTAGCAACTATCACTACATTACTGTTAGCATCATTTTAGGTTGTTGAGCAATTCTCAGGACATAACTGTAGCATTGAACTGAGTTCATTAGCAACTCTTACTAAATGACTGTCAGCATCACTTTGAGGTTGTTCGAAACTCTTACTACATTACTGTAAGCATCACTGAGTTTCTTAGCAACTATCACTACATTACTGTTAGCATCGTCTTGAGTTCATTAGCAATTCTTCCGACATCACTGTCGCAATATTTTGAGGTTCGTAGCAACTTTTACTACATTACTGTCGAATTATTTTGAGGTTTGTAGCAACACTTACTACATGACTGTAAGCATCACTTTGAGGTTATTCGAAACACTTACTACATTACTGTCAGCATCACTGAGTTGATTAGCAACTATCACTCTATTACTATTAGCATCATTTTAAGTTCATTAGCAATTCTTACTACATCACTGTCACATCATTTTGAGATCATTAGCAGTTCTTCCGACATCACTGTCGCAATATTTTGAGGTTCATAGCAACTCTTACTACATTACTGTCAGCATCTCTTTGAGTTTATTAGCAACTATCACTACATTACTGTTAGCATCATTTTGAGTTTATGAGCAATTTTCACGACATCACTGTAGCATTAAATTGAGTTCATTCGCAACTCTTACTAAATGACTGTCAGCATCACTTTGAGGTTGTTCGAAACTCTTACTACATTACTCTAAGCATCACTGAGTTTCTTAGCAACTATCACTACATTACTGTTAGCATCATCTTGAGTTCATTAGCAATTCTTCCGACATCACTGTCGCATTATTTTGAGGTTCGTAGCAACTCTTCGTACAAGACTGTCAGCATCACTTTGAGGTTATTCGAAACGTTCACTCCATTACTGTTAGCATCATTTTGAGTTCATGAGCAATTCTTCCGACATCACTGTCGCAATATTTTGAGGTTTGTAGCAACTTTTACTACATTACTGTCGCATTGTTTTGAGGTTCGTAGCAACTCTTACTACATGACTGTCAGCATCACTTTGAGGTTATTGGAAACTTTCACTCCATTACTGTTAGCATCATTTTGAGTTCATTCGCAATTCTTACTACATCACTGTCGCATCATTTTGAGATCATTAGCAATTCTTCCGACATCACTGTCGCAATATTTTGAGGTTCGTAGCAACTCTAATTACATTACTGTTGCTTTATTTAAAGGTTCGTAGCAACTTTTACTACATTCCTGTCAGCATTACTTTGAGTTTATTACCAACTATCACTACATTACTGTTAGCATCATTTTGAGTTTATTAGCAATTCTCACGACATCACTGTAGCATTGAATTGAGTTCATTAGCAACTCTTACTAAATGACTGTCAGCATCACTTTGAGGTTGTTCGAAACTCTTACTACATTACTTTAAGCATCACTGAGTTTCTTAGCAACTATCACTACATTACTGTTAGCATCATTTTGAGTTTATTAGCAATTCTTCCGACATCACTGTCCCATTATTTTGAGGTTCGTAGCAACTCTTACTACATGACTGTTGCTTTATTTAAAGTTTCGTAGCAACTCTTACTACATTACTGTCAGCATTACTTTGAGTTTATTAGCAACTATCACTACATTACTGTTCGTATCATTTTGAGTTTATGAGCAATTCTCACGACATCACTGTAGCATTGAATTGAGTTCATTAGCAACTCTTACTAAATGACTGTCAGCATCACTTTGAGGTTGTTCGAAACTCTTACTACATTACTGTAAGCATCACTGAGTTTCTTAGCAACTATCACTACATTACTGTTAGCATCATTTTGAGTTTATTAGCAATTCTTCCGACATCACTGTCCCATTATTTTGAGGTTCGTAGCAACTCTTACTACATGACTGTTGCTTTATTTAAAGTTTCGTAGCAACTCTTACTACATTACTGTCAGCATTACTTTGAGTTTATTAGCAACTATCACTACATTACTGTTCGTATCATTTTGAGTTTATGAGCAATTCTCACGACATCACTGTAGCATTGAATTGAGTTCATTAGCAACTCTTACTAAATGACTGTCAGCATCACTTTGAGGTTGTTCGAAACACTTACTACATTACTGTAAGCATCACTGAGTTTCTTAGCAACTATCACTACATTACTGTAAGCATCACTGAGTTGATTAGCAACTATCACTACATTACTGTTGGCATCATTTTGAGTTCATTAGCAATTCTTCCGACATCACGATCGCAATATTTTGAGGTTCGTAGCAACTTTTACTACATTACTGTCGCATTATTTTGAGGTTCGTAGCAACACTTACTACATGACTGTAAGCATCACTTTGAGGTTATTTGAAAGTTTCACTGCATTCCTGTTAGCATCATTTTGAATTCATTAGCAATTCTTACTACATCACTGTCGCAACATTTTGAGATCATTAGCAATTCTTCTGACATCACTGTCACATTATTTTGAGGTTCGTAGCAATTCTTAGTACATGACTGTCAGCATCACTTTGAGGTTATTCGAAACACTTACTACATTACTGTAAGCATCACTGAGTTGATTAGCAACTATCACTACATTACTGTTCGCATCATTTTGAGTTCATTAGCAATTCTTCCGACATCACTGTCGCAATATTTTGAGGTTCGTAGCAACTCTAATTACATTACTGTTGCTTTATTTAAAGGTTCGTAGCAACTTTTACTACATTCCTGTCAGCATTACTTTGAGTTTATTACCAACTATCACTACATTACTGTTAGCATCATTTTGAGTTTATTAGCAATTCTCACGACATCACTGTAGCATTGAATTGAGTTCATTAGCAACTCTTACTAAATGACTGTCAGCATCACTTTGAGGTTGTTCGAAACTCTTACTACATTACTTTAAGCATCACTGAGTTTCTTAGCAACTATCACTACATTACTGTTAGCATCATTTTGAGTTTATTAGCAATTCTTCCGACATCACTGTCCCATTATTTTGAGGTTCGTAGCAACTCTTACTACATGACTGTCAGCATCACTTTGAGGTTATTCGAAACACTAACTACATTACTGTAAGCATGACTGAGTTGATTAGCAACTGTCACTACATTACTGTTAGCATCATTTTGAGTTCATTAGCAATTCTTCCGACATCACTGTCGCAATATTTTGAGGTTCGTAGCAACACTTACTACATGACTGTAAGCATCACTTTGAGGTTATTTGAAAGTTTCACTGCATTCCTGTTAGCATCATTTTGAGTTCATTAGCAATTCTTACTAAATCACTGTCGCAACATTTTGAGATCATTAGCAATTCTTCTGACATCACTGTCGCAATATTTTGAGGTTCGTAGCAACTTTTACTACATTACTGTCGCATTATTTTGAGGTTTGTAGCAACACGTACTACATTACTGTAAGCATCACTGACTTGATTAGCACCTATCACTACATTACTGTTAGCATCATTTTAGTTCATGAGCAATTCTTACTAAATCACTGTCGCATAATTTTAAGATCTTTAGCAATTCTTCTGACATCACTGTCGCATTATTTGGAGGTTCGTAGCAACTCTTACTACTTGACTGTCAGCATCACTTTGAGGTTATTCGAAACACTTATTACATTACTGTAAGCATCACTGACTTGATTAGCAACTATTACTACATTACTGTTAGCATCATTTTGAGTTCATTAGCAATTCTTCCGACATCACTGTCGCAATAATTAGAGTTTTGTAGCAACTTTTTCTACATTACTGTCACATTATTTTGAGGTTCGTAGCAACACTTACTACATGACAGTAAGCATCACTTTGAGGTTATTCGAAACACTTACTATGTTAGTGTAAGCATCACTGAGTTGATTCGCAACTATCACTACATTACTGTTAGCATCATTTTGAGTTCATTAGCATTTCTTCCGACATCACTTTCGCAATATTTTGAGGTTCGTAGCAACTTTTACTCCATTACTGTCGCATTTTTTTGAGGCTCGTAGCAACTTTTACTACATTACTGTCACATTATTTTGAGGTTCGTAGCAACTCTTACTACATGACTGTCAGCATCACTTTGAGGTTTTTCGAAAGTTTCACTCCATTACTGTTAGCATCATTTTGAGTTCATTAGCAATTCTTACTACATCACTGTCGCATCATTTTGAGATTATTAGCAATTCTTCCGACATCACTGTCGCAATATTTTGAGGTTCGTAGCAACTCTTACTACATTATTGTTGCATTATTTTAAGGTTCGTAGCAACTCTTACTACATTACTGTCAGCATCACTTTGAGTTTATTAGCAGCAATCACTACATTACTGTCAGCATCACTTTGAGCTTGTTCGAAACTCTTACTACATTACTTTAAGCATCACTGAGTTTCTTAGAAACTATCACTACATTACTGTTAGCATCATTTTGAGGTTATTCCAAACACTTACTACATTACTTTAAGCATCACTGAGTTTCTTAGCAACTATCACTACATTACTGTTCGCATCATCTTGAGTTCATTAGCAATTCTTCCGACATCACTGTCGCAATATTTTGAGGTTCGTAGCAACTTTTACTACATTACTGTCGCATTATTTTGAGGTTCGTAGCAAGACTTACTACATGACTGTAAGCATCACTTTGAGGTTATTCGAAACACTTACTATATTAGTGTAAGCATCACTGAGTTGATTCGCAATTATCACTACATTACTGTTAGCATCATTTTGAGTTCATTAGCATTTCTTCCGACATCACTGTCGCAATATTTTGAGGTTCGTAGCAACTTTTACTACATTACTGTCGCATTTTTTTTAGGTTCGTAGCAAATTTTACTACATTACTGTCACATTATTTTGAGGTTCGTAGCAACTCTTACTACATGACTGTCAGCATCACTTTGAGGTTATTCGAAAGTTTCACTCCATTACTGTTAGCATCATCTTGAGTTCATTAGCAATTCTTCCGACATCACTGTCGCAATATTTTGAGGTTCGTAGCAACTCTTACTACATTATTGTTGCATTATTTTAAGGTTCGTAGCAACACTTACTACATGACTGTCAGCATCACTTTGAGGTTGTTCGAAACTCTTACTACATTACTGTAAGCATTACTGAGTTTCTTAGCAACTATCACTACATTACTGTTAGCATGATCTTGAGTTCATTAGCAATTCTTCCGACATCACTGTCGCAATATTTTGAGTTTCGTAGCAACTCTTACTACATTACTGTCAGCATCACTTTGAGTTTATTAGAAACTATCACTACATTTCTTTAAGCAACATTTTGAGTTGTTGAGCAATTCTTCCGACATCACTGTTGCAATATTTTGAGGTACGTAGCAACTTTTACTACATTACTGTCGCATTATTTTAAGGTTCGTAGCAACTCTTACTACATTACTGTCAGCATCACTTTGAGTTTATTAGCAGCTATCACTTCATTACTGGTAGCATCATTTTGAGTTGTTGAGATAATCTCATGACATCACTGTAGCACTAAATTGAGTTCATTAGCAACTCTTACTACATGACTGTCAGCATCACTTTGAGGTTGTTCGAAACTCTTACTACATTACTGTAAGCATTACTGAGTTTCTTAGCAACTATCACTACATTACTGTTAGCATGATCTTGAGTTCATTAGCAATTCTTCCGACATCACTGTCGCAATATTTTGAGTTTCGTAGCAACTTTTACTACATTACTGTCGCATTATTTTGAGGTTCGTAGCAACACTTACTACATGACTGTCAGCATCACTTTGAGGTTATTCGAAAGTTTCACTCCATGACTGTTAGCATGATCTTGAGTTCATTAGCAATTCTTCCGACATCACTGTCGCAATATTTTGAGGTTCGTAGCAACTTTTACTACATTACTGTCGCATTATTTTGAGGTTCGTAGAAAGACTTACTACATGACTGTCAGCATCACTTTGAGGTTATTCGAAAGTTTCACTCCATGACTGTTAGCATCATCTTGAGTTCATTAGCAATTCTTCCGACATCACTGTCGCAATATTTTGAGGTTCGTAGCAACTTTTACTACATTACTGTCGCATTATTTTAAGGTTCGTAGCAACTCTTACTACATTACTGTCAGCATCACTTTGAGTTTATTAGCAGCTATCACTTCATTACTGTTAGCATCATTTTGAGTTGTTGAGATATTCTCATGACATCACTGTAGCATTAAATTGAGTTCATTAGAAACGCTAACTGCTTGACTGTCAGCATCACTTTGAGGTTGTTCGAAACTCTTACTACATTACTGTAAGCATTCCTGAGTTTCTTAGTAACTATCACTACATTACTTTTAGCATCATCTTGAGTTCATTAGCAATTCTTCCGACATCACTGTCGCAATATTTTTACGTTCGTAGCAACTTTTACTACATTACTTACGCATTATTTTGAGGTTTGTAGCAACACTTACTACATGACTGTCAGCATCACTTTGAGGTTATTCGAAAGTTTCACTCCATTACTGTTAGCATCATTTTGAGTTCATTAGCAATTCTTACTACATCACTGTCGCATCATTTTGAGATCATTAGCAATTCTTCCGACATCACTGTCACATTATTTTGAGGTTCGTAGCAACTCTTAGTACAAGACTGTCAGCATCACTTTGAGGTTATTCGAAACGTTCACTCCATTACTGTTAGCATCATTTTGAGTTCATGAGCAATTCTTTCTACATCACTGTCGCATCATTTTGAGATCATTAGCAATTCTTCCGACATCACTGTCGCAATATTTTGAGGTTCGTAGCAACTTTTACTACATTACTGTCACATTATTTTAAGGTTCGTAGCAACACTTACTACATGACTGTAAACATCACTTTGAGGTTATTCGAAAGTTTCACTCCATTACTGTTAGCATCATTTTGAGTTCATTAGCAATTCTTACTACATCACTGTCGCATCATTTTGAGATCATTAGAAATTCTTCTGACATCACTGTCACATTATTTTGAGGTTCGTAGCAACTCTTACTACATTATTGTTGCATTATTTTAAGCTTCCTAGAAACTCTTACTACATTACTGTCAGCATCACTTTGAGTTTATTAGCAACTATCACTACATTAATGTTAGCATCATTTTAAGTTGTTGAGCAATTCTCACGACATTACTGTAGCATTGAACTGAGTTCATTAGCAACTCTTACGAAAAGACTGTCACGATCACTTTGAGGTTGTTCGAAACTCTTACTACATTACTGTGAGCATCACTGAGTTTCTTAGCAACTATCACTACATTACTGTTAGCATCATCTTGAGTTTATTAGCAATTCTTCCGACATCACTGTCGCAATATTTTGAGGTTCGTAGCAACTCTTACTACATTACTTTCGCATTATTTTGAGGTTCGTAGTAACACTTACTACATGACTGTAAGCATCACTTTGAGGTTGTTCTAAACACTTACTACATTACTGTAAGCATCACTGAGTTGATTAGCAACTATCACTACATTACTGTTAGCATCATTTTGAGTTCATTAGCATTTCTTCCGACATCACTGTCGCAATATTTTGAGGTTCGTAGCAACTTTTACTACATTACTGTCGCATTTTTTTGAGGTTCGTAGCAACTTTTACTACATTACTGTCACATTATTTTGAGGTTCGTAGCAACTCTTAGTACGTGACTGTCAGCATCACTTTGAGGTTATTCGAAACTTTCACTCCATTACTGTTAGCATCATTTTGAGTTCATTAGCAATTCTTACTACATCACTGTCGCATCATTTTGAGATCATTAGCAATTCTTCCGACATCACTGTCGCAATATTTTGAGGTTCGTAGCAACTCTTACTACATTACTGTCAGCATCACTTTGAGTTTATTAGCAGCAATCACTACATGACTGTCAGCATCACTTTGAGTTTATTTGCAACTGTCACTACATTAATGTTAGCATCATTTTGAGTTGTTGAGCAATTCTCACGACATAACTGTAGCATTGAACTGAGTTCATTAGCAACTCTTACTAAATGACTGTCAGCATCACTTTGAGGTTGTTCGAAACTCTTACTACATTACTGTGAGCATCACTAAGTTTCTTAGCAACTATCACTACATTACTGTTAGCATCATCTTGAGTTCATTAGCAATTCTTCCGACATCACTGTCGCAATATTTTGAGGTTCGTAGCAACTTTTACTACATTACTTTCGCATTATTTTGAGGTTTGTAGTAACACTTACTACATGACTGTAAGCATCACTTTGAGGTTGTTCTAAACACTTACTACATTACTGTTAGCATCATTTTAGTTCATGAGCAATTCTTACTAAATCACTTTCGCATCATTTTGAGATCTTTAGCAATTCTTCTGACATCACTGTCGCATTATTTTGAGGTTCGTAGCAACTCTTCCTACATGACTGTCAACATCACTTTTGAGGTTATTCGAAACACTTACTACATTACTGTAAGCATCACTGAGTTTATTAGCAACTATCACTACATTACTGTTAGCATCATTTTAAGTTCATTAGCAATTCTTCCGACATCACTGTCGCAATATTTTGAGGTTCGTAGCAACTTTTACTACATTACTGTCGCATTTTTTTGAGGTTCGTAGCAACTCTTACTACATGACTGTCAGCATCACTTTGAGGTTATTCGAAACACTTACTACATTACTGTAAGCATCACTGACTTGATTAGCAACTATCACTACATTACTGTTAGCATCATTTTGAGTTCATTAGCATTTCTTCCGACATCACTGTCGCAATATTTTGAGGTTCGTAGCAACTTTTACTACATTACTGTCGCATTTTTTTGAGGTTCGTAGCAACTTTTACGACATTACTGTCACATTATTTTGAGGTTCGTAGCAACTCTTACTACATGACTGTCAGCATCACTTTGAGGTTATTCGAAAGTTTCACTCCATTACTGTTAGCATCATTTTGAGTTCATTAGCAATTCTTCCGACATCACTGTCGCAATATTTTGAGGTTTGTAGCAACTCTTACTACATTATTGTTGCATTATTTTAAGGTTCGTAGCAACTCTTACTACATGACTGTCAGCATCACTTTTAGGTTATTCGAAACTTTCACTACATTTCTGTTCGCATCATTTTGAGTTCATTAGCAATTTTTACAACATCATTGTTGCATTATTTTGAGGTTATTAGCAACTCTTCCTCCATTACTGTCGCATCATTTTGAGATCATGAGCAATTCTTCCGACATCACTGTCGCATTGTTTTGAGGTTTTGAGCACCTGTGAAGGTCAAACTGATGCTTTCTTGACTTTTTCAGTCCTCCATGTTGAAGTCCACCATGCTTTTGATTGGCTCCGATTCTCTGTGGCAAAATCCAACAAGAGGCTCCAAAAATGTCCTGAATGTCACAAGAATGCACAGGACAAGATGTTAGTTTCCTTCATGTCTGCAGTTCCTCCACTGGAAAGTAAAGTCAATGCTGCTCCTCTGCTGAAACCTGGGATCGGACCAGGGACCTTTAGATCTTCAGTGTAAGGCTCTCCCAACTGAGCTGGTTCAGTTCTGAGTGAGGGCCCTGCTTCTCTCATTTATAATCTCTTCCACTCTCACTGGACCTTAGAGAGGATTGGAGCTTCTGAAGTCCTGACACATTGAACAGTTCTCCAGGACCATTTTTGATGAAGGTCTGGATCACACCAGCCTTTTTTGTTTGTCTTCTTGCACCACCGTGCCGCCCCTACTAGTCGTCTACATATCAGTTTTCTCAGTATTGCACGAACATTCACATCAGTATTGTGCTAATATTTTATTTCCTGGCTCTTCAATCCTCCTATTATGAAGTTGATTGCTTCAGCGACCAGGAGACGTTATCATTGGCAGCTAGTTTACTATTATTGCTGCTGCTGTTGTTGGTTGTGTGTCTGTCTTCCATCCCCCTGTCCCTCTGTCTTTCTCTCTGCTTGTCTTTCACCCTCATCTTGTTCCCATCTTTTTGTCATTCTCTCCCTCCTTTCTCTCTGTCTTTTGTCTTTCCTTCTCTATATTTGTCTTCTGCTGTCTGTCCTGTCCTGCTCTCTTTCAACAACCAACCAGTCAAAGCAGACGTCCGGTTAAAAAAATATGATAAAAGAACTCTTGGTTTGATTTGGCTTGAGACATGAAGAAGATAGGATTGTTTTCCTTTCATTTTAGAAGCTTTTCCAGATTCATGAAAAGATCATCAATCAGTGCCGTATTTCAGACAGACTTCTGGTCCGTGAGGACGAGGAATCCAGCACAGATCCACAGAACTCCAACTGCCATCTTTGATGGTTCCTTTACAGTCTGTAGGGTGGAGAGATCCTCCTGAGTCTGGCTTGGAATGTTTGTCTGTGGATGTGTTGGCCCTGTGATGGACTGGTGACCTGTCCAGGGTGAACACGGCCTGTCGCCCAAAAGCTGCTGGGATAGGCTCCACCCCCTCCATGACCCTGAACAGGATCAGCAGAAGACAATGGACAGAAGTCCTGACACATTGAACAGTTCTCCAGGACCATTTTTGATGAAGGTCTGGATCACACCAGCCTTTTTTGTTTGTCTTCTTCCAGTGTCCTCAACATTGTGTGAGCCAATAATTCCACATCTGTACCAGACACACCTCTGGTTGGTGGGTTTATGGATCTTTCTGTTCTAACAGTGTTTTTTATCTTGCTTTTATCTTTTCTATCTTTTCTTTGTATCTGCATTCTGTGGGGCACAGTGGCTCTGGAAGAGCGCTCTAACTATTGTCACTGTACCCCCCCCCCCCCGTACAACGAAAATAAAAGATTCTGATTCCGATTCTGACACACACACACACACACACACACACACACGCGTGTATCAACATGATGTTCCGAATGTTTCACTGTCTGTGGTTGTCCAGCTCTCCTTGCCTCTTCACTGTCATTGTCAGAACTCGGAGCAGTCTTCCTCTCCAGGTGATGTCTCTGAGTGATGATGATTGCTGTCTGTTCAACCAGCTTCATTTGTTGATATCTGAGAAGGACTGAAGACAGCAAAGTGTGCTGATTGGCCAACAACCCCTCACAGGTCAAAGGTCACTGCTCTGAGGCGGACCAGTTTACTGTAACAGTGGTGGCACCATCCACTGCTGGCGCTCTCTTCAGTGCTTCTTGTTTCTGCCCTTTGTGTGTGAGCTCCTAGAGCAGCTGGTCCGGCTCCTCCCCCTTTTCTTTTCTATTCCTCTAATTTATTTTTTGATTTTCTATTTTTGTAATTCATCATCGATCTCGGCTCACGGTCGCTACACTCTTGACCTCCTGTGAGCCTTGAAGAGAGAGAAGCCACCTTTGTGTCGGAGAAGAGCAGCTTAGTCCAGGCAGCCAGCAGCCTGAGACCAGAGGGTAGCCCATCAACGCGCTTCCCTTCTTCATCGAGCGAATCTCAGCGGGAGCCACGGTCGACGAGGTGGAGGCTTTGGAGGCCGTCCTCCCACCAGTTCGTTGGAGAGGCGTCGTACATCGATGGGAGAATCCAGCTGAGAACGTAAGCCGGTTACGTTGGTTTTCACCGATTCAGGCCTGGACTCCTGTGTCGCTGCCAAACTCCGCCTGACTCCGTAGAGCTGGTCAGCCTCCACTCAGTCCTCTTCATTTGGTTGGAGGTCACCATCGTTCATCCTACACACCTTTCCACCTGCCTCTTAGCCGTCTACTTGAAGCTCAGATAAATCCAGGCTAATTCATACCTGCTACTCAATATGGGCCTTAATTACTCTGCTGGAATTATCACTCTGTCTTAAGGGTTTTCTTCATTGTATTAAATCCTCTTTAATTTCCAAGAAGTCTTCCAACTCATTCATTCATGCAAGCCACTGATCCACAAGACCTCATTGATGAGCTTCAACCTGAGACTGAGTGTTTCTCGTTGGACGAGACACCCATTCAATGAGACTCATTGTCAGTCCATTGAAATCTACTGGTGTTCCTGGTGAGTTGATTTAACAACATGAGCTGACAGAATCTACGTTCAGGTAGGAACCACCACATCCAGGGGTCTGGACCTTTGAGCAGGCAGAGCCATCAAAGTAGCAGACTAAGCTAGCAGACATTAGCATTGAGAAGAAACTGATACCTGAGCCTACTTTTGGGTCTGGTCAGGTGATGACACAATAAAATGACATCATTGTCAGACTGACGCCTGCTCAACACTGACCAAACGCCGCCCTATTGCATTGTGGGAAATTTCTACTTGGCTCGCGTCCATCAAAACACACAAAGAAATTTCTCCAGAATCAGTATGGTTAGTGGATACAATTGAGTCCACACTGGTTTTTCATTCTGAGTCGGGTGCAGGTGTGGAATTTCAGACACAGTCTGTGTTTGTGTTGTTCATTCAGTGATTTTTCTTACAATTCCCAATCAAAGCCCCACATTGCTAATGAACTCAAAATGATGCGAACAGTAATGTAGTGATAGTTGCTAATAAACTAAGTGATGCTGACACTCATGTGGTTAGAGTTTCAAGTAACCTAAAAATGATGCAGACAGTAATGTAGTAAGAGTTGCTAATAACCTCAAAGTAATGCGACAGTGATTTCAGAAGAATTGCTAATGATCTCAAAATGATGCGACAGTGATTTAGTAAGAATTGCTAATGATCTCAAAATGATGCGACAGTGATTTAGTAAGAATTGCTAATGAACTCAAAATGATGCTGACAGTAATGTAGTGATAGTTGCTACGAACCTCAAAATAATGCGACTGTGATGTCAGAAGAATTGCAAATGAACTTAAAATGATGCTAACAGTAATGTAGTGATAGTTGCTAATCAAGTCAGTGATGCTTGCAGTAATGTAGTAAGTGTTTCAAACAACCTCAAAGTGATGCTGACAGTCATGTAGTAAGAGTTGCTACGAACCTCAAAATAATGTGACAGTAATGTAGTAAAAGTTGCCACGAACCTCAAAATATTGCGACAGTGATGTCGGAGTAATTGCTAATAAACTCAAAATGATGCTAACAGTTATGTAGTGATAGTTGCTAATCAACTCAGTGATGCTTACAGTAATGTAGTAAGAGTTTCCAACAACCTGAAAGTGATGCTGAAAGTCATGTAGTAAGTGTTTTCAACAACTTCAAAGTGATGCTGACAGTCTTGTAGTAAGAGTTGCTAATGAACTCAATTTAATGCGACAGTGATGTCTTAAGAATTGCTAATAGACTCAAAATTATGCTAACAGTAAAGTAGTAAGAGTTGCTTCGAACCTCAAAATAAAACAACGGTGATGTGGTAAAAGTTGCTACGAACCTCAAAATATTGCGACAGTGTATCGGAAGAATAGCTAATTAACTCAAAATGAAGCTAACAGTAATGTAGTGATAGTTGCTAATCAATTCAGTGATGCTTACAGTAATGTAGTAAGTGTTTCGAAAAACCTCAAAGTGATGCTGACAGTCATGTAGTAAGAGTTGCTACGAACCTCAAAATAATGCGACAGTGATGTCAGAAGAATTGCTAAAGATCTCAAAATGATGCGACAGTGATTTAGTAAGAATTGCTAATGAACTCAAAATGATGCTAACAGTAATGGAGTGAACATTTCGAACAACCTCAAAGTGATGCTGAAAGTCATGTACTAAGAGTTGCTACGAACCTCAAAATAATGCGACTGATGTCAGAAGAATTGCTAAAGATCTCAAAATGATGCGACACTGATTTAGTAAGAATTGCTAATGAACTCAAAATGATGCTAACCGTAATGGAGTGAAAGTTTCGAACAACCTCAAAGTGATGCTGATAGTCATGTAGTAAGAGTTGCTTCGAACCTCAAAATAATGCGACAGTGATGTCGGAAGAATTGCTAGTGATCTCAAATGATGTGACAGTGATGTAGTAAGAATTGCTAATGAACTCAAAATGATGCTAACAGTAATGGAGTGAAAGTTTCGAATAACCTCAAAGTGATGCTGACAGTCATGTGGTTTGAGTTGCGAGTAAATTAAAAATGATGCTGAAAGTGATGTTGTAAGAATTGCTATTGAACTCAAAACGATGCTAACAGTATCGTAGTGATAGTTGCAAATAAACTCAGTGATGCTTACAGTAATGTAGTAAGTGTTTCGAACAACCTCAAAGTGATGCTGACAGTCATGTAGTAAGAGTTGCTACTAACCTCAAAGTGATGCTAACAGTAATGTAATGATAGTTGCTAATGAACTCAAAGTGATGCTGACAGTAATGTAGTAAGTGTTTCAAACAACCTCAAAGTGATGCTGACAGTCATGTCGTAAGAGTTGCTACTAACCTCAATTTAATGCTACAGTGATGTCTATGAATTGCTAATAAACTCAAAATGATGCTAAAAGTAATGTAGTGATAGTTGCTAATCAACTCAGTGATGCTTACAGTAATGTAGTAAGTGTTTCAAACAACCTCAAAGTGACGCTGACAGTCATGTAGTAAGAGTTGCTACTAACCTCAATTTAATGCTACAGTGATGTCTATGAATTGCTAATAAACTCAAAATGACGCTAACAGTAATGTAGTGATAGTTGCTAATAAACTCAGTGATGCTTACAGTAATGTAGTAAGTGTTTCAAACAACCTCAAAGTGATGCTGAAAGTCATGTAGTAAGAGTTGCTACTAACCTCAATTTAATGCTACAGTGATGTCTATGAATTGCTAATAAACTCAAAATGACGCTAACAGTAATGTAGTGATAGTTGCTAATAAACTCAGTGATGCTTACAGTAATGTAGTAAGTGTTTCAAACAACCTCAAAGTGATGCTGACAGTCATGTAGTAAGAGTTGCTTCTAACCTCAAAATGATGCTAAAAGTAATGTAGTGATAGTTGCTAATGAACTCAAAGTGATGCTGACAGTAATGTAGTGATAGTTGCTAATAAACTCAGTGATGCTTACAGTAATGTAGTAAGTGTTTCGAACAACCTCAAAGTGATGCTGATAGTCATATAGTAAGAGTTGCTACGAACCTCAAAATAATGCGACAGTGATGTCAGTAGAATTGCTAAAGATCTCAAAAAGATGCGACAGTGATTTAGTAAGAATTGCTAATGAACTCAAAATGATGCTAACAGTAATGGAGTGAACGTTTCGAATAACCTAAAAGTGATGCTGACAGTCATGTAGTAAAAGTTGCTACGAACCTCGAAATATTGCGACAGTGATGTCGGAAGAGTTGCTAATGAACTCAATTTAATGCGACAGTGATGTCGTGAGAATTGCTCAACAACTCAAAATGATGCTAACAGTAATGTAGTGATAGTTGCTAATAAACTCAAAGTGATGCTGACAGTAATGTAGAAAGAGTTGCTACGAACCTTAAAATAATGCAACAATAATGTAGTAAGAGTTGCAACGAACCTCAAAATATTGCGACAGTGATGTCGGAAGAATTGCTAATGATCTCAAAATGATGCTACAGTGATGAAGTAAGAATTGCTAATGAACTCAAAATGATGCTAACAGTAATGTAGTGATAGTTGCTAATCAACTCAAAATGATGCTAACAGTAATGTAGTGAAAGTTTCGAACAACCTCAAAGTGATGCTGACAGTCATGTAGTAAGATTTGCAACGAACCTCAAAATGATTCAACAGTGAATGAGTAAGAATTGCGAATGAACTCAAAATGATTCTAACAGTAATGTAGTGAAAGTTTCGAATAACCACAAGTGATGCTGACAGTCATTTAGTTAGAGTTGCAACGAACCTCAAAATGATGCGACAGTGATGGAGTAAGAATTGCTGATGAACTCAAAATAATGTTAACAGTAATGTAGTGAAAGTTTCGAATAACTTCAAAGTGATGCTGACAGTCTTGTGGTTAGAGTTGCGAGTAACCTAAAAATGATGCTGACAGTAATGTAGTAAGAGTTGCTAATAACCTCAAAATAATGCTACAGTGATGTCGTAAGAATTGCTAATGATATCAAAATGATGCGACAGTGAATGAGTAAGAATTGCAAATGAACTCAAAATAATGCTAACAGTAATGGAGTGAAAGTTTCGAATAACCTCAAAGTGATGCTGACAGTCATGTAGTTAGAGGTGCGAGTAACCTAAAAATGATGCTGACAGTGATGTCGTGAGAATTGCTCAACAACTCAAAATGATGCTAACAGTAATGTAGTGATAGTTGCAAATGATATCAAAATAATGCGACAGTGATGGAGTAAGTGTTGCTACGTACCTCAAAATATTGCGACAGTGATGTCAGAAGAATTGCTAATGAACTCAAAATGATGCTAACAGTAATGTAGTGATAGTTGCTAATTAACTCAGTGATGCTTACAGTAATGTAGTAAGAGTTTCGAATAACCTCAAAGTGATGCTGACAGTCATGTAGTAAGAGTTGGTTCGAACCTCAAAATAATGCGACAGTGATGTCAGAAGAATTGGTAATGATCTCAAACTGATGGGACAGTGATGTCGTAAGAATTGCTAATGAACTCAAAATGATGCTAAAAGTAATGTAGTGATAGTTGCTAATAAACTCAGTGATGCTTACAGTAATGTAGTAAGAGTTGCTACGAACCTCAAAATAATGCTACAGTGATGTCGTAAGAATTGATAATGAACTCAAAATGATGCTAACAGTAATGTAGTGATAGTTTCTAATAAACTCACAGTGATGCTGACAGTAATTTAGTAAGAATTGCTACGAACCTTTAAATAATGCAACAGTCATGTAGTAAGAATTGCTACGATTCTCAAAATAATGCGACAGTGATGTCGAAAGTATTGCTAATGATCTCAAAATGATGCGACAGTGATGTAGTAAGAATTGCTAATGAACATAAAATGATGCTAACAGTAATGGAGTGAAAGTTTCGAATAACCTCAAAGTGATACTGACAGTCATGTAGTAAGAGTTGCTACGAACCTCAAAATAATGCCACAGAAATGTAGTTAAAGTTGCTACGAACCTCAAAATAATGCGACAGTGATGTCAGAAGAATTGGTAATGATCTCAAACTGATGGGACAGTGATGTCGTAAGAATAGCTTATGAACTCAAGATGATGCTAAAAGTAATGTAGTGATAGTTGCTAATAAACTCAGTGATGCTTACAGTAATGTAGTAAGAGTTTCGAACAACCTCAAACTGATGCTGACGGTCATGTAGTAAGAGTTTCTACGAACCTCAAAATAATACGACAGTGATGTCGGAAGAATTGCTAATGATCTCAAAGTGATGCGACAGTGATGTAGTAAGAATTGCTAATGAACTCAAAATGATGCTAATAGTAATGGAGTGAAAGTTTCGAATAACCTCGAAGCGATGCTGACAGTCATGTGGTTAGAGTTGCTACGAACCTCAAAATAATGCGAAAGTGATGTCAGAAGAATTGGTAATGATCTCAAACTGATGGGACAGTGATGTCGTAAGAATTGCTAATGAACTTAAAATGATGCTAAAAGTAATGTAGTGATAGTTGCTAATCAACTCATTGATGCTTACAGTAATGTAGTAAGAGTTTCGAACAACCTCAAAGTGATGCTGACAGTCATGTAGTAAGTGTTTCGAACAACTTCAAAGTGATGCTGACAGTCATGTAGTAAGAGTTGCTAATGAACTCAATTTAATGCTACAGTGATGTCGTAAGAATTGCTAACAAACTCAAAATGATGCTAAAAGTAATGTAGTGATAGTTGCTAATCAACTCATTGATGCTTACAGTAATGTAGTAAGTGTTTCGAAAAACCTCAAAATAATGCGACAGTCATGTACTAAGAGTTGCTTCGAACCTCAGAATGATGGTAACAGTAATGGAGTGATAGTTGCTAATCAACTCATTGATGCTTACAGTAATGTAGTAAGTGTTTCGAAAAACCTCAAAATAATGCGACAGTGATTTCGGAAGAATTGCCAATGAACTCAACATGATGCTAACAGTAATGGAGTAAGAAGTGCGAATGTACTCAAATTGATGCTAAATGTAATGTAGTGAAAGTTTTGAATAACTTCAAAGTGATGCTGACAGTCATGTAGTAAGAGTTGCTACGAACCTAAAAATAATGCGACAGTGATGTAGTAAAAGTTGCTACGAACCTCAAAATAATGCGACAGTGATGTCGGAAGAATTGCTAATGATCTCAAAATGATGCGACAGTAATGGAGTAAGAATTGCTAATGTACTCAAAATGATGCGAATAGTAATGTAGTGAAAGTTTCGAATAACCTCAAAGTGATCCTGACAGTCATGTAGTAAGAGTTGCTACGAACCTAAAAATAATGCTACAGTGATGTTGGAAAAATTGCTAAAAAAACTCAAAATGATGCTGACGGTAATGTAGGAAGAGTTGAAACTAACGTTAAAATGATGCTACAGTGATGTCATAAGAATTGCTAATCAACTCAAAATGATGCTAAAAGTAATGTAGTGACAGTTGCGAATGAACTCAGTGATGCTTACAGTAACGTAGTTAGTATTTCGAACTACCTCCAATTGATGCTGACAGTAATGTATTAAGAATTGCTATGAACCTCAAAATAATGCGACAGTGATTTCAGAAGAATTGGTCATGATCTCAAACTGATGCTACAGTGATGTCATAAGAATTGCTAATAAATTAAAATGATGCTAACAGTAATGTAGTGACAGTTGCTAATAAACTATGTGATGCTTACAGTAATGGAGTAAGTGTTTCAAACTACCTCCAAGTGATGCTGACAGTCATGTAGTAAGAATTTCTACGAACCTTAAAATAATGCGACAGTGATGGAGGAAGAATTGATAATAAACTCAAAATGATGTTAACAGTAATGGAGTGATAGTTGCTAATAAACTCAAAGTGATGCTGACAGTAATGTAGTAAAAGTTGCTACGAACCTTTAAATAATGCAACAGTGATGTCAGAAGAATTGCTAATGAACTCAAAATGATGCTAACAGTAATGGAGTGAAAGTTTCAAACAACCTCAAAGTGATGCTGACAGTCATGTAGTAAGAGTTGCTACGAACCTCAAAATAATGCGACAGTGATGTAGTAAAAGTTGCTACGAACCTCAAAATAATGCAGGGTGACTTTGTGGAAAGTCTTGCACTCCCAAAACATTCATTCTCACTAATGCAGTGACAGGTCAGAGCCAAGGGAGCCTCCATGTCCACAGATGTCCACATGGCAGCTGGACTTCCTTTTTCACTCCTTCCTGTTCCTCCTGGTACTTTTTGGCCACCGTTTGTTTGATGGTCTGAAAATGACACCCAGAGTAAATCAATACATTGAAATTCAAGATGAAATAAACTGGAGATATCAACTACTGCTTTAGATCATTTCCACACAAACCTTTCTGGTTGGCAAACATATGAGGCTCAAGGACCTGAACCAGTTCCCTGAACCCTTCCCTCTCAACAGTGCTGAGGGGCTGGCAGTCCTTCAGGATGAAATTCAGCAGAGCCTCATCCAGCATCTGCTTCCTGGAAGCTGGATGGTTAAAGATGAAGGAGAGAAGAAATGAATCGGAATTAATGATCAATGAAGCAACTGTGAGTCAGTTGGAGAGTGGCTGTATACCTGAGTTCATCCTGGTGGATCTGGGACTTCATTCTCATGCCTGGCCCCATCATGCCTCAGCACTGAAGAGGTGCTTTTGTTGAGATGAGACGCTTCTGTCCAACAAATGCCACATTCAACCTGCAGAAAAGAACATGAGTACTCAGCTAAAAGTTCCTTCTTCATGGTGACTGGTGTTTCTTAGTCTTAGACCACCAGGTTTCCAATGAGGTGTATCGGATACGTTGTTGTGTGCCGCTGAAATCCGTCCAATTCCGGCGTTGTTTCCTCATGAAATGTGTTTGCCTTAAAGCTCATTAAAGTGTTGAACCACAATATCGTTCACCATAACTGAGTCAACTTCAAGATAACCTACTTCTACATTCCAGTCCCGGCTGCTCCTGTTCTGCTGCAGTCCAGAAAACAACAACCCGATACAATTGGCGCTCCTTCCCACAGCTCCGGCCCGGATCCGCATGGTTCCGCTGACTGACTGTGAGACGCGCTCCCTCCAGAGTGGCACAGCCCGATGGGGTCCTTATCTGGCACGGGGGCGTAAAACAGGTGCGACTGAAAAGCCTGGTTTATTCTGCGTCGAGGGAACGCGTTGCTCTGCAATACACCGCCAAGCCGCTAGGGGGTGTGGCTTTGTCTTTATTGTTTACGGGGCTCTTGTCGGATTCCTTGGTTTTCTTCCGGTCAAAGACAACAATTGTTGGCCATTTGTCAGTCTTTGTAGTGCCGCGAATACTCCTTTCTTCGTCTTGGTCCATTTTTTCTTGACGCTTTCACCTCAGAAACTTTGAAAATGGCGGTGTTGTTTTGCTGCGACTGAACCGGAAATGACGTTTTGAGCGGACCAATGACAGTCCTCGACAATGACGTCACCCCGCGGCGACGCGATGCGGAGGCAGGATATTTTGGAGGCGCGTTTCAGGCTATGGCGTACGGTCTGCGTACATTACCAGGGTCGGATCTGGCAGGGTGGAGGATCTTTGATTCATCTTAGCTTTCCTGCTCCGGCTGTTTGAGAAACATTCAAATGGAGATGGTTGTTTGTGTCTTCCAGGCCACACCAACGCCTCCTTCTGTCCCCACGCTTACGGCTGCCGAAACGTGCCGGTGTCTGAAAACCAGATCATTCTGGATGTGCCGGACCACCAGGTCCTCCTCACCTGCAGGTTCCTGCAGGCAGAGCCCTGTGGTGGTAGGTTTCCTGCTCCTCTGCTGGACTGATACCCTCTCCCTTTCCCCACACGTATCTGCTGTTTCTACTCTGTGCCTCCTTCTCCTCTGTCAGGCCTGGACTTCTTCCTTCTGTCTCTCCAGGATTACGTCCTGGTGGTGCCTGAGAGCAGCTCCAGCTCCAGCTCCCTGAACCAAGAACCACTGGAGAAATCTGACCACTTCATCAGCAACTGTGGCCTCAACAGCTTTCATGTCAAGTCGGTGTCTCTCAGCCTGAGTTGGTCCATGTTCTGTATCCCTGAATGTTCTAGAGGAACTAAACTGGGCCTGACTGGGACGCTTCTGTCTGCTCAGATTTGGGTTGTGAATGCATTCAGATGTCATTTACAAGCATTGGAACTAAAGACCTGAGCCTCAAGAATATTTAGTTCTTGATTTACTTTCTCTTGCAGGGTTTCATTTTGTGCTAATTTTCTTTTGAAGATCTTTGTTTTTTTGTTGTCCTTCCATTTAGCAAGTTTGGCTAAGAACCTTTTCCCCACTAAACTAATTTTCCTAAAATGTCTCGCTAACGTTTCCTTTTTCTCTGTCGTCCCTCCTGTCCTTCGTCTCCATTCTGTCTCAGCTCAGCTGTGTCTCTTGGGCTCTCTTCACCAACGGCGCCCTGCCTTGTGCCTGCCATGAGGTTGGAGCTGAGAGTGAAACCTGCGAGTCATTTGGTGGTCGGTGCCGCTGCAGGCCCCACGTGATTGGCCGAGACTGCCACATGTGGGCCGCGGGCTGCTGGGGATTCCGCACTGTAGACGTGAGTGTCAGATTGGATGAATGATGAGGAATAAGGGCTTTTAATGATGAGTGAGAGGACGGACCAAACCAACCTGTCCAACCATCAGAGGACAGTTTGTTGTTCTAGTTTCAACTCTTACTACATCACTGTAAGCATCATTTCGAGGTTATTAGCAACTCTTACTACATGACTCTCAGCATCATTTTTAGGTTACTCGCAACTTTCACGACATGACTGTTAGCATCATTTTGAGTTCATTAGCAATTATTACAACATCACTGTCGCATCATTTTGAGATCATTAGCAATTCTTCCGACATCACTGTCGCATTATTTGGAGGTTCGTAGCAACTCTTACTACATGACTGTCAGCATCACTTTGAGGTCATTTGAAACTTTCACTCCATTACTGTCGCATCATTTTGAGTTCATAAGCAATTCTTACTACATCACTGTCGCATCATTTTGAGATCATTAGCAATTCTTCCAAAAATCACTGTCGCATTATTTTGAGGTTCGTAGCAACTCTTCCTGCATTACTGTCAGCATCACTTTGAGGTTGTTCGAAACACTTACTACATTACTGTCAGCATCACTTTGAGTTCATTGGCAACTTTCACTACATTACTGTTAGCATAATTTTGAGTTCATTAGCAATTCTTACGACATCACTGTAGCATTATTTTGATGTTCGTAGCAACTCTTACTACATTACTGTCAGCATCATTTTTAGGTTGTTCAAAACACTTACTACATTACTGTAAGCATCACTGAGTTTATTAGGAACTATCACTACATTACTGTTAGCATCATTTTGAGGTTAGTTTCAACTCTTCCTCCATTACCGTCAGCATCATTTAGAGTTTATTAGCAATTCTTACTACATCACTGTCACATCATTTTGGGATCATTAGCAGTTCTTCCGACATCACTGTCGCATTATTCGGAGGTTCGTAGCAACTCTTACTACATGACTGTCAGCATTACTTTGAGGTTGTTCAAAACTCTTACTACATTACTGTAAGCATCACTGAGTTGATTAACAACTATCACTACGTTACTGTTAGCATCATTTTGAGTTCAATAGCAATTCTTCCAACATCACTGTCGCATCATTTTTTTGCAACTCTTACTACATTAATTAGCAACTCTTACTACATTACAATCGGCATCATTTTTAGGTTACTCGCAACTCTAACCACATGACTGTCAGCATCGCTTTGAGGTTATTCGAAACTTTCACTACATTACAGTTAGCATCATATTGAGTTCATTACATTTCTTACGACATCACTGTCGCATCATTTTGAGATAATTAGCAGTTCTTCTGACATCACTGTCGCATTATTTTTTAGGTTCATAGCAAGTCTTACTACATTACTGTTGTATTATTTTAAGGTTCGTACCAACTCTTACTACATGACTGTCAGCATCACTTTTAGGTTGTTCAAAACACTTACTACATGACTGTCAGCATCACTTTGAGGTTGTTCGAAACACTTACTACATTACTGTAAGCATCACTGAGTTTATGAGCAACTATCACTATGTTACTGTTGTCATCATTTTGAGTTCAATAGCAATTCTTACGACATCAATGTCGCATCATTTTGAGAATATTTGCAATTCTTCCTACATCACTGTATCATTATTTTGAGGTTATTAGCAACTCTTACTACATTACAATCAGCATCATTTTTAGGTTACTCGCAACTCTAACCACATGACTGTCAGCATCACTTTGAGGTTGTTCGAAAAACTTACTACATTACTGTAAGCATCACTTTGACTTTATAAGCAACTATCACTACATTACTGTTAGTATCATTTTGAGGTTAGTTGCAACTCTTACTACATGACTGTCAGCATCACTTTGAGGTTGTTCGAAACACTTACTACAATACTGTAAGCATCACTGAGTTGATTCGCAACTATCACTACATTACTGTTACCATCATTTTGAGTTCATTAGAAATTCATCCGACATCACTGTCGCAATATTTTGAGGTTCGTAGCAACTTTTACGACATCACTGTCGCATTATTTTGAGGTTCGTAGCTACTCTTACTACATGACCGTCAGCATTACTTTGAGGTTATTCAAAACTTTCACTCCATTACTGTAATTATCATTTTGAGTTCATTAGCAACTCTTACTACATGACTGTCATCATCACTTTGAGGTTGTTCGAAACACTTACTACATTACTGTAAGCATCACTGAGTTAATTAGCAACTATCACTCCATTACTGTTAGCATCATTTTGAGTTCATTAGCAATTCTTCCGACATCACTGTCGCATTATTTTGAGGTTCGTAGCAACTCTTACTACATGACTGTCAGCATCACTTTGAGGTTATTCGAAACACTTACTACATGACTGTAAGCATCACTGACTTGATTAGCAACTATCACTACATTACTGTTAGCATCATTTTGAGTTCATTAGCAATTCTTCCGACATCACTGTCGCAATATTTTGAGGTTCGTCGCAACTTTTACTACATTACTGTCACATTATTTTGAGGTTCGTAGCAACTCTTACTACATTATTGTTGCATTATTTTAAGGACCGTAGCAACTCTTACTACATTACTGTCAGCATCACTTTGAGTTTATTAGCAACTATCACTACATTACTTTTTGCATCATTTTGAATTAATGAGCAATTCTCACAACATCACTGTAGCATTGAATTGAGTTCATTCGCAACTCTTACTAAATGACTGTCAGCATCACTTTGAGGTTATTCGAAACACTTACTACATTACTGCAAGCATCACTGACTTGATTAGCAACTATCACTACATTACTGTTAGCATCATTTTAAGTTCATTAGCAATTCTTCCGACATTACTGTCGCAATATTTTGAGGTTCGTAGCAACTTTTACTACATTACTGTCGCATTATTTTGAGGTTTGTCGCAACTCTTAGTACATGACTGTCAGCATCACTTTGAGATTATTCGAAACGTTCACTCCATTACTGTGAGCATCATTTTGAGTTCATTAGCAATTCTTCTGACATCACTGTCGCATCATTTTGAGATCTTTAGCAATTCTTCTGACATCACTGTCACAATATTTTGAGGTTCGTAGCAACTCTTACTACATTATTGTTGCATTATTTTAAGGTTGGTAGCAACTCTTACTACATTACTGTCAGCATCACTTTGAGTTTATTTGCAACTATCACTACATTACTGTTAGCATCATTTTGAGTTGTTCAGCAATTCTCACGACATCACTGTAGCATTAAATTGAGTTCATTAGCAACTCTTACTAAATGAATCTCAGCATCACTTTGAGGTTGTTCGAAACTCTTACTACATTACTGTCAGCATCACTGAGTTTCTTAGCAACTTTCACTACATTACTGTTAGCATCATCTTGAGTTCATTAGCGATTCTTCCGACATCACTGTCGCAATATTTTGAGGTTCGTAGCAACTTTTACTACATTACTGTCGCATTATTTTGAGGTTCGTAGCAACTCTTAGTACGTGACTGTCAGCATCACTTTGAGGTTATTCGAAACACTTACTACATTACTGTAAGCATCACTGAGTTGATTAGCAACTATCACTACATTACTGTTAGCATCATTTTGAGTTCATTAGCAATTCTTCCGACATCACTGTCGCAATATTTTGAGGTTCGTAGCAACTCTGTCTACATTATTGTTGCATTATTTTAAGGTTCGTAGCAACTCTTACTACATGACTGTCAGGATCACTTTGAGGTTCTTCGAAAGTTTCACTCCATTACTGTTATCATCATTTTGAGTTCATTAGCAATTCTTACTACATCACTGTCGCATTATTTTGAGGTTCGTAGCAACTCTTACTACATGACTGTCAGCATCACTTTGAGGTTATTCGAAACACTTACTACATTACTGTTAGCACCACTGAGTTGATTAGCAACTATCACTACATTACTGTTAGCATCATTTTGAGTTCATTAGCAATTCTTCCGACATCACTGTCGCAATATTTTGAGGTTCGTCGCAACTTTTACTACATTACTGTCGCATTATTTTGAGGATCGTAGCAACTCTTAGTACATGACTGTCAGCATCACTTTGAGGTTATTCGAAACACTTACTACATGACTGTCAGCATCACTTTCAGGTTATTCGAAACTTTTACTCCATTACTGTTAACATCATTTTGAGTTCATTAGCAATTCTTACTATATCACTGTCGCATCATTTTGAGATCATTTGCAATTCTTCTGACATCACTGTCGCAATATTTTGAGGTTCGTAGCAACTTTTACTGCATTACTGTCGCATTATTTTGAGGTTCGTAGCAACTCTTAGTACATGACTGTCAGCATCACTTTGAGGTTATTCGAAACGTTCACTCCATTACTGTTAGCATCATTTTGATTTCATTAGCAATTCTTACTAAATCACTGTCGCATCATTTTGAGATCATTAGCAATTCTTCTGACATCACCGTCACATTATTTTGAGGTTCGTAGCAACTCTTACTACATGACTGTCAGCATCACTTTGAGGTTATTAGCAACTATCACTACATTACTGTTCGCATCATTTTGAGTTCATGAGCAATTCTCACGACATCACTGTAGCATTGAATTGAGTTCATTAGCAACTCTTACTACATTATTGTTGCATTATTTTAAGGTTCGTAGCAACTCTTACTACATTACTTTCAGCATCACTTTGAGTTTATTAGCAACTATCACTACATTACTGTTAGCATCATTTTGAGTTCATGAGCAATTCTCACGACATCACTGTAGCATTGAATTGAGTTCATTAGCAAATCTTATTAAATGACTGTCAGCATCACTTTGAGGTTGTTCGAAACTCTTACTACATTACTGTAAGCATCACTGAGTTTCTTAGCAACTTTCACTACATTACTGTTAGCATCATCTTGAGTTCATTAGCGATTCTTCCGACATCACTGTCGCAATATTTTGAGGTTCGTAGCAACTTTTACGACATTACTTTCGCATTATTTTGAGGTTTTATAGCAACACTTACTACATGACTGTCAGCATCACTTTGAGGATATTCGAAACGTTCACTCCATTACTGTTAGCATCATTTTGAGTTCATTAGCAATTCTTACTACATCACTGTCGCATCATTTTGAGATCATTAGCAATTCTTCCGACATCACTGTCGCATTATTTTGAGGTTCGTAGCAACTCTTTGTACAAGACTGTCAGCATCACTTTGAGGTTATTCGAAACGTTCACTCCATTACTGTTAGCATCATTTTGAGTTCATGAGCAATTCTTCCGACATCACTTTCGCAATATGTTGAGGTTCGTAGCAACTTTTACTACATTACTGTCGCATTATTTTAAGGTTCCTAGTAACTCTTACTACATGACTGTCAGCATCACTTTGAGTTTATTTGCAACTATCACTACATTACTGTTAGCATCATTTTGAGTTGTTCAGCAATTCTCACGACATCACTGTAGCGTTGAATTGAGTTCATTAGCAACTCTTACTAAATGACTTTCAGCATCACTTTGAGGTTGTTCGAAACTCTTACTACATTACTTTAAACATCACTGAGTTTCTTAGCAACTATCGGTACATTACTGTTAGCATCATCTTTAGTTCATTAGCAATTCTTCCGACATCACTGTCGCAATATTTTGAGGTTCGTAGCAACTCTGTCTACATTATTGTTGCATTATTTTAAGGTTCGTAGCAACTCTTACTACATGACTGTCAGGATCACTTTGAGGTTCTTCGAAAGTTTCACTCCATTACTGTTATCATCATTTTGAGTTCATTAGCAATTCTTACTACATCACTGTCGCATTATTTTGAGGTTCGTAGCAACTCTTACTACATGACTGTCAGCATCACTTTGAGGTTATTCGAAACACTTACTACATTACTGTTAGCACCACTGAGTTGATTAGCAACTATCACTACATTACTGTTAGCATCATTTTGAGTTCATTAGCAATTCTTCCGACATCACTGTCGCAATATTTTGAGGTTCGTCGCAACTTTTACTACATTACTGTCGCATTATTTTGAGGATCGTAGCAACTCTTAGTACATGACTGTCAGCATCACTTTGAGGTTATTCGAAACACTTACTACATGACTGTCAGCATCACTTTCAGGTTATTCGAAACTTTTACTCCATTACTGTTAACATCATTTTGAGTTCATTAGCAATTCTTACTATATCACTGTCGCATCATTTTGAGATCATTTGCAATTCTTCTGACATCACTGTCGCAATATTTTGAGGTTCGTAGCAACTTTTACTGCATTACTGTCGCATTATTTTGAGGTTCGTAGCAACTCTTAGTACATGACTGTCAGCATCACTTTGAGGTTATTCGAAACGTTCACTCCATTACTGTTAGCATCATTTTGATTTCATTAGCAATTCTTACTAAATCACTGTCGCATCATTTTGAGATCATTAGCAATTCTTCTGACATCACCGTCACATTATTTTGAGGTTCGTAGCAACTCTTACTACATGACTGTCAGCATCACTTTGAGGTTATTAGCAACTATCACTACATTACTGTTCGCATCATTTTGAGTTCATGAGCAATTCTCACGACATCACTGTAGCATTGAATTGAGTTCATTAGCAACTCTTACTACATTATTGTTGCATTATTTTAAGGTTCGTAGCAACTCTTACTACATTACTTTCAGCATCACTTTGAGTTTATTAGCAACTATCACTACATTACTGTTAGCATCATTTTGAGTTCATGAGCAATTCTCACGACATCACTGTAGCATTGAATTGAGTTCATTAGCAAATCTTATTAAATGACTGTCAGCATCACTTTGAGGTTGTTCGAAACTCTTACTACATTACTGTAAGCATCACTGAGTTTCTTAGCAACTTTCACTACATTACTGTTAGCATCATCTTGAGTTCATTAGCGATTCTTCCGACATCACTGTCGCAATATTTTGAGGTTCGTAGCAACTTTTACGACATTACTTTCGCATTATTTTGAGGTTTTATAGCAACACTTACTACATGACTGTCAGCATCACTTTGAGGATATTCGAAACGTTCACTCCATTACTGTTAGCATCATTTTGAGTTCATTAGCAATTCTTACTACATCACTGTCGCATCATTTTGAGATCATTAGCAATTCTTCCGACATCACTGTCGCATTATTTTGAGGTTCGTAGCAACTCTTTGTACAAGACTGTCAGCATCACTTTGAGGTTATTCGAAACGTTCACTCCATTACTGTTAGCATCATTTTGAGTTCATGAGCAATTCTTCCGACATCACTTTCGCAATATGTTGAGGTTCGTAGCAACTTTTACTACATTACTGTCGCATTATTTTAAGGTTCCTAGTAACTCTTACTATATTACTGTCAGCATCACTGAGTTGATTAGCAACTATCACTTCATTACTGTTCGCATCATTTTGAGTTCATTAGCAGTTCTTCCGACATCACTGTCGCAATATTTTGAGGTTCGTATTAACTTTTACTACATGACTGTCGCAATATTTTGAGGTTCGTAGCAACTTTTACTACATTATTGTTGCATTATTTTGAGGTTCGTAGCAACTTTTACTACATTATTGTCAGCATCACTTTGAGTTTTTTAGCAACTATCACTACATTACTGTTAGCATCATTTTGAGTTGTTGAGCAATTCTCACGACATCACTGTAGCATTAAATTGAGTTCATTAGCAACTCTTACTAAATTACTGTCAGCATCACTTTGAGGTTGTTAGAAACTCTTTCTACATTACTTTAAGCATCACTGAGTTTCTTAGCAACTATCACTACATTACTGTTAGCATCATTTTGAGTTCATTAGCAATTCTTCCGACATCACTGTCGCAATATTTTGAGGTTCGTAGCAACTTTTACTACATTACTGTCGCATTATTTTGAGGTTCGTAGCAACACTTACTACATGACTGTCAGCATCACTTTGAGGTTATTCGAAAGTTTCACTCCATTACTGTTAGCATCATCTTGAGTTCATTTGCAATTCTTCCGACATCACTGTCGCAATATTTTGAGGTTCGTTGAAACTTTTACTACATTACTGTCGCATTATTTTGAGGTTCGTAGCAACTCTTAGTACATGACTGTCAGCATCACTTTGAGGTTATTCGAAACGTTCACTCCATTACTGTTAGCATCATTCTGAGTTCATTAGCAATTCTGACTAAATCACTGTCGCATCATTTTGAGATCTTTAGGATTTCTTCTGACATCACTGTCACATTATTTTGAGGTTCGTAGCAACTCTTACTACATGACTGTCAGCATCACTTTGAGGTTGTTCGAAACACTTACTACATCACTGTCAGCATCAATGAGTTGATTAGCAACTATCACTACATTACTGTTAGCATCATTTTGAGTTCATTCGCAATTCTTCCGACATCACTGTCGCAATATTTTGAGGTTCGTAGCAACTTTTACTACATTACTGTCGCATTATTTTGAGGTTCGTAGCAACTCTTACTACATGACTGTCAGCATCTCTTTGAGGTTATTCGAAACTTTCACTCCATTACTGTTAGCATCATTTTGAGTTCACTAGCAATTCTTACTACATCACTGTCGCATCATTTTCAGATCATTAACAATTCTTCTGACATCACTGTCACATTATTTTGAGGTTCGTAGCAACTCTTACTACATGACTGTCAGCATCACTTTGAGGTTGTTCGAATCACTTACTACATTACTGTCAGCATCACTGAGTTGATTAGCAACTATCACTACATTACTGTTAGCATCATTTTGAGTTCATTAGCAGTTCTTCCGACATCACTGTCGCAATATTTTGAGTTTCGTATTAACTTTTACTACATTACTGTCGCATTATTTTGAGGTTCGTAGCAACACTTATTACATGACTGTCAGCATCACTTTGAGGTTATTCGAAAGTTTCACTCCATTACTGTTAGCATCATTTTGAGTTCATTAGCAATTCTTACTACATCACTGTCGCATCATTTTCAGATCATTAACAATTCTGATGACATCACTGTCGCATCATTTTCAGATCATTAGCAATTCTTCTGACATCACCGTCACATTATTTTAAGGTTCGTAGCAACTCTTACTACATGACTGTCAGCATCACTTTGAGTTTATTAGCAACTATCACTACATTACTGTTCGCATCATTTTGAGTTTATGAGCAATTCTCACGACATCACTGTAGCATTGAATTGAGTTCATTAGCAACTCTTACTACATTATTGTTGCATTATTTTAAGGTTCGTAGCAACTCTTACTACATTACTGTCAGCATCACTTTGAGTTTATTAGCAACTATCACTACATTACTGTTCGCATTATTTTGAGTTCATGAGCAATTCTCACGACATCACTGTAGCATTGAATTGAGTTCATTAGCAACTCTTACTAAATGACTGTCAGCATCACTTTGAGGTTGTTCGAAACTCTTACTACATTACTGTAAGCATCACTGAGTTTCTTAGCAACTTTCACTACATTACTGTTAGCATCATCTTGAGTTCATTAGCGATTCTTCCGACATCACTGTCGCAATATTTTGAGGTTCGTAGCAACTTTTACTACATTACTGTTGCATTATTTAGAGGTTTGTAGCAACACTTACTCCATGACTGTCAGCATCATTTTGAGGTTTTTCGAAAGTTTCACTCCATTACTGTTAGCATCATTTTGAGTTCATTAGCAATTCTTACTACATCACTGTCGCATCATTTTGAGATCATTAGCAATTCTTCCGACATCACTGTCGCATTATTTTGAGGTTCGTAGCAACTCTTTGTACAAGACTGTCAGCATCACTTTGAGGTTATTCGAAACGTTCACTCCATTACTGTTAGCATCATTTTGAGTTCATGAGCACTTTTTTCTAAATCACTGTCGCATCATATTGAGATCTTTAGCAATTCTTCCGACATCACTGTCGTATTATTTTGAGGTTTGTAGCAACTCTTACTACATGACTGTCAGCATCACTTTGAGGTTATTCGAAACACTTACTACATTACTGTAAGCATCACTGACTTGATTAGCAACTATCACTACATTACTTTTAGCATCATTTTGAGTTCATTAGCAATTCTTCTGACATAACTGTCGCAATATTTTGAGGTTCGTAGCAACTTTTACTACATTACTGTCGCATTATTTTGAGGTTCGAAGCAACTCTTACTACATGACTGTCAGCATCTCTTTGAGGTTATTCGAAACTTTCACTCCATTACTGTTAGCATTATTTTGAGTTCACTAGCAATTCTTACTACATCACTGTCGCATCATTTTCAGATCATTAACAATTCTTCTGACATCACTGTCACATTATTTTGAGGTTCGTAGCAACTCTTACTTCATGACTGTCAGCATCACTTTGAGGTTGTTCGAAACACTTACTACATTACTGTCAGCATCACTGACTTGATTAGCAACTATCACTACATTACTGTTAGCATCATTTTAAGTTCATTAGCAATTCTTCCGACATCACTGTCGCAATATTTTGAGGTTCGTAGCCACTTTTACTACATTCCCGTGCAATATTTTGAGGTTCTTAGCAACTCTTACTACATGACTGTCAGCATCTCTTTGAGGTTATTCGAAACTTTCACTCCATTACTGTTAGCATCATTTTAAGTTGTTGAGCAATTGTGGCATTATATTGAGTTCATTAGCAAGTCTTACTACATGACAGTCAGGATCAGTTTGAGGTTATTCGAAACACTTACTTCATTACTGTAAGCATCACTGACTTGATTAGCAACTATCACTACATTACTGTTAGCATCATTTTAAGTTCATTAGCAACTCTTACTACATGACTGTCAGCATCCCTTTGAGGTTATTCGAAACTTTCACTCCATTACTGTTAGCATCATTTTGAGTTGTTGAGCAATTCTCACGACATCACTGTAGCATTAAATTGAGTTCATTAGCAACTCTTACTAAATGACTGTCAGCATCACTTTGAGGTTGTTAGAAACTCTTTCTACATTACTTTAAGCATCACTGAGTTTCTTAGCAACTATCACTACATTACTGTTAGCATCATTTTGAGTTCATTAGCAATTCTTCCGACATCACTGTCGCAATATTTTGAGGTTCGTAGCATCTTTTACTACATTACTGTCGCATTATTTTGAGGTTCGTAGCAACACTTACTACATGACTGTCAGCATCACTTTGAGGTTATTCGAAAGTTTCACTCCATTACTGTTAGCATCATCTTCAGTTCATTAGCATTTCTTACTACGTCACTGTCGCATCATTTTGAGATCATTAGCAATTCTTCCGACATCACTGTCGCATTATTTTGAGGTTCTTAGCAACTCTTACTACATGACTGTCATCATCACTTTGAGGTTATTCGAAACACTTACTACATTACTGTAAGCATCACTGAGTTGATGAGCAACTATCACTACATTACTGTTAGCATCATTTTAAGTTCATTAGCAATTCTTCCGACATCACTGTCGCAATATTTTGAGGTTCGTAGCAACTTTTACTCCATTACTGTGGCATTATATTGAGTTCATTAGCAAGTCTTACTACATGACTGTCAGGATCACTTTGAGGTTATTCGAAACACTTACTACATTACTGTAAGCATCACTGACTTGATTAGCAACTATCACTACATTACTGTTAGCATCATTTTAAGTTCATTAGCAACTCTTACTACATGACTGTCAGCATCACTTTGAGGTTATTCGAAACACTTACTACATTACTGGAAGCATCACTGACTTGATTAGCAACTATCACTACATTACTTTTAGCATCATTTTAAGTTCATTAGCAATTCTTCCGACATCACTGTCGCAATATTTTGAGGTTCGTAGCAACTTTTACTACATTCCCGTGCAATATTTTGAGGTTCTTAGCAACTCTTAGTACATGACTGTCAGCATCACTTTGAGGTTCTTCGAAACACTTACTACATGACTTTAAGCATCACTTACTTGATTAGCAACTATCACTACATTACTGTTAGCATCATTTTAAGTTCATTAGCAATTCTTCCGACATCACTGTCGCAATATTTTGAGGTTCGTAGCAACTTTTACTACATTCCCGTGCAATATTTTGAGGTTCTTAGCAACTCTTACTACATGACTGTCAGCATCACTTTGAGGTTCTTCGAAACACTTACTACATTACTGAAAGCATTACTGACTTGATTCGCAACTATCACTACATTACTTTTAGCATCATATTGAGTTCATTAGCAATTCTTCCGACATAACTGTCGCAATATTTTGAGGTTCGTAGCAACTTTTACTACATTACTGTCGCATTATTTTAGGTTCGAAGCAACTCTTACTACATGACTGTCAGCATCTCTTTGAGGTTATTCGAAACTTTCACTCCATTACTGTTAGCATCATTTTGAGTTGTTGAGCAATTCTCACGACATCACTGTAGCATTAAATTGAGTTCATTAGCAACTCTTACTAAATGACTGTCAGCATCACTTTGAGGTTGTAAGAAACTCTTTCTACATTACTTTAAGCATCACTGAGTTTCTTAGCAACTATCACTACATTACTGTTAGCATCATTTTGAGTTCATTAGCAATTCTTCCGACATCACTGTCGCAATATTTTGAGGTTCGTAGCAACTTTTACTACATTACTGTCGCATTATTTATAGGTTCGTAGCAACACTTACTACATGACTGTCAGCATCACTTTGAGGTTATTCGAAAGTTTCACTCCATTACTGTTAGCATCATCTTCAGTTCATTAGCATTTCTTACTACGTCACTGTCGCATCATTTTGAGATCATTAGCAATTCTTCCGACATCACTGTCGCATTATTTTGAGGTTCGTAGCAACTCTTACTACATGACTGTCATCATCACTTTGAGGTTATTCGAAACACTTACTACATTACTGTAAGCATCACTGAGTTGATGAGCAACTATCACTACATTACTGTTAGCATCATTTTAAGTTCATTAGCAATTCTTCCGACATCACTGTCGCAATATTTTGAGGTTCGTAGCAACTTTTACTCCATTACTGTGGCATTATATTGAGTTCATTAGCAACTCTTACTACATGACTGTCAGGATCACTTTGAGGTTATTCGAAACACTTACTACATTACTGTAAGCATCACTGACTTGATTAGCAACTATCACTACATTACTGTTAGCATCATTTTAAGTTCATTAGCAACTCTGACTACATGACTGTCAGCATCACTTTGAGGTTATTCGAAACACTTACTACATTACTGTAAGCATCACTGACTTGATTAGCAACTATCACTACATTACTGTTAGCATCATTTTAAGTTCATTAGCAATTCTTCCGACATCACTGTCGCAATATTTTGAGGTTGGTAGAAACTTTTACTACATTCCCGTGCAATATTTTGAGGTTCTTAGCAACTCTTACTACATGACTGTCAGCATCACTTTGAGGTTCTTCGAAACACTTACTACATTACTGTAAGCATCACTGACTTGATTAGCAACTATCACTACATTACTGTTAGCATCATTTTGAGTTCATTAGCAATTCTTCCAACATAACTGTCGCAATATTTTGAGGTTCGTAGCAACTTTTACAACATTACTGTCGCATTATTTTGAGGTTCGTAGCAACTCTTACCACATGACTGTCAGCATCACTTTGAGGTTGTTCGAAACACTTAATACATTACTGTCAGCATCACTGAGTTGATTAGCAGCTATCACTACATTACTGTCAGCATCACTGAGTTGATTAGCAACTATCACTACATTACTGTTAGCATCATTTTGAGTTCATTAGCAGTTCTTCCGACATCACTGTCGCAATATTTTGAGGTTCGTAGCAACTTTTACTACATTACTGTTGCATTATTTTGAGGTTCGTAGCAACACTTACTACATGACTGTCAGCATCACTTTGAGGTTATTCGAAAGTTTCACTCCATTACTGTTAGCATCATTTTGAGTTCACTAGCAATTCTTACTACATCACTGTCGCATCATTTTCAGATCATTAACAATTCTTCTGACATCACTGTCACATTATTTTGAGGTTCGTAGCAACTCTTACTACATGACTGTCAGCATCACTTTGAGGTTATTCGAAACACTTACTACATTACTGTAAGCATCACTGACTTGATTAGCAACTATCACTACATTACTTTTAGCATCATTTTGAGTTTATTAGCAATTCTTCCGACATAACTGTCGCAATATTTTGAGGTTCGTAGCAACTTTTACAACATTACTGTCGCATTATTTTGAGGTTCGTAGCAACTCTTACCACATGACTGTCAGCATCACTTTGAGGTTGTTCGAAACACTTAATACATTACTGTCAGCATCACTGAGTTGATTAGCAACTATCACTTCATTACTGTTCGCATCGTTTTGAGTTCATTAGGAATTCTTCCGACATCACTGTCGCAATATTTTGAGGTTCCTAGCAACTTTTACTACATTATTGTTGCATTATTTTGAGGTTCGTAGCAACTTTTACTACATTATTGTCAGCATCACTTTGAGTTTTTTAGCAACTATCACTACATTACTGTTAGCATCATTTTGAGTTGTTGAGCAATTCTCACGACATCACTGTAGCATTAAATTGAGTTCATTAGCAACTCTTACTAAATTACTGTCAGCATCACTTTGAGGTTGTTAGAAACTCTTTCTACATTACTTCAAGCATCACTGAGTTTCTTAGCAACTATCACTACATTACTGTTAGCATCATTTTGAGTTCATTTGCAATTCTTCCGACATCACTGTCTCAATATTTTGAGGTTCGTAGCAACTTTTACTACATTACTGTCGCATTATTTTGAGGTTCGTAGCAACACTTACTACATGACTGTCAGCATCACTTTGAGGTTATTCGAAAGTTTCACTCCATTACTGTTAGCATCATCTTGAGTTCATTAGCATTTCTTACTACGTCACTGTCGCATCATTTTGAGATCATTAGCAATTCTTCCGACATCACTGTCGCATTATTTTGAGGTTCGTAGCAACTCTTACTACATGACTGTCACCATCACTTTGAGGTTATTCGAAACACTTACTACATTACTGTAAGCATCACTGAGTTGATGAGCAACTATCACTACATTACTGTTAGCATCATTTTAAGTTCATTAGCAATTCTTCCGACATCACTGTCGCAATATTTTGAGGTTCGTAGCAACTTTTACTCCATTACTGTGGCATTATATTGAGTTCATTAGCAACTCTTACTACATGACTGTCAGCATCACTTTGAGGTTATTCGAAACACTTACTACATTACTGTAAGCATCACTGACTTGATTAGCAACTATCACTACATTACTGTTAGCATCATTTTAAGTTCATTAGCAACTCTTACTACATGACTGTCAGCATCACTTTGAGGTTATTCGAAACACTTACTACATTACTGTAAGCATCACTGACTTGATTAGCAACTATCACTACATTACTGTTAGCATCATTTTAAGTTCATTAGCAATTCTTCCGACATCACTGTCGCAATATTTTGAGATTCGTAGCAACTTTTACTACATTCCCGTGCAATATTTTGAGGTTCTTAGCAACTCTTACTACATGACTGTCAGCATCACTTTGAGGTTCTTCGAAACACTTACTACATTACTGTAAGCATCACTGACTTGATTAGCAACTATCACTACATTACTTTTAGCATCATTTTAAGTTCATTAGCAATTCTTCCGACATCACTGTCGCAATATTTTGAGGTTCGTAGCAACTTTTACTACATTCCCGTGCAATATTTTGAGGTTCTTAGCAACTCTTACTACATGACTGTCAGCATCACTTTGAGGTTCTTCGAAACACTTACTACATTACTGAAAGCATTACTGACTTTATTCGCAACTATCACTACATTACTTTTAGCATCATTTTGAGTTCATTAGCAATTCTTCCGACATTACTGTCGCATTATTTTAGGTTCGAAGCAACTCTTACTACATGACTGTCAGCATCTCTTTGAGGTTATTCGGAACTTTCACTCCATTACTGTTAGCATCATTTTGAGTTCACTAGCAATTCTTACTACATCACTGTCGCATCATTTTCAGATCATTAACAATTCTTCTGACATCACTGTCACATTATTTTGAGGTTCGTAGCAACTCTTTCTACATGACTGTCAGCATCACTTTGAGGTTGTTCGAAACACTTACTACATTACTGTCAGCATCACTGAGTTGATTAGCAACTATCACTACATTACTGTTAGCATCATTTTGAGTTCATTAGCAGTTCTTCCGACATCACTGTCGCAATATTTTGAGGTTCGTATTAACTTTTACTACATGACTGTCGCAATATTTTGAGGTTCGTAGCAACTTTTACTACATTATTGTTGCATTATTTTGAGGTTCGTAGCAACTTTTACTACATTATTGTCAGCATCACTTTGAGTTTTTTAGCAACTATCACTACATTACTGTTAGCATCATTTTGAGTTGTTGAGCAATTCTCACGACATCACTGTAGCATTAAATTCAGTTCATTAGCAACTCTTACTAAATTACTGTCAGCATCACTTTGAGGTTGTTAGAAACTCTTTCTACATTACTTTAAGCATCACTGAGTTTCTTAGCAACTATCACTACATTACTGTTAGCATCATTTTGAGTTCATTAGCAATTCTTCCGACATCACTGTCGCAATATTTTGAGGTTCGTAGCAACTTTTACTACATTACTGTCGCATTATTTTGAGGTTCGTAGCAACACTTACTACATGACTGTCAGCATCACTTTGAGGTTATTCGAAAGTTTCACTCCATTACTGTTAGCATCATTTTGAGTTCACTAGCAATTCTTACTACATCACTGTCGCATCATTTTCAGATCATTAACAATTCTTCTGACATCACTGTCACATTATTTTGAGGTTCGTAGCAACTCTTACTACATGACTGTCAGCATCACTTTGAGGTTGTTCGAAACACTTAATACATTACTGTCAGCATCACTGAGTTGATGAGCAACTATCACTACATTACTGTTAGCATCATTTTAAGTTCATTAGCAATTCTTCCGACATCACTGTCGCAATATTTTGAGGTTCGTAGCAACTTTTACTCCATTACTGTGGCATTATATTGAGTTCATTAGCAACTCTTACTACATGACTGTCAGCATCACTTTGAGGTTATTCGAAACACTTACTACATTACTGTAAGCATCACTGACTTGATTAGCAACTATCACTACATTACTGTTAGCATCATTTTAAGTTCATTAGCAATTCTTCCGACATCACTGTCGCAATATTTTGAGGTTCGTAGCAACTTTTACTACATTCCCGTGTAATATTTTGAGGTTCTTAGCAACTCTTACTACATGACTGTCAGCATCACTTTGAGGTTCTTCGAAACACTTACTACATTACTGAAAGCATTACTGACTTGATTAGCAACTATCACTACATTACTTTTAGCATCATTTTGAGTTCATTAGCAATTCTTCCGACATCACTGTCGCAATATTTTGAGGTTCCTAGCAACTTTTACTACATTACTGTCGCATTATTTTGAGGTTCGAAGCAACTCTTACTACATGACTGTCAGCATCTCTTTGAGGTTATTCGAAACTTTCACTCCATTACTGTTAGCATTATTTTGAGTTCACTAGCAATTCTTACTACATCACTGTCGCATCATTTTCAGATCATTAACAATTCTTCTGACATCACTGTCACATTATTTTGAGGTTCGTAGCAACTCTTACTACATGACTGTCAGCATCACTTTGAGGTTGTTCGAAACACTTAATACATTACTGTCAGCATCACTGAGTTGATTAGCAACTATCACTACATTACTGTGAGCATCATTTTGAGTTCATTAGCAGTTCTTCCGACACCACTGTCGCAATATTTTGAGGTTCGTATTAACTTTTACGACATGACTGTCGCAATATTTTGAGGTTCGTAGCAACTTTTACTACATTATTGTTGCATTATTTTGAGGTTCGTAGCAACTTTTACTACATTATTGTCAGCATCACTTTGAGTTTTTTGGCAACTATCACTACATCACTGTTAGCATCATTTTGAGTTCATTAGCAATTCTTACTACATCACTGTCGCATCATTTTCAGATCATTAACAATTCTGATGACATCACTGTCGCATCATTTTGAGATCATTAGCAATTCTTCTGACATCACCGTCACATTATTTTAAGGTTCGTAGCAACTCTTACTACATGACTGTCAGCATCACTTTGAGTTTATTAGCAACTATCACTACATTACTGTTCGCATCATTTTGAGTTTATGAGCAATTCTCACGACATCACTGTAGCATTGAATTGAGTTCATTAGCAACTCTTACTACATTATTGTTGCATTATTTTGAGGTTCGTAGCAACTCTTACTACATTACTGTCAGCATCACTTTGAGTTTATTAGCAACTATCACTACATTACTGTTCGCATTATTTTGAGTTTATGAGCAATTCTAACGACATCACTGTAGCATTGAATTGAGTTCATTAGCAACTCTTACTAAATGACTGTCAGCATCACTTTGAGGTTGTTCGAAACTCTTACTACATTACTGTAAGCATCACTGAGTTTCTTAGCAACTTTCACTACATTACTGTTAGCATCATCTTGAGTTCATTAGCGATTCTTCCGACATCACGGTCGCAATATTTTGAGGTTCGTAGCAACTTTTACTACATTACTGTCGCATTATTTTGAGGTTTGTAGCAACACTTACTCCATGACTGTCAGCATCATTTTGAGGTTTTTCGAAAGTTTCACTCCATTACTGTTAGCATCATTTTGAGTTCATTAGCAATTCTTACTACATCACTGTCGCATCATTTTGAGATCATTAGCAATTCTTCCGACATCACTGTCGCATTATTTTGAGGTTCGTAGCAACTCTTTGTACAAGACTGTCAGCATCACTTTGAGGTTATTCGAAACGTTCACTCCATTACTGTTAGCATCATTTTGAGTTCATGAGCACTTTTTTCTAAATCACTGTCGCATCATTTTGAGATCTTTAGCAATTCTTCCGACATCACTGTCGCATTATTTTGAGGTTCGTAGCAACTCTTAGTACATGACTGTCAGCATCACTTTGAGGATATTCGAAAGTTTCACTCCATTGCTGTTAGCATCATCTTGAGTTCATTCGCAATTCTTCCGACATCACTGTCGGAATATTTTAAGGTTCGTAGCAACTCTTACTACATTACTGTCAACATCACTTTGAGTTTATTAGCAACTATCACTACATTACTGTTAGCATCATTTTCAGTTAATGATTAATTCTCACGACATCACTGTAGCATTAAATTGAGTTCATTAGCAACTCTTACTAAATGACTGTCAGCATCACTTTGAGGTTGTTCGAAACTCTTACTACATTACTGTAATCATCACTGAGTTTCTTAGCAACTATCACTACATTACTGTTAGCATCATCTTGAGTTCATGAGCAATTCTTACTATATCACTGTCGCATCATTTTAAGATCTTCAGCAATTCTTCTGACATCACTGTCGCATTATTTTGAGGTTCGTAGCAACTCTTACTAAATGACTGTCAGCATCACTTTGAGGTTATTCGAAACACTTACTACATTACTGTAAGCATCACTGACTTGATTAGCAACTATCACTACATTACTGTTAGCATCATTTTGAGTTCATTCGCAATTCTTCCGACATCACTGTCGCAATATTTTGAGGTTCGTAGCAACTTTTACTACATTACTGTTGCATTATTTTGAGGTTCGTAGCAACTCTTACTACATGACTGTCAGCATCACTTTGAGGTTATTGGAAACTTTCACTCCATTACTTTTAGCATCATTTTGAGTTCATTAGCAATTCTTACTAAATCACTGTCGCATCATTTTAAGATCATTAGCAATTCTTCTGACATCACTGTCACATTATTTTGAGGTTCGTAGCAACTCTAACTACATTACTTTTGCTTTATTTAAAGGTTCGTAGCAACTCTTACTACATTACTGTCAGCATTACTTTGAGTTTATTAGCAACTATCACTACATTACTTTTAGCATCATTTTGAGTTCATGAGCAATTCTCACGACATCACTGTAGCATTGATTTGAGTTCATTAGCAACTCTTATTAAATGACTGTCAGCATCACTTTGAGGTTGTTCGAAACTCTGACTACATTACTGTCAGCATCACTGAGTTTCTTAGCAACTATCACTACATTACTGTTAGCATCATTTTGAGTTCATTGGCAATCCTTCCGACATCACTGTCCCATTATTTTGAGGTTCGTAGCAACTCTTACTACATGACTGTCAGCATTACTTTGAGGTTGTTCGAATCTCTTACTACATTACTGTAAGCATCACTGACTTGATTAGCAACTACCACTACATTACTGTTAGCATCATCTTGAGTTCATTAGCAATTCTTCCGACATCACTGTCGCAATATTTTGAGGTTCGTAGCAACTTTTACTACATTACTTTCGCATTATTTTGAGGTTCGTAGCAACTTTTACTACATTACTTTCGCATTATTTTGAGGTTCGTAGCAACTCTTACTACATGACTGTCAGCATCACTTTGAGGTTATTCGAAACACTTACTACATTACTGTAAGCATGACTGAGTTGATTAGCAACTATCACTACATTACTGTTCGCATCATTTTGAGTTCATAAGCAATTCTTCCGACATCACTGTTGCAATATTTTGAGGTTCGTAGCAACTTTTACTCCATGACTGTCGCATTATTTTGAGGTTCGTAGCAACACTTACTACATGACTGTCAGCATCACTTTGAGGTTGTTCGAAACTCTTACTACATTACTGTAAGCATCACTGACTTGATTAGCAACTACCACAACATTACTGTTAGCATCATCTTGAGTTCGATAGCAATTCTTCCGACATCACTGTCGCAATATTTTGAGGTTGGTACCAACTTTTACTACATTACTGTCGCATTATTTTGAGATTCGTAGCAACTCTTTGTACATGACTGTCAGCATCACTTTGAGGTTATTCGAAACACTTACTACATTACTGTAAGCATCACTGACTTGATTAGCAACTATCACTACATTAATGTTAGGAATATTTTGAGTTCATTAGCAATTCTTCCGACATCACTGTCACATTATTTTGAGGTTCGTAGCAACTCTAACTACATTACTGTTGCTTTATTTAAAGGTTCGTAGCAACTCTTACTACATTACTGTCAGCATTACTTTGAGTTTATTAGCAACTATCACTACATTACTGTTAGCATCATTTTGAGTTTATGAGCAATTCTCACGACATCACTGTAGCATTGAACTGAGTTCATTAGCAACTCTTACTAAATGACTGTCAGCATCACTTTGAGGTTATTCGAAACTCTTACTACATTACTGTAAGCATCACTGAGTTTCTTAGCAACTATCACTACATTGCTGTTAGCATCATCTTGAGTTCATGAACAATTCTTCCGACATCACTGTCGCAATATTTTGAGGTTCGTAGCAACTTTTACTACATTACTTTCGCATTATTTTGAGGTTTGTAGCAACACTTACTACATGACTGTCAGCATCACTTTGAGGTTATTCGAAAGTTTGACTCCATTACTGTTAGCATCATTTTGAGTTCATTTGCAATTCTTACTACATCACTGTCGCATCATTTTGAGATCATTAGCAATTCTTCCGACATCACTGTCGCAATATTTTGAGGTTCGTAGCAACTTTACTACATTACTTTCGCATTATTTTGAGGTTTGTAGCAACACTTACTACATGACTGTCAGCATCACTTTGAGGTTATTCGAAAGTTTCACTCCATTACTGTTAGCATCATTTTGAGTTCATTCGCAATTCTTACTACATCACTGTCGCATCATTTTGAGATCATTCGCAATTCTTCTGACATCACTGTCACATTATTTTGAGGTTCGTAGCAACTCTTACTACATTATTGTTGCATTATTTTAAGGTTCGTAGCAACTCTTACTACATTACTGTCATCATCACTTTGATTTTATTAGCAACTGTCACTACATTACTGTCGCATCATTTTGAGTTTATGAGCAATTCTCACGACATCACTGTAGCATTGAATTGACTTCATTAGCAACTCTTACTAAATGACTGTCAGCATCACTTTGAGGTTGTTCGAAACTCTTCCTACATTACTGTAAGCATCACTGAGCTGATTAGCAACTATCACTACATTACTGTTAGCATCATTTTGAGTTCATTAGCAATTCTTCCGACATCACTGTCGCAATATTTTGAGGTTCGTAGCAACTTTTACTACATTACTGTCGCATTATTTTGAGGTTCGTAGCAACACTTACTACATTTCTGTCAACATCACTTTGAGTTTCTTAGCAACTATCACTACATTACTGTTAGCATCATTTTAAGTTCATTAGCAATTCTTACTACATCACTGTCACATCATTTTGAGATCATTAGCAGTTCTTCCGACATCACTGTAGCATTAAATTGAGTTCATTAGCAACTCTTACTAAATGACTGTCAGCATCACTTTGAGGTTGTTCGAAACTCTTACTACATTACTGTAAGCATCACTGAGTTTCTTAGCAACTATCCCTACATTACTGTTAGCATCATCTTGAGTTCATGAGCAATTCTTACTAAATCACCGTCGCATCATTTTACGATCTTTAGCAATTCTTCTGACATCACTGTCGCATTATTTTAAGGTTCGTAGCAACTCTTACTACATGACTGTCAGCATCACTTTGAGGTTGTTCGAAACACTTATTACATCACTGTAAGCATCACTGAGTTAATTAGCAACTACCACTACATTACTGTTAGCATCATCTTGAGTTCATTAGCAATTCTTCCGACATCACTGTCGCAATATTTTGAGGTTCGTAGCAACTTTTACTACATTACTGTCAGCATCACTTTGAGTTTATTAGAAACTATCACGACATTACTGTTAGCATCATTTTGAGTTAATGAGCAATTCTCACGACATCACTGTAGCATTAAATTGAGTTCATTAGCAACTGTTACTAAATGACTGTCAGCATCACTTTGAGGGTGTTCGAAACTCTTACTACATTACTGTTAGCATCATCTTGAGTTCATTAGCAATTCTTACTAAATCACTGTCGCTTCATTTTAAGATCTTTAGCAATTCTTCTGACATCACTGTCGCATTATTTTGAGGTTCGTAGCAACTCTTACTACATGACTGTCAGCATCACTTTGAGGTTATTCGAAACACTTACTACATTACTGTAAGCATCACTGACTTGATTAGCAACTATCACTACATTACTGTTAGCATCATTTTGAGTTCATTAGCAATTCTTCTGACATCACTGTCGCAATATTTTGAGGTTCGTAGCAACTCTTAGTACAAGACTGTCAGCATCACTTTGAGGTTATTCGAAACGTTCACGCCATTACTGTTCGCATCATTTTCAGTTCATTAGCAATTCTTCCGACATCACTGTCGCATCATTTTGAGATCATGACCAATTCTTCTGACATCACTGTCACATTATTTTGAGGTTCGTAGCAACTCTTACTACATTATTGTTGCATTATTTTAAGGTTCGTAGCAACTCTTACTACATTACTGTCAGCTTCACTTTGAGTTTATTAGCAACTATCACTACATTACTGTTAGCATCATTTTGAGTTGTTGAGCAATTCTCAAGACATCACTGTAGCATTGAACTGAGTTCATTAGCAACTCTCACTAAATGACTGTCAGCATCACTTTGAGGTTATTCGAAACTCTTACTACATTACTGTAAGCATCACTGAGTTTCTTAGCAACTATCACTACATTGCTGTTAGCATCATCTTGAGTTCATTAGCAATTCTTCCGACATCACTGTCGCAATATTTTGAGGTTCGTAGCAACTTTTACTACATTACTTTCGCATTATTTTGAGGTTTGTAACAACACTTACTACATGACTGTCAGCATCACTTTGAGGTTATTCGAAAGTTTCACTCCATTACTGTGAGCATCATTTTGAGTTCATTAGCAATTCTTACTATATCACTGTCGCATCATTTTGAGATCATTAGCAATTCTTCCGACATCACTGTCGCAATATTTTGAGGTTCGTAGCAACTTTTACTACATTACTTTCGCATTATTTTGAGGTTTTTAGCAACACTTACTACATGACTGTCAGCATCACTTTGAGGTTATTCGAAAGTTTCATTCCATTACTGTTTGCATCATTTTGAGTTCATTAGCAATTCTTACTACATCACTACATCACCTCATATTTTGAGGTTCGTAGCAACTTTTACTACATTACTGTCGCATTATTTGGAGGTTCGTAGCAACACTTACTACATAACTGTCAGCATCACTTTGAGGTTATTCGAAAGTTTCACTCCATTATTGTTAGCATCATTTTGAGTTCATTTGCAATTCTTCCGACATCACTGTCGCAAAATTTGACGTTCGTAGCAACTCTTTCTACATTACTGCAAGCATCACTGAGTTTCTTCGCAACCATCGCTACATTACTGTTAGCATCATTTTAAGTTCATTAGCAATTCTTACTACATCACTGTCACATCATTTTGAGATCATTAGCAGTTCTTCCGACATCACTGTCGCAATATTTTGAGGTTTGTAGCAACTCTTACTACATTACTGTCAGCATCACTTTGAGTTAATGAGCAATTCTCACGACATCACTGTAGCATTAAATTGAGTTCATTAGCAACTGTTACTAAATGACTGTCAGCATCACTTTGAGGTTGTTTGAAACTCTTACTACATTACTGTAAGCATCACTGAGTTTCTTAGCAACTATCACTACATTACTGTTAGCATCATCTTGAGTTCATTAGCAATTCTTACTAAATCACTGTCGCTTCATTTTAAGATCTTTAGCAATTCTTCTGACATCACTGTCGCATTATTTTGAGGTTCGTAGCAACTCTTACTACATGACTGTCAGCATCACTTTGAGGTTATTCGAAACACTTACTACATTACTGTAAGCATCACTGACTTGATTAGCAACTATCACTACATTACTGTTAGCATCATTTTGAGTTCATTAGCAATTCTTCTGACATCACTGTCGCAATATTTTGAGGTTCGTAGCAACTTTTACTACATTACTGTCGCATTGTTTTGAGGTTCGTAGCAACTCTCACTACATGACTGTCAGCATCACTTTGAGGTTATTGGAAACTTTCACTCCATTACTTTTAGCATCATTTTGAGTTCATGAGCAATTCTTACTACATCACTGTCGCATCATTTTGAGATCATGAGCAATTCTTCTGACATCACTGTCACATTATTTTGAGGTTCGTAGCAACTCTAACTACATTACTGTTGCTTTATTTAAAGGTTCGTAGCAACTCTTACTACATTACTCTCAGCATTACTTTGATTTTATTAGCAATTCTCACGACATCACTGTAGCATTGAATTGAGTTCATTAGCAACTCTGACTAAATGACTGTCAGCATCACTTTGAGGTTGTTCGAAACTCTTACTACATTACTGTAAGCATCACTGAGTTTCTTAGCAACTATCACTACATTACTGTTAGCATCATTTTGAGTTTATTAGCAATTCTTCCGACATCACTGTCCCATTATTTTAAGGTTCGTAGCAACTCTTACTACATGACTGTCAGCATCACTTTGAGGTTGTTCGAAACTCTTACTACATTACTGTTAGCATCACTGACTTGATTAGCAACTACCACTACATTACTCTTAGCATCATCTTGAGTTCATTAGCAATTCTTCCGACATCACTGTCGCGTTATTTTGAGGTTCGTATAAACTCCTACTACATGACTGTCAGCATCACTTCGAGGTTATTTGAAAGTTTCACTGCATTACTGTTAGCATCACTGACTTGATTAGCAACTACCACTACATTACTGTTTGCATCATTTTGAGTTCATGAGCAATTCTTCTGACATCACTGTCACATTATTTTGAGGTTCGTAGCAACTCTTAGTACGTGACTGTCAGCATCACTTTGAGGTTATTCGAAACGTTCACTCCATTACTGTTAGCATCATTTTGAGTTCATTAGCAATTCTTACTAAATCACTGTCGCATCATTTTGAGATCATTAGCAATTCTTCTGACATCACTGTCACATTATTTTGAGGTTCGTAGCAAGTCTTACTACATTATTGTTGCATTATTTTAAGGTTCGTAGCAACTCTTACTACATTACTGTCAGCATCACTTTGAGTTTGTTAGCAACTATCACTACATTACTGTGAGCATTATTTTGAGTTCATGAGCAATTCTCACGACATCACTGTAGCATTGAATTGAGTTCATTAGCAACTCTTACTAAATGACTGTCAGCATCACTTTGAGGTTGTTCGAAACTCTGACTACATTACTGTAAGCATCACTGAGTTTCTTAGCAACTATCACTACATGACTGTTAGCATCATCTTGAGTTCATTAGCAATTCTTTCGACATCACTGTCGTATTTATTTTTAGGTTCGTAGCAACTTTAACTACATTACTGTCTTATTATTTTGAGGTTCGTAGCAACTCTTAGTACATGACTGTCAGCATCACTTTGAGGTTGTTCGAAACTCTTACTACATTACTGTAAGCATCACTGAGTTTCTTAGCAACTATCACTACCTTACTGTTAGCATCATCTTGAGTTCATTAGCAATTCTTCCGACATCACTGTCGCAATATTTTGACGTTCGTAGCAACTCTTACTACATGACTGTCAGCATCACTTTGAGGTTATTCGAAACACTCACTACATTACTGTAAGCATCACTGAGTTGATTAGCAAGTATCACTACATTACTGTTAGCATCATTTTGAGTTCATTAGCAATTCTTCCGACATCACTGTCACAATATTTTGAGGTTCGTAGCAACACTTACTACATGACTGTCAGCATCACTTTGAGGTTATTCGAAAGTTTCACTCCATTACTGTTAGCATCATTTTGAGTTCATTAGCAATTCTTTCTACATCACTGTCGCATCATTTTGAGACCATTAGCAATTCTTCCGACATCACTGTCGCAATATTTTGAGGTTCGTAGCAACTCTTACTACATTACTGTTGCATTATTTTGAGGTTCGTAGCAACTCTTACTACATTAATGTTGCATTATTTTGAGGTTCGTAGCAACTCTTACTACATTACTGTCAGCATCACTTTGAGTTTATTAGCAACTATCACTACATTACTGTTAGCATCATTTTGAGTTGTTGAGAAATTCTCACGACATCACTGTAGCATTAAATTGAGTTCATTAGCAACTCTTACTAAAAGGCTGTCAGCATCACTTTGAGGTTATTCGAAAGTTTCACTCCATTACTGTTAGCATCATCTTGAGTTCATTAGCAATTCTTCCGACATCACTGTCGCAATATTTTGAGGTTCGTAGCAACTTTTACTACATTACTGTCGCATTATTTTTAGATTCGTAGCAACTCTTAGTACATGACTGTCAGCATGACTTTGAGGTTATTCGAAACTTTCACTCCATCACTGTCGCATCATTTTTAGATCTTTAGCAATTCTTCCGACATCACTGTAGTATTATTTTGTGGTAAGTAGCAACTCTTACTACATGACTGTCAGCATCACTTTGAGATCATGAGCAACTATCACTACATTACTTTTAGCATCATTTTGAGTTTATTAGCAATTCTTACTCCATCACTGTCGCAACATTTTGAGATCATTAGCAATTCTTCCAACATCACTGTCGCATTATTTACGTTCGAAGCAACTCTCACTACATGAATGTCAGCATCACTGATTTTATTAGCAACTATCACTACATTACTCTTAGCATCATTTTGAGTTCATTAGCAATTCTTATGACATCACTGTAGCATCATTTTGAGATCATTAGCAATTCTTCCGACATTACTTTCGCATTATTTTGAGTTCATTAGCAATTCCTACGACATCACTGTAGCATTATTTTGAGGTTATTAGTAACTCTTACTACATTACTGTCAGCATCACTGAGTTTATTAGCAACTCTCACTACATTACTGTTAGCATCATTTTGAGTTCATCAGCAATTCTTCCGACATCACTGTCGCAATATTTTGAGGTTCGTAGCAACACTTACTACATGACTGTCAGCATCACTTTGAGGTTATTCGAAAGTTTCACTCCATTACTGTTAGCATCATTTTGAGTTCATTAGCAATTCTTACTACATCACTGTCGCATCATTTTGAGACCATTAGCAATTCTTCCGACATCACTGTCGCAATATTTTGAGGTTCGTAGCAACTCTTACTACATTACTGTTGCATTATTTTGAGGTTCGTAGCAACTCTTACTACATTACTGTTGCATTATTTTGAGGTTCGTAGCAACTCTTACTACATTACTGTCAGCATCACTTTGAGTTTATTAGCAACTATCACTACATTACTGTTAGCATCATTTTGAGTTGTTGAGAAATTCTCACGACATCACTGTAGCATTAAATTGAGTTCATTAGCAACTCTTACTAAAAGGCTGTCAGCATCACTTTGAGGTTATTCGAAAGTTTCACTCCATTACTGTTAGCATCATCTTGAGTTCATTAGCAATTCTTTCGACATCACTGTCGTATTTATTTTTAGGTTCGTAGCAACTTTAACTACATTAATGTCGCATTATTTTGAGGTTCGTAGCAACTCTTAGTACATGACTGTCAGCATCACTTTGAGGTTATTCGAAACGTTCACTCCATTACTGTTAGCATCATTTTGAGTTCATTAGCAATTCTTACTAAATCACTGTCGCATCATTTTGAGATCATTAGCAATTCTTCCGACATCACTGTAGTATTATTTTGTGGTAAGTAGCAACTCTTACTACATGACTGTCAGCATCACTTTGAGGTTGTTCGAAACACTTACTACATTTCTGTCAGCATCACTTTGAGATCATGAGCAACTATCACTACATTACTTTTAGCATCATTTTGAGTTTATTAGCAATTCTTACTCCATCACTGTCGCAACATTTTGAGATCATTAGCAATTCTTCCAACATCACTGTCGCATTATTTACGTTCGAAGCAACTCTCACTACATGACTGTCAGCATCACTGATTTTATTAGCAACTATCACTACATTACGCTTAGCATCATTTTGAGTTCATTAGCAATTCTTATGACATCACTGTAGCATCATTTTGAGATCATTAGCAATTCTTCCGACATTACTTTCGCATTATTTTGAGTTCATTAGCAATTCCTACGACATCACTGTAGCATTATTTTGAGGTTATTAGTAACTCTTACTACATTACTGTCAGCATCACTGAGTTTATTAGCAACTCTCACTACATTACTCTTAGCATCATTTTGAGTTCATCAGCAATTCTTCCGACATCACTGTCGCAATATTTTGAGGTTCGTAGCAACACTTACTACATGACTGTCAGCATCACTTTGAGGTTATTCGAAAGTTTCGCTCCATTACTGTTAGCATCATTTTGAGTTCATTAGCAATTCTTACTACATCACTGTCGCATCATTTTGAGACCATTAGCAATTCTTCCGACATCACTGTCGCAATATTTTGAGGTTCGTAGCAACTCTTACTACATTACTGTTGCATTATTTTGAGGTTCGTAGCAACTCTTACTACATTACTGTTGCATTATTTTGAGGTTCGTAGCAACTCTTACTACATTACTGTCAGCATCACTTTGAGTTTATTAGCAACTATCACTACATTACTGTTAGCATCATTTTGAGTTGTTGAGAAATTCTCACGACATCACTGTAGCATTAAATTGAGTTCATTAGCAACTCTTACTAAAAGGCTGTCAGCATCACTTTGAGGTTATTCGAAAGTTTCACTCCATTACTGTTAGCATCATCTTGAGTTCATTAGCAATTCTTTCGACATCACTGTCGTATTTATTTTTAGGTTCGTAGCAACTTTAACTACATTACTGTCGCATTATTTTGAGGTTCGTAGCAACTCTTAGTACATGACTGTCAGCATCACTTTGAGGTTATTCGAAACGTTCACTCCATTACTGTTAGCATCATTTTGAGTTCATTAGCAATTCTTACTAAATCACTGTCGCATCATTTTGAGACCATTAGCAATTCTTCCGACATCACTGTCGCAATATTTTGAGGTTCGTAGCAACTCTTACTACATTACTGTTGCATTATTTTGAGGTTCGTAGCAACTCTTACTACATTACTGTCAGCATCACTTTGAGTTTATTAGCAACTATCACTACATTACTGTTAGCATCATTTTGAGTTGTTGAGAAATTCTCACGACATCACTGTAGCATTAAATTGAGTTCATTAGCAACTCTTACTAAAAGGCTGTCAGCATCACTTTGAGGTTATTCGAAAGTTTCACTCCATTACTGTTAGCATCATCTTGAGTTCATTAGCAATTCTTCCGACATCACTGTCGCAATATTTTTAGGTTCATAGCAACTTTTACTACATTACTGTCGCATTATTTTTAGATTCGTAGCAACTCTTAGTACATGACTGTCAGCATGACTTTGAGGTTATTCGAAACTTTCACTCCATCACTGTCGCATCATTTTGAGATCTTTAGCAATTCTTCCGACATCACTGTAGTATTATTTTGTGGTAAGTAGCAACTCTTACTACATGACTGTCAGCATCACTTATAGGTTGTTCAAAACACTTACTACATTTCTGTCAGCATCACTTTGAGATCATGAGCAACTATCACTACATTACTGTGAGCATCATTTTGAGTTTATTCGCAATTCTTACTCCATCACTGTCGCAACATTTTGAGATCATTAGCAATTCTTCCAACATCACTGTCGCATTATTTACGTTCGAAGCAACTCTTACTACATGACTGTCAGCATCACTGATTTTATTAGCAACTATCACTACATTACTCTTAGCATCATTTTGAGTTCATTAGCAATTCTTATGACATCACTGTAGCATCATTTTGAGATCATTAGCAATTCTTCCGACATTACTTTCGCATTATTTTGAGTTCATTAGCAATTCCTACGACATCACTGTAGCATTATTTTGAGGTTATTAGTAACTCTTACTACATTACTGTCAGCATCACTGAGTTTATTAGCAACTCTCACTACATTACTGTTAGCATCATTTTGAGTTCATTAGCAATTCTTCCGACATCACTGTCGCAATATTTTGAGTTTCGTAGCAACACTTACTACATGACTGTCAACATCACTTTGAGGTTATTCGAAAGTTTCACTCCATTACTGTTAGCATCATTTTGAGTTCATTAGCAATTCTTACTACATCACTGTCGCATCATTTTGAGATCATTAGCAATTCTTCCGACATCACTGTCGCAATATTTTGAGGTTCGTAGCAACTCTTACTACATTACTGTCAGCATCACTTTGAGTTTATTAGCAACTATCACTACATTACTGTTAGCATAATTTTGAGTTGTTGAGCAATTCTCACAACATCACTGTAGCATTAAATTGAGTTCATTAGCAACTCTTACTAAATGACTGTCGCATTTTTTGGAGGTTCGTAGCAACTGTTACTACATCACTGTCAGCATTACTTTGAGGTTATTCGAAACTTTCACTACATTACTGTTCGCATCATTTTGAGTTCATTAGCAATTCTTCCGACATCACTGTATCATTATTTTGTGGTTAGTAGCAACTCTTACCACATGACTGTCAGCATCACTTTGAGGTTGTTCGAAACTTTCACTTCATTACTGAAAGAATCACTGAGTTTATTAGCAACTATCACTACATTACTGTTAGCATCATTTTGAGTTCATTAGTAATTCTTACTACATCACTGTCGCATCATTTTGAGATCATTGGCAATGTTTCCAACATCACTGTCGCATTATTTTGAGGTTCGTAGCAACTCTTACTACATCACTGTCAGCATTACTTTGAGGTTATTCGAAACTTTCACTACATTACTGTTAGCATCATTTTGAGTTCATTAGCAATTTTTACAACATCATTGTAGCATTATTTTGAGTTCATTAGCAACTCTTTCTCCATTACTGTCGCATCATTTTGAGATCATGAGCAATTCTTCCGACATCACTGTTTTGAGGTTTTGAGGTACCTTTGTTTGTAACCTCGTCCCCACTGATCCTGGATCTGCTCGAGGTTCCTGCCTGTTAAAAGGAAGGTTTTTATCACCACTGTTGCAGGATGTGCTGCTGATGGAGAATTGTTGGCTATAAACTCATTGAACTCACTCCAAGTCAATAGTTTTGAGCAAACTCATGACTCCTGATGTTTAACTCAATTGTTTGTTAAACACAGAGATCCAGGTGTAGTCCCTCTATGTTCATCCACTAAACTAGAATAGAGTTCTCCTCTTTCCATGGTGGAACAAAGAAGGGGGAGGGTCAATAAGAATATGATCTTTGGACGTTACAGCATCTAAAGACTCAAATCCATATTTCAGGATACATATTTGAGAGGGAGGAAACAGTGATGGGAGGCTGGAGGCTTGAAGGGCTTGATTTTTAGCGGCCAGTGAAGCCACCTTTTGCTGGCTGAGTTCCAGAGACTCATGGAGGCTCTTTGTGGAGGATTTCCACGAGAGAGTCCAGCATCGAAACTTGTTAGTTTCCTGTCAACTGAGTCCAGGATGTCCCCGAGGTCCTTATTGGGTGATGAGGGTGCGCTGGACGGTCGGCTTCTTTTGGGAAGTGGGGTCACCACGTTACCGGTCCTCCCCATGACGGGTCGGTGGCAGCACTCGTCTACGTTCTCCTGCAGACTTTCTGCGGTTCCTTCTTCCAGATTTTATTGATGAGGATTGTTGTGGATGAGAGAATTGAAAATTCTTACTGCAGTTTGAGGTTTTGATGATTCAAACTGTGTAGATTGGCGTTAAGAAGTTAGCTAGTTTGGATAAATTCAGGTGTGAGCCACCATACTGAATCAGGCACAGGTAGGACGTTCACCCTGACATAGAACATCAACAGTTTAACGTTGCTGGCAGGACTCCAACCTGAGCAGGGACACCCCAATGGATTTCTAGTCCATCGCCTTCACCACTCAGCCACAACGACCACATTCACACACACATTTGAAGAGGATGGATATTCACAAAATGATCTTAATTTCTGTCACAAGCCCATTTGTGTGAGGTCCTATTTTCTCTTTTTCAGCATTCCTTTGTTTCCAGGTCTCTAATAAGTGCAGAATTACAAAGACAAGCAAGCTGGATCCATCCTGGGCAGGTGATATGAGCCATTGACCACTGGCCAGAGACCCTGGCACAGACGTTGGGGGTGGTGAGAGAGAGCATTTCTACAATTATATTCTACATTTATAGAAGTCTACAATCCTACAATTTCATTGAGCAGACGCTTTTGTCCACAGCCACGTACGTACATCACATGTATAGAATATATATGTTCCTCTTTCATCTACTGATTAACCACTAAATGCAGTCAAATGCCAGTAAATTCTGAGTATTTATTCATTATTCATGATTATTCATTATTTTTGAATCCATTTTCACTGTCACTCTTCTGTTCATTTTCAGTTTGATTCATAAAAATGAACAAACTTTGACGTGTTTTCTTCTCTTGTGTGTCAACAACTTTGGATTGAATCTCCTGACAAACAGACCACATGACCAGGAGGAAGTGTTGTTGGTGAGTTTGGCCCCTGAGCTCAAGACAGTTGGGACCAATAAAGGACAGCTTCCAATGCAGCTGTGAAGCCTCGTTGTCAGCTGGGAGGAACGACAGGTGTCTCCCTCTAGTGGCTCCTCACAGCAACACCAGCCTCATTTCATTCACATGCATCCACCACCTCACTACCAAAGGCCAGTTGGGCCTCCACAGACAGGAGAGTTTCAAGTGTTGGACAAAGGTCTTTAAGATGTTCTTATTAATTCTATAACATCTGAGATTAAAATCTATGGAATTACAACCAACAAGCAGCCAAACACCTGATCAGATGCTCCTTCATCAGGCTGAGAAGAATCAATCTAAACTGGGATGAAGAAAATTAACTGAGAGGAGAAACCTCCTGATTGGATGACATGGACCCACCTGATCCATGTCAGCCTTGTTGGAGCAGAAAGAGGTGGATCAGAGGAATCAGTGGATCAAGACTCAGGTGGCAGATGAAGAATCTCTGTATTCACAATGGAGTCAGAGAAATCTTCCAACGTGAGAGAACGTGACAGACCATTTTATACTGAAGACAGGCTGTGCGTGTGTGTGTGCGTGTGTGTGTGTGTGTGTGTGTGTGTTTATGTGCAGACTTTTCCCTGGAACAACGTTTTTTATTTGAAGCAAGAAAGCAAGAGCCTCCAGATCAAAGTCAGAATTGATGATGATGTCATCAGGGCTTTGATAGTGTATTTATTTGTACCTAGAATTCTGTCTTTGATCTCAGGAGGATGTGAGAGAAACTCAACTTTAAAAAGTATATGAGAGCATTCAGCTTGGTTAGAAAACATTTTGACTGTTGAACAGTAGAGTTTGTTAGAAACAGTTTACAACACTCAGAATTAAATTGAAGATACAAAAACCTTCCACACTTAAATCCTGTCTCTAACTTCAAACTGGGGATGAACATTTTTATAATCAATCTGTCTCTATGTGATGGCCCTGCCATGGACTGGTGACCTGTCCAGGATAAACCCCGCCCCTCACCTGAGGGATAGGCTCCACCCCCACGAACCATTGCAGATCATCAATAACCAAAGCTACTAAGGAGGATTACAGAGTTTGGGAGTCAGTGACTTAATAGAGTCTAACAAAGGGTTGGACCTGAATGAGACAGTCACCCTTCAACATGGGGCCATGGCAGAGTGAACCAAGAACACTACAATGGGGGTGAGAGTGGAGCCATGATGGACTCACAGTTCATCACCTCCACCATCATGTGGACCACCTGATCACCTCTCCCTCAACCTCTAAACAACTCATTCCCTGACCGGGAATCGAACCCGGGCCGCGGCGGTGAAAGCGCCGAATCCTAGCCACTAGACCATCAGGGACCACACTGAGCTCTCCAACAACAGAGACTATACACAATGACTCAAGAACACAGGACTCTGTGGTCTCAGCTTGAGATGCAGAAGGTCCACCAAGACCACCAGACACCTCAGCCCCCTAAAGACAGTCCACCCCCAGGATCCTGCCCCCTCTGCTCCAACTCAGCCCTCCATTCATAACGTGACTTTCGCTACGTCCGAACTGCCAAGTACCAACCTACGTCCTCCTGCTACGACCTGAACATGGCGGCACCACTCAGACACCCGAGAAGATTGGTGGGGAAGCACGACCTCTGCTGGCAGAGCACAGACACCGCAATTAGGTAGACAGCACCAACGAAAGCCCCACCTGCTGGCCTGACTGTGGTACTGCACTCCACTCTGAACGCACCCTTCACTCATTCTCTATTATTAAGCACGTTAACGCACCTGTAAAGGTGTGTTCACATTATATACATATTATATATTTATGCTTGGCCGTTTTTGATGAACTTGGGCGGTACTCTGGTGCAAAGATGAGGTCATGGAGCTGATCTGGGAGCAGTCCTGATGTTAAATGCTGTGATGAAGGACAGTGTAGAGGAAAAATGCGTCAAATTTAAATTTTAAACAGTTTAACGTTGTTGGCAGGACTCCAACCTGAGCAGGGAGACCCCAATGGATTTCTAGTCCATCGCCTTCACCACTCGGCCACAACGACCACATTCACACACTTTTGTAGGAGACTGAAATTAGACAATGAAAGTTCATGTCAGCACAGTCAAACATTTTTTGTCCTCTCTCAAAGACAAACTATTTGTGTGTGTGTGTGTGTGTGTGTGTGTGTGTGTGTGTGTGTGTGTGTGTGTGTGTGTGTGTGTCAGTGTTGTGACTGAGCGGTGAAGAAGACGACCTTCTGACTCCATTTTCTTTGTTGCTCTTCTATCAGTTCCTCAGTTTCTCTCATCAAGTGAAGCAGCTTTGACAGGTTTACTTCTCTGTGTGTTCACAACTTTGGTCTTTAAACTCCTGACAAACTCACCACGTCACACATTTGGTGAATTAAAGCAACAAATAATGACATCATGATGATTCAGGTTCGGGGGGCACGGCCTGGAGGAAGAGTGGCCGTCTAGCAGAGTTGCTGGTTCAGTTCTCACTTCAGCTGGTGACCATGTTGAAGTGTCCTTGAGCAAGACACTGAGCCCCTCATTGCCCCTGATGACCAGCATCCAAGACCAACAAGCTTCTGATTGGCTCTGATTCTCTGAGCCAAAATCCAACACAGGAAACAGAAACTCTTGAGGTTGTCTCACATTTTTTAAAGAAACTCAGCACAGGACAGTGATAGGAGGCTGGTTTCCTTGATGTGGGCTTCACCTCCACTGCTGTCCACATTTAAATGCTGGCTGATGCTGGTCCCCTGTTGAAACCTGGACCAGACCAGGGACCTTCAGACCTTCAGTCTAACGCTGTTCCAGCATTGGATGAAAAAGTCTGGTCCTCTCATCTTCTTCAACATTGACTTGTTCTACCAGGACAAGAGAATCTGAGCTTGGATGTCATTTAGCAGTCAAAGGCTTGTTAAACTGGTCAACATCAGCTGGTGTTCACTCTGATGATGTAGCGATGGTCTGGATTCTTCCTTCTGGAGCACCAAGCTGCTGGGAAGAAGCCTGATGATGTCAGAGTTGTGTTCAGTGGCTCCTGCTGGGTCCATTTCTGACAAATGGGCTCCAAAGAGTTCAGCTGTTTCAAAGGCTAAGAGAAAGCAGCACATCATGGCGGTCAGGAGACGAGGTGGCCGAGTGGTTAAGGTGATGGACTGCTGATCCATTGAGCTCTGCAGGCGTGGGTTCCAATCCCATCCTCGTCGTAGGAGACTTTGGTTTCTGCTCCTAGATTCTGGAACGACTCTGAACTGTGAGGCTTTGCAAGAGGAGATTCTGCAGCACCTGAGAGCTGCAGTTCCAGGACCCCACAGCACCACCTACTGAATTGGATGATAAAATGCATTTGTTGGACTTTTGTTTTTTGGTGACAGCGCCACCTATCAAATTAGATGATAGCAAAATACTACTTTCTAACTGTAGTATTAAAGGTTTATTCATTCATTTTAAACTTTTTGGAGGAAACAACTGTAAATTAACCAGCAGTTACTGGTGATGCTTCACAGTTTCCAAGCTCAAACGGCCTCCTGCTTGTTGGACTCACAATTTCCAAAAAATGTAGACATCAAAAGTCAAATCATGTTTTTGTTTGGTTTTGTGTTGTTTTGTTTTTTACTGGAGGAAAACTTCAAATTGTGATGATGTGTCTGACTTAGAAACTGAACCCCCAAAAATCAAAAAGTCTCCTTCTTCTGTGCCGTGATCTCTGAGCTGATCATGATTGATCTCATCAATAATCCTTGGCAGCCGACCAGTCACACACAGCCCCCCCCCCCACACACACACACTGAGACATGCAGCAGCTCACAGTAACTGCCTCAGTCACACAGCAGATAGACTCCTTTCTATAACAAGATAAGCAGTAGAAAATGGATGGAAGTGATGATGAACTGATGAACAGGTGATTTGTCCAAAAGTCAACATCAGATTCATTTCCAATCTGTGGAAGCAGTTTCATCTTGAGGTTCCAGGTAAGAACAGCCAGCTGTGGGCTGACACACATCTCTTCAGGAGCACTTCTATGCTCCAAACTTGCCAGGTTGAATTGTGTCTGTATTCTGAGGGCAGCAGGAGGACGGAGGAGTGAGGACACACACATTTGGAACTGAGAGCAGCTGTGTGTGGGATTTCCCCAGCAAAGATAAAACCAGCTCCTTCATGCTGGCTATGAAGGCTCACAGTCACACTGACCCAGCTACAAATACTTTGATATGCAACAGACTGGTTTCTCTTCTGGTAGTTTGTTATCAACTGTTGTCACATTTATGGATCAATTTAGCTGGTAAGATGAAGGCTCCAAAGGACCAGCTGGAGATGCTGGGGATTGAACCCGGGGCCTCATACATGCGAAGCATGCCCTCTACCACTGAGCTACATCCCCTCTGTCAGAGTCACTGTTTAACTGATGCAGCAACACAAACACAGACACAACATTTTTCTCCTTCATTTTAGGGATAAAAAGGAAGTCAGCCTGTGATCTCAAAGGCTCTGTGATCTCAGTAGTTTCACTGTGATGTCAGCCCACACAGCCTTAGACCACAGAGGCAAGTAAGGCTCCAGGAAGCTGAGGCTGCTCCGTTCTCAGTCCAGTCCAGAGTGAAGGTTTTCCTCTCTGAAGCTTTCCAATCCAGCCCAGATCCTCTCTGACTAGCAGGAGTCTTTGACCAGGAAATGAGAATTATATTGAACGTCTGCTCATCCTCAGAATGAAGTAAAAGTATTTGTGTTCCTAAAATAATCTTCAGATGTTAAGATCAATTATTAACATTGATTGACAGCTCTAAACTGACCCATCATCACTATACAGTTGCAAACTGAGGACTGGAATATTTAGAAATCCACAGTTGCTCATAACAACTGGTAGTACAAGTACACAGTAGAGACGACTGTAGGAAGTAGCAGTTGTGAGCCTTGAAAAAAATGCAGTAAAGACAGGAAGCCCCCATCACATTGTCAGTGTTTCAGTGACTGGCATTGTGAAGAGACTGAGACAAAGTCACGTTATGAATGGAGGGCTGAGTTGGAGCAGAGGGGGACAGGATCCTGGGGGTGGACTGTCTTTAGGGGGCTGAGGTGTCTGGTGGTCTTGGTGGACCCTCTGCATCTCAAGCTGAGACCACAGAGTCCTGTGTTCTTGAGTCATTGTTTATAGTCTCTGTTGTTGGAGAGCTCAGTGTGGTCCCTGATGGTCTAGTGGTTAGGATTCGGCGCTCTCACCGCCGCGGCCCGGGTTCGATTCCCGGTCAGGGAATGAGTTATTTAGAGGTTGAGGGAGAGGTGATCAGGTGGTCCACATGATGGTGGAGGTGATGAACTGTGAGTCCATCATGGCTCCACTCTCACCCCCATTGTAGTGTTCTTGGTTCACTCTGCCATGGCCCCATGTTGAAGGGAAACTGTCTCATTCAGGTTCAACCCTTTGTTAGACTCTATTAAGTCACTGACTCCTGCAAGGACAAACTCTAGTCAGTGTGGTCTCTGATGGTCTAGTGGCTAGAATTGGTGCTCTCACTGCCACAGCCTAGGGTTCAAGTCCTGGTCAGGGAAGCTGTGGATACCCTGAGGTTCTAGCCAACTATGGACTGATAGCTGACCTCCCCTCCTCTCTAAAATCCTGGAGAAAGCAGCTGCTAATCAGCTGAGTGACTTCCTCCATAACAAGAGTTGATTTGAGGGTTTCAGTCTGGTTTTAGAGCCCAGCACAGAGACAGCACTGGTAGAAGTCACTGGATATATAAATATATATTATAGATAAATATCGGCCGACTCATCAATGGCTGAGGAATACATTCAGTCAGTAGCATGACAGTCCTCTGAAGCTGTAACGTGAGCCCACTTCTACCGACTAGAGGAGAGGTAAAATTACACCTGAAATCTGAGGTTTGTCCCTCAAAAAGAACCGCGATGTACTAAAAGTTTCCTCCCCAGAATGATTCTATCAACAAACACTTTAAATTGATATTCTGGAGTTTTATTTCAGTCGCCTGGAATTTGCTGTGGAGTGAGTAAGATGGTATTTAAATGGCAGGCCTATCCACTCGCGCTAGCACGAGCATTGCAGATAGCGTCAGCAGGACCAGACCCAATGGGTCCAGAACTGTCTCCAGTTGCTGGGAGCACCCTGGTGAGCTGGGAAGGCCAAAGGTCCAGAAAAGTGAACCTCCACTTCAAGACTGCAGCTGCTCCAGAAAGCAGCTGCAGTCTTGAAGTGGAGGAAGAAGTGCATGGACAGGAACTAGGAGGAGAGACCACATCACCAATCCAGAACAGAGTTTAAAATCCTTCTCCTCAGTCTTAAAGCTCTGAAAGGAACATTCCAGCTAAAAAGGAACCTCAGATGTGTTCTTGTGTTTTTATTATTTCGAACGATGGCAGGGATTTGGTTTGAGAGCATCCATGTCTAACTAGGTTTTGGTGCATACTGCTAATTAGCTCCCACCGCAGGTCGTGGGGGCAGCAGATAAACAGACAAATCATAACAAGAACATCCACTCCAAATAGTCAAACACCAGGGTGGTGATCAAGTAGAGCCTCTGCATGTCAACAAAAGCACTGACAACTTTAAAAGAGAACAGAAAGTTTATTAAAAGACAAGTTTATAAGGACAGTTAAAGGTGTGTAGACGGCTGTTTACACTTTAATTCAGCTGTAGAAGAAGAAGACCTTCACTGTGAAAACTCATCCTGTGTTACAGCCGCCCCTCCAGGACGGTCAGGGACCAACTTCAGTCCTGGTCCTGATACACCGGAAATCCAACCAATCCCTCCCATAGGAACCATGTATTTGTTAAAGCAGCGCTCGCTGTGTCTGTGTAGGAGCCGGTACTGAGCGTATACTGCATGTGTACTACTACTAAAGGTACTTCACCGGAGGCTCCAGCTGATGTCACATATTTCTCCATCAGCTGGATGACATCACTGATATCAGAGACTCCGCCCACTCATTTATTTTCACACATCTCAAAGACAATTCAGTGTTTGATCAGGGATCAATACATCAATATAAAGATCAGTAATTGGTGCCAAGTGGATCTTTGATGGTGACCTAAGAGAAATCAGATCAGCCCTCACACCCTCCTGTCCAATGGTGGCTCCATGATTTCAGCTTCATCCTGTCTCTTTCCTGATGTGTTTTCCCTTCTGCTTTCAAAAACTCTTTACACCCACAACCTTCATGTCTGGCCTCCACCACCATGATTAGTTTCAGTTTCTCCTCAGCTTCAGTCACACAACACAGGATGGACAAAGGAAGTTTCTCTGTTGCGTCGTCTCAAGTTTTCCTGACCTGAGGAGCTTTGTTAACTAACTCAGCAAGACTGATGTCTCTCAGCTGTGTGTTCTCATCATTGTTCTCCATGTAGACACGTCTCCACTGACCATAATCCACTCACCTTCCTTCATTCGTTGCAGTGTCCCAACCAGAGACCAGTCAGGTGGTCTCTGTTCCTGCAGTCATACTGGATATTCGCTATGTGAAGGGGACCAACAAAGTGGTGGTGGACGTGTTGTCTAGAGTTCCTCAGTGTGGTATTTGATTGTGACCGGTTTTCCTCTCTCTGGTTCTCCTCTTGTCTTTTCCTAGCCTCTTAAATTGCAACAAGAGATGCTGGACCACCGGAGCAGGCCACTGGTTCCCCTCCTGATAGTTTGACCTTATCTGAGCAGTCCAATGGGGGACGTATATGGTTTTTAGAGGTTTAGTGAATTATCATTTTGGGATTCAAGAAAAATTACATTCATGGTATTTTGGTAGCGGGATTCCCTTCAGGACCCTGTTCTTGTAGGGGGGTGTGATGGTCCCTTGGCTGATGTCTTTCATGATGTTTCTTGTGTTGCAGCAGGGAGCTGGAGAGTGGGGAGCTGTTCATTCCTCCTAGTTGGTTAGTTGCTCTCTTCATAAAGAACCCGCCTTGCCGGCCAGGAGCCGCTCTTCCTCCTCATCCATTGTCACTTTCATTTTCAGCAGCCAACATCTCTTCCTTACAGCTCCCTTACACTCATGCAACCATAACATTGACTCCATTGCCTGTCAAATCCCATGGCTCTTTTTGTTCTATTTTGTTTTGTTGTTGTTTTCTTGGTTAAAAAAAACATTATTTGGCTTCCTACCCACATCTCCCACTGTTTTGCCATTGCTTCAGAGCCAAGTCGTGAGAAATGGTTTCTCCCCAGTGTGGGTTCTCATGTGACTTTTCAGATGTCCCTATTCTGAGAATTTTTTACCACAAACTGAGCAGGGGAAGGGTTCTCCTCAGTGTGCATTCTCGTGTGTCTTTTCAGACATCCCTTTTCTGAGAATCTTTTGCCACACACAGTGCAGGGGAATGGTTTCTCCCCAGTGTGCATTTTCATATGTCTTTTCAGATGTCCCTTTTCTGGGAATCTTTTATGACATATTGAGCAAGGGAATGGTTTCTCCCCAGTGTGCACTTTCATGTGTCTTTTCAGACATCCCCTTTCTGAAAATCTTTTGCAACAAACTGAGCAGGGGAATGGTTTCTCCCCAGTGTGCATTCTCATGTGTCTTTTCAGATGTCCCTTTTCTGAGAATCTTTTACTACACACTGAGCAGGGGAATGGTTTCTCCCCAGTGTGTGCTCTCATGTGTGATTCTAGATGTGCCTTCACTGAGAATCTTGTGCCACAAACTGAGCAAGGGAATGGTTTCTCCCCAGTATGTGTTCTCATGTGTCTTTTCACACATCCCTTATCTGAAAATTTTATGCCACAAACAGAGCAGGGGAATGGTTTCTCCCCAGTGTGCGTTCTCATGTGTCTTTTCAGACATCCCTTTTCTGAAAATTTTTTGATACAAAGTAAGCATGGAAAAGGTTTCTCTCCAGTGTGTGTTCTCATGTGTCTTTTCAGACATCCCTTTTCTGAAAACGTTCTGCCACAAACTGAGCAGGGGAATGGTTTCTCCAAAGTGTGTGTTCTCATGTGTGATTTCAGATTCCCCGTTGAGAATCTTTTACCACAAACTGGGCATGGGAATGGTTTCACTCCAGTATGTGTTCTCATGTGTCTATTCAGACATCCCTTTACAGAAAATCTTTTGCCGCAAACTGAGCAGGGGAATGGTTTTTCTCCAGTATGTGTTCTCATGTGCGTTTTAAGATGTCGCTTTTCTGAGAATCTTTTGCCACACACTGAGCATGGGAATGGTTTCACACCAGAGTGTGTTCTCATGTGAGTATCCAAACTACTTCTGTAACGAAAACCTTTACTGCATGTTGAGCACCTAAATGGACGCTCATCCTCACTGACTTCTGTCTCAGATTCAGAAGGACCAAAGGTCACGTTCCTGATGATTTCTGATTCTCTTCCAGTTTTTAGTTTTTGCTCTTTTGAGCTGCAATGACTCACTTCCTGTCCTGGGCTCAGTTTCTGAAGCAAATTCCTCCTTGAGCCAAAGGGTTCCTTGTGCTCAGAGGTGGCCGTGTTATCAGGTCTGACCCAATCATCCTCACTGACTTCAGTCTCAGCTTCAGAAGAGTCTGACATCTGGTCTTCAGTCTTAGGTTGTACAAGTGTATCTGGATCTACCTTGCTGGCTGGTTCTGGTTCTGGTCCTCCACTCTCTTCTCCATCAGCTTCTGTTTTCAGAGGATGAATTGGGCTCCTGCTCAGAGACTCTTCTTTCAAGTTCTCCTCAGTTAGACTCTGATGAAGCTGTGGGAACTGAGGTTTCTCTTCGTCCCCTTCACTCTTCACAGGGACCAGAGTGAAGGGGAACGTGGTGATATCAGCCTCCTCCTGCCCTTGAAGCTGCCCTCCCTCCTCACTGGTCCAGAGCTCCTCCCACTCCTCTTTAATGTGGGGGGGCTCTGGGTCCTGCAGCTCAGGGGGAACCTCTTCTTTAATCACCAGCAGCTGCTCCACATCTGCAGGACACAAACAGCAACATCAGAAATCTCTTCATTTGACTCTGAAACAGCGGAGCAACAGACAGAAACAGAAATCAACTCAATGAAAAGAGACGTCCTGCTACTGACGACCAGTCAGCAAACTGGGAACAGAAACGCTGGCTTCAGATGCTTGGATCAACGTTGTGTCACCCAGGTCAAAGGTCATAGGTCCCCTCTGCTGAATGCCTTTGTCCATTCATAATCACATTCACTCGTTGGAATGTTAGTGTCTATAATGGGACAAATGGACAATTCTTGAACGGCCAGTCCAACCCAAGGTCGCCAAGAAAAATCTTTCTTTTTTTAAAGTAGGCCTTTATAATATCCGTGTCAGCCTACATCTTAATGTCACAAAAGAAGCAACATGCACAGCATCCTGGGCCAGCCTGACACACACACACGACACGGCAAGGCTGAGTGAAGCAGTCCTAGTCCCCTATTATCCAGCTAGAACCCTTCGCTCCCAGGATGGAGGGTTACTGGTGGTTCCTAGAGTTCTAAAAGTAGAATGGGAGCCAGAGCCTTCAGCTATCAGGCTCCCCTCCTGTGGAACGGTTTGAGTCCGGGATGCCCCCCCCCCCCCCAAGACCTTCCTTTTTGATCAAACTTATAGTTAGGACAGCTTAAACCGGCCCTTCGATATTTTGCTGTAGGCTTCAACCTGGTTTATGCTTCTGCATGGCATCAACGCCGTACCTACACTGTTGACGCAGACCTACATGGACCCTACGCCGCAGCAGACGTGCACCTCCAAAATGTCCTGACTATTCATTGTGTCGACACGTCGTGACGTGAACATCAAGGACTGTGATTGGTCCGTTCAGAGGAGTCGCCGAATGCATTTAGAGGTGGAAGAACCTCCACGACAAAATGTGCGTCTCCGGAAGAAAATGGCCACAAGTCGTGTTTTTCATGTTCAAGGTTTTAAGTTTGATTCATGAAAACAAAGTCGTTCAAAGAGAAGCACTGGACTTTCTGTTGGAAATAGTTTTGTTTTGGAATCTGACAAGAGCCCCCGAAACCATAGAAAGACACAGCCACACCCCCTAGCAGCTTGGAGGTGAGCTGCAGAGCAACGCATTCCCTCAACACAGAACTGGGCACTGGGCTTCTCTCTCCTCCTCTCTGTCCTCCTATATGTGTCATACATAAATCACACACATTACTAACTCCTCTTCTCCCCTCATCCCAGATCCTGGTGCTGCTGAGGAGGCTGCAGACCTGAAGAGGCTCAAGCTGCCACCCGTAGCTCCACCTGCTCACGTCCCCGTCTGTCCATCAGTCTCTTCCTTTCTCTCTCTCTTTATCTCTGTCCCTCTCTTTCCTTCTGCATATCTGTCTTCCTCCATTCTCTGTCTTTGTCTCTGCCCTGCTCTCCTGCTCTCTTTCCCCCCAACCAGTCAAAGCAGAAGGCCGTCCCCACTGATCCTGGATCTGCTCGACGTTCCTGCCTGTTAAAAGGAAGGTTTTCATCACCACTGTTGCAGGATGTGCTGCTGGTGGAGAATTGTTGGGTGGAGGTTCATTGAAGGAGTTTGGTTCGAGACCTGCTCTACTAGTAAAGAGTCATGAGAGAACTTTGTTGTGATTTGGTTCAAACAAATAAAATTGACTTGACTTGAACGTGATGATAGTGTGGAAAAACTGTCAAAAAGAATGAAGACAGGTGAGAAAGAAAAGGGAGGATTAAAAAGAAGAGATTAAAGAAAAGCTATGGTTCTGCTGAGTGTTGTGATGCTCATGTTTAGCTGTCAAGCTAGCAGCTCTGGACTCACTGATCTGGACTGAAACTGCATTGAAATGAAACAACAGAGCTTCACTGGTGTCTGCAGGAGGTTTGCCTTTGGATTTTGTCCCCTAAATCGACTGTAACATTGGTTCATTCTGACGGGACTCATTTGGATATCATGTGACTTGCTGGAGACAGAGAGACTGCTGACACGTGTGTGTGTGTGTGTGTGTGTGTGTGTGTGCTGACTGAGTCCCACCAACATTGTGCTGCCTGCTCTTTGACTTTGTCTCAGGGGTTTTTCCAGCTGGTCTGGACCACTTGGTCTGATGAAGCTCCAGCTAGAATTCCTAGACTTTGTTTCTGAGCTACTAAAACCTCCCTTTATGTTGGGAACAATGCAGCAGGTCCCTGCGGGGACTCACCTGCTCTGTCCAGCCTGACTCGGGGCTTCAGCACGGCATCGAGCAGCAACCTCTGCCGGCGGTTCTCCCGCTCGTACTCCGCCACGGTTTCCTCCAGCAGAGCCACGATCTGCTCCGCGGCCGCCGCCAGCCGCTCGGTGAGCAGCGCTCTCAGCACCGGGACTCCAGCCGCTGAGTCTCCTTCTCCCAGCTGCAGCAGGAAGTCTTCAGCGGCGGCGAGGATCCGCTCCTGGACCGACACCCGCAGCAGCTGCGCGGCGCACATGTTGAGGTTCTACCGGCGCCACTCAGCCTCCAGGAGACAAAGACCGAGGCCGGGGGTTCACGGACTTCTCCTTCTTTCCTTGTTGTTTGAAAACCTCCCGCGTCTTCGTCTCGTTCTGTGAAGCGCGTTTTGATGACGTATGTGGTGACGTCCGAAGCCTCTTCAGCCGGCAGTGACCACGTGACTGATTCAGGACCTGCTTCTCCGGCTTGGCCTGAGATTCTAAATGTAAAGCAGTGAAACGCCGTGGTTTCCTCCCTCCTCGTCCAAAAGCGTTCGCTATTTGATCAAAGGAAGGAGAAACAAGTGACTCGATGTTGTGGAGGCTGAACTCAGAGTTGAGAGAACTTTCATTCTGATCTGAGAGCAGCAACAAAGCCACTGAGAAAAACTGAACCACTGTCAGAGTCGGCACAGCATCAGCAGTCAGGCTGTGTTCACACTGGAGAAACCATCGGACAGAAACCTCCCTCAGTCACACTGAAGGAACCTGAACTGACTGCTGCAGCTGGACACACACACACACACACACACACACACACACACTCAGCAGGAAACATGAACAGAGAGATAAAAGCACAGGATGCCTCCTCTCCTCCTTCCAGAGATCAACTGATCTCCAGATTGACTTCAATTCTTTGATCAGAATTCTTCTTCCTCCTTGATAGATTTATTGATACTTTGTCATAGACGGTCCATTCCGATTGCAGGATGTTAAAGAGCAGAAGAACCAGGTTCCCATGTATGGAACTAGAATATTTATATACTGTATTGCAGTCGTTTCCAACATCCATCCATCCATTCTCTTCCTCTTATTCCTGTTAAGGGTCATGGGGGTGGAGCCTATCGCAGAGTCTACAGGTGAGAGGCGGGGTTCACCCTGGACAGGTCACCAGTCCATCACAGGACCAACACATAGAGACAGACAACCATTCACTCTCACAGTCACACCTACAGTCAATTTAGAGTATCAATCAGCCTCGTCCCCTCTTGATGTCTTTGGACTGTGGGAGGAAGCTGGAGTACCAGAGAGAACCCACACAGGAACAGGAGAACATGCAGACTCACACAGAAAGATCCTGTGCTCCAGCCGGGACTGGAACCCTGAACCTTCTGCTGTGAGGTATTTTTATCTCACAAGTGGAAAAATGTAGAATCTTCATGTCATTACATGTCGTTCTCCATTGGGTCACTAGGGGGCAGCACCTACCTGCATCACCAATATGAGCCTTCAGTCTGTCAGGGGGTAGAATTCAGTCACCACCAATGACATCAGAGTCAGAGTTTAGACATCAAAGACAGACATTAAAGCCTCTCTGATAAAACAAAAATATACTGCAATATTTTTTTCCAAAGTGAGACCCTCTTTATTCTCTAGTTTAATCTGCTGCAATAATAATGAGCATCTTTGTCAGTCTACTGATGAATGTCAGATATCTTTGATGACCAAACCTGGACGTTTGTCTCAGTTTGACTGGAAGTCTCATTCATTCATTTCTCCTCCATGATTTCCTGCAATGATTTCCTGGTTCTGCTCCATTCAGGTTCAGAGAGCTGAGATTAAAATCACTCAGGAATAAAAGAGGAGACACCAACAAGTCAGCATGGAAGAGGAGCAGCTTTTCAAACTGGTCACCCTGGCTGCTGGTCTGGGCCTCCCTTTGCCTCGGTGCTCCTTGAACCAGTGAAGGTCCTGGTCCAGTCTTCTCCACTGAGTCCTCGTCAACAGGGAGCACCTCCCCACCGGAGAGGTGCAGGGCAAAGGAAAGGAAAACTCCAACCAGAATGAACGCTGCACTAAAAACTGCCCTCCATTTCTTGAGGGGAACGTTGGGTCTTCCTCAGGCAAATGGCAGTCAGCAGTGGCTCAACATCTGAACTGAGCCCAGACCAGGTCAGCTGATCATTCACCAGCTCAGCCCCTCCCACTCATGACGAAGACCTTGAAAACCCCAACATCACCTCCTCCACCTCAGTCTGGCGTGTGTGGATGGAGGGCTGTGACGTCAGCGGCGATGACATCACTGACACAAACACACTGATCTCTGACTGGTCTGGTCTGAGTGGGATTCAGTGACATCACACAACCTGCACCAGATGAAGGGGCGGGGCATCCAGGAGCTGTGACATCACTGGTGACTCTTGTTGGGCCGCCTTCTTGGCCAAAGTGGAGGAGAACAGGACCCAAATACAGACGGGGGAGAGGAGCGTTCAACAAAAGGAGGCTTGAATGATGAAAAGACAAAGAACAACAAAGGAACTCAAAGCACCAACAGAGGAGAAAAGACAAAGTAGCAAACAAAAGCCAAACTTCCACTGGAAACTTGGAGGAGCTGGAACAGGAGGGGGAGAACATGAGGCTGAGAACCCTGGAGAATGAGAGGTGGACAAATCCACCAGCGCAGCATCAGGAGAGCAAAGAAACCAGAAGGAGCTTTGAGGAGCTGCTGACATGCAGCCAGGGAGCGTCTGCCTGAGATGGGAGGAGCTGCTCATCCACCCAGATGGAGAAGCAGCCATCTTGCTCTTCTGACGCCGACCGGCAGAAGGAACAGAGGAGGTGAGGGGCCTCACGTTGTCATGGCGACATGGAAACATTCCACTCTGTCAGTGGTGCCTCCATCAGACGCACTTTGTCTTTGTGAAGATCAAAGTGAAAGGAAATAATAAAATAAAACAATGAAGGCTGCATGAACTGAGTGACACACTTGAGGATGACATCAGCGAAATGTGTGATGTCACACTGCTGAGTCGTGAGGTCACCACCAGAGAACAAATGAGTGATGAGATGCTGATTATTGACTCTCTACTTTAAATGATCTCACTCTCTTCCAGCTTGAAGAAGTTTGAGGATGAATGAAGTCAAGAACTGGAAAAATGGAGAACATTCATGTCATTACATGTTGTTCTCCACTGGGTCACTAGGGGGCAGCACCCACCTGCAACTCCTGGGAGCCCTCAGTCTCACCTCATTTTCAGGCTCCAACTAAAATGAAGCTTCAACTCTTCTGAATCCTCTCCACCTGTCAGATCTGTTTGAAACTTCCAGGTTTGATCAACATCCCAGTCTGAACACATCTACAGGTCAGCAGTGACCACAGCGCCACCTACTGGCAGCAGGAAATGACAGATTTGACACTGAGATGTCCTCGTCACGGCGTGATGGAGAGTTCTGATGATTCATCAGCACAATCAAACTCTGAGAACTCCTCCCTGCATGGTTGATGAGGGTCAAAGTTCCCATGTGTCTCACTTCAGGTGGAGGACCAGAGATTTTAGGCTCATGTGAGTGGTTGATTCTAATGTAAGAATAACAGACCACAGACTAGTCAGTGAATAAAACTGCCGACTTCTTTATAGACAGAAAATGTCAGAAAAACAAAAACTATTGGTTCCAAACCCTTTACATCCACACACATTCAATAAAGGAGTCTCCCTCCAACCAACAGACAGAAACCAGACCTCAGGAGAATCAGGTTATTGACCTCTTTTGAGTCTTATTTGAAGTTAACCCGACTTATTTGAGTTGAGGTTTAATTTGGTGGCTGGATTTCTATGATTGTTTGTTTACTTCACGGTGTCTATTTGAGTTTCCTCAGTCTAGGTTCTCATTTGATCTTGGTTCAGCCTATTGATGAGTTTTAGTTCTACGTTCCCTCTTCCTGTTGGTTTGTTTCACCGGCTCTATCCAAGCTTGAACTCCCTTTCAACAACCCACTCATGTAACACCGATTTGGCACACAATCAGGAAACGTGAACAAAACAAAGTCATAAAAATAAAACTCAGGGCCAAAGTATTTCAATTTACAACTCAATCTCACAAATCAATAATCAGAGTCTCTCCCGTTCATCACCAGTCTTTTCGTTCAGTCCGTTATCAGTCCAAAAGAAATTCAAGGTGTCTCTGTGAAACCTGTCTGTTCTGTCCTACCACAATCCCACCGTCAGGGTCAGTGTCACCTGGGTGGGTGAGGTTTGCAGCGCCATTTTCCACTCCGACTCTCTCTCTCCTGTGGGTGGCTCGCCATCTTTTCTCCACAGCGTCAGGTGTGTTTGCACACCAGTGATCCCGCCTACAAAACCTGGCCAAATCCTCGTTCACAACGCGATCAACACAATCCAGAATCATGGACAGCAGTTGAGTCCAGTGTCTTCTCAAAAAATGAAGGGACCAAGGAGAAGACCTCAAAAGAGTCTGCTTTGTTTACTCTTTCCTCTCTCATTCTCGAGTCGTCCGTCTGCTTTAGTTTAGTTTATTTATATTTGTACAGCACTTTTCATCCAGAGACTGCAACACAAAGTGCTTCACAGAACTGAGAGAAAACAGGCAACGTTCAATAAAATATAAAACAATACATTAAATACATGTTAAGAACCCGGCCTTCCCAACCCACATGACCTCATACATGCACACACCACCCCCCCCACACACACAAATACACACACGTATACACACATACACACACTGACTGTCAGTAGGAACATGGCAGGGCACTGAAAATCCTAGTGAGGAAAGACCACCTATGGGGGCCATCCTCACCAGGAGGTGCCACAGCCCACAACCACAGGGAGCGCCGCCACCCAGACCCCCCGACCCGGACAGACCGGGTACACTCCACATATAATGCAGAGCCCCCCAGCTCTCCGGGCCTGGACGATCCCAAGGACGACGCCCCTGTGGGCGGACCAGACACACCTCCCAGTGTGGAGGGCCCCCACCAGGACACACTGGAGCTAAAAACTAAAAGACTCAAAGAAGGTAGAGTAGGAAAGAACAGAAATTACAATGATATTAAAGTATCAGAATGACATAAAATATATATAAAATCTAAAAGTTTTAAGAACTAATAAAAAAGTAGAATAAAATAATTAAAAGACTAAAGTAACAATAAGATATTGTGATAAAATGAAAGGATAAGAGAGACTAAGTCAGTTAAAAGCTAAGCTAAAAAGGGGAGTCTTGAGCCTCCTTTTAAAAACATCAACAGTCTCGCGGTCCTTCAACACCTCACTGGCGCTGTCACCTGTTCCCACCTGCCTAAAGACTGCCACTATTGTCCCTGTCCCCAAGTGCTCCACAGTGACAGGCCTAAATGACTACCGACCCATTGCACTCACCCCAGTAGTCATGAAGTACTTGGAGAGGCTGGTCAAGGCCCACATAGAGGCCTCCATCAATGTCTCTGTGGACCCCCACCAGTACGCCTACAGGCAACACCGCTCCACTGATGACGCCATTTCACCAGTGGTCCACAGAGCCCTCACCCATCTGGAGAGCAGGAACTCCTATGTCCACCTTCTCTTCCTGGACTTCTCCTCTGCCTTCAACACCATCATCCCACATGGGGGACCTGTTCAGTGGACCTGAGGACTGGTGACCTGTTCAGGGTGAACCCTGCTCTCACCAAATGTCACCCCCCCCATAACCTTTAACAAATCAGTGGTACAGAAAATGGATGGAGTGACTGATTCACTGCAGAGGCACAGTGATGTTATTAATGGAGGAGTCTTTTCATTAAAGACTGAAGCTCCATACAAGACAGAGTCTGTAGACAAGAACATCACAACCTGGGAAGCTTTCACTTCTTTGGACAGACAGCTTTGATTTCAGCTTCTACCTCTGTAAAATTGAAAGTAAAGTAAATGGAGCACCTGTGAAGGTAAAACTGATGATGTCATGACTTGTTCAGTCCTCCAACGTTAAAGTCCAACAAGCTTTTGATTGTCTCTGATTCTCTGTGGCAAAATCCTACAAGAGGAAACAGAAAATCTTGAGGTTGTCTCACTTTTTTTTAAAGAAACTCTGCATAGGACAGTGATAGGAGGCTTGTTTCCTTGATGAAAGAGACTGGTGCTCTCATCTTCTTCAACATTGACTTGTTCTATCAGGACAAGAGAATCTGAGCTTGGATGTCATTTAGCAGTCAAAGGCTTGTTAAACTGGTCAACATCAGCTGGTGTTCACTCTGATGATGTAGCGATGGTCTGGATTCTTCCTTCTGGAGCACCAAGCTGCTGGGAAGAAGCCTGATGATGTCAGAGTTGTGTTCAGTGGCTCCTGCTGGGTCCATTTCTGACAACTGGGCTCCAAAGAGTTCACTGTTTAAAAGGCTCAGAGAAAGCAGCACCTCATGGTGGTCAGGAGACGAGGTGGCCGAGTGGTTAAGGTGATGGACTGCTGATCCATTGAGCTCTGCAGGCGTGGGTTCCAATCCCATCCTCGTTGCAGGAGACTTTGGTTTCTACCCCTAGATTATGGAATTGCTGTGAGGCTTTTAACTGACACAGATACCAGTTGAGTCAACTTCCCTTTCACAACCTGACCAAAACAACTCTGACACCCAGAGCTCACATGTGTCAATCACCTCTGGAGAAGGTCCCGCCCCCTTAGAGCCATAAATCCTCCCATCAGTGAAGAAAACTGAAGACACCTCTTGGATGAGAGCTGAAGCGTCTTCTAGAAACCTGAAACAGTCCACTTGGAACGTTTAAATCATTCTACAATCCTACAGTTTCACTGAGCTTTTGTCCAAAGCCACGTGCATGTCTCACATGTATATAATATATATGTGACACTCTTTCATCTACTCATTAACCAAAAATGCAGTCTCATACCAGTAAATTTGTGCAGAAGAAAACGTTATTTGTGCTGCTTCTTTATTCATTTATTTAGTTTAGTTCGTATTTTTTAATGTGTTTTCTTTCAAGTCATTTTGTCCATTAACTTCATAATCAGAGTCTCCATCTCATCACATGACTAAAGTCTGGGTTCTGTATTGGTGGTAAAATATCCTTCCATGCCCCTCACTAGTTTGCACACAGAAAAGCATATTTTACTGGTTTCAGATCTCTTAGCTTGTTCTCTCTCTTAAACCAGCTGAGGCAGCTTTCATTGTGTGATCGTTGTCGTCGTCTTCCGTTTACTCCTTACTAGTAAGGGTCGCGGGGGGGCTGGAGCCTATCCCAGCATCTACGGGCAAGAGGTGGGGTTCACCCTAGACAGGTCACCAGTCCATCGCAGGGCCAACATACAGAGACGAACAACCATTCACACTCACATTCACACCTACGGTCAATTTAGAGAATCAATCAGCCTCGTCCCCTCTTGATGTCTTTCGACTGTGGTAGGAAGCTGGAGTACCCGGAGAGAACCCATGCAGGCACGGGGAGAACATGGAGACTCACACAGAAAGGTACTGCGCCCGAGCCGGGACCAGATTGATGGAAATCAAGTGTCTGAGGCTGTTAGCAGCCATGAAGTTGATCTGGTTGGCACTGGTATTTGTTCTTGCTGCAGCTCAGGAGTGATTCAGGAGAAGAGTTTCAGAACAGCCCAGGTTGGGGACTGGAATACTAAAATTTCCCCTGGAACCAGACAACCTTGGAGGGTAAAAGCTCCAATCATAGCCACTCAGATGCAGCAGCAGAAGAAGCTGTCATCCACCCTGACAGTCAGAGCATCAAGTCAAGGAAACATCACCATCTTGTAGTTCCAAACCTCCACCTGTCAGATTCAGCTACTTCTTATTGTGGGACTTTAAACTTGAACACAATGGAATTTGGACAAGGAGTTTTCCTTCCAGTCCAAACATCATCGTCCAGCCTCCAACCAGAGGTCCATCAGTTATCATGGAGCCACAGGTGGAGTCTGGATTCTTTTCTAGAATGAGACGGCAATGAGAGTCCTGCCAAGTGACATCACTGACATGAATGGATGACTTCAGTCACGTGACTGGATGACTTCAGTCACATGACTGGATGACCTCAGTCACATGACTGGATGACTTCAGTCACATGACTGGATGACCTCAGTCACATGACTGGATGACAGTGTAGATGCCAATGTAGAGGTTGGGGAAATAGTCTCTGAGAATCCAGCTTGAACCCACAGCCTCCTTGTTTTCCAAAAACCCAAACAGCGACCATCAGTCTCCCTCCAATCCTGTACTTGGGTAAACAACAAGTAAAAGTCTCTGGCAACATATTTGTTTCCTGTAGGGTTTCTTCATGTATGTGTGGTGTACTTGCTTTCCCAGAGGACTGCCATCTTTGTTCTGTGGGCTGACATGTTTTAGTGTCAGCACAGGTCATAGCGCTGAGACTGAACTCTCATTCTCCTCCAAGTAGTATTTCCACCTCACACTCCTGCATATATTCAAGTGAACAGGGAACACAAATTTATGCACAACTTCTCCTGTGTATTCATCCACAGTCACTAAACAACAACCAAACCAAACAAAAGAGGTTTGCTAGCATGGCGATCAGCTGTAGTTCACCATCTTATCCAGGTCACATGACTCAGGAGTAGCGTGGCCGTCTGGCAACCAAAGGGTGGCTGGTTTGATCCTCACTTTCTCCAGTGACCATGTCAAAGTGTCCTTGAGTGAGAGACTGAACCCCTAAATACTTCTGATGAGTAGGTTGGCTCCTTGCATGGCAGCCTTCAGCATCAGTGTGTGAGTGTGTGTGAATGAGAGGACATTGTTCAGCTCCTTGAGTGCTGCTGAGGTAGAAAGGCTCTGTACAAACTGAGTCCTTTTACCATTTCTTTCCTGCTTCTAGCGGCGCTGTTGTCACTTCCTGTGACCGTGGGGGGAAAGGGGTCCCCCTTCAGAATAAGTTTGATATCATTGTTACTTCCTCTTCAACATGCCTTTAGCAGACCAACTCAGTGAACAGCTCAGTGAGGTAGTGTGGCCGAGCGGTCTAAGGCGCTGGATTAAGGTTCCAGTCTCTGAGGAGGGTGGAGGAGGCGGGGGTGGAGAGGTGTGGCAGGTCTCTCACAGCCTCTCCTCTCTCTTTCACTGATATCTTCAAACCTGTGACCAAAAGAAGAACCCTCCTCTGAGTCCACAGACCTGAGCATCGCTGCTCTGACTACCAGGTTACCTCCTGGTTATCAGGGTGAAGTCATGGTGAGGTAGTCAGTTGTTCCTTTGTTTTATGACAGAGGCCTCATTGTGAATTAAATAATTTTAATTCTTTACTTGAAGTTTCACGCTGTTTCGATTGAAAAAGGCCAGTTCCTGGAGAAGATCTTCTAGGGGTCCAGGTTAAAGTGGTGCCCCAGCTGGCACCAGGCGCTGACCCAGGTCCTGCATGGGAGATACTGTCAGTTCTGTTCTGCCCTGCTCACAACCACAGGCTGGTGTTGAGGCCTGCAGCAACCAGGGCCCCAGTCACCAACAGTATAAAGGCTGGACATTGTAGCAGTGGGAGGAGTCAAAATGAAGACAGACCAATGTGAGCAGGACGTTCCTGGAGAAGTCAGAAGAACTTGACCATGTTTCCTACAGTACCCAGGAGGCCTGGTAGTTGTTGAAGGAAGCTCCAAAAGCAAAGAGTAGACAGCAGGACATCAAAAGAAAAGATCCAGACACTAAAACTACAAGTAGAAAGAAGAAGAAATACTAAAAGCTTTGGAAAGATACTACAAGGTTGGATATACATTATTATATACACTACTATTCTCATTGACTCCTAAAGAGGGACAGGAAACATTAGAATGTGGATCAGATCAGCTGATTTCAGTGTTGAGTCCATCCCTCCATCCACTTTCTGTTCTTATCCTTTAAGGGTCACGGGGGGGCGATCCCAGGTGACATTGGACAAGAGGCAGGGTTCACCCTGGACAGGTCAGAATTCCTAATGATGTCATCAGGGCTTTGACAGTAGCTAGAATTCTGTCTTTGATCTCAGGAGGACATGAAAGAAACACAACTGAGGAAAGTAGAGGACAACATTCAGCTTCATTAGAAACACTTGAACTGTTGAACAGTAGAATTTGTTGGAAACAGTTTACAACACTGAGTGACAGGATTGAAGAGGGAAGAGTTTTCTAATTTAAATTTAATTCTAACTTTAAACTGTGCATGAACATTTTTAGTGGTTCATATTCTAACATACAGAGGAAGTCATGTCATTCCCTTTTGGAAAACAAAACAAGAAAACAAACATGTGAAGCTCCTCCCCCCAGCTCCAGATGGACAGACAGACATGAGAGTGGCCAGGAAGCAAAGAAGTGTTGTGCTCCTCTCCAGTGCTCTGGTGTTGTTGTGCTCTTCTCAGCTTCATCATGAAGACCTGCTGGCACTGGGCGCTGGTGGAAGTTTGCAGCTCTCACTGGAAAGTCCTGAGGCTCCTCCCACTCTGAAGCAGGCAGTTGCTCCCAGCCAGCCCACACTTTCACTCTCTGATTGTCTAAATATCAGGTTTAGATCATCAAATTAACACTGGAACATCAAAACAGAATACAGTAATTAATAAAAGATGATCAACTTTTTTAATAAACATTAATTATTTAACATGAAACTACTGACTTTTTTAAGAAGAAAATAAGAAAGAGAACCTGCATCATCCCAGCCATGAAGACCTCAACACAGTTGAAGAGAAAGTCTTGGGGTGGATTCTTGTGTTTTGCAGCATCCTTGATGAGTCTGCATAGAAACATTGGTGTTGTGGACCCACATCCACCAGGAGTGGAGCTCAACCAAGAAGAGCAAGAGGGGAATGTTTCTGGAGGAGCCGGGAAGTTCCCTGGTCAAGCCACACACTGAGGGAAGGGAACGGACGCCCCGAGACCCAGACGCTGCAGCCTTGCTCAGACAGCTGCAGAGCTCAGCAGCACTCCATCCATGCCATCAGCAACACAGAGAGCATCCACACCAGCGTCCTCCTCAGCAGCCCTGCCTCAACACCAACCAGAACAGCCACAGCCACAACCCCCTCAGGACCTGGTTCAAGACGAAAGAGGGTCAGGACTGCCCAAGCAGTCAAGACAGCAGGACGGACGGATGGTGCTTCAACTGCAGGAACATCTCTGGAAAGAACACACAGAAGTGACACACAAGCATCTGAACTTTAAACGACTCTTACTCTGTTTTTGTTTTTTCCTGGTTTTGAACCAGTAACTGGTTTCTGTTGGTTTGGTTTGCTTGACTGGTTGTTGTTTGTTGACCTTGAAAATCCATATTTTGGGTTCTGGCTTGTTCTGCTTTTCATTTTGTGTTTGTATTAAAGTTCTGTTGCTGAAAAAGAGACTTTTTTGCCTTTTTCTTGAAGTAAATATATGAGGGTCTAAACTGACCCGTAACACCATGGATGTTCCAATAGTTAATGATATTAAAATGAATACTAAATCAAACCAGTCCATGTCAGAGATGTGTTCTAACACCCTCAGTAACGGTCAGCAAACACAACAACCTTTGGTTTATTTCTAGGATTTTCTTGAGGTTCATTTTGCCATTTTTTTTAACTGAAATTGAAGATTTAGTGACTAAAAAAAGGTCCAGAGGCCCACAACTAAATATTCAAACCAATATTTCCATGGATAAGGAAGCCTAACAAGGTCACCAAGAGATGGAAACAACTTGGAGGATAGAAAATTGTTTTAGTTTATTTGACAGCTGATTGAAGACGTGGGTCAAAACTGACTGTTACCATAGAGATGGGAACAGAAAGCTGACACAAGAGGAAGGTTCCAGCTCTGAAAAAGGAGTTTGATCAAAATCTTGAACTGCCAGTAGAAATATCCTTTTGCATGTTGACCTTTGTTGACAGAAGTCACTTTAGCTTGGCAGTGAAAAGAATGGCTGCTAGCTTGACAAAGAACTGCACAAACCAGGTTCAAGCTGGACTTTGGACCCTGGTATCTGCAACGACTCCATCAACTCCTAATCTAGCAGCTCTGCTGGGTCCAACTATTTTACAGAACATTTGACAGACCTGTGGAGCAGTGAGGACAGACATGAGTTGATCACATGATCCACTGAAGCACCATTTTACCTGCCACTGAGGTCACCAACATGAACTGGAGTTGGGAATCTTGAACTGAACCTGGTATCACAGCGACACCTGCTGCTGCAAAATGGAACAGCAACATTGAACCAAGTACAGGATTGGAGGGAGACTAATGGTCGCTGTTTGGGTTTTTGAAGAACAAGGAGGGCGTGGGTTCAAGCTGGATTCTCAGAGACTATTTCCCCAACCTCTACATTGGCATCCACACTGTCATCCAGTCATGTGACTGAAGTCATCCAGTCATGTGACTGAAGTCATCAGTCATGTCAGTGATGTCACTCTGCAGGACTGTCACTGCCATCACATTATAGAAAAGAATCCAGACTCCACATTTATGGGGCAGTTTTGGTCTTTAAACACTTGACAGTTCCAGGAGATTTAGTCTGGCTCAAGATCTTCAGATCAACCCAGGACAGAAGGCTATGACTCCATTGGATTGTGTAGTTGGAGCATTCAGAGATCTGGTGGATCTCAGTAGGAGCTGTATTTATCCACTGAATGATCCTGGTCAATGTGATCCTGCTCCTCCATCTCTCAGGCTGACAGAGCAGGAGGACCTGACTGAGAAGAAAGCTGCCCTTGAGCAGCTTCAGTCTCTGAGTGACAACACACAGGCAGAAAACCAGAACTTGAGGGAACAAGTTTCTACTCTTGAACGTGAGAATAAAAGAGCAATCCAGGAGCTACAGAACCTCACTGCTGTGGTGGCCAACCTCCAAACGGTCCAGGACAAGAACCAGACTCAGATAGAAGATCTGAACGTAACAGTCCACAGTCTTCAGTGTGAGGGGAGGAAGGTTGATGGAGAGAACAATGTGCTCAGAAAAGAGCTGACCCAGGTTCAGTCTCTGAGGGAGAGAGAACTGGTGGAGATGAAATGTCTTGAGGAAGACCTGACTGAGAAGAAAAGTGCACTTGATCAGCTTCAGTCTCTGTGTGACAAGAGATGGACAGAAAACCAGAATTTGTGGGGACAGGTTTCTAGTCTTGGACAAGAGAAGATCATTGCATATCAGCTGGTAGAGAACATGTCTGCCATGGTGGGCAACCTTGAATCTGTGAGGGAGGAGAACCAGACTCAGATCAGAGACCTGAACACACAAGTCCACAATCTTCAGCTTGAGGTGAAGATGGTTTACAAGGAGAAGTGTGACCTCAAGTGTGAGCTCAACTCCATCCAGGCAGAGAAGAACAAAATGAGAGAAGAACTCACTGAGAAGAAGACGACTCTTGAACAGCTGAGATCCCAGAGTGAGGAGAGAGAGGCAGAAAATGGATGTTTGAGGAGACGAGTTTCTACTGCATCTCAGGAGACAGAGACCTTCACTGCTGAGTTGGCCCACCTTGAATCAAGGAAGGACCAGGACCCCACAAAGAGTGACAGTCTGAACGGTGAAGTTCAGAGTCTTCTATATGCAGTGAGAACACAAAAGAAGAAAAGGAGCAGTGCTCAGTGGGAAATCCTGGGAAATCTTCATGATTTAAAAAGCTGTTTGAAAGAGGAAAATCATGACCTTCAAGTGAAGGTCCAGCAAACTTCTGAAGAGCAAGCAGACTCTCCCCTACGTCCAGCCAGGGAAGAGCAAACAGACTCTCCCCTACGTCCAGCCAGAGAAGAGCAAACAGACTCTCCCCTACGTCCAGCCAGAGAAGAGCAAACAGACTCTCCCCTACGTCCAGTCAGAGAAGAGCAAACAGACTCTCCCCTACGTCCAGCTAGAGAAGAGCAAGCAGACTCTCCACTACATCCAGCCAGAGAAGAGCAAGCAGACTCTCCCCTACGTCCAGCCAGAGAAGAGCAAGCAGACTCTCCCCTACATCCAGCCAGAGAAGAGCAAGCAGACTCTCCCCTATGTCCTGCCAGAGAAGAGCAAGCAGACTCTCCCCTATGTCCTGCCAGAGAAGAGCAAACAGACTCTCCCCTACGTCCAGCCAGAGAAGAGCAAGCAGACTCTCCCCTACGTCCAGCCAGAGAAGAGCAAACAGACTCTCCCCTACGTCCAGCCAGAGAAGAGCAAGCAGACTCTCCCCTACGTCCAGCCAGAGAAGAGCAAGCAGACTCTCCCCTACGTCCAGCCAGAGAAGAGCAAACAGACTCTCCCCGACGTCCAGCCAGAGAAGAGCAAGCAGACTCTCCCCTACGTCCAGCCAGAGAAGAGCAAGCAGACGCTCTCATATGTTCTTCTGCAGAGGAGCGATGGGATTCTGCTGCATGTCCTGCAACTGAAAAGCAGAATGATGGGGGCACCCTGGAGACTGGACCTGCTGCGGGTCAAACCAGAAGTCTACTGAGCCGTGTGACATCTGGTGTAGAAGATGCTCTGTTTATGTTCATCGTTTTTTCTTTGTGTGCTTTTCCTCAACTTTGTTTTCTTTGTTTGTTATATATGATGATACCTTGATCACCACAGCAGTTGATCCCAGCTTGATTAGCTGAGTGCTTTGCAGTCTAAAGCACTTTAGTGATACCTGTGGGGTCCCTTATCCTCCCTGACCACAGGGATTCAGCCTCACTGAAGGAGAGGGAACCTTCCAGGTTGCAGCTCCGAGACTCTGGAACGCTCTCCCACTGGACATGAGGACGCTGAGGACGCCTTCAGAAAGAAGCTAAAGACCCATTTGTTTAGTAATATTATTTTTCATGATGGAATCGTCCCTCTGTACCTGCCCACACAGGTCAAGAGGTCAAATGATTCCTTGTTTAAAACAGCTCTTCATCACATGGATGTGCATCCCAACAGTCAGAGCTCACAGATGCTCCTATTCCCTCCAGTGTGAGGCACTAGGAGTGACTGATGAGGGTCAGGGGGGTCAGGCTAGTCCAGATAGTGGGTCTGTATGAGGTTGTTAGGGAGGGATAAGGTAGTGGCAGAGTTCAGGCTGTAGTTGTGCTCCAACAGTTGAGACAGGGCAGGACAAAAAATGACACCCTGATGGCGTTAGGAGTGATTCTTACAAGAACCAATCAATAAAAGTGGGTGGTGACCTGCTCATGTGACGCTTGTGTTGATGATTACTGGGTCTCCTCCATGCTCATTTATCATGAATGAATCCCTCTGAGTAAAACACCTGATGACTCCTGAGTTGTTTCACAAAATGTGTGTGTGTGTGTGTGTATGTGTGTGTGTGTGTGTGTGTGTCTGTGTGTGTGTGTGTGTGGGCAATAACTACAAGTTGTCTATGTATAGATCAAACAATTATTCATCAGTTGGATACATTGACAGTGGAAGTTCAGGTTTCCTGTAATTCAGTTTGCAGACAACACAGAAAACTGCCCCTGACCCCTCCCCTCATTCTGGAGGCTTTAACATGAAAATGAAAATGCTGAGAGACATAAATGCAAATCAGGGTATCTGACCAGAGGTGACATATCTTTTAATGCTTTTCTTGTTATATTTGTTATATATGTTCTGTATGGTTATATTTGTTATGGTTGTTATGGAGTTTATGGTTATTATCTCTGTTTCTTGTGTCTTTGTCTTTTTTTTGTCCTGCCATTCGTCCGTCCTGGATTTTAGACCTTGGTTGCAGGAAGCGTGTGACCTCAACTCCTTTTTCTGTGTTGCTGAACGTTCCTGTTCAGGAAATGGAAATTTAGCTGCTATGTTGAATCAGAAAAACCTTTTGAAGTCTACTTTTGCTTCAGTCAGAAAGTGGACTGTTGTTAACTCTCACAATGGTTGGTGATTGTGGAGGAAGAAAAAACCCTTATGAACCTCTTTTTAACAGACACACATTTCTAAAGATGCAGGTTAATTTTATTTTGTTCTTTTAGCAGAGGATGGTTTCGATCCATCGACCTCTGGGTTCTGGGCCCAGCACGCTTCCTCTGCTCCACTCTGCTCTACCATTGACCGAACAGTCCTTGTTTTAGGAGAGCATTCTCTGTGTTTGTCTCTGCCCTGCTCTCCTGCTCTCTTTCCCCCCAACCGGTCAAAGCAGAAGGCCGTCCCCACTGATCCTGGATCTGCTCCACGTTCCTGCCTGTTAAAAGGAAGGTTTTCATCACCACTGTTGCAGGATGTGCTGCTGATGGAGAATTGTTGATGTAGATTCATTGAAGGAGTTTGGTGCTGGACCTGCTCTACTCGTAAAGAGTCATGAGAGAACTTTTGTTGTGACTTGACACACACACACACACACACACACACACACACACACACACACACACACACACACATTCATTTCTTCCTGCCATGAACTCAGACTGTGTGTTTAATGTTAACAAAAATTCTACTTTGTCAGTGAATTAATTCAGTCTGCATCTAAGTTTATGTCAGGATGGCAGAGCGGTCTAAGGCGCTGCGGTCAGGTTGCAGTCTCTCCTGGAGGCGTGGGTTCAAATCCCACTTCTGACAAAAGACATTTTCTCCACATTCCTATGCATCCACAGTGGTACATTCCAAACCCAGTTGAAGCTGCTCTCCACTGAGGGGAGTGAGTGGTTGAACTGGCAGCAGAGGAGGCAAAGGAGCTTCCCTGTGACGTCCTAACATCGCCTGGTTTCCTCCAACATGGAGCAGCCACCAAACTCTAACTTCAATGTTGGATCAAAGTCTACTGAAGGAATGTGTTTGGTTCAAAAACCCATTTGTGTTCATCCTTCAATTCACATTTTGTCCATTAACTTCATCATCAGAGTCTCCATCTCATCACATGACTAAAGTCTGGGTTCTGTGTTGGTGGTAAACATCCTTCCACTCACCCAGGCTCCTCACTGGTCTGCACACAGAAATGCATATTTTACTGGTTTCACCAGTTCCTCAAGTAGTTTAGGAAAAAAGACACTTTGTTAGCTCCTGTAAAGGTCCCACTTTGGGTCGTAACACTTTTTTCCTGACTGCTTGATGTCTCAGTCAGAACAGCTGAGATGAGAACTGAATGTCTGGATTTCTTCCTGACATCATCAGGGTCTGAGGAGTTCATTGAAAAAAGGATTCAGTCAGATGGGAGTTAGAACTTGGAGACCAAAGAAGGAACCTCCAAATTCAGGACCCTGAGATCAAAGTGAGCGCTCTGATCTCAGAGGTCTGGGATATTTCACATCCTGATGGCCCTCCAAAATAAGAGCCCTGTGTCACTGTCTAAAAATCATCATTTGTTTGTGAAAAAATCAGGGTATGTTTGTCAGACTTTGTCAGACCTTTCCCCAAATCATCATTTGTTTGTGGAAATTAGATCCAGAAAACCACTGCAGTCCTTCATACATGATTAGTGCCATAGTTTGTCTCACACCTTTCATCTTTGATGGTTCCATGGTGGAATGGTAAGCACTCTGGACTCTGAATCCAGTGATCCCAGTTCAAACCTCAGTGGGGCCTCCAGCAGGTCTCTGACAGGTGTTGATAGAGGAGTTGTGGCTGCTGACTACAGTGGAAGACACCATCAACAATGATGTTTAGCTCTCAGCTCCTTCAGTCACATGACTGGGCCATCCTGTCATGTCAGTGATGTCACTTGGCAGGACTGCCATTGCATTCTTAATTCTATAACATCTGAGATTAAAATCTATGGAATTACAACCAACAAGCACCCAAACACCTGATCAGATGCTCCTTCATCAGGCTGAGGAGAATCAATCTAAACTGGGATGAAGAAAATTAACTGAGAGGAGAAACCTCCTGGTTGGCTGACATGGACCCACCTGATCCATGTCAGCCTTGTTGGAGCAGAAAGAGGTGGATCAGAGGAATCAGTGGATCAAGACTCAGGTGGCAGATGAAGAATCTCTGTATTCACAATGGAGTCAGAGAAATCTTCCAACATGAGAGAACGTGACAGACCATTTTATACTGAAGACAGGCTGTGTGTGTGTGTGTGTGTGTGTGTGTGTGTGTGTGTGTGTGTGTGTGTTTGTGTGTGTGTGTGTGTGTGTGTGTGTGTGTGTGTGTGTCCCTACTGACTGGAAACTGAATAATGACCAGACTAACTTTTATCATTGACCAAGTCTGGTTGACTCACTAAATTCATAACTGAAGCGATTATTTAATTAATAAACAGAACATGTGTCTAAAGTCATGATCAAATTCATGTAAAATCTGAGCAACCAGGGTTTGAAAATGTTCCAATGAGCCAAACCAATGGCTGGGAGGTGGGAATCCAACCAGGGACCTTTAGATCCACACCAGTCTTCCCTGACCTCATAGAAACTGGAACATTTCAACAAATAAATTCAAATTCAACTCAGCAGCAACTCTAGAACCGTTGCTAACTTGCTAATTCCTGTTAGCTCCAGATCAGACAATGCAGGCTCACCTTCACGCTTGGTTGTACGACCGCCACCAGTTGAAGCTTCTCTGGTTCAACAAACTCTGGGGACTCAAGACACAAGTCAGCACCGGTGCAGGTCCAGATCCAGATGTTTGCTGAGGGGAACAATGGCTTACGGGAGCTCCAGGGAGCTGGTTTGAACTGGTCCCTCATCTCTGTGAGTAGAAACCATCTGAGGTGGAAGGTCTGCTTTGACCTCCTGACCTCCCAGTAAAGCCAGTATAGATGTTGAGCTTGGAGGAGTTGATGGCCTCCTTCATCTTCTTGTTGGAGGTGTTTGCTAAACTCAGCACCACCACAGATCAGAGGAAAGTCCACTTGTCAGCTGGACACTGGAGTTCTAGTGACCTGCAGGATCTTAGTTGTGGTGGCAGCAGGCCTGTTCCAAGAGCTTTGCTCACATTCCTGATCAGGCTTCATCATGGTTCTGGACCACTGAGTGATAGAAGCTGATCCTCGGGGTGGACTGTCTTTAGGGGGCTGAGGTGTCTGGTGGTCTTGGTGGACCCTCTGTATCTCAAGCTGAGACCACAGAGTCCTGTGTTCTTGAGTCATTGTCTATAGTCTCTGTTGTTGGACAGCTTGGTGTGGTCCCTGATGGTCTAGTGGCTAGGATTTGGCGCTTTCACCGCCGCGGCCCGGGTTCGATTCCCGGTCAGGGAATGAGTTATTTAGAGGTTGAGGGAGAGGTGATCAGGTGGTCCACATGATGGTGGAGGTGATGAACTGTGAATCCATCATGGCTCCACTCTCACCCCCATTGTAGTGTTCTTGGTTTACTCTGCCATGGCCCCATGTTGAAGGGTGACTGTCTCATTCAGGTTCAACCCTTTGTTAGACTCTATGAAGTCACTGACTCCTGCAAGGACAAACTGTAATCCTCCTTCGTAGCTTTGGTTCCTTGCAGCACAGAAAGTCCATTCACTGATGTAGGAACTGGAAAACTTAGAGCTCTGGTCCTCGGTTCCTTGCACCAAAGAAAGGAGGGAAATGCAATCAATGTTGAATTCATTTACATTTCTTATATTTGATCAAAGCTAGAACTTAATAAGCTGCCATCGACCTTGATGACCAACTCCTTCACTGTGTAGTTCAAAGTCCCTGGTTTGATTTGTGTCAGGACTTCAGAAGCTCCAATCCTCTCTTAGTTCTAGTGAGAGTGGAAGAGATTATAAATGAGAGAAGCAGGGCCCTCCCTCAGAACTGAACCAGCTCAGTTGGGAGAGCCTTAGACTGAAGATCTAAAGGTCCCTGGTCCGATCCCAGGTTTCAGCAGAGGAACAGCATTGACTTTACTTTCCAGTGGAGGAACTGCAGACATGAAGGAAACTAACATCTTGTCCTGTGCATTCTTGTGACATTCAGGACATTTTTGGAGCCTCTTGTTGGATTTTGCCACAGAGAATCAGAGCCAATCAAAAGCATGGAGGACTTTAACATGGAGGACTGAACAAGTCAAGAAAGCATCAGTTTGACCTTCACAGGTGTTTCTTTTCCTGTCTCAATGCTGTAGAAAGAGCCTGAGGAGCTCAGACGGTAGAGCATCAGACTTTTAATGTGAGGGTCCAGGGTTCAAGTCCCTGTTCAGGTGCTGTGGAGGTTCCAGTGTTTGACAACATGGTACTGGATGAAGTTCAGTGTTGAACAAACTGTCATCATCAAAAGTAGAAGTGTTCTTGTCTTGCCACTGTGAGACAGTTGCTAGAAAAGTGACCACTAATAATTTCATGTGGCATGCAATTAACAAAACACCCACGTTGATGGTCGAGGGGTCTGGAGCCTATCCCAGCATCTACGGGCCAGAGGCGGGGTTCACCCTGGACAGGTCGCCAAAACCATTCACACTCACATCTACAGTTAATTTAGAGTGTCCAATCAGCCTCATCCCAAATTACACATCTTTGGACGGTGGGAAGAAGCCGGAGTACCCAGAGAGAACCCACGCATGCACGGGGAGAACATGCAGATTCTGCACCCGAGCCTGGACTCAAATCCAGAACCTTCTTGCTGTGAGGCCACAGTGCTCACCACTGCACCATCATGCTGCCGTGGTCTCATATACTTTTCTAAATTGTGTTTCTTTCATGTCCTCCTGAGATCAAACACAGAATTCTAGTTACTGTCAAAGCCCTGATGACATCATCAGGAATTCTGACTTTGATCTGGAGACTCTTGCTTTAATCTGAATTTGATCCGACTAATGTTTTAGTTTAGGTTGCATGAAACCGACCACCTCATTTCTCCTGATGGACTGGTGACCTGTCCAGGGTGAACCCTGCCTCTTGAACAATGTCACCTGGGATCGCCCCCCCCCCCATGACCCTTAAAGGATAAGAACAGAAAGTGGATGGAGGGATGGACTCAACACTGAAATCAGCTGATCTGATCCACATTCTAATGTTTCCTGTCCCTCTTTAGGAGTCAATGAGAATAGTAGTGTATATAATAATGTATATCCAACCTTGTAGTATCTTTCCAAAGCTTTTAGTATTTCTTCTTCTTTCTACTTGTAGTTTTAATGTCTGGATCTTTTCTTTTGATGTCCTGCTGTCTGCTCTTTGCTTTTGGAGCTTCCTTCAACAACTACCAGGCCTCCTGGGTACTGTAGGAAACATGGTCAAGTTCTTCTGACTTCTCCAGGAACGTCCTGCTCACATTGGTCTGTCTTCATTTTGACTCCTCCCACTGCCACAATGACCAGCCTTTATACTCTTGGTGACTGGGGCCCTGGTTGCTGCAGGCCTCAACACCAGCCTGTGGTTGTGAGCAGGGCAGAACAGAACTGACAGTATCTCCCATGCAGGACCTGGGTCAGCGCCTGGTGCCAGCTGGGGCACCGCTTTAACCTGGACCCCTAGAAGATCTTCTCCAGGAACTGGCCTTTTTGGTTCCATCAAGGCCTGAGAGGATGGTGAAGAGTGATCCTCCACCAGGCAGCACAGTCAGCAGCAGCCATTTTGTTCCACGAGAATCAAGTATGATAGTGACAGACTGGTGAGTACTTGCTAACTGACACTTCCTGTTTTTACTGCGATTCTTCCATGAATGTGCTCATGTTGGCTGGTCCCCAACCACAGTTTCAAAGCCATGATGACATCTTTCATCAACAATCAGACTTATTTTTTCTCTATTTGGACAAAAAAGGTTCCAACTGACACGGCCGGCCAACGTCCTGGAGTTCATTCAGCCTGGAGAACCAGGTGCTGGTTCCTTCTTTTACCAGGCAGGAACGGGCAGCAGATCCAAGATCAGTAGGTGAAGATGTCTGCTTTGACTGGTAGGAGGAAAGAGAGCAGGAGAGCTGGTCAGAGACTCTCCGACCAGGGTCAGTAGTAAGTGTTGCTAAAAACCTCAAAATAATGCGACAGTAATGTAGTAAAAATTGCTACGAACCTCAAAATATTGCGACAGTGATGTCGGAAGAATTGCTAATGAACTCAAGATGATGCTAACAGTAACGTAGTGATAGTTGCTATAAACTCAGTGATGCTTACAGTAATGTAGTAAGTGTTGTGTTTTGAACAACCTCAAAGTGATGCTGACAGTCATGTGGTCAGAGAGAACCTCAAAATAATGCTACAGTGATGTCGTAAGAATTGCTAATCATCTAAAAATGATGCGACAGTGATGTCGTAAGAATTGCTAATGAACTCAAAATGATGCTAACAGTAATGGAGTGAAAGTTGCCAATGAACTCAAAGTGATGCTGACTAATGTAGTAAGAGTTGCTACGAACCTCAAAATAATGCGACAGTGATTTTTGGAAGAATTGCTAATGATCTCAAAATGATGCGACAGTGATGTAGTCAGAATTGCTAATGAACTCAAAATGATGCGACAGTGACGTAGTAAGAATTGTAATGAACTCAAAATGATGCTAACGGCGATGTAGTGAAAGTTTCGAATAACCTCAAAGTGATGCTGACAGTCATGTAGGAAGAGTTGCTACGAACCTTAAAATAATGCAACACTAATGTAGTAAGACTTACTACGAACTTCAAAATGATGTGACAGTGATGGAGCAAGAATTGCTTATGATTTGAAATGATGGGACAGTGATGTAATAATTATTGCAAATGAACTCAAAATGATGCTAACAGTAATGTAGTGAAAGTTTCGAATAACCTCAAAGTGAAGCTGACAGTCATGTAGTAAGAGTTGCTACTAACCTCTAAATAATGCAACAGTAATGTAGTAAGAGTTACTACGAACTTCAAAATGATGTGACAGTGATGTAGTAAGAATTGCTTATGATATGAAATGATGGGACAGTGATGTAGTGAGAATTGCAAATGAACTCAAAATGATGCTAACAGTAATGTGGTGAAAGTTTCGAATAACCTCAAAGTGATGCTGACAGTCATGTAGTCAGAGTTGCAACGAACCTCAAAATGATGCGACAGTGATTGAGTAAGAATTGCAAATGAACTCAAAATGATGCGACAGTGATGTAGTGACAGTTGCTAATAAACTCAAAGTGATGCTGACAGTAATGTTGTAAGAGTTGCTACGAACCTTAAAATAATGCAACAATAATGTCGTAAGAGTCGCTACGAACCTCAAAATAATGTTACAGTGATGTCAGAAGAATTGCTAATGATCTCAAAATGATGCGACAGTAATGCAGTAAAAGTTGCTACGAACCTCAAAATAACGTGACAGTAATGTCAGAAGAATTGCTAATGAACTCAAGATGATGCTAACAGTAATGGAGTGAAACTTTCGAATAACCTCAAAGTTATGCTTACAGTCATGTAGTAAGTGTTGCTTCGAACCTCGAAATAATGCGACAGTAATGTAGTAAAAGTTGCAAGGAACCTCAAAATATTGCGACAGTGATGTTGGAAGAATTGCTAATGAACTCAAAATGATGCTAACAGTAATGTAGTGATAGTTGCAAATCAAGTCAGTGATGCTGACAGTCATGTAGTAAGTGTTGCTACAAACCTCAATATAATGCGACAGTAATGTAGTAAAAGTCGCTACGAACCTCAAAATAATGCGACAGTGATGTCAGAAGAATTGCTAAAGATCTCAAAATGATGCGACTGTGATTTTGTAAGAATTGCTCATGAACTCAAAATGATGCTAACAGTAATGGAGTGAACGTTTCGAATAACCTCAAAGTGATGCTGACAGTCTTGTACTAAGAGTTGCTACGAACCTCAAAATAATGTGACAGTGATGTCGGAAGAATTGCTAATTAACTCAAGATTATGCTAACAGTAATGTAGTGACAGTTGCTAAGAAACTCAGTGATGCTTTCAGTAATGTAGTAAGAGTTTCGAACAACCTCAAAGTGATGCTGACAGTCATTTAGTAAGAGTTGCTAATGAACTCAATTTAATGCTACAGTGATGTCGTAAGAATTGCTAAAAAACTCAAAATGATGCGAACAGTAATGTAGTGATAGTTGCTAATAAACTCAAAGTGATGCTCACAGTAATGTAGTAAGAGTTGCTACGAACTTTAACATAATGCAAAAATAATGTAGTAAGAGTTGCTACGAACCTCAAAATATTGCGACAGTGATGTCGGAAGAATTGCTAATGATCTCAAAATGATGCGACAGTGATGTAGTAAGAATTGCTAATGAACTCAAAATGATGCTAACAGTAATGTACTGATAATTGCTATTCAACTCAGTGATGCTAACAGTAATGGAGTGAACGTTTCGAATAACCTCAAAGTGATGCTGAAAGTCATGTCGTAAGAGTTGCTACGAACCTCAAAATAATGCGACAGTGATGTCGGAAGAATTGCTAATGATCTCAAAATGATGTGACAGTGATGTAGTAAGAATTGCTAATGAACTCAAAATGATGCAAACAGTAATGGAGTGAAAGTTTCGAAAAACCTCAAAGTGATGCTGACAGTCATGTGGTTTGAGTTGCGAGTAAATTAAAAATGATCCTGACAGTGATGTCGTACGAATTGCTTTTGACCTCAAAACGATGCTCACAGTAACGTAATGATAGTTACTAATAAACTCAGTGATGCTTACAGTAATGTAGTAAGTGTTTTGAACAACCACAAAGTGATGCTGACAGTCATGTAGTAAGAGTTCCTACTAACCTCAAAATAATGCGACAGTGATGTCGTAAGAATTGCTAAAAAACTCAAAATGATGCTAACAGTAATGTAGTGATAGTTGCTAATAAACTCAAAGTGATGCTGACAGTAATGTAGTAAGAGTTGCTACGAACCTTTAAATAATGCAACAATAATGTAGTAAGAGTTGCTACGAACCTCAAAATATTGAGACAGTGATGTCAGAAGAATTGCTAAAGATCTCAAAATGATGCGACAGTGATTTAGGAAGAATTGCTAATAAACTCAAAATGATGCTAACAGTAATGTAGTGAGAGTTGCTACGAACCTTTAAATAATGCAAATATAATGTAGTAAGAGTTGCTACGAACATCAAAATAATGCGAAAGTGATGTCGGAAGAATTGCTAATGATCTCAAAATGATGCGACACTGATGTAGTAAGAATTGCTAATGAACTCAAAATGATGCTAACAACAAAGGAGTGAAAGTTTCGAATAACCTCAAAGTGATGCTGACAGTCATGTAGTTAGAGTTGCTACTAACCTCAATTTAATGCTGCAGTGATGTGTGAGAGTTGATAGTAATTTCAAAATCACGCTAAAGTGATGTAATGAGAGTTGCTACATACCTAAGAAATGATGCTAAAGTGATGTGGTGAGAGTTGCTACTTACCTAATAAATGATGCTACAGTGATGTGGTGAGAGTTGCTACGAACCTCAAAATGATGCTACAGTAATGTCGTGAGAGTTGCGACGATCCTCAAAATGATGCTAAAGTGATGTAATGAGAGTTGCGACAAACCTAAGAAGTGATGCTACAGTGATGTCGTGAGAGTTGCTACTTACCTCAGAAATGATGCTACAGTGATGTGGTGAGAGTTGCTACGAACCTAAAAATGATGCGACAGTGATGTAATGAGAGTTGCTAGGAATCTCAAAATGATGCTCCAGTAATGTTGTGAGAGTTGCGACTATCCTCAAAATTATGCTACAGTGATGTAATGAGAGTTGCTACAAATGTCCAAATGATGCTACAGTGATGTAATGAGAGTTGCTACAAAGCTAAGAAATGATGCTACAGTGATGTGGTGAGAGTTGATAGTAATTTCAAAATCACGCTGAAGTGATGTAATGAGGGTTGCTATTTAACTAAGAAATGATGCTACAGTAATGTCGTGAGAGTTGCGACTATCCTCAAAATGATGCGACAATGATGTAGTGATAGTTGCTACGATCCTCAAAATGATTCTACAGTGATGTTATGACAGTTGCTACTAACCTAAGAAATTATGCTGACAGTGTTGTGGTGACAGTTGATAGTAATTTCAAAATCATGCTAAAGCGATGTCATGAGAGTTGCTTCTAACCAAACAAATGATGCTACAGTGATGTGGTGAGAGTTGCTACGAACCTCAAACTGATACTTCCAGTAATGTCGTGAGAGTTGCTACAAACCTCAAAATGATGCTGCAGTGATGTCATGGGAGTTGCTACTAACCTAAGAAATGATGCTACAGTTATATAATGAGAGTTGCTACAAATGTCAAAATGATGCAACAGTGATGTAGTGAGAGTTGATAGTAATTTCAAAATCACGCTAAAGTGATGTCGTGAGAGTTGCTACGATCCTCAAAATGATGCTCCAGCGATGTGGTGAGAGTTGATAGTAATTTCAAAATCACGCTAAAGTGATGTCTTGAGAGTTGCTACGATCCTCAAAATGATGCTAAAGTGATGTAATGAGAGTTGCTACTTACCTAAGAAATGATGTTACAGTGATGTGGTGAGAGTTGCTAGGAACTTCAAAATGATGCTAAAGTGATGTAATGAGAGTTGCTCCGAATCTCAAAATGATTCTAGAGTGATGTATTGAGAGTTGCTACTTACCTCAGAAATGATGCTGCAGTGATGTGGTGAGAGTTGCCACGAATCCTAAAATGATGCTACAGTAATGTCGTGAGAGTTGCGACTATCCTCAAAATGATGCGACAGTGATGTAATGGGAGTTCCTACGAATCTCAAAATGATGCTGCAGTAATGTTGCGAGAGTTGCGACTATCCTCAAAATGATGCGACAGTGATGTAGTGAGAGTTGCTACGATCCTCAAAATGAGGTGGCAATGATGTAGTGAGAGTTGAAACAAATCTCAAAATGATGCTGACAGTGATGTAGTGAGAGTTGATACTAATCTCAAAATGATGCTAAAGTGATGTAATGAGAGTTGCTACAAATCTAAGAAGTAATGCGACAGTGATGTGGTGAGAGTTGATAGTAATTTCAAAATAACGCTAAAGCGGTGTAATGAGAGTTGCTACTTCCCTAAGAAATGATGCTACAGTGATGTAATGAGAGTTGCTACTAATCTCAAAATGATGCTAGAGTGATGTAATGAGATTTGCTACAAACCTAAGAAATGATGCTACAGTGATGTGGTGAGAGTTGATAGTAATTTCAAAATCATGCTAAAGTGATGTAATGAGAGTTGCTACTTACCTAAGAAATGATGCTACAGTGATGTCATGGGAGTTGATAGTAATTTCAAAATCACGCTGAAGTGATGTAATGAGGGTTGCTATTTAACTAAGAAATGATGCTACAGTAATGTCGTGAGAGTTGCGACTATCCTCAAAATGATGCGACAATGATGTAGTGATAGTTGCTACGATCCTCAAAATGATTCTACAGTGATGTTATGACAGTTGCTACTAACCTAAGAAATTATGCTGACAGTGTTGTGGTGACAGTTGATAGTAATTTCAAAATCATGCTAAAGCGATGTCATGAGAGTTGCTTCTAACCAAACAAATGATGCTACAGTGATGTGGTGAGAGTTGCTACGAACCTCAAACTGATACTTCCAGTAATGTCGTGAGAGTTGCTACAAACCTCAAAATGATGCTGCAGTGATGTCATGGGAGTTGCTACTAACCTAAGAAATGATGCTACAGTTATATAATGAGAGTTGCTACAAATGTCAAAATGATGCAACAGTGATGTAGTGAGAGTTGATAGTAATTTCAAAATCACGCTAAAGTGATGTCGTGAGAGTTGCTACGATCCTCAAAATGATGCTCCAGCGATGTGGTGAGAGTTGATAGTAATTTCAAAATCACGCTAAAGTGATGTCTTGAGAGTTGCTACGATCCTCAAAATGATGCTAAAGTGATGTAATGAGAGTTGCTACTTACCTAAGAAATGATGTTACAGTGATGTGGTGAGAGTTGCTAGGAACTTCAAAATGATGCTAAAGTGATGTAATGAGAGTTGCTCCGAATCTCAAAATGATTCTAGAGTGATGCATTGAGAGTTGCTACTTACCTCAGAAATGATGCTGCAGTGATGTGGTGAGAGTTGCTAGGAACTTCAAAATGATGCTAAAGTGATGTAATGAGAGTTGCTCCGAATCTCAAAATGATTCTAGAGTGATGCATTGAGAGTTGCTACTTACCTCAGAAATGATGCTGCAGTGATGTGGTGAGAGTTGCCACGAATCCTAAAATGATGCTACAGTAATGTCGTGAGAGTTGCGACTATCCTCAAAATGATGCGACAGTGATGTAATGGGAGTTCCTACGAATCTCAAAATGATGCTGCAGTAATGTTGCGAGAGTTACGACTATCCTTAAAATAATGCAACAATAATGTAGTAAGAGTTGCTACGAACCTCAAAATAATGTTACAGTGATGTCAGAAGAATTGCTAATGATCTCAAAATGATGCGACAGTAATGCAGTAAAAGTTGCTACGAACCTCAAAATAACGTGACAGTAATGTCAGAAGAATTGCTAATGAACTCAAGATGATGCTAACAGTAATGGAGTGAAACTTTCGAATAACCTCAAAGTTATGCTTACAGTCATGTAGTAAGTGTTGCTTCGAACCTCGAAATAATGCGACAGTAATGTAGTAAAAGTTGCAAGGAACCTCAAAATATTGCGACAGTGATGTCGGAAGAATTGCTAATGAACTCAAAATGATGCTAACAGTAATGTAGTGATAGTTGCTAATCAAGTCAGTGATGCTGACAGTCATGTAGTAAGTGTTGCTACAAACCTCAATATAATGCGACAGTAATGTAGTAAAAGTCGCTACGAACCTCAAAATAATGCGACAGTGATGTCGTAAGAATTGCTAAAAAACTCAAAATGATGCTAACAGTAATGTAGTGATAGTTGCTAATAAACTCAAAGTGATGCTGACAGTAATGTAGTAAGAGTTGCTACGAACCTTTAAATAATGCAACAATAATGTAGTAAGAGTTGCTATGAACCTCAAAATAATGCGACAGTAATGTAGTAAAAGTTGCTACGAACCTAAAAATATTGAGACAGTGATGTCAGAAGAATTGCTAAAGATCTCAAAATGATGCGACAGTGATTTAGGAAGAATTGCTAATAAACTCAAAATGATGCTAACAGTAATGTAGTGAGAGTTGCTACGAACCTTTAAATAATGCAAAAATAATGTAGTAAGAGTTGCTACGAACATCAAAATAATGCGAAAGTGATGTCGGAAGAATTGCTAATGATCTCAAAATGATGCGACACTGATGTAGTAAGAATTGCTAATGAACTCAAAATGATGCTAACAACAAAGGAGTGAAAGTTTCGAATAACCTCAAAGTGATGCTGACAGTCATGTAGTTAGAGTTGCTACTAACCTCAATTTAATGCTGCAGTGATGTGTGAGAGTTGATAGTAATTTCAAAATCACGCTAAAGTGATGTAATGAGAGTTGCTACATACCTAAGAAATGATGCTAAAGTGATGTGGTGAGAGTTGCTACTTACCTAATAAATGATGCTACAGTGATGTGGTGAGAGTTGCTACGAACCTCAAAATGATGCTACAGTAATGTCGTGAGAGTTGCGACGATCCTCAAAATGATGCTAAAGTGATGTAATGAGAGTTGCGACAAACCTAAGAAGTGATGCTACAGTGATGTCGTGAGAGTTGCTACTTACCTCAGAAATGATGCTACAGTGATGTGGTGAGAGTTGCTACGAACCTAAAAATGATGCGACAGTGATGTAATGAGAGTTGCTAGGAATCTCAAAATGATGCTCCAGTAATGTTGTGAGAGTTGCGACTATCCTCAAAATTATGCTACAGTGATGTAATGAGAGTTGCTACAAATGTCCAAATGATGCTACAGTGATGTAATGAGAGTTGCTACAAAGCTAAGAAATGATGCTACAGTGATGTGGTGAGAGTTGATAGTAATTTCAAAATCACGCTGAAGTGATGTAATGAGGGTTGCTATTTAACTAAGAAATGATGCTACAGTAATGTCGTGAGAGTTGCGACTATCCTCAAAATGATGCGACAATGATGTAGTGATAGTTGCTACGATCCTCAAAATGATTCTACAGTGATGTTATGACAGTTGCTACTAACCTAAGAAATTATGCTGACAGTGTTGTGGTGACAGTTGATAGTAATTTCAAAATCATGCTAAAGCGATGTCATGAGAGTTGCTTCTAACCAAACAAATGATGCTACAGTGATGTGGTGAGAGTTGCTACGAACCTCAAACTGATACTTCCAGTAATGTCGTGAGAGTTGCTACAAACCTCAAAATGATGCTGCAGTGATGTCATGGGAGTTGCTACTAACCTAAGAAATGATGCTACAGTTATATAATGAGAGTTGCTACAAATGTCAAAATGATGCAACAGTGATGTAGTGAGAGTTGATAGTAATTTCAAAATCACGCTAAAGTGATGTCGTGAGAGTTGCTACGATCCTCAAAATGATGCTCCAGCGATGTGGTGAGAGTTGATAGTAATTTCAAAATCACGCTAAAGTGATGTCTTGAGAGTTGCTACGATCCTCAAAATGATGCTAAAGTGATGTAATGAGAGTTGCTACTTACCTAAGAAATGATGTTACAGTGATGTGGTGAGAGTTGCTAGGAACTTCAAAATGATGCTAAAGTGATGTAATGAGAGTTGCTCCGAATCTCAAAATGATTCTAGAGTGATGTATTGAGAGTTGCTACTTACCTCAGAAATGATGCTGCAGTGATGTGGTGAGAGTTGCCACGAATCCTAAAATGATGCTACAGTAATGTCGTGAGAGTTGCGACTATCCTCAAAATGATGCGACAGTGATGTAATGGGAGTTCCTACGAATCTCAAAATGATGCTGCAGTAATGTTGCGAGAGTTGCGACTATCCTCAAAATGATGCGACAGTGATGTAGTGAGAGTTGCTACGATCCTCAAAATGAGGTGGCAATGATGTAGTGAGAGTTGAAACAAATCTCAAAATGATGCTGACAGTGATGTAGTGAGAGTTGATACTAATCTCAAAATGATGCTAAAGTGATGTAATGAGAGTTGCTACAAATCTAAGAAGTAATGCGACAGTGATGTGGTGAGAGTTGATAGTAATTTCAAAATAACGCTAAAGCGGTGTAATGAGAGTTGCTACTTCCCTAAGAAATGATGCTACAGTGATGTAATGAGAGTTGCTACTAATCTCAAAATGATGCTAGAGTGATGTAATGAGATTTGCTACAAACCTAAGAAATGATGCTACAGTGATGTGGTGAGAGTTGATAGTAATTTCAAAATCATGCTAAAGTGATGTAATGAGAGTTGCTACTTACCTAAGAAATGATGCTACAGTGATGTCATGGGAGTTGCTCCTGACCTAAGAAATGATGCTACAGTGATGAATTGAGAGTTGCTACAAATGTCAAAATGATGCGACTGATGTAGTGAGAGTTGCTATGATCCTCAAAATGATGCTACATTCATGTGGTGAGAGTTGATAGTCATTTCAAAATCATGCTAAAGTGATGTAATGAAAGTTGCTACATACCTAAGAAATGATGCTACAGTGATGTGGTGAGAGTTGCTACGAACCTCAAAATGATTCAACAGTGATGTAATGAGAGTTGCTACTAACCGAAGAAATGATGCTACAGTGATGTAGTGAGAGTTGCTACGAATCTCAAAATGATGCTACAGTAATGACGTGAGAGTTGCTACTATCCTAAAAATGATGCGACAGTGATGTGGTAATTACGATGAAGCTCATAATGAAATTACAGTGATGTAGTGAGAGTTGCTACTAACCTCAAAATGATGTTGAAAGTGATGTAGTGAGAGTGGCTAAAAACCTCAAAAACGATGCTATAGTGATGTCTTAAGAATTGCTACTAACCAAAGAAATGATGCTCCAGTGATGTGGTGAGAGTTGTTAATTACCTGAAAATGATGCGACAGTGATGTAATGAGAGCTGCTACGATCCTCAAAATGAGGTGGCAGTGATGTAGTGAGAGTTGATACTAATCTCAAAATGATGCTGACAGTGATGTGGTGAGAGTTGATAGTAATTTAAAAATCACGCTAAAGTGATGTAATGAGAGTTGCTACTTACCTAAGAAATGATGCTACAGTGATGTGGTGAGAGTTGCGACTATCCTCAAAATTATGCTACAGTGATGTAATGAGAGTTGCTATGAATCTCAAAATGATGCTGCAGTGATGTGGTGAGAGTTGCGACTATCCTCAAAATGATGCGACAGTGATGTAATGAGAGTTGCTACGATCCTCAAAATGATGCTAAAGTGATGTGGTGAGAGTTGCTACTATCCTCAAAATGAGGTGACAGTGATGTAGTGAGAGTTGCTCCGAATCTCAAAATGATGCTCCAGTGATGTAGTGGGAGTTGCTACGAATCTCAAAATGATGCTACAGTAATGTCATGGGAGTTGCTACTTACCTAAGAAATGATGCTGCAGTGATGTAATGAGAGTTGCTACGAATCTCAAAACGATGCTACAGTAATGTCATGGGAGTTGCTACTTACCTAAGAAATGATGCTACAGTGATGTAATGAGAGTTGCTACGAATCTCAAAACGATGCTACAGTAATGTCGTGAGAGTTGCGACTATCCTCAAAATGATGCTACAGTGATGTGGTGAGACTTGCTACGAATCTCAAAATGATGCTACAGTAATGTCGTGAGAGTTGCTACGATCCTCAAAATGATGCTACAGTGATGCGATAATTGCGATGAAGCTCAAAATGAAACTACAGTGATGTATTAAGAGTTGCTTAAAACCTCAAAATGATGCAGGGTGACTTTGTGGAAAGTCTTGCACTCCCAACACAATCATTCTCACGAATGCAGTGACAGGTCAGAGCCAAGGGAGCCTCCATGTCCACAGATGTCCACATGGCAGCTGGACTTCCTTTTTCACTCCTTCCCGTTCCTCCTGGTACTTTTTGGCCACCGTTTGTTTGATGGTCTGAAAATGACACCCAGAGTAAATCAATACATTGAAATTAGAGATGAAATAAACTGGAGATATCAACTACTGCTTTAGATCATTTCCACACAAACCTTTCTGGTTGGCAAACATATGAGGCTCAAGGACCTGAACCAGTTCCCTGAACCCTTCCCTCTCAACAGTGCTGAGGGGCTGGCAGTCCTTCAGGATCAAATTCAGCAGAGCCTCATCCAGCATCTGCTTCCTGGAAGCTGGATGGTTAAAGATGAAGGAGAGAAGAAATGAAGAGGAATTAATGATCAATGAAGCAACTGTGAGTCAGTTGGAGAGTGGCTGTATACCTGAGTTCATCCTGGTGGATCTGGGACTTCATTCTCATGCCTGGCCCCATCATGCCTCAGCACTGAAGAGGTGCTTTTGTTGAGATGAGACGCTTCTGTCCAACAAATGCCACATTCAACCTGCAGAAAAGAACATGAGTACTCAGCTAAAAGTTCCTTTCTTCATGGTGACTGGTGTTTCTTAGTCTTAGACCACCAGGTTTCCAATGAGGTGTATCGGATACGTTGTTGTGTGCCGCTGAAATCCGTCCAATTCCGGCGTTGTTTCCTCATGAAATATGTTTGCCTTAAAGCTCATTAAAGTGTTGAACCACAATATCGTTCACCATAACTGAGTCAACTTCAAGATAACCTACTTCTACATTCCAGTCCCGGCTGCTCCTGTTCTGCTGCAGTCCAGAAAACAACAACCCGATACAATTGGCGCTCCTTCCCACAGCTCCGGCCCGGATCCGCATGGTTCCGCTGACTGACTGTGAGACGCGCTCCCTCCAGAGTGGCACAGCCCGATGGGGGTCCTTATCTGGCACGGGGGCGTAAAACAGGTGCGACTGGAAAGCCTGGTTTATTCTGCGTCGAGGGAACGCGTTGCTCTGCAATACACCGCCAAGCCGCTAGGGGGTGTGGCTTTGTCTTTGTATTGTTTACGGGCTCTTGTCGGATTCCTTGGTTTTCTTCCGGTCACAGACAACAATTGTTGGCCATTTGTCAGTCTTTGTAGTGCCGCGAAGAGGCGTTGTAGAGGTGGTCGTACTTGAGCACCTCCTCGATAATCCTTTCTTCAGCTTGGTCCATTTTTTCTTGGAGCCTTCACCACAGAAACTTTGAAAATGGCGGTGTTGTGCTGCGACTGAACCAGAAATGACGTTCTGAGCGGACCAATCACAGTCCTCGACGTTGACGTCACCACGCGTCGACGCGATGCGTAAGCAGGATTTTTTGGAGGCGCGTGTCAGGCTACAGCGTCTTTAGGGGTCTGCGTCGACGGCGGAGGTACGAATACTACGCGACGCAGAAGCATAAATCAGGCTGAAATTAGGCTTGAAAGTCGAAAAGGTAGTTAGCATGTCAGGGATGAGACACCCTGATAGTCCAACAGGTAGTTAGCATGTGAGGGATGAGACACGCTTATCGTCCAACAGGAAGTTAGCATGTCAGGGATGAGACACGCTTATCGTCCAACAGGAAGTTAGCATGTCAGGGATGAGACACGCTTCTCGTCCAACAGGAAGTTAGCATGTCAGGGATGAGACACGCTTATCGTCCAACAGGAAGTTAGCATGTCAGGGATGAGACACCCTGATCGTCCAACAGGAAGTTAGCATGTCAGGGATGAGACACCCTGATCGTCCAACAGGAAGTTAGCATGTCAGGGATGAGACACCCTTATCGTCCAACAGGAAGTTAGCATCTCCATGGTTCCCTGGACCAGAAACCAGTGGGATCGTTCCATTCTGACATCTTGATTGACATTTGTCCTTCTCTTAGCTAAATAGCTGGCAATCATTTGAAGAAAAACTTGATTTACTTTTTGTATTTTGATCTTCAGCTCATTTGCATACTTTTGTTAAAATTCTCCCCTTTTTGTCTTTTTTTTCTGCTGTTTTTAGCACAAAGTCCACCTGGTGCCTAAAGACCAGTTCAGCATGGACTACGTTGAACCTTCAGTCCGCTGCATCAGCACCCATGGACGGTTCCCCCCTGACAGGAGGACAGGAGGAACATTAGTGGGACAGCGCTCTTGTTAGAAGGGTTCTGATCCACCTTCCCTCCCCCTGTAGCTCCTCCTGTGTCCCCTCAGGCTCTTGTTAGAACGGTTCTGATCCACCTTCCCTCCCCCTGTAGCTCCTCCTGTGACCCCTCAGCGCTCTTGTTAGAACGGTTCTGATCCACCTTCCCTCCCCCTGTAGCTCCTCCTGTGTCCCCTCAGGCTCTTGTTAGAACGGTTCTGATCCACCTTCCCTCCCCCTGTAGCTCCTCCTGTGTCCCCTCAGCGCTCTTGTTAGAAGGGTTCTGATCCACCTTCCCTCCCCCTGTAGCTCCTCCTGTGTCCCCTCAGCGCTCTTGTTAGAACGGTTCTGATCCACCTTCCCTCCCCCTGTAGCTCCTCCTGTGTCCCCTCAGCGCTCTTGTTAGAACGGTTCTGATCCACCTTCCCTCCCCCTGTAGCTCCTCCTGTGTCCCCTCAGCGCTCTTGTTAGAACGGTTCTGATCCACCTTCCGTCCCCCTGTAGCTCCTCCTGTGTCCCCTCGATTCGTGATTGGAAACATCGGCGGTTCAGGAAAGAAAACATGTACCATTGAACATCGCTCTCATCCTTCTACTCAGAACGCTGCGGTGGACTCCACCGTGTCCAGGCTTTGGGCAGATACGTCTTCATCCTCCACCACCACCAGCCGCTCTACCCCACCCACCCTGTGCAGGTCTACATTACCAGGGTCGGATCTGGCAGGGTGGAGGATCTTTGATTCATCTTAGCTTTCCTGCTGTTTGAGAAACATTAAAATGGAGATGGTTGTTTGTGTCTTTCAGGCCACGCCAACGCCTCCTTCTGTCCCCACGCTTACGGCTGCCGAAACGTGCCGGTGTCTGAAAACCAGATCATTGTGGATGTGCCGGACCACCAGGTCCTCCTCACCTGCAGGTTCCTGCAGGCAGAGCCCTGTGGTGGTAGGTTTCCTGCTCCTCTGCTGGACTGATACCCTCTCCCTTTCCCCACACGTATCTGCTGTTTCTACTCTGTGCCTCCTTCTCCTCTGTCAGGCCTGGACTTCTTCCTTCTGTCTCTCCAGGATTACGTCCTGGTGGTGCCTGAGAGCAGCTCCAGCTCCAGCTCCCTGAACCAAGAACCACTGGAGAAATCTGACCACTTCATCAGCAACTGTGGCCTCAACAGCTTTCATGTCAAGTCGGTGTCTCTCAGCCTGAGTTGGTCCATGTTCTGTATCCCTGAATGTTCTAGAGGAACTAAACTGGGCTTGACTGGGACGCTTCTGTCTGCTCAGATTTGGGTTGTGAATGCATTCAGATGTCATTTACAAGCATTGGAACTAAAGACCTGAGCCTCAAGAATATTTAGTTCTTGATTTACTTTCTCTTGCAGGGTTTCATTTTGTGCTAATTTTCTTGTTAAGATCTTGTTTTTTTTGTTGTCCTTCCATTTAGCAAGTTTGGCTAAGAACCGTTTCCCCACTAAACTAATTTTCCTAAAATGTCTCGCTAACATTTCCTTTTTCTCTGTCGTCCCTCCTGTCCTTCGTCTCCATTCTGTCTCAGCTCAGCTGTGTCTCTTGGGCTCTCTTCAACAACGGCGCCCTGCCTTGTGCCTGCCATGAGGTTGGAGCTGAGAGTGACACCTGCGAGTCATTTGGTGGTCGGTGCCGCTGCAGGCCCCACGTGATTGGCCGAGACTGCTCCATGTGGGCCGCGGGTTGCTGGGGATTCCCCACTGCAGACGTGAGTGTCAGATTGGATTAATGATTAGTAATAAGGGCTTTTAATGATGAGTGAGAGGACGGACCAAAGCAACCTGTCCAACCATCAGAGGACAGTTTGTTGTTCTAGTTTCAACTCTTACTACATGACTCTCAGCATCATTTTTAGGTTATTCGCAACTTTCACGACATCACTGTCGCATCATTTTGAGATCGTTAGAAATTCTTCCGACATCACTGTCGCATTATTTTAAGGTTCGTAGCAACTCTTACTACATGACTGTCAGCATCACTTTGAGGTCATTTGAAACGTTCACTCAATTATTTTTAGCATCATTTCGAGTTCATTAGCAATTCTTACGACATCATTGTCACATTTTTTTGGGATCATTAGAAATTCTTCCGACATAACTGTCGCATTATTTTAAGGTTCGTAGCAACTCTTACTACATTACTGTCAGCATCATTTTGAGTTCATAAGTAATTCTTACTACATCACTGTTGCATCATTTTGAGATCATTAGCAATTCTTACTACATCACTGTCGCATCATTTTGAGATCATTAGCAATTCTTCCGACATCAGTTTCGCATTATTTTGAGGTTTGTAGCAACTCTAACTAAATGACTGTCAGCATCACTTTGAGGTTATTCAAAACTTTCACTACATTACTGTCAGCATCATTTTGAGTTCATAAGTAATTCTTACTACATCACTGTCGCATCATTTTGAGATCATTAGCAATTCTTACTACAACACTGTCGCATCATTTTGAGATCATTAGCAATTCTTCCGACATCACTGTAGCATTATTTTGAGGTTATCAGCAGCTCTTACTACATGACTGTCAGCATCATTTTTAGGTTACTCGCAACTTTCAAGACATTACTGTTAGCATCGTTTCGAGTTCATTAGCAATTCTTACTCCATCACTGTCGCATCATTTTGAGGTTCGTTGCAACTCTGACTACATGACTGTCAGCATCACTTTGAGGTAATTCGAAACTTTCACTACATTACTGTTAGCATCATTTTGAGTTCATGAGCAATTCTTACTACATCACTGTCGCATCATTTTTAGATCTTGAGCAATTCTTCTGACATCACTGTCGTATTATTTTGAGGTTCGTAGCAACTCTTCCTAATGATTGTCAGCATCACTTTGAGGTTATTCGAAACACCTACTACATTACTGTAAGCATCACTGAGTTGATTAGCAACAATCACTACATTACTGTTAGCATCATTTTTAGTTGATTAGCAATTCTTCCGACATCACTGTCGAAATATTTTGAGGTTCGTAGCGACTTTTACAACATTACTGTCGCATTATATTGAGGTCCGTAGCAACACTTACTACATGACTGTCAGCATCACTTTGAGGTTATTCGAAACACTTACCACATTACTGTAAGCATCACTGAGTTGATTAGCAACTATCACTCCATTACTGTTAGCATCATTTTGAGTTCATTAGCAATTCTTACTAAATCACTGTCGCATCATTTTGAGATCATTAGCAATTCTTCTTATGTAACTGTCACATTATTTTGAGGTTCGTAGCAACTTTTACTACATTACTGTCGCATTATTTTGAGGTTCGTAGCAACTCTTAGTACATGACTGTCAGCATCACTTTGAGGTTATTCGAAACGTTCACTCCATTACTGTTAGCATCATTTTGAGTTCATTAGCAATTCTTACTAAATCACTGTCGCATCATTTTGAGATCATTAGCAATTCTTCTGACATCACTGTAACATTATTTTGAGGTTCGTAGCAATTCTTTCTATATGACTGTCACCATCACTTTGAGGTTGTTCGGAACACTTACTACATTACTGTAAGCATCACTGAGTTGATTAGCAACTATCACTTCATTACTGTTTGCATCCTTTTGAGTTTCTCAGCAATTCTCACGACATCACTGTAGCATTGAATTGAGTTCATTAGCAACTCTTACTAAATGACTGTCAGCATCACTTTGAAGTTATTCGAAACTCTTACTACATTACTGTAAGCACCACTGAGTTTCTTAGCAACTATCACTACATGACTGTTAGCATTATCTTGAGTTCATTAGCAATTCTTCCGATATCACTGTCACAATGTTTTTAGGTTCGTAGCAACTTTAACTACATTACTGTCGCATTATTTTGAGGTTCATAGCAACTCTTACTACATGACTGTCAGCATCACTTTGAGGTTATTCGAAACGTTCACTCCATTACTGTTCGCATCATTTTGAATTCATTAGCAATTCTTCTGACATCACTGTCACATTATTTTGAGGTTCGTAGCAACTCTTACTACATTATTGTTTCATTATTTTAAGGTTCGTAGCAACTCTTACTACATTACTGTCAGCATCACTTTGAGTTTATTAGCAACTATCACTACATTACTGTTAGCATCATTTTGAGTTCATCAGCAATTCTCACGACGTCACTGTAGCATTGAATTGAGTTCATTAGCAACTCTTACTAAATGACTGTCAGCATCACTTTGAGGTTCTTCGAAACTCTTACTACATTACTGTAAGCATCACTGAGTTTCTGAGCAACTATCACTACATGACTGTTAGCATCATCTTGAGTTCATTAGCAATTCTTCCGACATTACTGTCGCAATATTTTATGTTCGTAGCAACTTTAACTACATTACTGTCGCATTATTTTGAGGTTCGTGGCAACTCTTAGTACATGACTGTCAGCATCACTTTGAGGTTATTCGAAACGTTCACTCCATTACTGTTAGCATCATTTTGAGTTCATTAGCAATTCTTACTAAATCACTGTAGCATCATTTTGAGATCATTAGCAATTCTTCTGACATCACTGTCACATTATTTTGAGGTTCTTAGCAACTCTTCCTAATGACTGTCACCATCACTTTGAGGTTATTCAAAACACTTACTACATTACTGTAAGCATCACTGAGTTGATTAGCAACTATCACTACATTACTGTTAGCATCATTTTAAGTTCATTAGCAATTCTTCCTACATCACTGTCGCAATATTTTGAGGTTCGTAGCAACTCTTAGTACATTACTGTTGCATTATTTTAAGGTTCGTAGCAACTCCTACTACATTACTGTCAGCATCACTTTGAGTTTATTAGCAACTATCACTACATTACTGTTAGCATCATTTTAAGTTCATGAGCAATTCTTACTACATCACTGTCGCATCATTTTAAGATCTTTAGCAATTCTTCTGACATCACTGTCGCATTATTTTGAGGTTCGTAGCAACTACCACTACATTACTGTTAGCATCATCTTAAGTTCATTAGCAATTCTTCCGACATCACTGTCGCAATATTTTGAGGTTCGTAGCAACTTTTACTACATTACTTTTGCATTATTTTGAGGTTCGTAGCAACTCTTACTACATGACTGTCAGCATCACTTTGAGGTTATTCAAAACACTTACTACATTACTGTAAGCATGACTGAGTTTCTTAGCAACTATCACTACATTACTGTTAGCATCATCTTGAGTTCATTAGCAATTCTTCCGACATCACTGTCGCAATATTTTGAGGTTCGTAGCAACTCTTACTACATTACTGTAAGCATCACTGACTTGATTAGCAACTATCACTACATTACTGTTAGCATCATTTTCAGTTCATGAGCAATTCTTACTACATCACTGTCGCATCATTTTAAGATCTTTAGCAATTCTTCTGACATCACTGTCGCATTATTTTGAGGTTCGTAGCAACTCTTACTACATTACTGTAAGCATCACTGACTTGATTAGCAACTACCACTACATTACTGTTAGCATCATCTTGAGTTCATTAGCAATTCTTCCGACATCACCGTCGCAATATTTTGAGGTTCGTAGCAACACTTACTACATGACTGTCAGCATCACTTTGAGGTTATTCGAAAGTTTCACTCCATTACTGTTAGCATCATTTTGAGTTCATTAGCAATTCTTACTACATCACTGTCGCATCATTTTGAGATCATTAGCAATTCTTCTGACATCACTGTCGCAATATTTTGAGGTTCGTAGTAACTCTTACTACATTACTGTCGCATTTTTTGGAGGTTCGTAGCAACTCTTACTACATGACTGTCAGCATCACTTTGAGGTTGTTCGAAACTTTCACTTCATTGCTGAAAGAATCACTGAGTTTATAGCAACTATCACTACATTACTGTTAGCATCATTTTGAGTTTATTAGCAATTCTTACTCCATCACTGTCGCATCATTTTGAGGTTCGAAGCAACTCTTACTACATCACTGTCAGCATTACTTTGAGGTTATTCGAAACTTTCACTACATTACTGTTAGCATCACTTTGAGTTCATTAGCAATTCTTCCGACATCACTGTATCATTATTTTGTGGTTAGTAGCAACTCTTACTACATGACTGTCAGCATCACTTTGAGGTTGTTCGAAACACTTTCTACATTACATTTAGCATCTTTTTTAGTTCATTAGCAATTCATACTAAATCACTGTCGCATCATTTTGAGGTTGGTAGCTACTCTTACTATATTAGTGTCAGCATCACTTTGAGTTTATTAGCAACTATCACTACATTACTGTTAGCATCATTTTGAGTTCATTAGCAATTTTTATGACATCACTATCGCATCATTTTGAGATCATTAGGAATTCTTCCGACATCACTGTAGCAATATTTTGAGGTTCGTAGCAACTTTTACTACATTACTGTAGCATTATTTTGAGGTTAGTAGCAACTCTTACTACATGACTGTCAGCATCACTTTGAGGTTATTCGAAACTTTCACTACATTACTGTTAGCATCATTTTGAGTTCAATAGCAATTTTTACAACATCATTGTAGCATTATTTTGAGGTTATTAGCAACTCTTCTTCCATTACTGTCGCATCATTTTGAGATCATGAGCAATTCTTCCGACATCACTGTAGCATTATTTTGAGGTTTTGAGGTACCTTTGTTTGTAACCTCGTCCCCACTGATCCTGGATCTGCTCGACGTTCCTGCCTGTTAATAGGAAGGTTTTCATCACCACTGTTGCAGGATGTGCTGCTGATGGAGAATTGTTGGGTGGAGGTTCATTGAAGGAGTTTGGTGCTGGACCTGCTCTACTAGTAAAGAGTCATGAGAGAACTTTGTTGTGATTTGGTGCAATACAAATAAAATTAACTTGACCAGTGTCATTTGTGGTCTTTTGTTAATTGCATGCCACATGAAATTATTGTTGGTCACTTTTCTAGCAACAGTCTCACAGCGTCAAGACAAGAACACTTCTACTTTTGATGATGACAGTTTGTTCAACACTAAACTTCATCCAGTACCATGTTGTCAAACAGTGGAACCTCCACAGCACCTGAACAGGGACTTGAACCCTGGACCCTCAGATTAAAAGTCTGATGCTCTACCGTCTGAGCTCCTCAGGCTCTTTCTACAGCATTGAGACAGGAACAGAAACACCTGTGAAGGTCAAACTGATGCTTTCTTGACTTGTTCAATCCTCCATGTTGAAGTCCACCAGGCTTTTGATTGGCTCTGATTCTCTGTGGCAAAATCCAACAAGAGGCTCCAAAAATGTCCTGAATGTCACAAGAATGCACAGGACAAGATGTTAGCTTCCTTCATGTCTGCAGTTCCTCCACTGGAAAGTAAAGTCAATGCTGCTCCTCTGCTGAAACCTGGGATCGGACCAGGGACCTTTAGATCTTCAGTCTAAGGCTCTCCCAACTGAGCTGGTTCAGTTCTGAGGGAGGGCCCTGCTTCTGTCATTTATAATCTCTTCCACTCTCACTGGACCTTAGAGAGGATTGGAGCTTCTGAAGTCCTGACACATTGAACAGTTCTCCAGGACCAAGCAACTCTTACTAAATGACTGTCAGCATCACTTTGAGGTTGTTCAAAACTCTTACTACATTACTGTAAGCATCACTGAGTTTCTTAGCAACTATCACTACATTACTGTTAGCATCATATTGAGTTCATGAGCAATTCTTCCGACATCACTGTCGCAATATTTTGAGGTTCGTCGCAACTTTTACTGCATTACTGTCGCATTATTTTGAGGTTCGTAGCAACTCTTAGTACATGACTGTCAGCATCACTTTGAGGTTATTCGAAACGTTCACTCCATTACTGTTAGCATCATTTTGAGTTCATTAGCAATTCTTACTATGTCACTGTCGCATCATTTTGAGATCATTAGCAATTCTTCTGACATCACTGTCACATTATTTTGAGGTTCGTAGCAACTATTACTACATTATTGTTGCATTATTTCAAGGTTCGTAGCAACTCTTACTACATTACTGTCAGCATCACTTTGAGTTTATTCGCAACTATCACTACATTACTGTGTGCATCATTTTGAGTTTATCAGCAATTCTCACGTCATCACTGAAGCATTGAATTGAGTTCATGAGCAACTCTGACTAAATGACTGTCAGTATCACTTTGAGGTTGTTCGAAACTCTTACTACATTACTGTAAGCATCACTGAGTTTCGTAGCAACAATCACTACATTACTGTTAGCATCATTTTGAGTTCATCAGCAATTCTTCCGACATCACTGTCGCAATATTTTGAGGTTCGTAGCAACTCTTAGTACAAGACTGTCAGCATCACTTTGAGGTTATTCGAAACGTTCACTCCATTACTGTTAGCATCATTTTGAGTTCATGAGCAATTCTTACTAAATCACTGTCGCATCATTTTAAGATCTTTAGCAATTCTCCTGACATCACTGTCGCATTATTTTGAGGTTCGTAGCAACTCTTACTACATGACTGTCAGCATCACTTTGAGGTTATTTGAAACACTTACTACATTACTGTAAGCATCACTGACTTGATTAGCAACTATCACTACATTACTGTTAGCATCATTTTGAGTTCATCAGCAATTCTTCCGACATCACTGTCGCAATATTTTTTAGGTTCGTAGCAACTTTTACTACATTACTGTCGCATTGTTTTGAGGTTCGTAGCAACTCTTACTACATGACTGTCAGCATCACTTTGAGGTTATTCGAAACGTTCACTCCATTACTGTTAGCATCATCTTGAGTTCATTAGCAATTCTTACTACATCACTGTCGCATTATTTTGAGATCATTAGCAATTCTTCTGACATCACTGTCACATTATTTTGAGGTTCGTAGCAACTGTTACTACATTATTTTTGCATTATTTTAAGGTTCGTAGCAACTCTTACTACATGACTGTCAGCATCACTTTGAGGTTCTTCGAAACGTTCACTCCATTACTGTTAGCATCATTTTGAGTTCATTAGCAATTCTTACTAAATCACTGTCGCATCATTTTGAGATCATTAGCAATTCTTCTGACATGACTATCACATTATTTTGAGGTTCGTAGCATCTCTTACCACATGACTGTCAGCATGACTTTGAGGTTATTCGAAACGTTCACTCCATTACTGTCAGCATCATTTTGAGATCATTACCAATTCTTCTGAACTCACTGTCGCATCATTTTGAGATCTTTAGCAATTCTTCCGACATCACTGTCGCATTATTTTGAGGTTCGTAGCAACTCTTAGTACAAGACTGTCAGCATCACTTTGAGATTATTTGAAAGTTTCACTGCATTACTGTTAGCATCATTTTGAGTTCATTAGCAATTCTTCTGACATCACTGTCACATTATTTTGAGGTTCGTAGCAACTCTTAGTACATGACTGTCAGCATCAATTTGAGGTTATTCGAAACACTTACTACATTACTGTAAGCATCACTGAGTTGATTAGCAACGATCACTCCATTACTGATAGCATCATTTTGAGTTCATTAGCAATTCTTACTTAATCACTGTCGCATCATTTTGAGATCATTAGCAATTCTTCCGACATCACTATCGCATTATTTTGAGGTTCGTAGCAACTCTTACTACATTATTGTTGCATTATTTTAAGGTTCGTAGCAACTCTTACTACATTACTGTCAGCATCATTTTGAGTTTATGAGCAATTCTCACGACATCACTGTAGCATTGAATTGAGTTCATTAGCAACTCTTACTAAATGACTGTCAGCATCACTTTTAGGTTTTTCGAAACTCTTACTACATTATTGTAAGCATCACTGAGTTTCTTAGCAACTTTCACTTCATGACTGTTAGCATCATCTTGAGTTCATTAGCAATTCTTCCGACATCACTGTCGCATTATTTTGAGGTTCGAAGCAACTCTTACTACACGACTGTCAGCATCACTTTGAGGTTATTCGAAACTTTCACTTCATTACTGAAAGCATCACTGATTTATTTAGCAACTATCACTACATTACTGTTAGCATCATTTTGAGTTCATTAGCAATTCCTACGACATCACTGTAGCATTATTTTGAGGGTAGTAGCAACTCTTACTACATGACTTTCAGCATCATTTGAAATTGTCCGAAACACTTACTACATTACTGTCAGCATCACTGAGTTTATTAGCAACTATCACTACATTACTGTTAGCATCATTTTGAGTTCATTAGCAATTCTGACTCCATCACTGTCACATCATTTTGAGATCATGAGCAATTCTTCTGACATCACTGTCGCATTTTTTGGAGGTTCGTAGCAACTCTTACTACATGACTGTCAGCATCACTTTGAGGTTGTTCGAAACTTTCACTTCATTACTGAAAGAATCACTGAGTTTATAGCAACTATCACTACATTACTGTTAGCATCATTTTGAGTTTATTAGCAATTTTTACTCCATCACTGTCGCATCATTTTGGGATCATTGGCAATGTTTCCAACATCACTGTCGCATTATTTTGAGGTTCGTAGCAACTTTTACTACATTACTGTCGCATTATTTTGAGGTTCGTAGCAACACTTAGTACATGACTGTAAGCATCACTTTGAGGTTATTTGAAAGTTTCACTCCATTACTGTTAGCATCATTTTGAGTTCATTAGCAATTCTTACTACATCACTGTTGCATCATTTTGAGATCATTAGCAATTCTTCCGACATCACTGTCGCATTATTTTGAGGTTCGTAGCAACTCTTAGTACATGACTGTCAGCATCACTTTGAGGTTATTCGAAACGTTCACTCCATTACTGTTAGCATCATTTTGAGTTCATTAGCAATTCTTACTAAATCACTGTCGCATCATTTTGAGATCATTAGCAATTCTTCTGACATCACTGTCACATTATTTTGAGGTTCGTAGCAACTCTTACTACATTATTGTTGCATTATTTTAAGGTTCGTAGCAACTCTTACTACATTACTGTTAGCATCATTTTGAGTTCATGAGCAATTCTCACGACATCACTGTAGCATTGAATTGAGTTCATTAGCAACTCTTACTAAATGACTGTCAGCATCACTTTGAGGTTGTTCGAAACTCTTACTACATTTCTGTAAGCATCACTGAGTTTCTTAGCAACTTTCACTTCATGACTGTTAGCATCATCTTGAGTTCATTAGCAATTCTTCCGACATCACTGTCGTATTTATTTTTAGGTTCGTAGCAACTTTAACTACATTACTGTCGCATTATTTTGAGGTTCGTAGCAACTCTTAGTACATGACTGTCAGCATGACTTTGAGGTTATTCGAAACGTTCACTCCATTACTGTTAGCATCATTTTGAGTTCATTAGCAATTCTTCTGAACTCACTGTCGCATCATTTTGAGATCTTTAGCAATTCTTCCGACATCACTGTCGCATTATTTTGAGGTTCGTAGCAACTCTTAGTACAAGACTGTCAGCATCACTTTGAGGTTATTTGAAACGTTCACTCCATTACTGTTAGCATCATTTTGAGTTCATGAGCAATTCTTACTACATCACTGTCGCATCATTTTGAGATCATTAGCAATTCTTCTGACATCACTGTCGCATTATTTTGAGGTTCGTAGCAACTCTTCCTACATGACTGTCAGCATCACTTAGAGGTTATTCGAAACACTTACTACATTACTGTAAGCATCACTGACTTGATTAGCAACTATCACTACATTACTGTTAGCATCATTTTGAGTTTATGAGCAATTCTTCCGAAATCACTGTCGCAATATTTTGAGGTTCGTAGCAACGTTTACTACATTACTGTCGCATTATTTTGAGGTTCTTAGCAACACTTACTACATGACTGTCAGCATCACTTTGAGGTTATTCGAAAGTTTCACTCCATTACTGTTAGCATCATTTTGAGTTCATTAGCAATTCTTACGACATCACTGTCGCATCATTTTGAGATCATTAGCAATTCTTCCGACATCACTGTCGCAAAATTTTTAAGGTTCGTAGCAACTCTTACTACATTAATGTTGCATTATTTTAAGGTTCGTAGCAACTCTTACTACATTACTGTCAGCATCACTTTGAGTTTATTGGCAACTATCACTACATTACTGTCAGCATCATTTTGAGTTGTTGAGCAATTCTCACGACATCACTGCAGCAGTAAATTGAGTTCATTAGCAACTTTTACTACATGACTGTCAGCATCACTTTGAGGTTATTCGAAACGTTCACTCCATTACTGTTAGCATCATTTTGAGTTCATTAGCAATTCTTACTACATCACTGTCGCATCATTTTGAGATCATTAGCAATTCTTCCGACATCACTGTCGCAATATTTTGAGGTTCGTAGCAACTCTTACTACATTACTGTTGCATTATTTTAAGGTTCGTAGCAACTCTTACTATATTACTGTCAGCATCACTTTGAGTTTATTAGCAACTATAACTACATTACTGTTAGCATCATTTTGAGTTGTTGAGCAATTCTCACTACATCACTGTAGCATTAAATTGAGTTCATTAGCAATTCTTACGACATCACTGTCGCAATATTTTGAGGTTCGTAGCAACTCTTACTACATTACTGTTGCATTATTTTAAGGTTCGTAGCAACTCTTACTACATTACTGTCAGCATCACTTTGAGTTTATTAGCAACTATCACTACATTACTGTTAGCATCATTTTGAGTTGTTGAGCAATTCTCACGACATCACTGTAGCATTAAATTGAGTTCATTAGCAATTCTTCCGACATCACTGTAGCATTATTTTGAGGGTAGTAGCAACTCTTACTACATGACTTTCAGCATCATTTGAAATTGTTCGAAACACTTACTACATTACTGTCAGCATCACTGAGTTGATTAGCAACTATCACTACATTACTGTCAGCATCACTGAGTTGATTAGCAACTATCACTACATTGCTGTCAGCATCACTGAGTTTATTAGCAACTCTCACTACATTACTGTTAGCATCATATTGAGTTCATTAGCAATTCTTACGACATCACTGTCACAATATTTTGAGGTTCGTAGCAACTTTTACTGCATGACTTTCAGCATCATTTGAAATTATTCGAAACACTTACTACATTACTGTAAGCCTCACTGAGCTTATTAGCAACTATCACTACATTACTGTTAGCATCATTTTGAGTTCATTAGCAATTCTGACCCCATCACTGTCACATCATTTTGAGATCATTAGCAATTCTTCCGACATCACTGTCGCATTTTTTGGAGGTTTGAAGCAACTCTTACTACATGACTGTCAGCATCACTTTGAGGTTATTCGAAACTTTCACTTCATTACTGAAAGAATCACTTTGAGGTTGTTCGAAACACTTACTACATTACTGTAAGCATCACTGAGTTTATTAGCAACGATCACTACATTACTGTTAGCATGATTTTGAGTTTAATAACAATTCTTACGACATCACTGTCGCAATATTTTGAGGTACGTAGCAACTTTTACTACATTACTTTCGCATTATTTTGAGGTTTGTAGCAACTCTAACTACATTATTGTTGCATTATTTTGAGGTTCGTAGCAACACTTACTACATGACTGTCAGCATCACTTTGAGGTTATTCGAAACTTTCACTCCATTACTGTCAGCATCTTTTTGAGTTCATTAGCAATTCTAAATACATCACTGTCGCATCATTTTGAGATCTTTAGCAATTCTTCTGACATTACTGTCGCATTATTTTGAGGTTCGTAGCAACTCTTCCTACATGACTGTCACCATCACTTTGAGGTTATTCGAAACACTTACTACATTACTGTAAGCATCACTGACTTGATTAGCAACTACCACTACATTACTGTCGCATCATTTGAAGTTCATGGGCAATTCTTCCGACATCACTGTCGCAATATTTTGAGGTTCGTAGCAACTTTTACTACATTACTGTCGCATCATTTTGAGGTTCGTAGCAACTCTCACTACATTACTGTAAGCATCATTTTTAAATTAGTAGCAACTCTCACTACATTTCTGTGGCATCATTTTGAGATTTTTAGCAACTCTTTCTACATTATTGTCAGCATGTTTGAGGTTTTTCGCAACTCTCACCACATCACAGTAGCATCATTTGTTAGGTCAATAGCAACTCTCATTGCATTACTGCAGCATCATTTTGAGGTTAGTAGCAATTCTTACTACATCACTGTCGCATCATTTTGAGATCATTAGCATTTCTTCCGACATCACTGTAGCATTATTTGGAGGTTAGTAGCGACTCTTACTACATGACAGTCAGCATCACTTTGAGGTTGTTCGAAACACTTACTACATGACTGTCAGCATCACTTTGAGGTTATTCGAAAGTTTCACTCCATTACTGTTAGCATCATTTTGAGTTCATTAGCAATTCTTACGACATCACTGTCGCATCATTTTGAGATCATTAGCAATTCTTCCGACATCACTGTCGCAAAATTTTTAAGGTTCGTAGCAACTCTTACTACATTAATGTTGCATTATTTTAAGGTTCGTAGCAACTCTTACTACATTACTGTCAGCATCACTTTGAGTTTATTGGCAACTATCACTACATTACTGTCAGCATCATTTTGAGTTGTTGAGCAATTCTCACGACATCACTGTAGCAGTAAATTGAGTTCATTAGCAACTTTTACTACATGACTGTCAGCATCACTTTGAGGTTATTCGAAACGTTCACTCCATTACTGTTAGCATCATTTTGAGTTCATTAGCAATTCTTACTACATCACTGTCGCATCATTTTGAGATCATTAGCAATTCTTCCGACATCACTGTCGCAATATTTTGAGGTTCGTAGCAACTCTTACTACATTACTGTTGCATTATTTTAAGGTTCGTAGCAACTCTTACTACATTACTGTCAGCATCACTTTGAGTTTATTAGCAACTATAACTACATTACTGTTAGCATCATTTTGAGTTGTTGAGCAATTCTCACTACATCACTGTAGCATTAAATTGAGTTCATTAGCAATTCTTACGACATCACTGTCGCAATATTTTGAGGTTCGTAGCAACTCTTACTACATTACTGTTGCATTATTTTAAGGTTCGTAGCAACTCTTACTACATTACTGTCAGCATCACTGAGTTGATTAGCAACTATCACTACATTACTGTCAGCATCACTGAGTTGATTAGCAACTATCACTACATTACTGTCAGCATCACTGAGTTTATTAGCAACTCTCACTACATTACTGTTAGCATCATATTGAGTTCATTAGCAATTCTTACGACATCACTGTCACAATATTTTGAGGTTCGTAGCAACTTTTACTGCATGACTTTCAGCATCATTTGAAATTATTCGAAACACTTACTACATTACTGTAAGCCTCACTGAGCTTATTAGCAACTATCACTACATTACTGTTAGCATCATTTTGAGTTCATTAGCAATTCTGACCCCATCACTGTCACATCATTTTGAGATCATTAGCAATTCTTCCGACATCACTGTCGCATTTTTTGGAGGTTTGAAGCAACTCTTACTACATGACTGTCAGCATCACTTTGAGGTTATTCGAAACTTTCACTTCATTACTGAAAGAATCACTGAGTTTATAGCAACTATCACTACATTACTGTTAGCATCATTTTGAGTTTATTTGCAATTCTTACTCCATCACTGTCGCATCATTTTGAGATCATTGGCAATGTTTCCAACATCACTGTCGCATTATTTTGAGGTTTGAAGCAACTCTTACTACATCACTGTCAGCATTACTTTGAGGTTATTCGAAACTTTCACTACATTACTGTTAGCATCATTTTGAGTTCATCAGCAATTCTTCCGACATCACTGTATCATTATTTTGTGGTTAGTAACAACTCTTACTACATGACTGTCAGCATCACTTTGAGGTTGTTCGAAACACTTTCTATATTACATTTAGCATCTTTTTTAGTTCATTAGCAATTCTTACCAAATCACTGTCGCATCATTTTGAGATCATTAGCAATTTTTCTGACATCACTGTCGCATTATTTTGAATTTGGTAGCAACTCTTACTACATGACTGTCAGCATCACTTTGAGTTTATTAGCAACTATCACTACATTACTGTTAGCATCATCTTTCGCAATTTTTACAACATCATTGTAGCATTATTTTTAGGTTATTAGCAACTCTTCCTCCATTACTTTCGCATCATTTTGAGATCATGAGCAATTCTTCCGACATCACTGTAGCATTATTTTGAGGTTTTGAGGTACCTTTGTTTGTAACCTCGTCCCCACTGATCCTGGATCTGCTCGACGTTCCTGTCTGTTAAAAGGAAGGTTTTCATCACCACTGTTGCAGGATGTGCTGCTGATGGAGAATTGTTGGGTGGAGGTTCATTGAAGGAGTTTGGTGCTGGACCTGCTCTACTAGTAAAGAGACATGAGAGAACTTTGTTGTGATTTGGTGCAATACAAATAAAAATGACTTGACCAGTGTCATTTGTGGTCTTTTGTTAATTGCATGTCACATGAAATTATTATTGGTCACTTTTCTAGCAACAGTCTCACAGCGTCAAGATAAGAACACTTCTACTTTTGATGATGACAGTTTGTTCAACACTAAACTTCAACCAGGGTGAAGGGTGACTGTCTCATTCAGGTTCAACCCTTTGTTAGACTCTATTAAGTCACTGACTCCTGCAAGGACAAACTCTGTAATCCTCCTTAGTAGCTTTGGTTCCTTGCAGCACAGAAAGTCCATTCACTGATGTAGGAACTGGAAAACTTAGAGCTCCGTTCCTTCCTCCATTGAGCAGAACAAACACAGAACAGAGAGCAGTTCCTCCTACAGTTCTCAGAAAGTCTGAGGGCACCAAAGAAAGGAGGGAAATGCAATCAATGTTGAATTATTTTACATTTCTTATATTTGATCAAAGATAGAACTTAATAAGCGTCCATCAACCTGCAGGACAAACTCCTTCACTGTGTGGGAGGTTCAGAGTCCCTGGTTTGATTGCAGCTTTGACCTGAGCAGGTGTTCATCCACATCTCAGTAACAGGGGACACTTTATCACAGCAGTGGACAAACATCAGCGTTCATCACCCAGCAGCTCCTCTGATCAACAGAACAAGCTGAAGTATTCTGAGAAGGAGGGCATGGATCCCTCTACCTCTCACATGCTAAGCTAGCACTCTACCATTGGAGCTAAGTCCCCTTTTGAGCTTCCATTTGAGTTTTCTGTTCCCATCTCTATGGTAACGGTCAGTTTTGACCCACATCTTCAATCAGCTGTAAAATTCACTAAAAACAATTTTCTATCATCCAAGTTGTTTCCATCTCTTGGTTTCCTTGTTAGGCTTCCTTATCCATGGAAATATTGGTTTGAATATTTTGTTGTGGGCCTCTGGACCTTTTTTTAGTCAGTAAACCCTCGCTTTCAATTAAAAAATGATCAAATGAACCTTTGGGTTTGGCATAAAAGTCTTTTTTTCAGCAACAGAACTTTAATATAAACACTAAATGAAAAGCAGAACAGGCCAGAACACAAACTCTGCTCTGCCGTCCTTCCTGGTTACTGGGCATGGACTGCTGGAAGGGGCATTTTCCTCAGAAAGTGACAAGACGTTCATCCACTCTCACCTCTGGCCCTGGGTTGAATGTTGGTGCAAGGAGCTGCACCCATCTTTCCCAGACATCCCCAATGGGGGCAAGCTTGTCAGTTCTTGCTCCGGTGTCTCTGTCGTCAAATCTGAGGACTCTTGATGTTTATTGAAAGTTCTGAAGTGGCCTTGTGGCCCAGAAAATATTTCTGCCTGTCGATGCGTCCCAGAGACGATCAGTGGCCTCACTGCAGGATCTGAACACTCCAGGAAGAAGAAGAACACCAATAGAAGCATCCAGGTGTCCCTCATCAATGTCTTTCCACTTGTCACCATGGACTTTTTTTCCTTTGAGGTTTGTCACAGCAATGCTGACTCTTTTTAGTGACAGTGGCATGAACAGAACCATCAACCATAAACAGCTCCAAACATGTCTTGATGTCAGTGCCTCTCGTCACAGCAAACCTTGTGATTCCAGGGCTCATTTTGATGACATCAGCAGCAGCTGCCCTGCCATGTACATCAGGAGACACTGAGCTCCAGCCAATGTTCCCTCTAGTTTTTCATGTGTCTGGTTATCCTCACAAGCTCCCTGAGCTCACTGAGGACCACTGTGAGCACCGTCTGAGGTAGGACCTGCATGGAGGGCAGAGAGAGAGAAGAATCAGGGACAAGGATCTGTCGGTTTGCTGCTTTATGAAAATATTGTAAATGATTATTATTCTTCATAATATTGTTTTAGTAACCTGCTTAGGAGTTGTGAATGATGCAGAGTCCATGGGAAACAGCTAATGCTGTGGTACCCCCCCCCCCAAGTTACTGTACAAACCTCAGAAACCTTTTGCCATAATAAGACAAGATGTTGTTATAGAGATGTAAAGATAAACCTATAGGGATGTACATGTATATAGATGTAGTCAAGTCAAGTCAGTTTTATTTGTATTGAACCAAATCACAACAAAAGTTCTCTCATGACTCTTTACTAGTAGAGCAGGTCTCGAACCAAACTCCTTCAATGAACCTCCACCCAACAGTTCTCCACCAGCAGCACATCCTTCAACAGTGGTGACAAAAACCTTCCTTTTAACAGGCAGGAACATCGAGCAGATCCAGGATCAGTGGGGATGGCCTTCTGCTTTGACCGGTTGGGGGGAAAGAGAGCAGGAGAGCGGGGCAGAGACAAAGACAGAGAATGGAGGAAGACCGATATACAGAAGGAAAGAGAGGGACAGAGATAAAGAGAGAGAGAAGGGAAGAGACTGATGGACAGACGATGAGCAGGTGGAGCTACGGGTGGCAGCTTGAGCCTCTTCAGGTCTGCAGCCTCCTCCAGCAGCACCGACATCTGGGATGAAGGGAGAGGGAGTTAGTGACACATCTGAGTATGATTTATAAATGACAAATAAAGGAGGACAGAGAGGAGTAGAGAGAAGCCCAGTGCACCATGGGAGATCCCCCAGCAGCCTAAGCCTATAGCAGCATATCTAAGGACCACCCTAAGCAGCCCAACTATAAGCCTGATCAAATAGGAAGGTCTTTAGTCCGCTCTTAAAGGTCGAGAGGGTGTCTGCATCCTGGACTGAAACTGGGAGACGGTTCCACTGGAGGGGAGCCTGATAGCTGAAGGCTCTGGCTCCCAGTCTACTTTTAGAACTCTAGGAACCACCAGTAACCCTGCATCTTGGGAGCGAAGGGTTCTAGCTGGATAATAGGGGACTAGGAGCTCTGTCAGGTAGGAAGGAGCCTGATTGTTGAGGACTTTGTATGTTAGAAGGAGAATTTAGAATTCTATTCTAAATTTGACAGGTAGCCATGCAGAGAAGCCAGTACAGGAGTACTGTCTACTAGTTCTAGTCAACACGCGGGCCGCAGCATTCTGGACCAGCTGGAGAGTTTTCAGGACCTACTTCTTCTTTTGGTCACAGGTTTGAAGATACCTGTGGAAGTGAAAGGAAAGGCTGTGAGAGCCACACCTCTCCAGTGACCTGGGACATGATGGCAGTGGTGGGATTTGAACCCACGCCTCCTTAGAGACTGGAGCCTTAATCCAGCGCCTTAGACCGCTCGGCCACACTACCTCACTGTGCTGCTTTCTGAGTTGGTCTGCTAAAGGCATGTTGAAGAGGAAGTAACAATGATATCAAACTTATTCTGAAGGGGGACCCCTTCCCTCCACGGTCACAGGAAGTGACGACAGCGCTGCTAGAAGCAGGAAAGAAATGGTAAAAGGACTCAGTTTGTACAGAGCCTTTCTACCTCAGCAGCACTCAAGGAGCTGAACAATGTCCTCTCATTCACACACTCACACACTGATGCTGAAGGCTGCCATGCAAGGAGCCAACCTACTCATCAGAAGTATTTAGGGGTTCAGTCTCTTACTCAAGGACACTTTGACATGGTCACTGGAGAAAGTGAGGATCAAACCAGCCACCCTTTGGTTGCCAGACGGCCACGCTACTCCTGAGTCATGTGACCTGGATAAGATGGTGAACTACAGCTGATCGCCACGCTAGCAAACCTCTTTTGTTTGGTTTGTTGTTGTTTAGTGACTGTGGATGAATACACAGGAGAAGTTGAGCATAAATTTGTGTTCCCTGTTCACTTGAATATATGTAGGAGTGTGAGGTGGAAATAATACTTGGAGGAGAATGAGAGTTCAGTCTCAGCGCTATGACCTGTGCTGACACTAAAACATGTCAGCCCACAGAACAAAGATGGCAGTCCTCTGGGAGAGCAGGTACACCACACATACATGAAGAAACCCTACAGGAAGCAAATATGTTGCCAGAGACTTTTACTCTGTTTTTGTTGTTTACCCAAGTACAGGATTGGAGGGAGACTGATGGTCGCTGTTTGGGTTTTTGGAAAACAAGGAGGCTGTGGGTTCAAGCTGGATTCTCAGAGATTTCCCCAACCTCTACATTTGCATCTACACTGTCATCTAGTCATGTGACTGAAGTCATCCAGTCACGTGACTGAAGTCATCCAGTCATGTCAGTGATGTCACTTGGCAGGACTGTCATTGCCGTCTCATTCTAGAAAAGAATCCAGACTCCACCTGTGGCTCCATGATAACTGATGGACCTCTGGTTGGAGGCTGGACGATGATGTTTGGACTGGAAGGAAAACTCCTTGTCCAAATTCCATTGTGTTCAAGTTTAAAGTCCCACAATCAGAAGTAGCTGAAGCTGACAGGTGGAGGTTTGGAACTACAAGATGGTGATGTTTTCTTGACTTGATGCTCTGACTGTCAGGGTGGATGACAGCTTCTTCTGCTGCTGCATCTGAGTGGCTAGGATTGGAGGTTTTACCTCCCAAGGTTGTCTGGTTCCAGGGGAAATTTTAAAATTCCAGTCCCCAACCTTGGCTGTTCTGAAACTCTTCTCCTGAATCACTCCTGAGCTGCAGCAAGAACAAATACCAGTGCCAACCAGATCAACTTAATGGCTGCTAACAGCCTCAGACACTTGATTTCCATCAATCTGGAGCCAAGAAGGCACTCACCTGTGGTTCTCCTCCAGGAGGGTCCAGGTTCTGCCATTGGGGCTCCTGGTGCCACTGCCAGAGAGCCTCAGCTGCACACTGCAACATTTCAACAGGAGATTGACATTCCTTCAAATGTCCTGACATCTTATTCCAATGGTTCTGTTCCATATTTATATTTCAAAATAAATCATACAATGAGGGGTGCACGGTGGTGCAGTGGTGCAGTGGTCAGCACTGTGGCCTCACAGCAAAAAGGTTCCGGGTTTGAGTCCCAGCTCTGGCACAGTATCTTTCTGTGTGAGTCTCCATGTTCTCCCTGTTCCTGTGTGGGTTCTCTCTGGTACTCCAGCTTCCTCCACAGTCCAAAGACATCAAGAGAGGACGAGGCTGATAGATTCTCTAAATTGACTGTAGGTATGAATGTGAGTGCGAATGGTTGTTTGTCTCTGTGTGTTGGCCCTGCGATGGACTGGCGACCTGTCCAGGGTGAACCCCGCCTCTTGCCCGTAGATGCTGGTATAGGCTCCACACCCCGCGACCCTTACTAGTAAGGAATAAGTGGAAGATGACGACAACGATCACACAATGAAAGCTGCCACAGCTGGTTTAAGAGAGCGAACAAGCTAAGAGATCTGAAACCAGTAAAAAATGCTTTTCTGTGTGCAAACTAGTGAGGGGCATGGAAGGATATTTTACCACCAATACAGAACCCAGACTTTAGTCATGTGATGAGATGGCGACTCTGATTATGAAGTTCATGGACAAAATGTGAATTGAAAGAAAATACATTAAAAAATACGAACTAAACTAAATAAATAAATAAAGAAGCAGCACAAATAACGTTTTCTTCTGCACAAATTTACTGGAATTAGACTGTATTTTTGGTTAATGAGTCGATGAAAGAGTGTCACATATATATTATATACATGTGATACATGAACGTGGCTTTGGACAAAAGCTCAGTGAAACTGTAGGATTGTAGAATTATTTAAACGTACTAAGTGGACTGTTTCAGGTTTCTTGAAGACGCTTCAGCTCTCATCCAAGAGGTGTCTTCAGTTTTCTTCACTGATGGGAGGATTTTTGCTCTAAGGGGGGGGGACCTTCTCCAGAGGTGATTGACACATGCGAGCTCTGGATTTCAGAGTTGTTTTGGTCAGGTTATGTAAGGGAAGTTGACTCAACTGGTATCTGTGTCAGTTAAAAGCCTCACAGTCATTCCATAATCTAGGAGCAGAAACTAGAGACACTCGCGACGAGGATGGGATTCGAACCCACGCGTGCAGAGCACAATGGATTAGCAGTCCATCACCTTAACCACTCGGCCACCTCGTCTGCCGACAGCAACCCTGACCTCTGAAACAGCTGAACTCTTTGGAGCCCATTTGTCAGACATGGACCCAGCAGGAGCCACTGAACACAACTCTGACATCATCAGGCTTCTTCCCAGCAGCTTGGTGCTCCAGAAGGAAGAATCCAGACCATCGCTACATCATCAGAGTGAACACCAGCTGATGTTGACCAGTTTAACAAGCCTTTGACTGCTAAATGACATCCAAGCTCAGATTCTCTTGTCCTGGTAGAACAAGTCAATGTTGAAGAAGACGAGAGCACCAGTCTCTTTCATCCAATGCTGGAACAGCGTTAGACTGAAGGTCTGAAGGTCCCTGGTCTGGTCCAGGTTTCAACAGGGGACCAGCATCAGCCAGCATTTAAATGTGGACAACAGTGGAGGTGAAGCCCACATCAAGGAAACAAGCCTCCTATCACTGTCCTGTGCTGAGTTTCTTTCAAAAAAAGTGAGACAACCTCAAGATTTTCTGTTTCCTCTTGTAGGATTTTGCCACAGAGAATCAGAGCCAATCAAAAGCTTGTTGGACTTTAACGTTGGAGGACTGAACAAGTCATGACATCATCAGTTTTACCTTCACAGGTGCTCAATTTACTTTACTTTCAATTTTACAGAGGTAGAAGCTGAAATCAAAGCTGTCTGTCCAAAGAAGTGAGAGCTTCCCAGGTTGTGATGTTCTTGTCTACAGACTCTGTCTTGTATGGAGCTTCAGTCTTTAATGAAAAGACTCCTCCATTAATAACATCACTGTGCCTCTGCAGTGAATCAGTCACTCCATCCATTTTCTGTACCACTGATTTGTTAAAGGTTATGGGGGGGGTGACATTTGGTGAGAGGCAGGGTTCACCCTGAACAGGTCACCAGTCCTCAGGTCCACTGAACAGGTCCCCCATGTGAGATGATGGCGTTGAAGGCAGAGGAGAAGTCCAGGAAGAGAAGGCGGACATAGGAGTTCCTGCTCTCCAGATGGGTGAGGGCTCTGTGGACCACTGGTGAAATGGCGTCATCAGTGGAGCGGTGTTGCCTGTAGGCGTACTGGTGGGGGTCCACAGAGACATTGATGGAGACCTCTATGTGGGCCTTGACCAGCCTCTCAAAGTACTTCATGACTACTGGGGTGAGTGCAATGGGTCGGTAGTCATTTTGGCCTGTCACTGTGGAGCACTTGGGGACAGGGACAATAGTGGCAGTCTTTAGGCAGGTGGGGACAGATGGCAGCGCCCGTGAGGTGTTGAAGATGTCCGCCAGCACCTTGGACAGCTGTTGTGCACAGTCCTTCAGTCCTCACCCTGGGATGTTGTCTGGGCCTGCAGCTTTGCGAGGGTTGATTCCCTGAAAGGTCTTCCTCACGTCTGCTGTGGTCACACTGAGGGGCGTGTCGTCAGGTGGTGGTGTGAGTCTGGTGCTGGGGGGGGGGTGTCAGGGTCCTCGAAGCGGAGAAGAAACTGATTGAAGGAGTGAGGCGCTGGACCTGCTCTACTTGTGAAGTGTCATGAGATAACATTTGTTGTGATTTGGCGCTGTACAAATAAAACTTACTACTTAAATGGAAACTGTCTGGGGGGGGGGTGTAGCCTCCATCAGGGATGTGTTTGATGTCTGAATTCTGTCTTTGATGTCTGAATTCTGTCTTTGATGTCTGAATTTTGTTCATTGATCTCCTGCTTCAGTCTTTGATCTCTGAGTGATCCTAAACTCATCAAAGTATCACATCACCTTCACAATCTGTAAAGAACCTGGGTGTCATTTTGGACTCTGAGCTGAATTTCATTCCACACGTCAAGAACATAACTAAGAGAGGTTTTTATCATCTTAAGAACAGAGCCAGAATCGCCCGTTCCTCTCAGGCCAACACGGAGGTGCTGATGCATGCTTTTATTTCCAGTCGTTCAGATTCTTGTGGTACCCTGCTGCTCTCTGGTCTCCCCAAAACAACCATCTACAATCTACAATGACTCCAGAATTCTGCAGGACTTGTGCTGACGAGGACCAGAGGGCGGGAGCTCATTACACCAGTTTTAAAGTCGCTGCATCGGCTCCCCGTGTGTTTCAGGATCAATTTTAAGGTTCTTTTAGTAGTTTTTAAGTGTCTTAATGGTCTTGGCCCACCTTATTTATCTGAACTGCTTTTGTCATATCAACCTTCGCGGACCCTGAGGTCCTCTGGCACCGGCCTTTTAGTCATTCCAAGAGTCAGAACTAAAACCCACGGGGAGGCTGCATCCAGCCATTATGGCCCAAAGTTCTGGAACAGCCAGCCAGAGAACATCAGGACAGCAGAGACTGTTGATGTTTTTAAAAGGAGGCTCAAGACTCCCCTTTTTAGCTTAGCTTTTAACTGACTTAGTCTCTCTTATCCTTTGGTAAGAGAGCTCTTAAAACTTTTAGATTTTATATATATTTTATGTCATTCTGATACTTTAATATGATTGTAATTTCTGTTCTTTCCTACTCTACCTTCTTTTAGTCTTTTAGTTTTTAGCTCCAGTGTTTCCTGGTGGGGGCCCTCCACACTGGGAGGTGTGTCTGGTCCGCCTGCGGGGGCGTCGTCCTTGGGATCGTCCAGGCCCGGAGAGCTGGGGGGCTCTGCATTATATGTGGAGTGTACCCGGTCTGTCCGGGTCGGGGGGTCTGGGTGGCGGCGCTCCCTGTGGTTGTGGGCTGTGGCACCTCCTGGTGAGGATGGCTCCCATAGGTGGTCTTTCCTCACTAGGATTTTCAGTGCCCTGCCATGTTCCTACTGACAGTCAGTGTGTGGTTGTGTGTATGCGTGTGTGTGTGGGGGGGGGTAGTGTGTGCATGTATGTGGTCATGTGGGTTGGGAAGGCCGGGTTCTTAACATGTATTTATTGTATTGTTTTATATTTTATTGAATGTTGCCTGTTTTCTCTCAGTTCTGTGAAGCACTTTGTGTTGCAGTCTCTGGATGAAAAGTGCTGTACAAATATAAATAAAGTAAACTAAAGCAGACGGACGACTCGAGAATGAGAGAGGAAAGAGTAAACAAAGCAGACTCTTTTGAGGTCTTCTCCTTGGTTCCTTCATTTTTTGAGAAGACACTGGACTCAACTGCTGTCCATGATTCTGGATTGTGTTGATTGCGTTGTGAACAAGGATTTGGCCAGGTTTTGTAGGCGGGATCACTGGTGTGCGAACACACCTGACGCTGTGGAGAAAAGATGGCGAGCCACCCACAGGAGAGAGACAGTCGGAGTGGAAAATGGCGCTGCAAACCTCACCCACCCAGGTGACACTGACCCTGACGGTGGGATTGTGGTAGGACAGAACTGACAGGTTTCACAGAGACACCTTGAATTTCTTTTGGACTGATAACGGACTGAACGAAAAGACTGGTGATGAACGGGAGAGACTCTGATCATTGATTTGTGAGATTGAGTTGTAAATTGAAATACTTTGGCCCTGAGTTTTATTTTTATAACTTTGTTTTGTTCACGTTTCCTGATTGTGTGCCAAATCGGTGTTCCATGAGTGGGTTTTTGAAAGGGAGTTCAAGCTTGGATAGAGCCGGTGAAACAAACCAACAGGAAGAGGGAACGTAGAACTAAAACTCATAAAAAGGCTGAACCAAGATCAAATGAGAACCTAGACTGAGGAAACTCAAATAGACACCGTGAAGTAAACAAACAATCATAGAAATCCAGCCACCAAATTAAACCTCAACTCAAATAAGTCGGGTTAACTTCAAATAAGACTCAAAAGAGGTCAATAACCTGATTCTCCTGAGGTTTGGTTTCTGTCTGTTGGTTGGAGGGAGACTCCTTTATTGAATGTGTGTGGATGTAAAGGGTTTGGAACCAATAGTTTTTGTTTTTCTGACATTTTCTGTCTATAAAGAAGTCGGCAGTTTTATTCACTGACTAGTCTGTGGTCTGTTATTCTTACATTAGAATCAACCACTCACATGAGCCTAAAATCTCTGGTCCTCCACCTGAAGTGAGCCACATGGGAACTTTGACCCTCATCAACCATGCAGGGAGGAGTTCTCAGAGTCTGATTGTGCTGATGAATCATCAGAACTCTCCATCACGCCGTGACGAGGACATCTCAGTGTCAAAGCTGTCATTTCCTGCTGCCAGTAGGTGGCGCTGTGGTCACTGCTGACCTGTAGATGTGTTCAGACTGGGATGTTGATCAAACCTGGAAGTTTCAAACAGATCTGACAGGTGGAGAGGATTCAGAAGAGTTGAAGCTTCATTTTAGTTGGAGCCTGAAAATGAGGTGAGACTGAGGGCTCACAGGAGTTGCAGGTAGGTGCTGCCCCCTAGTGACCCAGTGGAGAACAACATGTAATGACGTGAACGTTCTCCATTTTTCCAGTTCTTGACTTCATTCATCCTCCAACTTCTTCAAGCTGGAAGAGAGTGAGATCATTTAAAGTAGAGAGTCAATAATCAGCATCTCATCACTCATTTGTTCTCTGGTGGTGACCTCACGACTCAGCAGTGTGACATCACACATTTCGCTGATGTCATCCTCAAGTGTGTCACTCAGTTCATGCAGCCTTCATTGTTTTATTTTATTATTTCCTTTCACTTTGATCTTCACAAAGACAAAGTGCGTCTGATGGAGGCAACGCTGATAGAGTGGAATGTTTCAATGTTGCCATGACAACGTGAGGCCCCTCACCTCCTCTGTTCCTTCTGCCGGTCGGCGTCAGAAGAGCAAGATGGCTGCTTCTCCATCTGGGTGGATGAGCAGCTCCTCCCATCTCAGGCAGACGCTCCCTGGCTGCATGTCAGCAGCTCCTCAAAGCTCCTTCTGGTTTCTTTGCTCTCCTGATGCTGCGCTGGTGGATTTGTCCACCTCTCATTCTCCAGGGTTCTCAGCCTCATGTTCTCTCCCTCCTGTTCCAGCTCCTCCAAGTTTCCAGTGGAAGTTTGGCTTTTGTTTGCTACTTTGTCTTTTCTCCTCTGTTGGTGCTTTGAGTTCCTTTGTTGTTCTTTGTCTTTTCATCATTCAAGCCTCCTTTTGTTGAACGCTCCTCTCCCCCGTCTGTATTCGGGTCCTGTTCTCCTCCACTTTGGCCGAGAAGGCGGCCCAACAAGAGTCACCAGTGATGTCACAGCTCCTGGATGCCCCGCCCCTTCATCTGGTGCAGGTCATGTGATGTCACTGAATCCCACTCAGACCAAACCAGTCAGAGATCAGTGTGTTTGTGTCAGTGATGTCATCGCTGCTGACATCACAGCCCTCCATCCACACACGCCAGACTGAGGTGGAGGAGGTGATGTTGGGGTTTTCAAGGTCTTCGTCATGAGTGGGAGGGGCTGAGCTGGTGAATGATCAGCTGACCAGGTCTGGGCTCAGTTCAGATGTTGAGCCACTGCTGACTGCCATTTGCCTGAGGAAGACCCAACGTTCCCCTCAAGAAATGGAGGGCAGTTTTTAGTGCAGCGTTCATTCTGGTTGGAGTTTTCCTTTCCTTTGCCCTGCACCTCTCTGGTGGGGAGGTGCTCCCTGTTGACAAGGACTCAGTGGAGAAGACTGGACCAGGACCTTCACTGGTTCAAGGAGCACCGAGGCAGAGGGAGGCCCAGACCAGCAGCCAGGTTGACCAGTTTGAAAAGCTGTTCCTCTTCCATGCTGACTTGTTGGTGTCTCCTCTTTTATTCCTGAGTGATTTTAATCTCAGCTCTCTGAACCTGAATGGAGCAGAACCAGGAAATCATTGCAGGAAATCATGGAGGAGAAATGAATGAATGAGACTTCCAGTCAAACTGAGACAAACGTCCAGGTTTGGTCATCAAAGATATCTGACATTCATCAGTAGACTGACAAAGATGCTCATTATTATTGCAGCAGATTAAACTAGAGAATAAAGAGGGTCTCACTTTGGAAAAAATATTGCAGGATATTTTTGTTTTATCAGAGAGGCTTTAATGTCTGTCTTTGATGTCTGAACTCTGACTCTGATGTCATTGGTGGTGACTGAATTCTACCCCCTGACAGACTGAAGGCTCATATTGGCGATACAGGTAGGTGCTGCCCCCTAGTGACCCAATGGAGAACGACATGTAATGACATGAAGATTCTACATTTTTCCACTTGTGAGATAAAAATACCTCACAGCAAGAAGGTTCAGGGTTCCAGTCCCGGCTGGAGCACAGGATCTTTCTGTGTGAGTCTCCATGTTCTCCCTGTTCCTGTGTGGGTTCTCTCTGGTACTCTAGCTTCCTCCCACAGTCCAAAGACATCAAGAAGGGACGAGGCTGATTGATACTCTAAATTGACTGTAGTTGTGACTGTGAGTGTGAATGGTTGTCTGTCTCTATGTGTTGGTCCTGTGATGGACTGGTGACCTGTCCAGGGTGAACCCCGCCTCTCGCCTGTAGATGCTGGGATAGGCTCCACCCCCATGACCCTTATCAGGAATAAGAGGAAGAGAATGGATGGATGGATATTGGAAACGACTACAATACAGTATATAAATATTCTAGTTCCATACATGGGAACCTGGTTCTTCTGCTCTTTAACATCCTCCAATAGGAATGGACCGTCTATGACAAAGTATCAATAAATCTATCAAGGAGGAAGAAGAATTCTGATCAAAGAACTGAAGTCAATCTGGAGATCAGTTGATCTCTGGAAGGAGGAGGAGGAGGCATCCTGTGCTTTTATCTCTCTGTTCATGTTTCCTGCTGAGTGTGTGTGTGTGTGTGTGTGTGTGTGTGTGTGTGTGTGTGTGTGTGTGTGTGTGTGTGTGTGTGTCCCAGCTGCAGCAGTCAGTTCAGGTTCCTTCAGTGTGACTGAGGGAGGTTTCTGTCCGATGGTTTCTCCCAGTGTGAACACAGCCTGACTGCTGATGCTGTGCCGACTCTGACAGTGGTTCAGTTTTTCTCAGTGGCTTTGTTGCTGCTCTCAGATCAGAATGAAAGTTCTCTCAACTCTGAGTTCAGCCTCCACAACATGGAGTCACTTGTTTCTCCTTCCTTTGATCAAATAGCGAACGCTTTTGGACGAGGAGGGAGGAAACCACGGCGTTTCACTGCTTTACATTTAGAATCTCACGCCAAGCCGGAGAAGCAGGTCCTGAATCAGTCACGTGGTCACTGCCGGATGGAGAGGCTTTGGACGTCACCACATACGTCATCAAAATGCGCTTCGAAAGAAGAAGAAGCGGAAGGTTTTCGTTTTCAAACAACAAGGAAAGAAGGAGAAGTCCGTGAACCACCGGCCTCGGTCTTTGTCTCCTGAAGGCTGAGTGGCGCACGCACACACGCACACACACACATAAACACACACACACACACACACACACACACAGCCTGTCTTCAGTATAAAATGGTCTTTCACGTTCTCTCACGTTGGAAGATTTCTCTGACTCCATTGTGAATACAGAGATTCTTCATCTGCCACCTGAGTCTTGATCCACTGATTCCTCTGATCCACCTCTTTCTGCTCCAACAAGGCTGACATGGATCAGGTGGGTCCATGTCAGCCAATCAGGAGGTTTCTCCTCTCAGTTAATTTTCTTCATCCCAGTTTAGATTGATTCTTCTCAGCCTGATGAAGGAGCATCTGATCAGGTGTTTGACTGCTTGTTGGTTGTAATTCCATAGATTTTAATCTCAGATGTTATAGAATTAATAAGAACATCATAAAGACCTTTGTCCAACACTTGAAACTCACCTGTCTGTCCAGGCCCAACTGGCCTTTGGTAGTGAGGTGGTGGATGCATGTGAATGAAATGAGGCTGGTGTTGCTGTGAGGAGCCACTAGAGGGAGACACCTGTCGTTCCTCCCAGCTGACAATGAGGCTTCACAGCTGCATTTGAAGCTGTCCTTTATTGGTCCCAACTGTCTTGAGCTCAGGAGCCAAACTCACCAACAACACTTCCTCCTGGTCATGTGGTCTGTTTGTCAGGAGATTCCCAATCCAAAGTTGTTGACACACAAGAGAAGAAAACACGTCAAAGTTTGTTCATTTTTATGAATCAAACTGAAAATGAACAGAAGAGTGACGATGAAAATGGATTCAAAAATAATAAATAATCATGAATAATGAATAAATGCTCAGAATTTACTGGCATTTGACTGCATTTTGTGGTTAATCAGTCGATGAAAGAGGAACATATATATTCTATACATGTGATGTACGTACGTGGCTGTGGACAAAAGCGTCTGCTCAATGAAATTGTAGGATTGTAGACTTCTATAAATGTAGAATATAATTGTAGAAATGCTCTCTCTCACCACCCCCAACGTCTGTGCCAGGGTCTCTGGCCAGTGGTCAGTGGCTCCTATCACCTGCCCAGGATGGATCCAGCTTGCTTGTCTTTGTAATTCTGCACTTATTAGAGACCTGGAAACAAAGGAATGCTGAAAAAGAGAAAATAGGACCTCACACAAATGGGCTTGTGACAGAAATTAAGATCATTTTGTGAATTTCCATCCTCTTCAAATGTGTGTGTGAATGTGGTCGTTGTGGCTGAGTGGTGAAGGCGATGGACTAGAAATCCATTAGGGTCTCCCTGCTCAGGTTGGAGTCCTGCCAGCAACGTTAAGCTGCTGATGTTCCATGTCAGGGTGAACGTCCTACCTGTGCCTGATTCAGTGTGGTGGCTCACACCTGAATTTATCCTAACAAGCTAACTTCTTAACGCCAATCTACACAGTTTGAATCATCAAAACCTCAAACTGAAGTAAGAATTTTCAATTCTCTCATCCACAACAATCCTCATCAATAAAATCTGGAAGAAGGAACCGCAGAAAGTCTGCAGGAGAACGTAGACGAGTGCTGCCACCGACCCGTCATGGGGAGGACCGGTAACGTGGCGACCCCACTTCCCAAAAGAAGCCGACCGTCCAGCGCACCCTCATCACCCAATAAGGACCTCGGGGACATCCTGGACTCAGTTGACAGGAAACTAACAAGTTCCGATGCTTGACTCTCTCGTGGAAATCCTCCACGAAGAGCCTCCATGAGTCTCTGGGACTCAGCCAGCAAAAGGTGGCTTCACTGGCCGCTAGAAATCAAGCCCTTCAAGCCTCCAGCCTCCCATCACTGTTTCCTCCCTCTCAAATATGTATCCTGAAATATGGATTTGAGTCTTTAGATGCTGTAACGTCCAAAGATCATATTCTTATTGACCCTCCCCCTTCTTTGTTCCACCATGGAAAGAGGAGAACTCTATTCTAGTTTAGTGGATGAACATAGAGGGACTACACCTGGATCTCTGTGTTTAACAAACAATTGAGTTAAACATCAGGAGTCATGAGTTTGCTCAAAACTAATGACTTGGACTGACTTCAATGAGTTCATAGCCAACAATTCTCCATCAGCCAGCACATCCTGCAAAAGCAATGATGACAATTTTCCTTTTAAAAAGCAGGAACGTTGCGCAGATCCAGGATCAGTGGGAACGGCTGTTTGCTTTAAACGGTTGGGGGGAAAGAGTCGATTTATTGTCGAGTCAATGTTATTTATATTGTGCCACATCACAACAAAAGTTCTCTCAAGACACTTGACAGGTAGAGCAGGTCCAGAACCACACTCCTTCAATGAATTCACGTGTGTGAAGATATTCAACTGATGTGACAAATTCTCATGACAATGAGTCCAGAGAGCCTGTCAGCATTGACATTCCCCTGGTGTCAGGGAAGTCATGTCAACGGACCTGGGGCCTGTAGTTGGTGTCCATCCTTGATATCCTCACAAACAGGTCATCAAACTTGGCCCTCGTCAGCTTGAAGGACAGCTGGAAACGGCCTTCGTCCAGGCACAGTTTTTGGAGAAAGTGAGTTAAGAAGTTTAGAGTTCCAAGAGGCTTCTTCAGTTCGTTCAGTTTGGTCCTGGAGAACTGTTCAATGTGTCAGGACTTCAGAAGCTCCAATCCTCTCTAAGGTCCAGTGAGAGTGGAAGAGATTATAAATGACAGAAGCAGGGCCCTCCCTCAGAACTGAACCAGCTCAGTTGGGAGAGCCTTAGACTGAAGATCTAAAGGTCCCTGGTCCGATCCCAGGTTTCAGCAGAGGAGCAGCATTGACTTTACTTTCCAGTGGAGGAACTGCAGACATGAAGGAAGCTAACATCTTGTCCTGTGCATTCTTGTGACATTCAGGACATTTTTGGAGCCTCTTGTTGGATTTTGCCACAGAGAATCAGAGCCAATCAAAAGCCTGGTGGACTTCAACATGGAGGATTGAACAAGTCAAGAAAGCATCAGTTTGACCTTCACAGGTGTTTCTGTTCCTGTCTCAATGCTGTAGAAAGAGCCTGAGGAGCTCAGACGGTAGAGCATCAGACTTTTAATCTGAGGGTCCAGGGTTCAAGTCCCTGTTCAGGTGCTGTGGAGGTTCCACTGTTTGACAACATGGTACTGGATGAAGTTTAGTGTTGAACAAACTGTCATCATCAAAAGTAGAAGTGTTCTTGTCTTGACGCTGTGAGACTGTTGCTAGAAAAGTGACCAACAATAATTTCATGTGGCATGCAATTAACAAAAGACCACAAATGACACTGGTCAAGTTAATTTTATTTGTATTGCACCAAATCACAACAAAGTTCTCTCATGACTCTTTACTAGTAGAGCAGGTCCAGCACCAAACTCCTTCAATGAACCTCCACCCAACAATTCTCCATCAGCAGCACATCCTGCAACAGTGGTGATGAAAACCTTCCTATTAACAGGCAGGAACGTCGAGCAGATCCAGGATCAGTGGGGACGAGGTTACAAACAAAGGTACCTCAAAACCTCAAAATAATGCTACAGTGATGTCGGAAGAATTGCTCATGATCTCAAAATGATGCGACAGTAATGGAAGAAGAGTTGCTAATAACCTCAAAATAATGCTACAATGATGTTGTAAAAATTGCTATTGAACTCAAAATGATGCTAACAGTAATGTAGTGAAAGTTTCGAATAACCTCAAAGTGATGCTGACAGTCATGTAGTAAGAGTTGCTACTAACCTCAAAATAATGCTACAGTAATGTAGTAAAAGTTGCTACGAACCTCAAAATATTGCTACAGTGATGTCGGAAGAATTCCTAATGATCTCAAAATGATGCGATAGTGATGTCATAAAAATTGCTAATGAACTCAAAATGATGCTAACAGTAATGTAGTGATAGTTGCTAATAAACTCAAAGTGATGCTGACACTAATATAGTAAGAGTAGCTACCAACCTCAAAATGATGCGACAGTGATTTAGTATGAATTGCTAATGAACTAAAAAAGATGCTAAATGTAATGTAGAAAGTGTTTCGAACAACCTCAAAGTGATGCTGACAGTCATGTAGTAAGAGTTGCTACTAACCACAAAATAATGATACAGTGATGTCGGAAGAATTGCTAATGAACTCAAAGTGATGCTAACAGTAATGTAGTGAAAGTTTCGAATAACCTCAAAGTAATGCTGACAGTGATGTAGTAAGAGTTGCTTCGAACCTCAAAATGATGCGACAGTGATGGAGTAAGAATTGCTAATAAACTCAAAATGATGCTAACAGTAATGTAGTGATAGTTGCTATAAACTCAGTGATTCTTTCAGCAATGAAGTGAAAGTTTCGAACAACCTCAAAGTGATGCTGACAGTCATGTAGTAAGAGTTGCTACGAACCTCCAAAAAATGCGACAGTAATGTAGTAAGAGTTACTACGAACCTCAAAATATTGCGACAGTGATGTCAGAAGAATTGCTAATGATCTCAAAATGATGCGACAGTGATGTAGTAAGAATTGCTAATGAACTCAAAATGATGCTAACAGTAATGGAGTGAAACTTTCGAATAACCTCAAAGTGATGCTGACAGTCATGTAGTAAGTGTTGCTACGAACCTCAAAATATTGCGACGGTGATGTCGGAAGAATTGCTAATGAACTCAAGATGATGCTAACAGTAATGTAGTGGTAGTTGCTAATCAAGTCAGTGATGCTTACAGTAATGTAGTAAGAGTTGCTACGAACCTCAAAATAATGCGACAGTGATGTCAGAAGAATTGCTAAAGATCTTAAAATGATGCGACAGTGATGTAGTAAGAATTGCTCATGAACTTAAAATGATGCTAACAGTAATGTAGTGATAGTTGCTAATCAAGTCAGTGATGCTTACAGTAATGTAGTAAGAGTTGCTACGAACCTCAAAATATTGCGACAGTGATGTCGGAAGAATTGCTAATGAACTCAAGATGATGCTAACAGTAATGTAGTGATAGTTGCTAAGAAACTCAGTCATGCTTACAGTAATGTAGTAAGTGTTTTGAATAACCTCAAAGTGATGCTGACAGTCATGTAGTAAGAGTTGCTACGAACCTCAAAATAATGCAAAAGTAATGTAGTAAAAGTTGCTACGAACCTCAAAATATTGCGACAGTGATGTCGGAAGAATTGCTAATGAACTTAAGATGATGCTAACAGTAATGTAGTGGTAGTTGCTACGAACCTCAAAATAATGCGACAGTGATGTCAGAAGAATTGCTAAAGATCTTAAAATGATGCGACAGTGATGTAGTAAGAATTGCTCATGAACTTAAAATGATGCTAACAGTAATGTAGTGATAGTTGCTAATAAACTCAAAGTGATGCTGACAGTAATGTAGTAGGAGTTGCTACGAACCTTAAAATAATGCAACAGTAATGTACTAAGAGTTGCTACGAACCTCAAAATATTGCGACAGTGATGTAGGAAGAATTGCTAATGAACTTAAAATGATGCTAACAGTAATGTAGTGATAGTTGCTAAGAAACTCAGTGATGCTTACAGTAATGTAGTAAGAGTTTTGAACAACCTCAAAGTGATGCTGACAGTCATTTAGTAAGAGTTGCTAATGAACTCAATTCAATGCTACAGTGATGTCGTGAGAATTGCTCATGAACTCAAAATGATGCTGACAGTAATGTAGTAAGAGTTGCTACGAACCTTAAAATAATGCAACAATAATGCAGTAAGAGTTGCTACGAACCTCAAAATAATGTGACAGTGATGAGGTAAGAATTGCTAATGAACTCAAGATGATGCTAACAGTAATGTAGTGATAGTTGCTAAGAAACTCAGTGATGCTTACAGTAATGTAGTAAGAGTTTCGAAAAACTTCAAAGTGATGCTGACAGTGATTTAGTAAGACTTGCTAATGAACTCAATTTAATGCTACAGTGATGTCGTGAGAATTGCTCAACAACTCAAAATGATGCTAACAGTAATGTAGTGATAGTTGCTAAAAAACTCAAAGTGATGCTGACAGTAATGTAGTAAGAGTTGCTACGAACCTCAAAATAATGCAACAGTGATGTCGGAAGAATTGCTAATGAACTCAAAATGATGCGACAGTGATGTAGGAAGAATTGCTAATGAACTCAAAATAATGCTAACAGTAATGAGTGAAAGTTTCGAATAACCTCAAAGAGATGCTGACAGTCATGTAGTAAGAGTTGCTACGAACCTCAAAATAATGCGACAGTAATGTAGTAAAAGTTGCTACGAACCTCAAAATATTGCGACAGTGATGTCGGAAGAATTGCTAATGATCTCAAAATGATGCGACAGTGATGTAGTAAGAATTGCTAATGAACTCAAAATGATGCTAACAGTAATGAGTGAAAGTTTTGAATAACCTCAAAGAGATGCTGACAGTCATGTAGTAAGAGTTGCTACGAACCTCAAAATAATGCGACAGTAATGTAGTAAAAGTTGCTACGAACCTCAAAATATTGCGACAGTGATGTCGGAAGAATTGCTAAAGAACTCAAGATGATGCTAACAGTAATGTAGTGAAGGTTGCTAAGAAACTCAGTGATTCTTACAGTAATGTAGTAAGAGTTTCGAACAACCTCAAAGTGATGCTGACAGTCATTTAGTGAGAGTTGCTAATGAACTCAATTCAATGCTACAGTGATGTCGTGAGAATTGCTCATAAACTCAAAATGATGCGAACAGTAATGTAGTGATAGTTGCTAATAACCTCAAAGTGATGGTGACAGTCATGTAATAAGAGTTGCTACGGACCTCAAAATAATGCAACAGTGATGTCAGAAGAATTGCTAATGAACTCAAAATGATAATAACAGTCATGGAGTGAAAGTTTCGAATAACCTCAAAGTGATGCTGACAGTCATGTAGTAAGAGTTGCTAAGGACCTCAAAATAATGCGACAGTTATATCGCAAGAATTGCTAATAAACTGAAAATGATGCTGACCGTAATGTAAGAAGAGTTGAAACTAACCTGAAAATGATAGTACAGTGATGATGAATTGCTAATGATGTCAAAATGATGCGACAGTGATGGAGTAAGAATTGCTAATGAACTCAAAATGATGCTAACAGTCATCTAGTAAGAGATGCTAATAACCTCAAAATGATGACAGTAATTTAGTTAGAGCTGCTAAAAACCCCAAAATAATGCTACAGTTATGTAGGTAGAATTGTTAATGAATTCAAAAATGATGCTGACAGTGATGTAGTAAGAATTGACAATACACTCAAAATGATGCTGACAGTGATGTAGTAAGAATTGCTAAAGATCCCAAAATGATTCTAACAGTAATGTTATATGTATTATGTTATGTTAATGTTATGTAAAGTTATGCTGACAGTCATGTGGTTTGAGTTGCGAGTAACCTAAAAATGATGCTGACAGTGATGTCGTAAGAATTGATAATAAACTCAAAATGATGCTAACAGTAATGTAGAAAGAGTTGAAACTAGAACAACAAACTGTCCTCTGATGGTTGGACAGGTTGGTTTGGTCTGTCCTCTCACTCATCATTAAAAGCCCTTATTACTCATCCTTCATCCAATCTGACACTCACGTCTGCAGTGGGGAATCCCCAGCAACCCGCGGCCCACATGGAGCAGTCTCGGCCAATCACGTGGGGCCTGCAGCGGCACCGACCACCAAATGACTCGCAGGTGTCACTCTCAGCTCCAACCTCATGGCAGGCACAAGGCAGGGCGCCGTTGGTGAAGAGAGCCCAAGAGACACAGCTGAGCTGAGACAGAATGGAGACGAAGGACAAGAGGGACGACAGAGAAAAAGGAAACGTTAGCGAGACATTTTAGGAAAATTAGTTTAGTGGGGAAACGGTTCTTAGCCAAACTTGCTAAATGGAAGGACAACAAAAAACAAAGATCTTCAAAAGAAAATTAGCACAAAATGAAACCCTGCAAGAGAAAGTAAATCAAGAACTAAATATTCTTGAGGCTCAGGTCTTCAGTTCCAATGCTTGTAAATGACATCTGAATGCATTCACAACCCAAATCTGAGCAGACAGAAGCGTCCCAGTCAGGCCCAGTTCAGTTCCTCTGGAACATTCAGGGATACAGAACATGGACCAACTCAGGCTGAGAGACACCAACTTGACATGAAAGCTGTTGAGGCCACAGTTGCTGATGAAGTGGTCAGATTTCTCCAGTGGTTCTTGGTTCAGGGAGCTGGAGCTGGAGCTGCTCTCAGGCACCACCAGGACGTAATCCCGGAGAGACAGAAGGAAGAAGTCCAGGCCTGACAGAGGAGAAGGAGGCACAGAGTAGAAACAGCAGATACGTGTCGGGAAAGGGAGAGGGTATCAGTCCAACAGAGGAGCAGGAAACCTACCACCACAGGGCTCTGCCTGCAGGAACCTGCAGGTGAGGAGGACCTGGTGGTCCGGCACATCCAGAATGATCTGGTTTTCAGACACCGGCACGTTTCGGCAGCCGTAAGCGTGGGGACAGAAGGAGGCGTTGGCGTGGCCTGAAAGACACAAACAAACATCTCCATTTGAATGTTTCTCAAACAGCCGGATCAGGAAAGCTAAGATGAATCAAAGATCCTCCACCCTGCCAGATCCGACCCTGGTAATGTAGACCTGCACAGGGTGGGTGGGGTGGAGCGGCTGGTGGTGGTGGAGGATGAAGACGTATCTGCCCAAAGCCTGGACACGGTGGAGTCCACCGCAGCGTTCTGAGTAGAAGGATGAGAGCGATGTTCAATGGTACATGTTTTCTTTCCTGAACCGCCGATGTTTCCAATCAGGAATCTCAGTCATGAGATTTGAACATCATGGAGGAGTTCAAAAGTGTCAAACTGAGCCGGTCTCCATTTTATGAGTCCAGAGACCGAGGATAAAACTACAAGTCCCTGGTTCAGATTTGACTCGTCTGAATCCAAACACAGCAGCGTTCTTCCACCAGGCCAGAGGAGTTGATCATGATAACAAGATATCTTCATGCTACTACAACACACAAACTCATCACAAGAAAAGACTTCATGGTGGAACAACAAATCTCCTCCCAATGGGAAAAACATTGAGTTGAACAATCAACTTTTCCATGATGACATGGAGAGCTTGGCAGCAGCAGCAGGCTTCCATTGGGGGCTGATATGCCAGCTCCACTGAGCCTTCTTTGGAATGGTTTCACCTGGAGTGATGCTGTTATTGAGACCTTTTATCTGGAACAACACCACCTGCATGGAGACTGAGGACTTCAACAGATGCAGATGTTGACCCAGAATAAATCTAAATATTCCAGATGTGTTAAATCAATCCAGCAGCAGTGGTGGGAGCGTCGTAAACTCACTCACTCAGCAGCCGTCAGCCTCCGTACCTGCACGGAGTCCAGCCTGATGTGGTCTCTGTTGTCTGCTCCCAGAGGTGGTCTGTCACTCTGAACCAGGGGGCTCATCTCTCTGGTGGGAGGTCAGTGGAGGAGCTGCAGCGGGGGAGGCCAGGATGGGATCCTGTAGGAGGAGCTCTGGCCCTCCTTCAGCACCAGCCAGTGGGAGGGAGTTTGGAAACGTGAGGGGACACAGGAGGAGCTACAGGGGGAGGGAAGGTGGATCAGAACTGTTCTAACAAGAGCGCTGAGGGGACACAGGAGGAGCTACAGGGGGAGGGAAGGTGGATCAGAATCCTTCTAACAAGAGCGCTGAGGGGACACAGGAGGAGCTACAGGGGGAGGGAAGGTGGATCAGAACCGTTCTAACAAGAGCGCTGAGGGGACACAGGAGGAGCTACAGGGGGAGGGAAGGTGGATCAGAACCGTTCTAACAAGAGCGCTGAGGGGACACAGGAGGAGCTACAGGGGGAGGGAAGGTGGATCAGAACCGTTCTAACAAGAGCGCTGAGGGGACACAGGAGGAGCTACAGGGGGAGGGAAGGTGGATCAGAACCGTTCTAACAAGAGCGCTTTCCCACTAATGTTCCTCACCAGAATCCTCCTGTCAGGGGGGAACCGTCCATGGGTGCTGATGCAGCGGACTGAAGGTTCAACGTAGCAACTCTCATTACATCACTTTGTCATCATTTTGAAATTAGTAGCAACTCTCATTACTCTCATTACATCACTTTAGCATCATTTTGACATTAGTAGCAACTCTCACTACATTACTGTAGCATCATTTTGACATTAGTAGCAACTCTCGTTACATTACTGTCAGCATCATTTTGAGATTCGCAGCAAATCTCACTACATCACTGTCAGCATCATTTTGAGATTCGTCTCAACTCTCACTACATTACTGTAGCATCATTTTTAGATTTTTAGCAACTTTTCCACATGACTGTAAAATCATTTTAGGTTAGTAGCAACTCTCACATCACTGAAGCATCATTTTGAGATTAATTGAAACTCTCACTACATCACTGTAGCATCATTTTGACGTCAGCATAAACTCTCAATATTGTTCTGTCTGCATCATTTTGAGATTCGTAGAAACTCTCACTACATCACTGTAATCATCATTTTGAGGTTTGTCGCAACTTTCATTACATCACTGTCAGCATCATTTTGACATTAGGAGCAACTCTCACTACATCACTGTAGCATCATTTTTTAGATTAGTAGCAACTTTTATTGCATAACTTTAGCATCATTTTGAGATTAGTAGCAACTCTCACTACATCACTGTAATCATCATTTTGAGGTTTGTCGCAACTCTCATTCCATCACTTTTGCATCATTTTGAGATTCGTAGCAACTCCCACTACATTAATGTAGCATCATTTCTTAGGTGAGTATCAAATCTCACCACATCACTGTCAGCATCATTTTGACATTAGTAGCAACTCTCACTACATCACTGTAGCATAATTTCTTAGGTTAGTAGCAGCTCTCATTGCATTACTTGATTATCATTTCTTATTTGAGAAGAAACTCTTATTACATGACTGTCGCATAATTTTTAGATGAGTAGCAACTCTCACTACATCACTGTTGCTCTATTTTCAGTTAAGCAGAAACTCTCACTACATGACTGTAAGCATCATTTTGAGGATAGTGTCAACTCTTACTTCATCACTGCAGCATCATTTTGAGGTTCGTAGTAACTCTCACTCCATGACTGTCAGCATCATTTTGAGCATCCCAGCAACTCTCACTACATCACTGTCGCATCATTTCTTAGGTTAGTAGCAACTCTAATTACATCACTTTAGCATCATTTTGAGATTAGTTGAAACTCTCACCACATCACTGTAGCATCATTTCTTAGGTTAGTAGCGACTCTCATTACATCACTGAAGCATCACTTTGAAAATAGGAGCAACTCTCACTACATCAGTGTAAAATCATTCTTAGGTTCGTAGCAACTCTCATTGCATCACTTTAGCATCATTTTGAGATTCGTAGCGAATCTCACGACATCACTGTCACATCATTTCTTAGGTTAATAGCAACTCTCATTACATCACGTTCGCATCATTTTGAGGTTCGTAACAACTCTCATTATATCACTGCAAGCATCATTTTGATGTTAGTCGCAGTTTCACTACATCACTGTAAGCATCATTTTGAGGTTCGTCGCAACTCTCATTACATCACTGTCAGCATCATTTTAACATTAGTAGCAACTCTCACTACATCACTGTCGCATAATTTCTTAGGTTCGTAGCAACTCTCATTACATCACTTGAGCATCATTTTTAAATTAGTAGCAACTCTCACATCACTCTAGCATCATTTTGAGGTTCGTAGAACTCTCACCACATCAGTGTAGCATCATTTTGAGGTTTTTAGCAACTCTCACCACATCACTAGAGCATCATTTCTGAGGGTAGTAGCAACTCTTACTACATCACTGGAGCATCGTTTTGAGGATAGTAGTAACTCTTACTACACCACTGTCGAATCATTTAAAGGTTCCTAGCAATTCTCACTGCATTACTGTCAGCATTATTTTGAGGTGAGGAGAACTCTCACGACATTACTGTAGCATCAATCTGATGATAGTAGCAACTCTCACTACATGACTGTAGCATCATTTTGAGGTTTTTAGCAACTCTCACTACATCACTGGAGCATCATTTTAATGTTAGTCTCAACTCTCACCACATCACTGTAGCATCATTTTGAGGTTCGTAGCAACTCTCACCACATCACTGTAGCATCATTTTGAGGTTCGTAGCAACTCTCACTACATTACTGTGGCATCAATCTGATGATAGTAGCAACTCTCACTACATGACTGTAGCATCATTTTGAGGTTTTTAGCAACTCTCACAACATCACTGGAGCATCATTTTAATGTTAGTCGCAACTCTCACCACATCACTGTAGCATCATTTTGAGGTTCGTAGCAACTCTCACCACATCACTGTAGCATCATTTTGAGGTTCGTAGCAACTCTCACTACATTTCTGTGGCATCATTTTGAGATTTTTAGCAACTCTTTCTACATTATTGTCAGCATGTTTGAGGTTTTTCGCAACTCTCACCACATCACAGTAGCATCATTTGTTAGGTCAATAGCAACTCTCAATGCATTACTGCAGCATCATTTTGAGGTTAGTAGCAAATCTCACTACATCACTGAAGCATCCTTTTGAGAATAGTTGAAACTCCCACTACATCACTGTAGCATTATTTTGAGGGTAGTAGCAACTCTTACTACAAGACTGTCAGCATCACTTTAAGGTTGTTCGAAACTCTTACTACATTACTGTAAGCATCACTGAGATTATTAGCAACTATCACTACATTACTGTTAGAATCATTTTGAGTTTAATTGCAATTCTTACGACATCACTGTCGCATCATTTTGAGATCGTTACCAATTCTTCTGAAATCACTGTCGCATTACTTTGAGGTTCGTAGCAACTCTTACTACATGACTGTTGCATTATTTTAAGGATCGTAGCAACTCTTACTACATGACTGTCAGCATCACTTTGAGGTTGTTCGAAACACTTACTACATTACTGTAAGCATCACTGAGTTTATGAGCAACTATCACTAAATTACTGTTAGCATCATTTTGATTTTAATAGCAATTCTTACGACATCACCGTCAGCATCATTTTTAGGTTACTCGCAACTTTAACCACATGACTGTCAGCATCACTTTGAGGTTATTCGAAACTTTCACTCCATTACTGTTAGCATCATTTTGAGTTCATGAGCAATTCTTACTACATCACTGTCGCATTATTTTGAGATCATTAGCATTTCTTCCGACATCACTGTAGCATTATTTGGAGGTTAGTAGCAACTCTTACTACATCACTGTAGCATTAAATTGAGGTTCGTAGCAACTCTTACTACATGACAGTCAGCATCACTTTGAGGTTGTTCGAAACACTTACTACATTACTGTAAGCATCACTGAGTTTATTAGCAACGATCACTACATTACTGTTAGCATGATTTTGAGTTTAATAACAATTCTTACGACATCACTGTCGCAATATTTTGAGGTACGTAGCAACTTATACTACATTACTTTCGCATTATTTTGAGGTTTGTTGCAACTCTTACTAGATTATTGTTGCATTATTTTGAGGTTCGTAGCAACACTTACTACATGACTGTCAGCATCACTTTGAGGTTATTCGAAACTTTCACTCCATTACTGTAAGCATCATTTTGAGTTCATTAGCAATTCTAAATACATCACTGTCGCATCATTTTGAGATCTTTAGCAATTCTTCTGACATTACTGTCGCATTATTTTGAGGTTCGTAGCAACTCTTCCTACATGACTGTCACCATCACTTTGAGGTTATTCGAAACACTTACTACATTACTGTAAGCATCACTGACTTGATTAGCAACTACCACTACATTACTGTCGCATCATTTGAAGTTCATGGGCAATTCTTCCGACATCACTGTCGCAATATTTTGAGGTTCGTAGCAACTTTTACTACATCACTGTCGCATCATTTTGAGGTTCGTAGCAACTCTCACTACATTACTGTAAGCATCATTTTTAAATTAGTAGCAACTCTCACTACATTTCTGTGGCATCATTTTGAGATTTTTAGCAACTCTTTCTACATTATTGTCAGCATGTTTGAGGTTTTTCGCAACTCTCACCACATCACAGTAGCATCATTTGTTAGGTCAATAGCAACTCTCATTGCATTACTGCAGCATCATTTTGAGGTTAGTAGCAATTCTTACTACATCACTGTCGCATCATTTTGAGATCATTAGCATTTCTTCCGACATCACTGTAGCATTATTTGGAGGTTAGTAGCGACTCTTACTACATGACAGTCAGCATCACTTTGAGGTTGTTCGAAACACTTACTACATTACTGTAAGCATCACTGACTTGATTAGCAACTACCACTACATTACTGTTAGCATCATCTTGAGTTCATTAGCAATTCTTCCGACATCACTGTCGCAATATTTTGAGGTTCGTAGCAACTTTTACTACATTACTTTCGCATTATTTTGAGGTTTGTAGCAACTCTTACTACATGACTGTCAGCATCACTTTGAGGTTATTCGAAACTTTCACTCCATGACTGTTAGCATCTTTTTGAGTTCATTAGCAATTCTTATTACATCACTGTTGCATCATTTTTAGATCATTAGCAATTCTTCCGACATCACTGTCGCATTATTTTGAGGTCCGTAGCAACTCTTAGTACAAGACTGTCAGCATCACTTTGAGGTTATTCGAAACGTTCACTCCATTACTGTTAGCATCATTTTGAGTTCATGAGCAATTCTTACTAAATCACTGTCGCATCATTTTGAGATCTTTAGCAATTCTTCTGACATCACTGTCGCATTATTTTGAGGTTCGTAGCAACTCTTACTACATTACTGTCAGCATCACTTTGAGGTTATTCGAAACTTTCACTCCATGACTGTTAGCATCTTTTTGAGTTCATTCGCAATTCTTATTACATCACTGTTGCATCATTTTTAGATCATTAGCAATTCTTCCGACATCACTGTCGCATTATTTTGAGGTTCGTAGCAACTCTTCCTACATGACTGTCGCCATCACTTTGAGGTTATTCGAAACACTTACTACATTACTGTAAGCATAACTGACTTGATCAGCAACTACCACTACATTACTGTTCGCATCATTTTAAGTTCATTAGCATTTCTGCCGACATCACTGTCGCATTATTTTGAGGTTCATAGCAACTCTTAGTACATGACTGTCAGCATCACTTTGAGGTTATTCGAAACACTTACTACATTACTGTAAGCATCACTGACTTGATTAGTAACTACCACTACATTACTGTCGCATCATTTTAAGTTCATGAGCAATTCTTCCGACATCACTGTCGCAATATTTTGAGGTTCGTAGCAACTCTTAGTACATGACTGTCAGCATCACTTTGAGGTTATTCGAAACGTTCACTCCATTACTGTTAGCATCATTTTGAGTTCATTAGCAATTCTTACTAAATCACTGTCGCATCATTTTGAGATCATTAGCAATTCTTCTGACATCACTGTCACATTATTTTGAGGTTCGTAGCAACTCTTACTACATTACTGTCAGCATCACTTTGAGTTTTTTAGCAACTATCACTACATTACTGTTAGCATCATTTTGAGTTTATGAGCAATTCTCACGACATCACTGTAGCATTGAATTGAGTTCATTAGCAACTCTTACTAAATGACTGTCAGCATCACTTTGAGGGTGTTCGAAACTCTTACTACATTACTGTTAGCATCATCTTGAGTTCATTAGCAATTCTTCCGACATCACTGTCGCATTATTTTGAGGTTCGTAGCAACTCTTCCTCCATGACTGTCACCATCACTTTGAGGTTATTCGAAACACTTACCACATCACTGTAAGCATCACTGACTTGATTAGCAACTACCACTACATTACTGTTAGCATCATTTTAAGTTCATGAGCAATTCTTCCGACATCACTGTCGCAATATTTTGAGGTTCGTAGCAACTTTTACTACATTACTGTCGCAATATTTTGAGGTTCGTAGCAACTTTTACTACATTACTGTCGCATTATTTTGAGGTTCGTAGCAACACTTACTACATGACTGTCAGCATCACTTTGAGGTTATTCTAAAGTTTCACTCCATTGTTGTTAGCATCATTTTGAGTTCATTAGCAATTCTTACTACATCACTGTCGCATCATTTTGAGATCATTAGCAATTCCTCCGACATCACTGTTGCAATATTTTGAGGTTCATAGCAACTCTTTCTACATTACTGTCAGCATCACTTTAAGTTTATTAGCAACTATCACTACATTACTGTTAGCATCATTTTGAGTTGTTGAGCAATTCTCACGACATCACTGTAGCATTAAATTGAGTTCATTAGCAACTCTTACTAAATGACTGTCAGCATCACTTTGAGGTTGTTCGAAACTCTTACTACATTACTGTATGCATCACTGAGTTTCTTTGCAACTATCACTACATTACTGTTAGCATCATCTTGAGTTCATTAGCAATTCTTCCGACATCACTGTCGCAATATTTTGAGGTTCGTAGCAACTTTTACTAAATTACTGTCGCATTATTTTGAGGTTCGTAGCAACACTTACTACATGACTGTCAGCATCACTTTGAGGTTATTCGAAAGTTTCACTCCATTACATTTAGCATCATCTTGAGTTCATTAGCAAGTCTTCCGACATCACTGTCGCATCATTTTGAGATCTTAAGCAATTCTTCCGACATCACTGTCGCATTATTTTGAGGTTCGTAGCAACTCTTACTACATGACTGTCAGCATCACTTTGAGGTTGTTCGAAACACTTACTACATTACTGTAAGCATCACTGAGTTGATTAGCAACTACCACTACATTACTGTTAGCATCATCTTAAGTTCATTCGCAATTCTTCCGACATCACTGTCGCAATATTTTGAGGTTCGTTGCAACTTTTACAACATTACTGTCGCATTATTTTGAGGTTCGTAGCAACACTTACTACATGACTGTAAGCATCACTTTGAGGTTATTCGAAAGTTTCACTCCATTACTGTTAGCATCATTTTGAGTTCATTAGCAATTCTTACGACATCACTGTCGCATCATTTTGAGATCATTAGCAATTCTTCTGACATTACTGTCGCATTATTTTGAGGTTCGTAGCAACACTTACTACATGACTGTAAGCATCACTTTGAGGTTATTCGAAAGTTTCACTCCATTACTGTTAGCATCATTTTGAGTTCATTAGCAATTCTTACTACATCACTGTCGCATCATTTTGAGATCATTAGCAATTCTTCCGACATCACTGTTGCAATATTTTGAGGTTCGTAGCAACTCTTACTACATTATTTTTGCATTATTTTAAGGTTCGTAGCAACTCTTCCTACATTGTTGTCAGCATCACTTTGAGTTTATTAGCAACTATCACTACATTACTGTTAGCATCATTTTGAGTTCATGAGCAATTCTCACGACATCACTGTCGCATTATTTTGAGATCATTAGCAATTCTTCTGACATTACTGTCGCATTATTTTGAGGTTCGTAGCAACACTTACTACATGACTGTAAGCATCACTGACTTGATTAGCAACTATCACTACATTACTGTTAGCATCATTTTGAGTTCATTAGCAATTCTTCCGACATCACTGTCGCAATATTTTGAGGTTCGTAGCAACTTTTACTACATTACTGTCGCATTATTTTGAGGTTCGTAGCAACTCTTACCACATGACTGTCAGCATCACTTTGAGGTTATTCGAAACGTTCACTCCATTACTGTTAGCATCATTTTGAGATCATTACCAATTCTTCTGACATCACTGTCGCATCATTTTGACATCTTTAGCAATTCTTCCGACATCACTGTCGCAATATTTTGAGGTTCATAGCAACTTTTACTACATTACTGTCGCATTATTTTGAGGTTCGTAGCAACTTTTACTACATGACTTTCAGCATCACTTTGAGGTTATTCGAAACACTTACTACAATACTGTAAGCATCACTGAGTTGATTAGCAACTATCACTACATTACTTTTAGCATCATTTTGAGTTCATTAGCAATTCTTCCGACATCACTGTCGCAATATTTTGAGGTTCGTAGCAAACTTTACTACATTACTGTCGCATTATTTTGAGGTTCGTAGCAACACTTACTACATGACTGTCAGCATCACTTTGAGGTTATTCGAAAGTTTCACTCCATTACTGTTTGCATCATTTTGAGTTCATTAGCAATTCTTACTACATCACTGTCGCATCATTTTGAGATCATTAGCAATTCTTCCGACATCACTGTCACATTATTTAGAGGTTCATAGCAACTCTTACTACATTATTGTTGCATTATTTTAAGGTTCGTAGCAACTCTTACTACATTACTGTCAGCATCACTTTGAGTTTATTAGCAACTATCACTACATTAGTGTTTGCATTATTTGAGTTTATGAGCAATTCTCACGACATCACTGTAGCATCATTTTGAGTTCATTAGCAATTCTTACTACATCACTGTCGCATCATTTTGAGATCATTAGCAATTCTTCCGACATCACTGACGCATTATTTTGAGGTTCATAGCAACTCTTAGTGCAAGACTGTCAGCATCACTTTGATTTTATTAGCAACTATCACTACATTACTGTTAGCATCATTTTGAGTTTTTGAGCAATTCTCACAACATCACTGTAGCATTAAATTGAGTTCATTACTAACTCTTGCGAAATGACTGTCAGCATCACTTTGAGGTTGTTCGAAACTCTTACTACATTACTGTAAGCATCACTGAGTTTCTTAGCAACTATCACTACATTACTGTTAGCATCATCTTGAGTTCATGAGCAATTCTTCCGACATCACTGTCGCAATATTTTGAGGTTCGTAGCATCTTTTACTCCATTACTGTCGCATTATTTTGAGGTTTGTAGCAACTCTTAGTACATGACTGTCAGCATCACTTTGAGGTTATTCGAAACGTTCACTCCATTACTGTTAGCATCATTTTGAGTTCATTAGCAATTCTTACTAAATCACTTTCGAATCATTTTGAGATCATTAGCAATTCTTCTGACATCACTGTCACATTATTTTGCGGTTCGTAGAAACTCTTACTACATGACTTTCACCATCACTTTGAGGTTATTTGAAACACTTACTACATTACATTAAGCATCACCGAGTTGATTAGTAACTATCACTACATTACTGTTAGCATCATTTTGAGTTCATTAGCAATTCTTCCGACATCACTGTCGCAATATTTTGAGGTTCGTAGCAACTTTTACTACATTACTGTCGCATTATTTTAAGGTTCGTAGCAACTCTTACTACATGACTGTCAGCATCACTTTGAGGTTATTCGGAACACTTACTACATTACTGTAAGCATCACTGACTTGATTAGCAACTATCACTACATTACTGTTAGCATCATTTTGAGTTCATTAGCAATTCTTCCGACATCACTGTCGCAATATTTTGAGGTTCGTAGCAACTTTTACTACATTACTGTCGCATTATTTTGAGGTTTGTAGCAACTCTTAGTACATGACTGTCAGCATCACTTTGAGGTTATTCGAAACGTTCACTCCATTACTGTTAGCATCATTTTGAGTTCATTAGCAATTCTTACTAAATCACTTTCGAATCATTTTGAGATCATTAGCAATTCTTCTGACATCACTGTCACATTATTTTGAGGTTCGTAGCAACTCTTACCACATTATTGTTGCATTATTTTAAGGTTCGTAGCAACTCTTACTACATTACTGTCAGCATCACTTTGAGTTTATTAGCAACTATCACTACATTAGTGTTTGCATTATTTGAGTTTATGAGCAATTCTCACGACATCACTGTAGCATCATTTTGAGTTCATTAGCAATTCTTACTAAATCACTTTCGAATCATTTTGAGATCATTAGCAATTCTTCCGACATCACTGTCGCATTATTTTGAGGTTCATAGCAACTCTTAGTACAAGACTGTCAGCATCACTTTGAGGTTATTCGAAACGTTCACTCCATTACTGTTAGCATCATTTTGAGTTCATGAGCAATTTTTACTAAATCACTGTCGCATCATTTTGAGATCTTTAGCAATTCTTCCGACATCACTGTCGCATTATTTTCAGGTTCGTAGAAACTCTTACTACATGACTGTCACCATCACTTTGAGGTTATTTGAAACACTTACTACATTACATGAAGCATCACCGAGTTGATTAGTAACTATCACTACATTACTGTTAGCCTCATTTTGAGTTCATTAGCAATTCTTCCGACATCACTGTCGCAATATTTTGAGGTTCGGAGCAACTTTTATAAATAAATAAAATAAAAATAAAAAAATAAAACAGTAAAACTGAAGAGTGATCACTCAAACCCACAGGCTGAATGGGACATCTCTTAAAAATATTGAACCACTGAGTAAAACCATAGAAGCGCTCCTGTCTAGTCGGTGCTAACAAGTTAGCTGTTGCGTGAGTCCAGCTGTGCTGTCTAGGAATCCTGGTCAAAAGCCTCCACTCATCAAACAGCTGGTGTGTTGGTGGATCTGTGGATCCTGCTGGAAGAAGCAGGATGGAGCTCTGAATGGTTCCTGTCTCAAAGAGCTTCTCTGTGCAGCTCCCATCAGCTCCTAAAAACAGGAAACCAGCAGATTCACTGTTGAACGGTGGCATTAAAATGTCTCAAAAGCTGTCCTGTCCACCATTTGTTGGTGCAAAGACATTTAAAAACACCAGTTGAACATTTTCCAAAGTTGCTCTCACCTTCTTTCAAACACCTGGAATGATTTCCTCCAAATCAAAAGAAACTGGTAAAAAAACAACAACAAAAACTCCTGGAGAATCACACTCCAGCCTCTGCTCCAACTGGACTTGGGACTTCAAATGACCCCCATTAAAAGCCTGCCTGCATCCCCATTCACTGACTGTTGTGCTGTGGGTCTCCTGGACAAACATGGCAGGATCCTCTTGATCTCCAGGAGTTTAAAAGAGCAGCTCTTTTAAAATGGGTTCTGGCTCCATTCAGGTTTAGAGAGCTGAGACTAAAATCACACATGAATGAAAGAGGGAACCCAAGAAAACAAGTCAGCGTGAAAGAGGAGCAGATTTTAAAACTCCTCAACATTTCCACCTCCAGGAGTGAAGCCTCCCGGGACCCAAGAGGCTCCAGCTGGCAGAGCTCTCACTGGTTTCTCCACCACCTCGCTAACCTGAGCTGGAGCATCTGAGAACCAAACAGTGACCCCCTTCACTCCAGAGCCGACTCCACAAACTCTGAGCCCCCACTTTACCCACAGCCAGCAGGCCTCCTCAACACTGCATGACACACGACGACTAAATTTAACACTGAAGCGTCTCATCCAGAGATCTGTGACATGAGTCTGCTGTGGAGGGTCAGTCTGTCCGTCCACATTCAGATCATAAACGCAGCGACTCCTAAGCACCAGTAGAGCCTGTTCATCGTCCCTGGGGGGCTCGAACCACCAGCCTCTCGGTTAACAGCCGAGCGCGCTGACCGATTGCGCCACAGAGACTCTGAGTCTCCTGCTTTTCCTGAAGAGTTTTCAGGCTAAATTCAGTGTGTGAGGTCCACACTGCACATTTGAGGGACCATGAAGGACAGAGGAGAGTCTGACTGTCATGGTGAAAGCCTTCAGCACTAGAACTGAAACAGCCCCACCATCTTAACCCCCCCAGACCAAACAGGCTTCATCAGAAACAGACCCCCCTCCTAGAACATCCAGAGATCATCAGTCTGATTAATAGAACATGGCAAACAATCAAGAACATGTTATTGTTTGATCAGAAGCTGAAACAATGTTTCTATGTTTGTCTGTTCTGGTCTGAATGAAAGAGGAGGTTTTCTTGGTCATGTGACGTGGATGAGAGTTCAACTAGAATTTCCTGATTCAACAGGATTTGAGTTTGTTGGGATTTTGTCAAAGCCACCAACCAAACCTCTGAGTGGTGCAGATGTCTGCTGCCTCCTCAGAGCAGACTGGAGCTCAGCCTCACTCACCTGTGGGAGCCCCAGCAGAGCCACCGTGTGATGGAGTTTCAGTTTAGGATCCAAGGTCCTGGATTGAATTGGTGTTTTGTGTTTTTAGGCCTCCTGGCACCATCAATGGTAGAGCAGAGTGGCGCAGAGGAAGCGTGCTGGGCCCAGAACCCAGAGGTCGATGGATCAAACCATCCTCTGCTAAAAGAACAAAATAAAATGAACCAGTGTCTTTAGAAATGTGTGTCTGTTTAAAAAGAGGTTAGTGAGGATTTTGTCTTCCTCCACAATCACCAACCATTGTGAGAGTAAACAACAGTCCACTTTCTGACTGAAGCAAAAGTAGACTTCAAAAGGTTTTTCTGATTCAACATAGCAGCTAAATTTCCATTTCCATTTCCTGAACAGGACAGGTTAAAAAAAAGGGAATGTCATGACTTCCTCTGTATGTTAGAATATGAACTACTAAAAATGTTCATGCCCAGTTTTAAATTAGAATTAAACTGAAAACACAAAACTCTTCCCTCTTCAATCCTGTCACTCAGTGTTGTAAACTGTTTCAAACAAATTCTACTGTTCAACAGTTCAAGTGTTTCTAATGAAGCTGAATGTTCTCCTCTACTTTCCTCAATTGTGTTTCTTTCATGTCCTCCTGACATCAAAGACAGAATTCTAGGTACAAATAAAAACACTATCAAAGCCTCCTGATGACATCATCATCAATTCTGTCTTTGATCTGTGTCTGTCCAGCCTGTCCTGAGTGGATCCAACAGTTTCCCATGGGTGACACTGTCGTGGTCTCTCTCCTGCTGTCTCCAACTCTCAGAGTGCTTCTACTGGTTTCTCTCCATCGTCCCTGTTGCTAGGCAGAGCACTGGTGAGGACTGAGGCCAGTGATGTCATCACCTCCAGCTGACACCTGCCAGGTGGTCCTGCTTCATTCAACTCTGCTGCCTCTGCCACTGCCCTGACTGGTGAGGCTGACAGCAGGTTCTCTCTCATCTAAACTCTCTGTTTACAATGGAGGCTGAAATCCTTGTGATTGGTGGTTCAATCATCAGGTCTGTTGAACTCCCAGGTGCCATCACCTGCTGTCTTCCTGGTGCCAAAGTTGTGGACATTATTGAACGTCTCCAGGACTCATCGATCTCCACCCCTCCTGCAGGTTCTCCCTGTCTCTGTGTGGGTTCTCTCTGGTACTCCAGCTTCCTCCCACAGTCCAAAGACATCAAGAGGGTAGTGGTTACCTGGACACTCTAAATGACTGTGAGTGTGAATGGTTATCTGTCTGTGTGTGTTGGTCCTGGGATGGACTGGTGACCCATCAAGGGTGAACCCAGGGCTGGACTGGCCACCTGGCCGATGCACATCTTTGGGCCGGCCCATAACTGTCATAATTTTTTTTTCAAAAGTGTATAGTTTTTAATCGACCGTAACGGTATCGGAGACGCGAAACGCGGCCCATTGGTTGATTTTCTTGAAGGACATTGGGCTCGTCCAATGAAATCTCTCAGCTCTCTCTCTTTCTCTTAGTCAAGCCATGCTGTTGCAATGGAAGTGGAGGAGTCAGATCAGACAGTTGGAGACTATTTTAGTCGCCCTTCTTCCACACAGAGGACTGATTTTTTAAAGTTTCATCCTCAACAAGATTCCATAAACCCTGTTGTCCAGAGGCTCTTCGTTAGAACGGACGGCACGACGTGGAAATGGCTGACTTATTGTGGTCAACGTCATGCTTTGTTTTGTTTTGTTTGCCCTGCTTTTAGCAAGCCCAGTGATCCAAGTGTCTTCATTAGAGGCCTGACAGACTGGAGGCATGTGCACCAAAGAGTAGAGGAGCATGAGAGAGGCATGGCACATAGGCAGTGTGCTGAGGCCTATTTTTGAAACTGCTCCAGAGCAAGACTGGCCACCTCCTTGAGGGAAGACAGCTGACAGGACACCGTGAGCAGGTGAAGAAGCAGGGCTGGACTGGGACCAAAAAATGGCCCTGGCATTTTTCATCCCTGGCAGCCCTCCATGGTTATTTACACGATATGTGTAAGCACACGCCATACCAGAGGATGTATGCGCACATTTTGAAGTTTCAAAAATTAAAATAAAGTGCAGTATTCTACATGGAAGACAGTAACCATGTTAAAAGAGTGATACTCTTTCACTACTCAGAGACCTTCTTCTTCCACTACACGTTCCAACACCTGACGTCTCTTCTTCCCAGTCCAGCCCTGGAAAGAACGCGTCGAGTTTTGGAAATTCGGCTGCTTTTCTTCTCGTGAGTGTCTCTTTTTCGGCTCCTCCTTTCTCCTTCCTCTTACTGGGCAACATTCTTCATGGCTTCTGACTGCAAGGTGGCCGCTGAGTGGTGGCACTACAACTGGATGGGTCTGTTTCTCATTTTAACACAAAAACAAACTAACCGCTGTTTCTGCATGTTTACCAGAAATATATATTTTGAAATGCCTGCTCACACCGGCCCATCCGGCTACATCCACCAAACTTTACACACATAATATAATATAACACTAATAATATAATACCCCTGAACACAAGCCCCAAAGCAGTAGTTGTTTTGTTTTTCTTCATAAAGGAGGTGCACTGTCATGACTACGATATCTCTGGCAACAAACATGGAAGGGGCTTTGGGGTCTTGTGTTTCAGCTCTGTAACTTCTGGATGGCTGAAAATGTCAGAATCAGTCCTCTCACTGACATCAACCATTGGTGTGACTTTTGGTGGCTTCAGCTCAAATGAAACCAGGGAAGCAGGGCCTGACTTTGAGTCCCTTAGGGTTAGTGGATGCCCCAGGACCGTGCTTGGGCCCCTTAGCACCTAGATGGCTGAAATTCCCAGCACATGCTACTCTGGGGCATCACACTATGTGTGTAAAGTTTGGTGGATGTAGCCCAAGTAGAAACACCAGAACCCAGATTTGATCCTCAATTCTGCTCCAAAAGGCTCTCGGAGTGCAGAAGTCCCAGACCCTGATTTTGCCCAGTTTCACAAGGGGATAGTTTTTTCTCTTTGAACCTAGGAAGTTGAAATTTGAGTGTGTTGTTCTGTTCTCGAAGGATCGCATCTGTGCTGGTTTGACCCCCCTAAGTCCTTTCTGCAGTCCGTAAAGGGCGTGGCAAAGTCCAGTAAAGTCTATCAATGAAGCATCATAACTGGTCAAAGTTGCTCCAAATGAGATGAGCTTTCTGGGAGGAGTTCACACCTCTGCCAGAAACCAATATTTAAAATTTTGAAGCCCCACCTCCTTCCTGAAGCCACTTCCTGTTTGGGAGGGGGTTCTAGAATTATTCCACCAGATTAGGATTTCATAAAGTTTCAGGTCTGTACCCACTGGAGAGGCCAATGAGAGCAAAAGAGCAACAGGGTCAAAGGTCAACAGGCCTCGTGTCTCAGCCAGGCCTCAAAGGGTTAAGTGAGCCTTTTGGAGCTCCTTTGAAAAAAGGCCTGACACCAATCTTGTTCAGGACCAACATGAAGAAGGATCTTTGGAACATTTTCACATCTTTAAGACCACCTTGACTCCTTTTTATAGCAGGAGTCACTGAACAGCACAAAGCTGCTATTTCAGCCATCAGGCCTCATTTCTGATCAATTATTATTGTTGAAACAAAGCTGAATATCAATTATTGATTTTTATTGTCATCATTTTGAACACCTGATGAGAGAAACACAATAAAAACATTTGAAAAGGAAGGATCAGAGTGTTGTTGTACTGCAATACTACAGTACAGCATCAGAGACACTCAGTTATTGATTGCCTGAATGATTGATTTACCCAGAAGAGGAACAGCTTTGTTGGAGCAGTAAAAATACACACATCAGAACGACAAAGTTACATTGGAAAAGAAACTACATGACATTACCAGCACAACATCTGAAGAACAGTTAGGATCAATTTAACTGGCCAGATAGTTAGGATTTCTTTAATGATACCCTTGATGAACCCAGACATCAGAGTGGTTTGTTCCCCACAATCATAAATCTGTAAATATAGCGTGAAGTGATGGAACTAAAAGGCCACCTCTGAGTGCAGGAGTGAGCCTCTGTGACGGATGTGACGTCAGCAGACCGCCATTAGTTTGAGTCATTGTTTATATTCTTAATGCTGATTGGTCGATCTATAATGGTGACAAATGGACTTTGTAGGTAGAATAAACATCCAGAAATTAAATGAATTTGTAGATTGTCTTATTAATCAAAAGATAAAGTATTAAAAATATTTGTTTTTTTTCCTCGGAGTGAGCGACAACTACCGGATTTTCTCACAGAAGAACGGGGGAAGGGGGGGGGGACTTCCACGGAAGCAGATGTTTGTAATTCCTGGGGCACTAAAATCCATTTCATATTATTCTTGATTGAACAGCGAATATTATGGAAATAAAATTTATATTTCTCGCCAGAAATGTCCTTAAAATGCTTTTTAAAAATCAAACCTATCTTGAAATGACACTCGTCCATAATGGCTTCCTTAGCAACCAACATAGCAACAGTAGAAATGTGACACTGTAACGACTCTCTTCTGAGAGGTGAAAGATTCACCGTAATAACGAACAAACCAAAGATTAAACACAAGAACTGAGCAAAGATTATGAAAACAAAATGCATATTTCTCTCTAGAAATGTCATCAGAATGCTTTATTAAATCAAAACTATCTTGGAAGAAGGCACTTTCCTCCGACAATGACAGGAGCGGCTGCCATGTTTTTGTTTTGAGAGGCCCGCATGAAAGAGTCACATGACCTACCAGCGCTCCAATAGAAAAGAAGAGGGGAAAAAAACGTACACATTTCACAATTTTTTGGCCTTTATGGTAGAACTGATAGGTTTTGACCTGTGGACAAACGGAGCCTTTTCACGTTTTGACATGAGACTGGGTTGTCAAAAGCAAAGAGCAGACAGCAGGACATCAAAAGAAAAGATCCAGACACTAAAACTACAAGTAGAAACAAGAAGAAATACTCAAAGCTTTGGAAAGATACTACAAGGTTGGATATACATTATTATATACACTACTATTCTCACTGACTCCTAAAGAGGGACAGGAAACATTCGAATGTGGATCAGATCAGCTGATTTCAGTGTTGAGTCCATCCCTCCATCCACTTTCTGTTCTTATCCTTTAAGGGTCATGGGGGGGAGGGGGCGATCCCAGGTGACATTGTTCAAGAGGCAGGGTTCACCCTGGACAGGTCACCAGTCCATCAGGAGAAATGAGGTGGACGTATCATGCAACCTAAACTTAAACATTAGTCAGATCAAATTCAGATTAAAGCAAGAGTCTCCAGATCAAAGTCAGAATTCCTGATGATGTCATCAGGGCTTTGACAGTAGCTAGAATTCTGTCTTTGATCTCAGGAGGACATGAAAGAAACACAATTGAGGAAAGTAGAAGAGAGCTTGGCAGCATGATGGTGCAGTGGTGAGCACTGTGGCCTCACAGCAAGAAGGTTCTGGGTTTGAGTCCAGGCTCGGGTGGGGAATCTTTCTGTGTAGAGCCTGCATGTTCTCCCCATGAATGCGTGGGTTCTCTCTGGTACTCCGGCTCCTTCCCACTGTCCAAAGACATGTAATTGGGGACGAGGCTGATTGGACACTCTAAATTGACTGTAGATGTGAGTGTGACTGGTTGTTCGTCTCTGTGTGCTGACCCTGTGATGGACTGGTGACCTGTCCAGGGTGAACCCCACCTCTGGCCCGTAGATGCTGGGATAGGCTCCACCCCCCTCGACCATAAATGTGGGTGTTTTGTTAATTGCATGCCACATGAAATTATTAGTGGTCAGTTTTCTAGCGACTGTCTCACAGTGGCAAGACAAGAACACTTCTACTTTTGATGATGACAGTTTGTTCAACACTAAACTTCATCCAGTCCCATGTTGTCAAACACTGGAACCTCCACAGCACCTGAACAGGGACTTGAACCCTGGACCCTCAGATTAAAAGTCTGATGCTCTACCCTCTGAGCTCCTCAGGCTCTTTCTACAGCATTGAGACAGGAACAGAAACACCTGTGAAGGTCAAACTGATGCTTTCTTGACTTGTTCAGTCCTCCATGTTGAAGTCCACCATGCTTTTGATTGGCTCTGATTCTCTGTGGCAAAATCCAACAAGAGGCTCCAAAAATGTCCTGAATGTCTCAAGAATGCACAGGACAAGATGTTAGTTTCCTTCATGTCTGCAGTTCCTCCACTGGAAAGTAAAGTCAATGCTGCTCCTCTGCTGAAACCTGGGATCGGACCAGGGACCTTTAGATCTTCAGTCTAAGGCTCTCCCATCTGAGCTGGTTCAGTTCTGAGTGAGGGCCCTGCTTCTCTCATTTATAATCTCTTCCACTCTCACTGGACCTTAGAGAGGATTGGAGCTTCTGAAGTCCTGACACATTGAACAGTTCTCCAGGACCATTTTTGATGGATGTCTGGATCACACCAGCCTTTTTTGTTTGTCTTCTTCCAGTGTCCTCAACATTGTGTGAGCCAATAATTCCACATCTGTACCAGACACACCTCTGGTTGGTGGGTTTATGGATCTTTCTGTTCTAACAGTGTCTTTTATCTTGCTTTTATCTTTTCTATCTTTTCTTTGTATCTGCATTCTGTGGTGCACGGTGGCTCTGGAAGAGCGCTCTAACTATTGTCACTGTACCCCCCCTCCCGTACAACGAAAATAAAAGATTCTGATTCTGACACACACACACACACACACACACACACACACACACACGTGTATCAACATGATGTTCCGAATGTTTCACTGTCTGTGGTTGTCCAGCTCTCCTTGCCTCTTCACTGTCATTGTCAGAACTCGGAGCAGTCTTCCTCTCCAGGTGATGTCTCTGAGTGATGATGATTGCTGTCTGTTCAACCAGCTTCATTTGTTGATATCTGAGAAGGACTGAAGACAGCAAAGTGTGCTGATTGGCCAACAACCCCTCACAGGTCAAAGGTCACTGCTCTGAGGCGGACCAGTTTACTGTAACAGTGGTGGCACCATCCACTGCTGGCGCTCTCTTCAGTGCTTCTTGTTTCTGCCCTTTGTGTGTGAGCTCCTAGAGCAGCTGGTCCGGCTCCTCCCCCTTTTCTTTTCTATTCCTCTAATTTATTTTTTGATTTTCTATTTTTGTAATTCATCATCGATCTCGGCTCACGGTCGCTACACTCTTGACCTCCTGTGAGCCTTGAAGAGAGAGAAGCCACCTTTGTGTCGGAGAAGAGCAGCTTAGTCCAGGCAGCCAGCAGCCTGAGACCAGAGGGTAGCCCATCAACGCGCTTCCCTTCTTCATCGAGCGAATCTCAGCGGGAGCCACGGTCGACGAGGTGGAGGCTTTGGAGGCCGTCCTCCCACCAGTTCGTTGGAGAGGCGTCGTACATCGATGGGAGAATCCAACTGAGAACGTAAGCCGGTTACGTTGGTTTTCACCGATTCAGGCCTGGACTCCTGTCTCGCTGCCAAACTCCGCCTGACTCCGTAGAGCTGGTCAGCCTCCACTCAGTCCTCTTCATTTGGTTGGAGGTCACCATCGTTCATCCTACACACCTTTCCACCTGCCTCTTAGCCGTCTACTTGAAGCTCAGATAAATCCAGGCTAATTCATACCTGCTACTCAATATGGGCCTTAATTACTCTGCTGGAATTATCACTCTGTCTTAAGGGTTTCTTAATTGTATTAAATCCTCTTTAATTTCCAAGAAGTCTTCCAACTCATTCATTCATGCAAGCCACTGATCCACAAGACCTCATTGATGAGCTTCAACCTGAGACTGATTGTTTCTCGTTGGACGAGACACCCATTCAATGAGACTCATTGTCAGTCCATTGAAATCTACTGGTGTTCCTGGTGAGTTGATTTAACAACATGAGCTGACAGAATCTACGTTCAGGTAGGAACCACCACATCCAGGGTTCTGGACCTTTGAGCAGGCAGAGCCATCAAAGTAGCAGACTAAGCTAGCAGACATTAGCATTGAGAAGAAACTGATACCTGAGCCTACTTTTGGGTCTGGTCAGGTGATGACACAATAATATGACATCATTGTCAGACAGACGCCTGCTCAACACTGACCAAACGCCGCCCTATTGCATTGTGGGAAATTTCTGCTTGGCTCCCGTCCATCAAAACACACAAAGAAATTTCTCCAGAATCAGTATGGATAGTGGATACAATTGAGTCCACACTGGTTTTTCATTCTGAGTCGGGTGCAGGTGTGGAATTTCAGACACAGTCTGTGTTTGTGTTGTTCATTCAGTGATTTTTCTTACAATTCCCAATCAAAGCCCCACATTGCTAATGAACTCAAAATGATGCTAACAGTAATGTAGTGATAGTTGCTAATAAACTAAGTGATGCTGACAGTCATGTAGTAAGAGTTTCAAGTAACCTAAAAATGATGCAGACAGTAATGTAGTAAGAGTTGCTAATAACCTCAAAGTAATGCGACAGTGATTTCAAAAGAATTGCTAATGATCTAAAAATGATGCGACAGTGATGTAGTAAGAATTGCTAATGAACTCAAAATGATGCTAACATTGATGGAGTGAAAGTTTCGAAAAACCTCAAAGTGATGCTGACAGTCATGTAGTAAGAGTTGCTACGAACCTTAAAATAATGCATCAGTAAAGTAGTAAGAGTTGCTTCAAACCTCCAAATAATGTGACAGTGATGTCAGAAGAATTGGTAATGATCTCAAACTGATGGGACAGTGATGTCGAAAGAATTGCTAATGAACTCAAAATGATGCTAACAGTAATGTCGTGAAAGTTTATAATAACCACAAGTGATGCTGACAGTCATTTAGTTAGACTTGCTACAAACCTCAAAATAATGCGAAAGTGATGTCGGAAGAATTGCTTATGAACTCAAAATGATGCTGACAGTAATGGAGTGAACGTTTCGAATAACCTCAAAGTGATGCTGACAGTCATGTAATAAGAGTTGCTACGAACCTCAAAATAATGCAACAGTAATGTAGTAAAAGTTGCTACGAACCTCAAAATATTGCGACAGTAATGTAGTACGACTTGCTACGAACCTCAAAATATTGCGACAGTGATGTCGGAAGAATTGCTAATGAACTCAAAATGATGCTAACAGTAATGTAGTGATAGTTCCTAAGAAACTCAGTGATGCTTAAAGTAATGTCGTAAGAGTTTCGAACAACCTCAAAGTGATGCTGAAAGTCATTTAGTAAGAGTTGCTAATGAACTCAATATAATGCAACAGTGATGTCGTGAGAATTGCTCAACAACTCAAAATGATGCTAACAGTAATGTGGTGATAGTTGCTAATGAACTCAAAATGATGCTAACAGTAATGTAGTGAAAGTTTCGAACAACCTCAAAGTGATGCTGACAGTCTTGTATTAAGAGTTGCTACAAACCTCAAAATAATGCGAAAGTGATGTCGGAAGAATTGCTAATGATCTCAAAATGATGCGACAGTGATGTAGTAAGAATTGCTTATGAACTCAAAATGATGCTGACAGTAATGGAGTGAACGTTTCGAATAACCTCAAAGTGATGCTGACAGTCATGTAATAAGAGTTGCTACGAACCTCAAAATAATGCAACAGTAATGTAGTACGACTTGCTACGAACCTCAAAATATTGCGACAGTGATGTCGGAAGAATTGCTAATGAACTCAAAATGATGCTAACAGTAATGTAGTGATAGTTCCTAAGAAACTCAGTGATGCTTAAAGTAATGTCGTAAGAGTTTCGAACAACCTCAAAGTGATGCTGACAGTCATGTTGTAAGAGTTGCAACGAACCTCAAAATGATACGACAGTGATGGAGTAAGAATTGCTAATGAAATCAAAATAATGCTAACAGTAATGTAGTGAAAGTATCCAATAAACTCAAAATGTACTGACAGTCATGTAGAAAGAGTTGCTACAAACCTTAAAATAATGCAACAGTAATGTAGTAAGAGTTACAACGAACTTCAAAATGATGTGACAGTGATGTCAGAAGAATTGCTAATGATCTGTAAATGATGCGACAGTGATGTAGTAAGAATTGCTAATGAACTCAAAATGATGCTAACAGTAATGGAGTAAAACTTTCGAATAACCTAAAAATGATGCTGACAGTAATGTAGTAAGAGCTGCTGATAACCTCAAAATAATGCTACAGTGATGTCGGAAGAATTGCTAATGATCTCAAAATGATGCGACAGTGATGGAGTAAGAATTGAAAATAAACTCAAAATGATGCTAACAGTAATGTAGTGAAAGTTTTGAATAACTTCAAAGTGATGCTGACAGTCATGTGGTTTGAGTTGCGAGTAAGTTAAAAATGACGCTGACAGTGATGTCGGAAGAATTGCTAATGAACTCAAAATGATGCTAACAGTAATGTAGTGAAAGTTTATAATAACCACAAGTGATGCTGACAGTCATGTAGTAAGTGTTGCTATGAACCTCAAAATAATGCGACAGTAATGTAGTAAAAGTTGCTACGAACCTCAAAATATTGCGACAGTGATGTTGGAAGAATTGCTAATGAACTCAAGATGATGCTAACAGTAATGGAGTGAAACTTTCGAATAACCTCAAAGTGATGCTGACAGTCATGTAGAAAGAGTTGCTACGAACCTGAAAATAATGCGACAGTAATGTAGTAAAAGTTGCTACGAACCTCAAAATATTGCGACGGTGATGTCGGAAGAATTGATAATGAACTGTAAATGATGCGACAGTGATGTAGTAAGAATTGCTAATGAACTCAAAATGATGCTAACAGTAATGGAGTGAAACTTTCGAATAACCTCAAAGTGATGCTGACAGTCATGTAGTAAGAGTTGCTACGAACCTGAAAATAATGCGACAGTAATGTAGTAAAAGTTGCTACGAACCTCAAAATATTGCGACAGTGATGTCGGAAGAATTGCTAATGAACTCAAAATGATGCTAACAGTAATGTAGTGATAGTTGCTAATAAACTTAGTGATGCTTACAGTAATGTAGTAAGTGTTTCGAACAACCTCAAAGTGATGCTGACAGTCATGTAGTAAGAGTTGCTACGAACCTCAAAATAATGTGACAGTGATGTCAGAAGAATTGCTAATGATCTGTAAATGATGCGACAGTGATGTAGTAAGAATTGCTAATGAACTCAAAATGATGCTAACAGTAATGGAGTAAAACTTTCGAATAACCTAAAAATGATGCTGACAGTAATGTAGTAAGAGCTGCTGATAACCTCAAAATAATGCTACAGTGATGTCGGAAGAATTGCTAATGATCTCAAAATGATGCGACAGTGATGGAGTAAGAATTGAAAATAAACTCAAAATGATGCTAACAGTAATGTAGTGAAAGTTTTGAATAACTTCAAAGTGATGCTGACAGTCATGTGGTTTGAGTTGCGAGTAAATTAAAAATGACGCTGACAGTGATGTCGGAAGAATTGCTAATGAACTCAAAATGATGCTAACAGTAATGTAGTGAAAGTTTATAATAACCACAAGTGATGCTGACAGTCATGTAGTAAGTGTTGCTATGAACCTCAAAATAATGCGACAGTAATGTAGTAAAAGTTGCTACGAACCTCAAAATATTGCGACAGTGATGTTGGAAGAATTGCTAATGAACTCAAGATGATGCTAACAGTTATGTAGTGATAGTTGCTAAGAAACTCAGTGATGCTTAAAGTAATGTAGATAGAGTTTCGAACAACCTCAAAGTGATGTTGACAGTCATTTAGTAAGAGTTGCTAATGAACTCAATTTAATGCTACAGTGATGTCGTGAGAATTGCTCAAAAACTCAAAATGATGCTAACAGTAATGTAGTGATAGTTGCTAATAAACTCAAAGTGATGCTGACAGTCATGTAGCAAGAGTTGCTACGAACCTCAAAATAATGTGACAGTGACGTCAGAAGAATTGCAAAAGATCTCAAAATGATGCGACAGTGATGTAGTAAGAATTGCTAGTGAACTCAAAATGATGCTAACAGTAATGGAGTGAAAGTTTCGAATAACCTCAAAGAGATGCTAACAGTAATGTCGTAAGAGTTGCTACGAACCTCAAAATATTTTGACAGTAATGTAGTAAGAGTTGCTACGAACCTCAAAATATTGCGACAGTGATGTCGGAAGAATTGCTAATGAACTCAAAATGATGCTAACAGTAATGTAGTGAAAGTTTATAATAACCACAAGTGATGCTGACAGTCATTTAGTTAGACTTGCTACAAACCTCAAAATAATGCGAAAGTGATGTCGGAAGAATTGCTTATGAACTCAAAATGATGCTGACAGTAATGCAGTGAACGTTTCGAATAACCTCAAAGTGATGCTGACAGTCATGTAATAAGAGTTGCTACGAACCTCAAAATAATGCAACAGTAATGTAGTACGACTTGCTACGAACCTCAAAATATTGCGACAGTGATGTCGGAAGAATTGCTAATGAACTCAAAATGATGCTAACAGTAATGTAGTGATAGTTCCTAAGAAACTCAGTGATGCTTAAAGTAATGTCGTAAGAGTTTCGAACAACCTCAAAGTGATGCTGAAAGTCATTTAGTAAGAGTTGCTAATGAACTCAATATAATGCAACAGTGATGTCGTGAGAATTGCTCAACAACGCAAAATGATGCTAACAGTAATGTGGTGATAGTTGCTAATGAACTCAAAATGATGCTAACAGTAATGTAGTGAAAGTTTCGAACAACCTCAAAGTGATGCTGACAGTCTTGTACTAAGAGTTGCTACAAACCTCAAAATAATGCGAAAGTGATGTCGGAAGAATTGCTAATGATCTCAAAATGATGCGACAGTGATGTAGTAAGAATTGCTTATGAACTCAAAATGATGCTGACAGTAATGGAGTGAACGTTTCGAATAACCTCAAAGTGATGCTGACAGTCATGTAATAAGAGTTGCTACGAACCTCAAAATAATGCAACAGTAATGTAGTACGACTTGCTACGAACCTCAAAATATTGCGACAGTGATGTCGGAAGAATTGCTAATGAACTCAAAATGATGCTAACAGTAATGTAGTGATAGTTCCTAAGAAACTCAGTGATGCTTAAAGTAATGTCGTAAGAGTTTCGAACAACCTCAAAGTGATGCTGACAGTCATTTAGTAAGAGTTGCTAATGAACTCAATATAATGCTACAGTGATGTCGTGAGAATTGGTCAACAACTCAAAATGATGCTAACAGTAATGTGGTGATAGTTGCTAATGAACTCAAAATGATGCTAACAGTAATGTAGTGAAAGTTTCGAACAACCTCAAAGTGATGCTGACAGTCATGTTGTAAGAGTTGCAACGAACCTCAAAATGATACGACAGTGATGGAGTAAGAATTGCTAATGAAATCAAAATAATGCTAACAGTAATGGAGTAAAACTTTCGAATAACCTAAAAATGATGCTGACAGTAATGTAGTAAGAGCTGCTGATAACCTCAAAATAATGCTACAGTGATGTCGGAAGAATTGCTAATGATCTCAAAATGATGCGACAGTGATGGAGTAAGAATTGAAAATAAACTCAAAATGATGCTAACAGTAATGTAGTGAAAGTTTTGAATAACTTCAAAGTGATGCTGACAGTCATGTGGTTTGAGTTGCGAGTAAATTAAAAATGACGCTGACAGTGGTGTCGGAAGAATTGCTAATGAACTCAAAATGATGCGAACAGTAATGTAGTGAAAGTTTATAATAACCACAAGTGATGCTGACAGTCATGTAGTAAGTGTTGCTATGAACCTCAAAATAATGCGACAGTAATGTAGTAAAAGTTGCTACGAACCTCAAAATATTGCGACAGTGATGTTGGAAGAATTGCTAATGAACTCAAGATGATGCTAACAGTAATGGAGTGAAACTTTCGAATAACCTCAAAGTGATGCTGACAGTCATGTAGTAAGAGTTGCTACGAACCTGAAAATAATGCGACAGTAATGTAGTAAAAGTTGCTACGAACCTCAAAATATTGCGACGGTGATGTCGGAAGAATTGATAATGAACTGTAAATGATGCGACAGTGATGTAGTAAGAATTGCTAATGAACTCAAAATGATGCTAACAGTAATGGAGTGAAACTTTCGAATAACCTCAAAGTGATGCTGACAGTCATGTAGTAAGAGTTGCTACGAACCTGAAAATAATGCGACAGTAATGTAGTAAAAGTTGCTACGAACCTCAAAATATTGCGACAGTGATGTTGGAAGAATTGCTAATGAACTCAAGATGATGCTAACAGTTATGTAGTGATAGTTGCTAAGAAACTCAGTGATGCTTAAAGTAATGTAGATAGAGTTTCGAACAACCTCAAAGTGATGTTGACAGTCATTTAGTAAGAGTTGCTAATGAACTCAATTTAATGCTACAGTGATGTCGTGAGAATTGCTCAAAAACTCAAAATGATGCTAACAGTAATGTAGTGATAGTTGCTAATAAACTCAAAGTGATGCTGACAGTCATGTAGCAAGAGTTGCTACGAACCTCAAAATAATGTGACAGTGACGTCAGAAGAATTGCAAAAGATCTCAAAATGATGCGACAGTGATGTAGTAAGAATTGCTAGTGAACTCAAAATGATGCTAACAGTAATGGAGTGAAAGTTTCGAATAACCTCAAAGAGATGCTAACAGTTATGTCGTAAGAGTTGCTACGAACCTCAAAATATTTTGACAGTAATGTAGTAAGAGTTGCTACGAACCTCAAAATATTGCGACAGTGATGTCGGAAGAATTGCTAATGAACTCAAAATGATGCTAACAGTAATGTAGTGAAAGTTTATAATAACCACAAGTGATGCTGACAGTCATTTAGTTAGACTTGCTACAAACCTCAAAATAATGCGAAAGTGATGTCGGAAGAATTGCTTATGAACTCAAAATGATGCTGACAGTAATGCAGTGAACGTTTCGAATAACCTCAAAGTGATGCTGACAGTCATGTAATAAGAGTTGCTACGAACCTCAAAATAATGCAACAGTAATGTAGTACGACTTGCTACGAACCTCAAAATATTGCGACAGTGATGTCGGAAGAATTGCTAATGAACTCAAAATGATGCTAACAGTAATGTAGTGATAGTTCCTAAGAAACTCAGTGATGCTTAAAGTAATGTCGTAAGAGTTTCGAACAACCTCAAAGTGATGCTGAAAGTCATTTAGTAAGAGTTGCTAATGAACTCAATATAATGCAACAGTGATGTCGTGAGAATTGCTCAACAACGCAAAATGATGCTAACAGTAATGTGGTGATAGTTGCTAATGAACTCAAAATGATGCTAACAGTAATGTAGTGAAAGTTTCGAACAACCTCAAAGTGATGCTGACAGTCTTGTACTAAGAGTTGCTACAAACCTCAAAATAATGTGAAAGTGATGTCGGAAGAATTGCTAATGATCTCAAAATGATGCGACAGTGATGTAGTAAGAATTGCTTATGAACTCAAAATGATGCTGACAGTAATGGAGTGAACGTTTCGAATAACCTCAAAGTGATGCTGACAGTCATGTAATAAGAGTTGCTACGAACCTCAAAATAATGCAACAGTAATGTAGTACGACTTGCTACGAACCTCAAAATATTGCGACAGTGATGTCGGAAGAATTGCTAATGAACTCAAAATGATGCTAACAGTTATGTAGTGATAGTTCCTAAGAAACTCAGTGATGCTTAAAGTAATGTCGTAAGAGTTTCGAACAACCTCAAAGTGATGCTGACAGTCATTTAGTAAGAGTTGCTAATGAACTCAATATAATGCTACAGTGATGTCGTGAGAATTGGTCAACAACTCAAAATGATGCTAACAGTAATGTGGTGATAGTTGCTAATGAACTCAAAATGATGCTAACAGTAATGTAGTGAAAGTTTCGAACAACCTCAAAGTGATGCTGACAGTCATGTTGTAAGAGTTGCAACGAACCTCAAAATGATACGACAGTGATGGAGTAAGAATTGCTAATGAAATCAAAATAATGCTAACAGTAATGGAGTAAAACTTTCGAATAACCTAAAAATGATGCTGACAGTAATGTAGTAAGAGCTGCTGATAACCTCAAAATAATGCTACAGTGATGTCGGAAGAATTGCTAATGATCTCAAAATGATGCGACAGTGATGGAGTAAGAATTGAAAATAAACTCAAAATGATGCTAACAGTAATGTAGTGAAAGTTTTGAATAACTTCAAAGTGATGCTGACAGTCATGTGGTTTGAGTTGCGAGTAAATTAAAAATGACGCTGACAGTGGTGTCGGAAGAATTGCTAATGAACTCAAAATGATGCGAACAGTAATGTAGTGAAAGTTTATAATAACCACAAGTGATGCTGACAGTCATGTAGTAAGTGTTGCTATGAACCTCAAAATAATGCGACAGTAATGTAGTAAAAGTTGCTACGAACCTCAAAATATTGCGACAGTGATGTTGGAAGAATTGCTAATGAACTCAAGATGATGCTAACAGTAATGGAGTGAAACTTTCGAATAACCTCAAAGTGATGCTGACAGTCATGTAGTAAGAGTTGCTACGAACCTGAAAATAATGCGACAGTAATGTAGTAAAAGTTGCTACGAACCTCAAAATATTGCGAGGGTGATGTCGGAAGAATTGATAATGAACTGTAAATGATGCGACAGTGATGTAGTAAGAATTGCTAATGAACTCAAAATGATGCTAACAGTAATGGAGTGAAACTTTCGAATAACCTCAAAGTGATGCTGACAGTCATGTAGTAAGAGTTGCTACGAACCTGAAAATAATGCGACAGTAATGTAGTAAAAGTTGCTACGAACCTCAAAATATTGCGACAGTGATGTCGGAAGAGTAATGGAGTGAAAGTTTCGAATAACCTCAAAGAGATGCTAACAGTTATGTCGTAAGAGTTGCTACGAACCTCAAAATATTTTGACAGTAATGTAGTAAGAGTTGCTACGAACCTCAAAATATTGCGACAGTGATGTCGGAAGAATTGCTAATGAACTCAAAATGATGCTAACAGTAATGTAGTGAAAGTTTATAATAACCACAAGTGATGCTGACAGTCATTTAGTTAGACTTGCTACAAACCTCAAAATAATGCGAAAGTGATGTCGGAAGAATTGCTTATGAACTCAAAATGATGCTGACAGTAATGCAGTGAACGTTTCGAATAACCTCAAAGTGATGCTGACAGTCATGTAATAAGAGTTGCTACGAACCTCAAAATAATGCAACAGTAATGTAGTACGACTTGCTACGAACCTCAAAATATTGCGACAGTGATGTCGGAAGAATTGCTAATGAACTCAAAATGATGCTAACAGTAATGTAGTGATAGTTCCTAAGAAACTCAGTGATGCTTAAAGTAATGTCGTAAGAGTTTCGAACAACCTCAAAGTGATGCTGAAAGTCATTTAGTAAGAGTTGCTAATGAACTCAATATAATGCAACAGTGATGTCGTGAGAATTGCTCAACAACGCAAAATGATGCTAACAGTAATGTGGTGATAGTTGCTAATGAACTCAAAATGATGCTAACAGTAATGTAGTGAAAGTTTCGAACAACCTCAAAGTGATGCTGACAGTCTTGTACTAAGAGTTGCTACAAACCTCAAAATAATGTGAAAGTGATGTCGGAAGAATTGCTAATGATCTCAAAATGATGCGACAGTGATGTAGTAAGAATTGCTTATGAACTCAAAATGATGCTGACAGTAATGGAGTGAACGTTTCGAATAACCTCAAAGTGATGCTGACAGTCATGTAATAAGAGTTGCTACGAACCTCAAAATAATGCAACAGTAATGTAGTACGACTTGCTACGAACCTCAAAATATTGCGACAGTGATGTCGGAAGAATTGCTAATGAACTCAAAATGATGCTAACAGTTATGTAGTGATAGTTCCTAAGAAACTCAGTGATGCTTAAAGTAATGTCGTAAGAGTTTCGAACAACCTCAAAGTGATGCTGACAGTCATGTAGTAAGAGTTGCTACGAACCTGAAAATAATGCGACAGTAATGTAGTAAAAGTTGCTACGAACCTCAAAATATTGAGAATTGGTCAACAACTCAAAATGATGCTAACAGTAATGTGGTGATAGTTGCTAATGAACTCAAAATGATGCTAACAGTAATGTAGTGAAAGTTTCGAACAACCTCAAAGTGATGCTGACAGTCATGTTGTAAGAGTTGCAACGAACCTCAAAATGATACGACAGTGATGGAGTAAGAATTGCTAATGAAATCAAAATAATGCTAACAGTAATGTAGTGATAGTTGCTAATAAACTCAAAGTGATGCTGACAGTCATGTAGCAAGAGTTGCTACGAACCTCAAAATAATGTGACAGTGACGTCAGAAGAATTGCAAAAGATCTCAAAATGATGCGACAGTGATGTAGTAAGAATTGCTAGTGAACTCAAAATGATGCTAACAGTAATGGAGTGAAAGTTTCGAATAACCTCAAAGAGATGCTAACAGTAATGTAGTAAGAGTTGCGACGAACCTCAAAATATTTTGACAGTAATGTAGTAAGAGTTGCTACGAACCTCGAAATATTGCGACAGTGATGTTGGAAGAATTGCTAATGAACTCAAGATGATGCTAACAGTAATGTAGTGATAGTTGCTAAGAAATTCAGTGATGCTTAAAGTAATGTAGAAAGAGTTTCGAACAACCTCAAAGTGATGCTGACAGTCATTTAGTAAGAGTTGCTAATGAACTGAATTTAATGCTACAGTGATGTCGTGAGAATTGCTCAAAAACTCAAAATGATGCTAACAGTAATGTAGTGATAGTTGCTTATAAACTCAAAGTGATACTGACAGTCATGTCGTAAGAGTTGCTACGAACCTCAAAATAATGCGACAGTAATGTAGTAAAAGTTGCTACGAACCTCAAAATATTGCGACAGTGATGTCGGAAGAATTGCTAATGAACTTAAAATGATGCTAACAGTAATGGAGTGATAGTTGCTAATCAACTCAGTGATGCTTGAAGTAATGTAGTAAGTGTTTCGAATAACCTCAAAGTGATGCTGACAGTCATGTAGTAAGAGTTGCTACGAACCTCAAAATAATGCGACAGTAATGTCGGAAGAATTGGTAAAGATCTCAAAATGATGCGACAGTGATTTAGAAAGAATTGCTCATGAATTCAAAATGATGCAACAGTAATTTAGTAAGAGTTGCTACGAACCTCAAAATATTGCGACAGTGATGTCGGCAGAATTGCTAATGAACTCAAGATGATGCTAACAGTAATGGAGTGAAACTTTCGAATAACCTTAAAGTGATGCTGAAAGTCATGTAGTAAGTGTTGCTACGAACCTCAAAATAATGCGACAGTAATGTAGTAAAAGTTGCTACGAACCTCAAAATATTGTGACAGTGATGTCGGAAGAATTGCTAATGAACTCAAGATGATGCTAACAGTAATGTAGTGATAGTTGCTAATCAACTCAGTGATGCTTACAGTAATGTCGTAAGAGTTTCGAACAACCTCAAAGTGATGCTGACAGTCATTTAGAAAGAGTTGCTAATGAACTCAATTTAACGCTACAGTGATGTCGTGAGAATTGCTCATTAACTCAAAATGATGCGAACAGTAATTAATAAACTGAAAGTGATGCTGACAGTCATGTAGCAAGAGTTGCTACGAACCTCAAAATAATGTGACAGTGATGTAAGAAGAATTGCTAAAGATCTCAAAATGATGCGACAGTGATGTGGTAAGAATTGCTCGTTAACTCAAAATCATGCTAACAGTAATGGAGTAAAAGTTTCGAATAACCTCAAAGAGATGCTGACAGTCATGTAGTAAGAGTTGCTACGAACCTCAAAATAATGCGACAGTAATGTAGTAAAAGTTGCTACGAACCTCAAAATATTGCGACAGTGATGTCGGAAGAATTGCTAATGAACTCAAAATGATGCTAACAGTAATGGAGTGAACGTTTCGAATAACCTCAAAGAGATGCTGACAGTCATGTAGAAAGAGTTGCTACGAACCTCAAAATAATGCGACAGTAATGTCGTAAAAGTTGCAACGAACCTCAAAATATTGCGACAGTAATGTCGGAAGAATTGCTCATGAACTCAAGATGATGCTAACAGTAATGGAGTGAAACTTTCGAATAACCTCAAAGTGATGCTGACAGTCATGTAGTAAGTGTTGCTACGAACCCCAAAATAATGCGACAGTAATGTAGTAAAAGTTGCTACGAACCTCAAAATATTGCGACAGTGATGTCGGAAGAATTGCTAATGAACTCAAAATGATGCTAACAGTAATGCAGTGATAGTTGCTAATGAACTCAGTGATGCTGACAGTGATGTAGTAAGTGTTTCGAACAACTTCAAAGTGATGCTGACAGTCATGTAGTAAGAGTTGCTACGAACCTCAAAATAATGCGACAGTGATGTCAGAAGAATTGCTAAAGATCTCAAAATGATGCGACAGTGATTTAGTAAGAATTGCTAATGAACTCAAAATGATGCTAAGAGTAATGGAGTGAACGTTTCGAATAACCTCAAAGTGATGCTGACAGTAATGTCGTAAAAGTTGCTACGAACCTCAAAATATTGCGACAGTGATGTTGGAAGAATTGCTCATGAACTCAAGATGATGCTAACAGTAATGTAGTGATAGTTGCTAAGAAACTCAGTGATGCTTAAAGTAATGTAGAAAGAGTTTCGAACAACCTCAAAGTGATGCTGACAGTCATGTAGTAAGAGTTGCTACGAACCTCAAAATAATGCGACAGTAATGTAGTAAAAGTTGCTACGAACCTCAAAATATTGCGACAGTGATGTCGGAAGAATTGCTAATGAACTCAAGATGATGCTAACAGTAATGTAGTGAAAGTTGCTCAGAAACTCAGTGATGCTTACAGTAATGTAGTAAGAGTTTCGAACAACCTCAAAGTGATGCTGACAGTCATTTAGAAAGAGTTGCTAATGAACTCAATTCAATGCTACAGTGATGTCATGAGAATTGCTCATGAACTCAAAATGATGCGAACAGTAATGTAGTGATAGTTGCTAATAAACTCAAAGTGATGCTGACAGTAATGTAGTGATAGTTGCTAATAAACTCAAAGTGACGCTGACAGTCATGTAGTAAGAGTTGCTACGAACCTTAAAATAATGCAACAATAATGTAGTGAGAGTTGCTACGAACCTCAAAATAATGTGACAGTGATGTCGGAAGAATTGCTAATGATCTCAAAATGATGCGACAGTGATTTCGTAAGAATTGCTAATGAAATCAAAATGATGCTAACAGTAATGGAGTGAACATTTCGAATAACCTCAAAGTGATGCTGACAGTCATGGAGTAAGAGTTGCTACGAACCTCAAAATATTGCGACAGTGATGTCGGAAGAATTGCTAATGAACTCAAGATGATGCTAACAGTAATGGAGTGAAAGTTTCGAATAACCTCAAAGTGATGCTGACCGTCATGTAGTAAGTGTTGCTCCGAACCTCAAAATATTGCGACAGTAATGTAGTAAAAGATGCTACGAACCTCAAAATATTGCGACAGTGATGTCAGAATAATTGCTAATGAAATTAAAATGATGCTAACAGTAATGTAGTTATAGTTGCTAATCAACTCAGTGATAATTACAGTAATGTACTAAGTGTTTCGAATAACCTCAAAGTGATGCTGACAGTCATGTAGTAAGAGTTGCTACGAACCTCAAAATAATGCGACAGTGATGTCGGAAGAATTGCTAAAGATCTCAAAATGATGCGACAGTGATTTAGAAAGATTTGCTCATGAACTCAAAATGATGCTAACAGTAATGGAGTGAACGTTTCGAATAACCTCAAAGTTACGCTGACAGTCATGTAGTAAGAGTTGCTACGAACCTCAAAATAATGCTACAGTGATGTAGTAAGAGTTGGTAGTAAACTCAAAATGATGCTAACAGTCTTGTGAGCTTCATAAAGACCCAGGCCACTATTTGTGGTCATGCATCATTGTGGCTGACCAATGGTCCAACTTCATCAGTCAGTCAGTCAGAGACATTAGCATTTGTCGGCCTGGCCTGCTGCCAAAGACTAACACTGCTTTAGTTGATTTACCTGTGCAGCCATGTCACGCTCCTCTCGGCCACCTCCACGGTCAGACGCCAGGTTAAACCAGCCAATGGCGTAAGAATCACTCTCAGAATCTGAAGCGCTCGTAGCTGCAGGGTTTTTCCACACAGCTTCTGTTGAGAGACAAAGTCCATCACTTGATTAACTCTCACCAACAGAAATGTGCAGTTTTCCACTCAGGAAAGCTGCTGCATGCTGCTGTTTGTAAAAAGAAGGTCCAGTGGATCCGTTCAGTTCTACATTATTCAGCAGAGAGATGTCACCATTGAATAATGACCATATTTCCTAAAATTATAGCTCAACCACAGAGGGACCAGGCTACTAGAATGACCTCTGTTTACTAGAAGTGCTTCTCCTATGGTGGTGAACTCCTCAGCTGTCAGTGGAGTCAAATCTGTCTTCGAGAGGCCAGAGGTTCCCACACTGGTTCCCTCTCATCATGCAGCCCTGACAGCTGTGTGTGCTGTTCCAGCGTGTTGGCACCTCACTGATGAGTTTCAGGGTTGGCCCTCCCATCTGTTGCTGCACCTGAGCCAGCTTCTCCTTGGCTGTAGTGCTGATCTGAAGGATGTGACAGTGTTCCTGGCTTTGTGTCTGATGATGGAAGTGGGGATCTGATCACAGGATTTTCTGACTCCTAGATTCAGACGATGTGCAGTGCAGACTGAGTGGTGAATTTGGAGCTGTCTAGTGGATGCTGTCATGTTTGGTGCTGCATCGCTCACAAGACACTTGACTTTGTTGGTGATGGCCCAGTCCTCCATCAGGCCTCTTTGGACTGGGGCCACACTGTCAGCAGGGTGACTTTGTGGAAAGTCTTGCACTCCCAACACATTCATTCTCACGAATGCAGTGACAGGTCAGAGCCAAGGGAGCCTCCATGTCCACAGATGTCCACATGGCAGCTGGACTTCCTTTTTCACTCCTTCCCGTTCCTCCTGGTTCATTTTGGCCACCGTTTGTTTGATGGTCTGAAAATGACACCCAGAGTAAATCAATACATTGAAATTAGAGATGAAATAAACTGGAGATATCAACGACTGCTTTAGATCATTTCCACACAAACCTTTCTGGTTGGCAAACAAATGAGGCTCAAGGACCTGAACCAGTTCCCTGAACCCTTCCCTCTCAACAGTGCTGAGGGGCTGGCAGTCCTTCAGGATCAAATTCAGCAGAGCCTCATCCAGCATCTGCTTCCTGGAAGCTGGATGGTTAAAGATGAAGGAGAGAAGAAATGAATAGGAATTAATGATCAATGAAGCAACTGTGAGTCAGTTGGAGAGTGGCTGTATACCTGAGTTCATCCTGGTGGATCTGGGACTTCATTCTCATGCCTGGCCCCATCATGCCTCAGCACTGAAGAGGTGCTTTTGTTGAGATGAGACGCTTCTGTCCAACAAATGCGACATTCAACCTGCAGAAAAGAACATGAGTACTCAGCTAAAAGTTCCTTTCTTCATGGTGACTGGTGTTTCTTAGTCTTAGACCACCAGGTTTCCAATGAGGTGTATCGGATACGTTGTTGTGTGCCGCTGAAATCCGTCCAATTCCGGCGTTGTTTCCTCATGAAATATGTTTGCCTTAAAGCTCATTAAAGTGTTGAACCACAATATCGTTCACCATAACTGAGTCAACTTCAAGATAACCTACTTCTACATTCCAGTCCCGGCTGCTCCTGTTCTGCTGCAGTCCAGAAAACAACAACCCGATACAATTGGCGCTCCTTCCCACAGCTCCGGCCCGGATCCGCATGGTTCCGCTGACTGACTGTGAGACGCGCTCCCTCCAGAGTGGCACAGCCCGATGGGGTCCTTATCTGGCACGGGGGCGAAAAACAGGTGCGACTGAAAAGCCTGGTTTATTCTGCGTCGAGGGAACGCGTTGCTCTGCAATTCACCGCCAAGCCGCTAGGGGGTGTGGCTTTGTCTTTGTATTGTTTACGGATGTAAACAATGTCGGATTCCTTGGTTTTCTTCCGGTCACAGACAACAATTGTTGGCCATTTGTCAGTCTTTGTAGTGCCGCGCAGAGGCGTTGTAGAGGTGGTCGTACTTGAGCACCTCCTCGATAATCCTTTCTTCAGCTTGGTCCATTTTTTCTTGGAGCTTTTACCACAGAAACTTTGAAAATGGCGGAGTTGTGCTGCGACTGAACCGGAAATGACGTTCTGGGCGGACCAATCACAGTCCTCGACGTTGACGTCACCACGCGTCGACGCGATGCGTATGCAGGATTTTTTGGAGGCGCGTTTCAGGCTACGGCGGAGGGACGAATACTACTCGACACAGAAGCATAAATCAGGCTTAAATCAGGCTTTATAGTCCAACAGGAAGTTAGCATGTCAGGGATGAGACACCCTGATAGTCCAAAAGGAAGTTAGCATGTCACGGATGAGACACCCCCATAGTCCAACAGGAAGTTAGCATGTCAGGGATGAGACACGCTTATCGTCCAACAGGAAGTTAGCATGTCAGGGATGAGACACGCTTATCGTCCAACAGGAAGTTAGCATGTCAGGGATGAGACACGCTTATCGTCCAACAGGAAGTTAGCATGTCAGGGATGAGACACGCTTATCGTCCAACAGGAAGTTAGCATGTCAGGGATGAGACACGCTTATCGTCCAACAGGAAGTTAGCATGTCAGGGATGAGACGCTTATCGTCCAACAGGAAGTTAGCATCTCCATGGTTCCCTTGACCAGAAGCCAGTGGGATCGTTCCATTCTGACATCTTGATTGACATTTGTCCTTCTCTTAGCTAAATAGTTGGCAATCATTTGAAAAAAACCTTGATTTACTTTTTGTATTTTGATCTTCAGCTCATTTGCATACTTTTGTTAAAATTCTCCCCTTTTTGTCTTTTTTTTCTGCTGTTTTTCGCACAAAGTCCACCTGGTGCCTAAAGACCAGTTCAGCATGGACTACGTTGAACCTTCAGTCCGCTGCATCAGCACCCATGGACGGTTCCCCCCTGACAGGAGGATTCTGGTGAGGAATATTAGTGGGACAGCGCTCTTGTTAGAACGGTTCTGATCCACCTTCCCTCCCCCTGTAGCTCCTCCTGTGTCCCCTCAGCGCTCTTGTTAGAACGGTTCTGATCCACCTTCCCTCCCCCTGTAGCTCGTCCTGTGTCCCCTCAGTGCTCTTGTTAGAATGGTTCTGATCCACCTTCCCTCCCCCTGTAGCTCCTCCTGTGTCCCCTCAGCGCTCTTGTTAGAACGGTTCTGATCCACCTTCCCTCCCCCTGTAGCTCCTCCTGTGTCCCCTCAGTGCTCTTGTTAGAACGGTTCTGATCCAACTTCCCTCCCCCTGTAGCTCCTCCTGTGTCCCCTCAGCGCTCTTGTTAGAACGGTTCTGATCCACATTCCCTCCCCTTGTAGCTCCTCCTGTGTCCCCTCAGGCTCTTGCTACAACGGTTCTGATCCACCCCCCCCCCCCGTAGCTCCTCCTGTGTCCCCTCAGCGCTCCTTTTAGAACGGTTCTGATCCACCTTCCCTCCCCCTGTAGCTCCTCCTGTGTCCCCTCAGCGCTCTTGTTAGAAGGGTTCTGATCCACCTTCCCTCCCCCTGTAGCTCCTCCTGTGTCCCCTCAGCGCTCTTGTTAGAACGGTTCTGATCCACCTTCCCTCCCCCTGTAGCTCCTCCTGTGTCCCCTCAGCGCTCTTGTTAGAAGGGTTCTGATCCACCTTCCCTCCCCCTGTAGCTCCTCCTGTGTCCCCTCACGTTTCCAAACTCCCTCCCACTGGCTGGTGCTGAAGGAGGGCCAGAGCTCCTCCTACAGGAGCCCATCCTGGCCTCCCCCGCTGCAGCTCCTCCACTGACCTCCCACCAGAGAGATGAGCCCCCTGGTTCAGAGGTGACAGACCACCTCTGGGAGCAGACAACAGAGACCACATCAGGCTGGACTCCGTGCAGGTACGGAGGCTGACGGCTGCTGAGTGAGTGAGTTTACGACGCTCCCACCACTGCTGCTGGATTGATTTAACACATCTGGAATATTTAGATTTATTCTGGGTCAACATCTGCATCTGTTGAAGTCCTCAGTCTCCATGCAGGTGTTGTTGTTCCAGATAAAAGGTCTCAATAACAGCATCACTCCAGATGAAACCATTCCAAAGAAGGCTAAGTGGAGCTGGCATATCAGCCCCCAATGGAAGCCTTCTGCTGCTGCCAAGCTCTCCATGTCATCATGGAAAAGTTGATTGTTCAACTCAATGTTTTTCCCATTGGGAGGAGATTTGTTGTTCCACCATGAAGTCTTTTCTGGTGATGAGTTTGTGTGTTGTAGTCGCATGAAGATATCTTGTTATCATGATCAACTCATCTGGCCTGGTGGAAGAACGCTGCTGTGTTTGGATTCAGACGAGTCAAATCTGAACCAGGGACTTGTAGTTTTATCCTCGGTCTCCGGACTCATAAAATGGAGACCGGCCCAGTTTGACACTTTTGAACTCCTCCATGATGTTCAAATCTCATGACTGAGATTCGTGATTGGAAACATCGGCGGTTCAGGAAAGAAAACATGTACCATTGAACATCGCTCTCATCCTTCTACTCAGAACGCTGCGGTGGACTCCACCGTGTCCAGGCTTTGGGCAGATACGTCTTCATCCTCCACCACCACCAGCCGCTCCACCCCACCCACCCTGTGCAGGTCTACATTACCAGGGTCGGATCTGGCAGGGTGGAGGATCTTTGATTCATCTTAGCTTTCCTGCTCCGGCTGTTTGAGAAACATTCAAATGGAGATGGTTGTTTGTGTCTTTCAGGCCACGCCAACGCCTCCTTCTGTCCCCACGCTTACGGCTGCCGAAACGTGCCGGTGTCTGAAAACCAGATCATTCTGGATGTGCCGGACCACCAGGTCCTCCTCACCTGCAGGTTCCTGCAGAAAGAGCAATGTGGTGGTAGGTTTCCTGCTCCTCTGCTGGACTGATACCCTCTCCCTTTCCCCACACGTATCTGCTGTTTCTACTCTGTGCCTCCTTCTCCTCTGTCAGGCCTGGACTTCTTCCTTCTGTCTCTCCAGGATCACGTCCTGGTGGTGCCTGAGAGCAGCTCCAGCTCCAGCTCCCTGAACCAAGAACCACTGGAGAAATCTGACCACTTCATCAGCAACTGTGGCCTCAACAGCTTTCATGTCAAGTCGGTGTCTCTCAGCCTGAGTTGGTCCATGTTCTGTATCCCTGAATGTTCTAGAGGAACTAAACTGGGCCTGACTGGGACGCTTCTGTCTGCTCAGATTTGGGTTGTGAATGCATTCAGATGTCATTTACAAGCATTGGAACTAAAGACCTGAGCCTCAAGAATATTTAGTTCTTGATTTACTTTCTCTTGCAGGGTTTCATTTTGTGCAAATTTTCTTTTGAAGATCTTTGTTTTTTGTTGTCCTTCCATTTAGCAAGTTTGGCTAAGAACCGTTTCCCCACTAAACTAATTTTCCTAAAATGTCTCGCTAACGTTTCCTTTTTCTCTGTCGTCCCTCCTGTCCTTCGTCTCCATTCTGTCTCAGCTCAGCTGTGTCTCTTGGGCTCTCTTCAACAACGGCGCCCTGCCTTGTGCCTGCCATGAGGTTGGAGCTGAGAGTGACACCTGCGAGTCATTTGGTGGTTGGTGCCGCTGCAGGCCCCACGTGATTGGCCGAGACTGCTCCATGTGGGCCGTGGGTTGCTGGGTATTCCCCACTGCAGACGTGAGTGTCAGATTGGATGAATGATGAGTAATAAGGGCTTTTAATGATGAGTGAGAGGACAGACCAAACCAACATGTCCAACCATCAGAGGACAGTTTGTTGTTCTAGTTTCAACTCTTTCTACATTACCGCCAGCATCACTTTGAGTTTATTAGCAACTATCACTCCATTACTGTGAGCATCATTTTGAGTTCATTAGCAATTCTTACGAAATAACTGTCGCATTATTTTTAGGTTCGTAGCAACTCATCCTACATGACTGTAAGCATCACTGAGTTAATTAGCAACTATCACCACATTACTGTTAGCATCATTTTGAGTTCATTAGCAATTCTTCCGACATCACTGTGGCAATATTTTGAGGTTCGTAGCAACTTTTACTACATTACTGTCAGCATCACTTTGAGTTTATTAGCAACTATCACAACATTACTTTTAGGATCATTTTGAGTTCATTAGCAATTCTTCCGACATCACTGTCGCAATATTTTAAGGTTCGTAGCAACTCTTACTACATGACTGTCGGAATCACTTTGAGGTTGTTCGAAACTCTTACTACATTACTGTAAGCATCACTGAGTTGATTAGCAACTATCACTACATTACTGTTAGGATCATTTTGAGTTCATTAGCAATTCTTCCGACATCACTGTCGCATTATTTTGAGGTTCGTAGCAACTCTTACTACATGATTGTCAGCATCACTTTGAGGTTATTCGAAACGTTCACTCTATTACTGTTAGCATCATTTTGAGTTTATTAGCAATTCTTACTCCATCACTGTCGCATCATTTTGAGATCATTAGCAATGCTTCCAACATCACTGTCGCATAATTTTGAGGTTCGTAGCAACTCTTACTTCATGACTGTCAGCATCACTTTGAGGTTCTTCGAAAATTTCACTACATTACTGTTAGCATCATTTTGAGTTCATTAGCATTTCTTGCGAAATCACTGTCGCAATATTTTGAGGTTCGTAGCAACTTTTACTACATTACCGTCGCATTATTTTGAGGTTCGTAGCAACTCTTACTACATTATTGTTGCATTATTTTAAGGTTCGTAACAACTCTTTCTACATGACTGTCAGCATCACTTTGAGTTTATTAGCAACTATCACTACATTACTGTTAGCATCATTTTGAGTTGTTGAGCAATTCTCACGACATCACTGTCGCATTATATTGATGTTCGTAGCAACTCTTACTACATGACTGTCAGCATCACTTTGAGGTTATTCGAAACACTTACTACATTACTGTAAGCATCACTGAGTTGATTAGAAACTATCACTACATTACTGTTAGCATCATTTTGAGTTCATTAGCAATTCTTCCGACATCACTGTCGCAATATTTTGAGGTTCGTAGCAACTTTTACTCCATTACTGTCGCATTATTTTGAGGTTCGTAGCAACTCTTAATACATGACTGTCAGCATCACTTTGAGGTTATTCGAAACGTTCACTGCATTACTGTTAGCATCATTTTGAGATCATTAGCAATTCTTCTGACATCACTGTCACATTATTTTGAGGTTCTTAGCAACTCTTACTACATTATTGTTGTATTATTTAAAGGTTCGTCGCAACTCTTACTACATTACTGTCAGCATCACTTTGACTTCATGAGCAATTCTCACGACATCATTCTAGCATTGAATTGAATTCATTAGCAACTCTTACTAAATGACTGTCAGCATCACATTGAGGTTGTTCGATACTCTTACTACATTACTGTAAGCATCACTGAGTTTCTTAGCAACTATCACTACATTACTGTTAGCATCATTTTAAGTTCATTAGCAATTCTTACTACATTACTGTGAGCATCATTTTGAGATCATTAGCAGTTCTTCCGAAATCACTGTCGCAATATTTTGAGATTCGTAGCAACTCTTACTACATTATTGTTGCATTATTTTAAGGTTCGTAGCAACTCTTACTACATTACTGTCAGCATCACTTTGAGTTTATTAGCAACTATCACTACATTACTGTTAGCATCATTTTGAGTTCATGAGCAATTCTCACGACATCACTGTAGCATTAAATTGAGTTCATTAGCAACTCTTACTAAATGACTGTCAGCATCAATTTGAGGTTGTTCGAAACTCTTACTACATTACTGTAAGCATCACTGAGTTTCATAGCAACTATCACTACATTATTGTTAGCATCATCTTGAGTTCATTAGCAATTCTTCCGACATCACTGTCGCAATATTTTGAGGTTCGTAGCAACTCTTACTACATGACTGTCAGCATAACTTTGAGGTTATTCGAAACACTTACTACATTACTGTAAGCATCACTGAGTTGATTAGCAACTATCACTACATTACTGTTAGCATCATTTTGAGTTCATTAGCAATTCTTACTACATCACTGTCGCATCATTTTGAGTTCATGAGTAATTCTTCCGACATCACTGTCGCAATATTTTGAGGTTCGTAGCAACTCTTACTACATTATTGTTGCATTATTTTAAGGTTCGTAGCAACTCTTACTACATTACTGTCAGCATCACTTTGAGTTTATTAGCAACTATCACTACATTACTGTTAGCATCATTTTGGGTTGTTGAGCAATTCTCACGACATCACTGTAGAATTAAATTGAGTTCATTCGCAACTCTTACTAAATGACTGTCAGCATCACTTTGAGGTTTTTCGAAACTCTTACTACATTACTGTAAGCATCACTGAGTTTCTTAACAACTATAACTACATTACTGTTAGCATCATCTTGAGTTCATGAGCAATTCTTCCGACATCACTGTTGCAATATTTTGAGGTTCGCAGCAACTCTTAGTACATGACTGTCAGCATCACTTTGAGGTTATTCGAAACGTTCACTGCATTACTGTTAGCATCATTTTGAGTTCATTAGCAATTCTTACTAAATCACTGTCCGATCATTTTGAGATCTTTAGCAATTCTTCTGACATCACTGTCACATTATTTTGAGGTTCTTAGCAACTCTTACTACATTATTGTTGTATTATTTAAAGGTTCGTAGCAACTCTTACTACATTACTGTCAGCATCACTTTGACTTCATGAGCAATTCTCACGACATCATTCTAGCTTTGAATTCAGTTCATTAGCAACTCTTACTAAATGACTGTCAGCATCACATTGAGGTTGTTCGAGACTCTTACTACATTACTGTAAGCATCACTGAGTTTCTTAGCAACTATCACTACATTACTGTTAGCATCATTTTAAGTTCATTAGCAATTCTTACTACATGACTGTGAGCATCATTTTGAGATCATTAGCAGTTCTTCCGACATCACTGTCGCAATATTTTGAGGTTCGTAGCAACTCTTACTACATTATTGTTGCATTATTTTAAGGTTCGTAGCAACTCTTACTGCATTACTGTCAGCATCACTTTGAGTTTATTAGCAACTATCACTACATTACTGTTAGCATCATTTTGAGTTCATGAGCAATTCTCACGACATCACTGTAGCATTAAATTGAGTTCATTAGCAACTCTTTCTAAATGACTGTCAGCATCACTTTGAGGTTGTTCGAAACTCTTACTACATTACTGTAAGCATCACTGAGTTTCTTAGCAACTATCACTACATTATTGTTAGCATCATCTTGAGTTCATTAGCAATTCTTCCGACATCACTGTCGCAATATTTTGAGGTTCGTAGCAACTCTTACTACATGACTGTCAGCATCACTTTGAGGTTATTCGAAACACTTACTACATTACTGGAAGCATCACTGAGTTGATTAGCAACTATCACTACATTACTGTTAGCATCATTTTGAGTTCATTAGCAATTCTTCCGACATCACTGTCACAATATTTTGAGGTTCGTAGCAACTCTTACTACATTACTGTCGCATTATTTTGAGGTTCGGAGCAACTCTTACTCCATGACTGTCAAAATCACTTTGAGGTTATTCGAAAATTTGACTCCATTACTGTTCGCATCATTTTGAGTTCATTAGCAATTCTTACTACATCACTGTCGCATCATTTTGAGTTCATGAGCAATTCTTCCGACATCACTGTCGCAATATTTTGAGGTTCGTAGCAACTCTTACTACATTATTGTTGCATTATTTTAAGGTTCGTAGCAACTCTTACTACATTACTGTCAGCATCACTTTGAGTTTATTAGCAACTATCACTACATTACCGTTAGCATCATTTTGGGTTGTTGAGCAATTCTCACGACATCACTGTAGCATTAAATTGAGTTCATTTAGCAACTCTTACTAAATGACTGTCAGCATCACTTTGAGGTTTTTCGAAACTCTTACTACATTACTTTAAGCATCACTGAGTTTCTTAGCAACTATCACTCCATTACTGTTAGCATCATTTTGAGTTCATTAGCAATTCTTGCTACATCACTATCGCATCATTTTGAGATCATGAGCAATTCTTCCAACATCACTGTCGCAATATTTTGAGGTTTGTAGCAACTCGTACTACATTACTGTCAGCATCACTTTGAGTTTATTAGCAACTATCACTACATTACTGTTAGCATCATTTTGAGTTGTTGAGCGATTCTCACGACATCACTGTAGCATTAAATTGAGTTCATTAGCAACTCTTACTAAATGACTGTCAGCATCACTTTAAGGTTGTTCGAAACTCTTACTACATTACTGGAAGCATCACTGAGTTTCTTAGCAACTATCACTACATTATTGTTAGCATCATCTTGAGTTCATTAGCAATTCTTCCGACATCACTTTCGCAATATTTTGAGGTTCGTAGCAACTCTTACTACATTACTGTCGCATTATTTTGAGGTTCGGAGCAACTCCTACTCCATGACTGTCAACATCACTTTGAGGTTATTTGAAAATTTCACTCCATTACTGTTAGCATCATTTTGAGTTCATTAGCAATTCTTACTACATCACTGTCGCATCATTTTGAGTTCATGAGCAATTCTTCCGACATCACTGTCGCAATATTTTGAGGTTCGTAGCAACTCTTACTACATTATTGTTGCATTATTTTAAGGTTCGTAGCAACTCTTAGTGCAAGACTGTCAGCATCACTTTGAGGTTATTCAAAACGTTCACTCCATTACTGTTCGCATCATTTTGAGTTCATGAGCAATTCTTTCTGAATCACTGTCGCATCATTTTGAGATCTTTAGCAATTCTTCTGACATCACTGTCGCAATATTTTCAGGTTCGTAGCGACTTTTACTACATTACTGTCGCATTATATTGAGGTTCCTTGCAACTCTTACTACATGACTGTCAGCATCACTTTGAGGTTATTCGAAACTCTGACTACATTACTGTAAGCATCACTGACTTGATTAGCAACTATCACTACATTACTGTTAGCATCATTTTGAGTTCATTAGCATTTCTTGCGAAATCACTGTCGCAATATTTTGAGGTTCTTAGCAACTTTTACTACATTACCGTCGCATTATTTTGAGGTTCGTAGCAACTCTTACTACATTATTGTTGCATTATTTTAAGGTTCGTAAAAACTCTTACTACATGACTGTCAGCATCACTTTGACTTGATTAGCAACTATCACTACATTACAGTTAGCATCATTTTGAGTTCATTAGCAATTCTTCCGACATCACTGTCGCAATATTTTGAGGTTCGTAGCAACTTTTACGACATAACTATCGCAATTTTTTGAGGTTCGTAGCAACTCTTACTACATGACTGTCAGCATCACTTTGAGGTTATTCGAAACACTTACTACATTACTGTAAGCATCACTGAGTTGATTAGCAACTATCACTACAATACTGTTAGCATCATTTTGAGTTCATTAGCAATTCTTCCGACATCAGTGTCGCAATATTTTGAGGTTCGTAGCAACTTTTACTACATTACTGTCGCATTATTTTGAGGTTCGTAGCAACACTTACATGACTGTAAGCATCACTTTGAGGTTATTTGAAAGTTTCACTCCATTACTGTTAGCATCATTTTGAGTTCATTAGCAATTCTTTCTGACATCACTGTCGCAATATTTTCAGGTTCGTTGCGACTTTTACGACATTACTGTCGCATTATATTGAGGTTCCTAGCAACTCTTACTACATGATTGTCAGCATCACTTTGAGGTTATTCGAAACTCTGACTACATTACTGTTAGCATCACTGACTTGATTAGCAACTATCACTACATTACTGTTAGCATCTTTTTGAGTTCATTAGCATTTCTTGCGAAATCACTGTCGCAATATTTTGAGGTTCGTAGCAACTTTTACTACATTACCGTCGCATTATTTTGAGGTTCGTAGCAACTCTTACTACATTATTGTTGCATTATTTTAAGGTTCGTAACAACTCTTACTACATGACTGTCAGCATCACTTTGAGTTTATTAGCAACTATCACTACATTACTGTTAGCATCATTTTGAGTTGTTGAGCAATTCTCACGACATCACTGTCGCATTATATTGAGGTTCGTAGCAACTCTTACTACATGACTGTCAGCATCACTTAGAGGTTATCTGAAACACTTACTACATTACTGTAAGCATCACTGACTTGATTAGCAACTATCACTACATTACAGTTAGCATCATTTTGAGTTCATTAGCAATTCTTCCGACATCACTGTCGCAATATTTTGAGGTTCGTAGCAACTTTTACTACATAACTATCGCAATTTTTTGAGGTTCGTAGTTCCTCTTACTACATGACTGTCAGCATCACTTTGAGGTTATTCGAAACACTTACTACATTACTGTAAGCATCACTGAGTTGATTAGCAACTATCACTACATTACTGTTAGCATCATTTTGAGTTCATTAGCAATTCTTCCGACATCACTGTCGCAATATTTTGAGGTTAGTAGCAACTTTTACTACATTACTGTTGCATTATTTTGAGGTTTGTAGCAACTCTTACTACATGACTGTAAGCATCACTTTGAGGTTATTTGAAAGTTTCACTCCATTACTGTTAGCATCATTTTGAGTTCATTAGCAATTCTCACGACATCACAGTAGCATTAAATTGAGTTCATTAGCAACTCTTACTAAATGACTGTCAGCATCACTTTTAGGTTGTTCGAAACTCTTACTACATTACTGTAAGCATCACTGAGTTTCTTAGCAACTATCACTACATTACTGTTAGCATCATCTTGAGTTCATTAGCAATTCTTCCGACATCACTGTCGAAATATTTTGAGGTTTGTAGCAACTTTTACTACATTACTGTCGCATTATTTTGAGGTTCGTAGCAACTCTTAGTACATGACTGTCAGCATCACTTTGAGGTTATTCGAAACGTTCACTCCATTACTGTTAGCATCATTTTGAGTTCATTAGCAATTCTTACTAAATCACTGTCGCATCATTTTGAGATCTTTAGCAATTCTTCTGACATCACTGTCACATTATTTTGAGGTTCTTAGCAACTCTTCCTACATTATTGTTGTATTATTTAAAGGTTCGTAGCAACTCTTACTACATTACTGTCAGCATCACTTTGACTTCATGAGCAATTCTCACGACATCACTGTCGCAATATTTTGAGGTTCGTAGCAACTCTTACTACATTATTGTTGCATTATTTTAAGGTTCCTAGCAACTCTTACTACATTATTGTTGCATTATTTTAAGGTTCGTAGCAACTCTTACTTCATTCCTGTCAGCATCACTTTGAGTTTATTAGCAACTATCACTACATTACTGTTAGCATCATTTTGGGTTGTTGAGCAATTCTCAAAACATCACTGTCGAATTAAATTGAGTTCATTAGCAACTCTTACTAAATGACTGTCAGCATCACTTTGAGGTTTTTCGAAACTCTTACTACATTACTTTAAGCATCACTGAGTTTCTTAGCAACTATCACTACATTACTGTTAGCATCATCTTGAGTTCATGAGCAATTCTTCCGACATCACTGTCGCATTATTTTGAGGTTCGTAGCAACTCTTAGTACATGACTGTCAGCATCACTTTGAGGTTATTCGAAACGTTCACTCCATTACTGTTAGCATCATTTTGAGTTCATTAGCAATTCTTACTAAATCACTGTCGCATCATTTTGAGATCATTAGCAATTCTTCTGACATCACTGTCACATTATTTTGAGGTTCTTAGAAACTCTTACTACATTATTGTTGTATTATTTAAAGGTTCGTAGCAACTCTTACTACATTACTTTCAGCATCACTTTGACTTCATGAGCAATTCTCACGACATCACTGTAGCATTGAATTGAGTTCATTAGCAACTCTTACTAAATGACTGTCAGCATCACATTGAGGTTGTTCGAAACTCTTACTACATTACTGTAAGCATCACTGAGTTTCTTAGCAACTATCACTACATTACTGTTAGCATTATTTTAAGTTCATTAGCAATTCTTACTACATTACTGTGAGCATCATTTTGAGATCATTAGCAGTTCTTCCGACATCACTGTCGCAATATTTTGAGGTTTGTAGCAACTTTTACTACATTACCGTCGCATTATTTTGAGGTTCGTAGCAACTCTTAGTACATGACTGTCAGCATCACTTTGAGGTTATTCGAAACGTTCACTCCATTACTGTTAGCATCATTTTGAGTTCATGAGCAATTCTTACTAAATCACTGTCGCATCATTTTGAGATCATTAGCAATTCTTCCGACATCACTGTCGCATTATTTCGAGGTTCGTAGCAACTCTTACTACAAGACTGTCAGCATCACTTTGAGCTTATTCGAAACGTTCACTCCATTACTGTTAGCATCATTTTGAGTTCATGAGCAATTCTTACTAAATCACTTTCGCATCATTTTGAGATCTTTAGCAATTCTTCTGACATCACTGTCGCATTATTTTGAGGTTCGTAGCAACTCTTCCTACATGACTGTCACCATCACTTTTGAGGTTATTCGAAACACTTACTACATTACTGTAAGCATCACTGACTTGATTAGCAACTATCACTACATTACTGTTAGCATCATTTTAAGTTCATGAGCAATTCTTCCGACATCACTGTCGCAATATTTTGAGGTTCGTCGCGACTTTTACTACATTACTGTTGCATTATATTGAGGTTCGTAGCAACTATCACTACGTTACTGTTAGCATCATTTTCAGTTCATTAGCAATTCTTCCAACATCACTGTCGCAATATTTTGAGGTTCGTAGCGACTATTACTCCATTACTGTCGCATTATATTGAGGTTCGTAGCAACTCTTAGTACATGACTGTCAGCATCACTTTGAGGTCATTCGAAAGTTTCACTCCATTACTGTTAGCATCATCTTGAGTTCATTAGCAATTCTTCCGACATCACTGTCGCAATATTTTGAGGTTCGTAGCAACTCTTACTACATTATTGTTGCATTATTTAAAGGTTCGTAGCAACTCTTACTACATTACTGTCAGCATCATTTTGAGATCTTTAGCAATTCTTCTGACATCACTGTCGCAATATTTTCAGGTTCGTAGCGACTTTTACTACATTACTGTCGCATTATTTTGAGGTTCGTAGCAACTCTTCGTACATGACTGTCAGCATCACTTTGAGGTTATTCGAAACGTTCACTCCATTACTGTTAGCATCATTTTGAGTTCATTAGCATTTCTTACTAAATCACTGTCGCATCTTTTTGAGATCTTTAGCAATTCTTCTGACATCACTGTCACAATATTTTTAGGTTCGTAGCAACTCTTACTACATTATTGTTGCATTATTTAAAGGTTCGTAGCAACTCTTACTACATTACTGTCAGCATCACTTTGAGTTTATTAGCAACTATCACTACATTACTTTTAGCATCATTTTGAGTTCATGAGCAATTCTCACGACATCACTGTAGCATTGAATTGAGTTCATTAGCAACTCTTACTAAATGACTGTCAGCATCACTTTGAGGTTGTTCGAAACTCTTACGACATTACTGTTAGCATCACTGAGTTTCTTAGCAACTATCACTACATTACTGTTAGCATCATTTTAAGTTCATTTGCAATTCTTACTACATTACTGTTAGCATCATTTTGAGATCATTAGCAGTTCTTCCGACATCACTGTCGCAATATTTTGAGGTTCGTAGCAACTCTTACTACATTATTGTTGAATTATTTTAAGGTTCGTAGCAACTCTTACTACATTACTGTCAGCATCACTTTGAGTTTATTAGCAACTATCACTACATTACTGTTAGCATCATTTTGAGTTCATGAGCAATTCTCACGACATCACTGTAGCATTAAATTGAGTTCATTAGCAACTCTTACTAAATGACTGTCAGCATCACTTTAAGGTTGTTCGAAACTCTTACTACATTACTGTAAGCATCACTGAGTTTCTTAGCAACCATCACTACATAATTGTTAGCATCATCTTGAGTTCATTAGCAATTCTTCCGACATCACTTTCGCAATATTTTGAGGTTCGTAGCAACTTTTACTACATTACTGTCGCATTATATTGAGGTTCGTAGCAACTCTTACTCCATGACTGTCAGCATCACTTTGAGGTTATTCGAAACACTTACTACATTACTGTAAGCATCACTGAGTTGATTAGCAACTATCACTACATTACTGTTAGCATCATTTTGAGTTCATTAGCAATTCTTCCGACATCACTTTCGCAATATTTTGAGGTTCGTAGCAACTTTTACTACATTACTGTCGCATTATATTGAGGTTCGTAGCAACTCTTACTCCATGACTGTCAACATCACTTCGAGGTTATTCGAAAATTTCACTCCATTACTGTTAGCATCATTTTGAGTTCATTAGCAATTCTTACTACATCACTGTCGCATCATTTTGAGTTCATGAGCAATTCTTCCGACATCACTGTCGCAATATTTTGAGGTTCGTAGCAACTCTTACTACATTATTGTTGCATTATTTTAAGGTTCGTAGCAACTCTTACTACATGACTGTCAGCATTACTTTGAGTTTATTAGCAACTATCACTACATTACTGTCAGCATCACTTTGAAGTTGTTTGAAACACTTACTACATGACTGTCAGCATCACTTTGAGGTTGTTTGAAACTATCACTACATTACTGTTAGCATCATCTTGAGTTCATTAGCAATTCTTACGACATCACTGTCGCATCATTTTGAGATCATTAGCAATTCTTCTGACATCACTGTCGCAATATTTTGAGGTTCGTATTAACTCTTACTACATGACTGTCAGCATCACTTTGAGGTTATTCAAAACTTTCACTACATTCTTGTTGGCATCATTTTGAGTTCATTAGCAGTTCTTACTAAATCACTGTCACATCATTTTGAGATCTTTAGCAATCCTTCCTACATCACTGTCGCAATATTTTGAGGTTCGTAGCAAATTTTACTACATCACTGTCGCATCATTTTGAGATCATTAGCAATTCTTCCGACATCACTGTCGCAATATTTTGAGGTTCGTAGCAACTCTTACTACATGACTGTCAGCATCACTTTGAGGTTATTCGAAACTTTGACTCCATTACTGTTAGCATCATTTTGAGTTCATTAGCAATTCTTACAACATCACAGTAGCATTAAATTGAGTTCATTAGCAACTCTTACTACATGACTGTTAGCATCACTTTGTAGTTGTTCGAAACACTTACTACATGACTGTCAGCATCACTTTGAGGTTGTTTGAAACTCTTACTACATTACTGTAAGCATCACTGAGTTTATGAGCAACTATCACTACATTACTGTTAGCATCATCTTGAGTTCATTAGCAATTCTTACGACATCACTGTCGCATCATTTTGAGATCATTAGCAATTCTTCTGACATCACTGTCGCAATATTTTGAGGTTCGTATTAACTCTTACTACATGACAGTCAGCATCACTTTGAGGTGTTTCGAAACGTTCACTCCATTACTTTTAGCATCATTTTGAGTTCATTAGCAGTTCTTACTAAATCACTGTCGCATCATTTTGAGATCTTTAGCAATCCTTCCGACATCACTGTCGCATTATTTTGAGGTTCGTAGCAACTTTTACTACATTACTGTCGCATTATTTTGAGGTTCGTTGCAACTCTTACTACATCAAAGTCAGCATCATTTTTTATTTACTCGCAACTCAAACCACATGACTGTCAGCATCACTTTGAGGTTATTCGAAACTTTCACTCCATTACTGTTAGCACCCGTTTGAGTTCATTAGCAATTCTTACTACATCAGTGTCGCATCATTTTTAGATCATTAACAATTCTTCCGACATCACTTTCGCAATATTTTGAGGTTCGTATTAACTCTTACTACATTACTGTCAGCATCACTTTGAGGTTATTCGAAACTTTCACTCCATTAATGTTAGCATCATTTTGAGTTCATTAGCAATTCTTACTAAATCACTGTAGCATCATTTTGAGATCATTAGCAATTCTTTTGACATCACTGTCGCATTATTTGGAGGTTCGTAGCAACTCTTACTCCATTACTGTCAGCATCACTTTGAGGTTATTCGAAACGTTCACTCCATTACTGTTAGCATCATTTTGAGTTCATTAGCAATTCTTACTAAATCACTGTCGCATCATTTTGAGATCTTTAGCAATTCTTCCGACATCACTGTAGCATTATTTTTTAGGTTCGTAGCAACTCTTACTACATCACTGTCAGCAGAATTTTTTATTTACTCGCAACTCAAACCACATGACTGTCAGCATCACTTTGTTATTTGAAACTTTCACTCCATTGCTGTTCGCACCCTTTTGAGTTCATTAGCAATTCTTACTACATCACTGTCCCATCATTTTGAGTTCATTAGCAATTCTTACTAAATCACTGTAGCATCATTTTGAGATCATTAGCAATTCTTCTGACATCACTGTCGCATTATTTTGAGGTTCGTAGCAACTATCACTACATTACTGTCAGCATCACTTTGAAGTTGTTTGAAACACTTACTACATGACTGTCAGCATCACTTTGAGGTTGTTTGAAACTCTTACTACATTACTGTAAGCATCACTGAGTTTCTTAGCAACTATCACTACATTACTGTTAGCATCATCTTGAGTTCATTAGCAATTCTTACGACATCACTGTCGCATCATTTTGAGATCATGAGCAATTCTTCTGACATCACTGTCGCAATATTTTGAGGTTCGTATTAAGTCTTACTACATGACTGTCAGCATCACTTTGAGGTTATTCAAAACTTTCACTACATTCTTGTTGGCATCATTTTTAGTTCATTAGCAGTTCTTCCTAAATCACTGTCACATCATTTTGAGATCTTTAGCAATCCTTCCGACATCACTGTCGCAATATTTTGAGGTTCGTAGCAAATTTTACTACATCAATGTCGCATCATTTTGAGATCATTAGCAATTCTTCCGACATCACTGTCGCAATATTTTGAGGTTCGTAGCAACTCTTACTACATGACTGTCAGCATCACTTTGAGGTTATTCGAAACTTTGACTCCATTACTGTTAGCATCATTTTGAGTTCATTAGCAATTCTTACGACATCACAGTAGCATTAAATTGAGTTCATTAGCAACTCTTACTACATGACTGTCAGCATCACTTTGAAGTTGTTCGAAACACTTACTACATGACTGTCAGCATCACTTTGAGGTTGTTTGAAACTCTTACTACATTACTGTAAGCATCACTGAGTTTATGAGCAACTATCACTACATTACTGTTAGCATCATCTTGAGTTCATTAGCAATTCTTACGACATCACTGTCGCATCATTTTGAGATCATTAGCAATTCTTCTGACATCACTGTTGCAATATTTTGAGGTTCGTATTAACTCTTACTACATGACAGTCAGCATCACTTTGAGGTGTTTCGAAACGTTCACTCCATTACTGTAAGCATCATTTTGAGTTCATGAGCAATTCTTTCTAAATCACTGTCGCATCATTTTGAGATCTTTAGCAATTCTTCTGACATCACTGTCGCAATATTTTCAGGTTCGTAGCGACTTTTACTACATTACTGTCGCATTATTTTGAGGTTCGTAGCAACTCTTCGTACATGACTGTCAGCATCACTTTGAGGTTATTCGAAATGTTCACTCCATTACTGTTAGCATCATTTTGAGTTCATTAGCATTTCTTACTAAATCACTGTCGCATCTTTTTGAGATCTTTAGCAATTCTTCTGACATCACTGTCACATTATTTTGAGGTTCGTAGCAACTCTTACTACATTATTGTTGCATTATTTAAAGGTTCGTAGCAACTCTTACTACATTACTGTCAGCATCACTTTGAGTTTATTAGCAACCATCACTACATTACTTTTAGCATCATTTTGAGTTCATGAGCAATTCTCACGACATCACTGTAGCATTGAATTGAGTTCATTAGCAACTCTTACTAAATGACTGTCAGCATCACTTTGAGGTTGTTCGAAACTCTTACTACATTACTGTAAGCATCACTGAGTTTCTTAGCAACTATCACTACATTACTGTTAGCATCATTTTAAGTTCATTTGCAATTCTTACTACATTACTGTTAGCATCATTTTGAGATCATTAGCAGTTCTTCCGACATCACTGTCGCAATATTTTGAGGTTCGTAGCAACTCTTACTACATTATTGTTGAATTATTTTAAGGTTCGTAGCAACTCTTACTACATTACTGTCAGCATCACTTTGAGTTTATTAGCAACTATCACTACATTACTGTTAGCATCATTTTGAGTTCATGAGCAATTCTCACGACATCACTGTAGCATTAAATTGAGTTCATTAGTAACTCTTACTAAATGACTGTCAGCATCACTTTAAGGTTGTTCGAAACTCTTACTACATTACTGTAAGCATCACTGAGTTTCTTAGCAACTATCACTACATAATTGTTAGCATCATCTTGAGTTCATTAGCAATTCTTCCGACATCACTTTCGCAATATTTTGAGGTTCGTAGCAACTTTTACTACATTACTGTCGCATTATATTGAGGTTCGTAGCAACTCTTACTCCATGACTGTCAGCATCACTTTGAGGTTATTCGAAACACTTACTACATTACTGTAAGCATCACTGAGTTGATTAGCAACTATCACTACATTACTGTTAGCATCATTTTGAGTTCATTAGCAATTCTTCCGACATCACTTTCGCAATATTTTGAGGTTCGTAGCAACTTTTACTACATTACTGTCGCATTATATTGAGGTTCGTAGCGACTCTTACTCCATGACTGTCAACATCACTTCGAGGTTATTCGAAAATTTCACTCCATTACTGTTAGCATCATTTTGAGTTCATTAGCAATTCTTACTACATCACTGTCGCATCATTTTGAGTTCATGAGCAATTCTTCCGACATCACTGTCGCAATATTTTGAGGTTCGTAGCAACTCTTACTACATTATTGTTGCATTATTTTAAGGTTCGTAGCAACTCTTACTACATGACTGTCAGCATTACTTTGAGTTTATTAGCAACTATCACTACATTACTGTCAGCATCACTTTGAAGTTGTTTGAAACACTTACTACATGACTGTCAGCATCACTTTGAGGTTGTTTGAAACTCTTACTACATTACTGTAAGCATCACTGAGTTTATTAGCAACTATCACTACATTACTGTTAGCATCATTTTGAGTTGTTGAGCAATTCTCACGACATCACTGTAGCATTAAATTGAGTTCATTAGCAACTCTTACTAAATGACTGTCAGCATCACTTTGAGGTTGTTCGAAACTCTTACTACATTACTGTAAGCATCACTGAGTTTCTTAGCAACTATCACTACATTACTGTTAGCATCATCTTGAGTTCATTAGCAATTCCTCCGACATCACTGTCGCAATATTTTGAGGTTCGTAGCAACTTTTACTACATCACTGTCGCATCATTTTGAGATCTTTAGCAATTCTTCCGACATCACTGTCGTGTTATTTTGTGGTAAGTCGCAACTCTTACTACACGACTGTCAGCATCACTTTGAGGTTGTTCGAAACATTTACTACATTTCTGTAAACATCGCTGAGTTCATAGCCACTTTCACTTCATTACTGTTAGCATCATTTTGAGTTCATTCGCAATTCTTACGACATCACTGTCGCATCATTTTGAGATCATTAGCAATTCTTACTACATCACTGTCGCATCATTTTGAGGTGAGTTTCAACTCTTCCTACATTACTGTTAGCATCATTTTGAGTTTATTAGCAACTCTTACTACATTTCTGTCAGCATCACTTTGAGATCATGAGCAACTATCACTACATTACTGTTAGCATCATTTTGAGTTTATTAGCAATTCTTACTCCATCACTGTCGCAACATTTTGAGATCATTAGCAAGTCTTCCAACATCACTGTCGCATTATTTTGAGGTTAGTAGCAACTCTCACTACATGACTGTCAGCATCAATTTGAGGTTATTCGAAACTTTCACTTCATTACTGAAAGCATCACTGATTTTATTTGCAACTATCACTACATTACTGTTAGCATCATTTTGAGTTCATTAGCAATTCTTATGACATCACTGTAGCATTATTTTGAGGTTATTAGTAACTCTTACTACATTACTCTCAGCATCACTGAGTTTATTAGCAACTCTCACTACATTACTGTTAGCATCATTTTGAGTTTATGAGCAATTCTCACGACATCACTGTCACAATATTTTGAGGTTCGTAGCAACTTTTACTGCATGACTTTCAGCATCATTTGAAATTGTTCGAAACACTTACGACATTACTGTAAGCATCACTGAGTTTATTAGCAACTATCACTACATTACTGTTAGCATCATTTTGAGTTCATTAGCAATTCTGACTCCATCACTGTCACATCATTTTGAGATCATTAGCAATTCTTCCGACATCACTGTCGCATTTTTTGGAGGTTCGTAGCAACACTTACTACATGACTGTCAGCATCACTTTGAGGTTGTTCGAAACTTTCACTTCATTACTGAAAGAATCACTGAGTTTATAGCAACTATCACTACATTACTGTTAGCATCATTTTGAGATCATTAGCAATTCTTCTGACATCACTGTCGCATTATTTTGAGGTTGGTAGCTACTCTTACTACATTAGTGTCAGCATCACTTTGAGTTTATTTGCAACTATCACTACATTACTGTGAGCATCATTTTGAGTTCATTAGCAATTCTTATGACATCACTGTAGCATTATTTTGAGGTTATTAGTAACTCTTACTACATTACTCTCAGCATCACTGAGTTTATTAGCAACTCTCACTACATTACTGTTAGCATCATTTTGAGTTTATGAGCAATTCTCACGACATCACTGTCACAATATTTTGAGGTTCGTAGCAACTTTTACTGCATGACTTTCAGCATCATTTGAAATTGTTCGAAACACTTACGACATTACTGTAAGCATCACTGAGTTTATTAGCAACTATCACTACATTACTGTTAGCATCATTTTGAGTTCATTAGCAATTCTGACTCCATCACTGTCACATCATTTTGAGATCATTCGCAATTCTTCCGACATCACTGTCGCATTTTTTGGAGGTTCGTAGCAACACTTACTACATGACTGTCAGCATCACTTTGAGGTTGTTCGAAACTTTCACTTCATTACTGAAAGAATCACTGAGTTTATAGCAACTATCACTACATTACTGTTAGCATCATTTTGAGATCATTAGCAATTCTTCTGACATCACTGTCGCATTATTTTGAGGTTGGTAGCTACTCTTACTACATTAGTGTCAGCATCACTTTGAGTTTATTTGCAACTATCACTACATTACTGTGAGCATCATTTTGAGTTCATTAGCAATTCTTATGACATCACTGTTGCATCATTTTGAGGTTATTAGCAACTCTTCTTCCATTACTGTCGCATCATTTTGAGATCATGAGCAATTCTTCCGACATCACTGTAGCATTATTTTGAGGTTTTGATGTACCTTTTTTTGTAACCTCGTCCCCACTGATCCTGGATCTGCTCGACGTTCCTGCCTTTTAAAAGGAAGGTTTTTATCACCACTGTTGCAGGATGTGCTGCTGATGGAGAATTGTTGGGTGGAGGTTCATTGAAGGAGTTTGGTGCTGGACCTGCTCTACTAGTAAAGAGTCAGGAGAGAACTTTGTTGTGATTTGGTGCAATACAAATAAAATTAACTTGACCAGTTTCATTTATGGTCTTTTGTTAATTGCATGCCACATGAAATTATTGTTGGTCACTTTTCTAGCAACAGTCTCACAGCGTCAAGACAAGAACACTTCTACTTTTGATGATGACAGTTTGTTCAACACTGAACTTCATCCAGTACCATGTTGTCAAACAGTGGAACCTCCACAGCACCTGAACAGGGACTTGAACCCTGGACCCTCAGATTAAAAGTCTGATGCTCTACCCTCTGAGCTCCTCAGGCTCTTTCTACAGCATTGAGACAGGAACAGAAACACCTGTGAAGGTCAAACTGATGCTTTCTTGACTTGTTCAGTCCTCCATGTTGAAGTCCACCAGGCTTTTGATTGGCTCTGATTCTCTGTGGCAAAATCCAACAAGAGGCTCCAAAAATGTCCTGAATGTCACAAGAATGCACAGGACAAGATGTTAGTTTCCTTCATGTCTGCAGTTCCTCCACTGGAAAGTAAAGTCAATGCTGTTCCTCTGCTGAAACCTGGGATCAGACCAGGGACCTTTAGATCTTCAGTCTAAGGCTCTCCCAACTGAGCTGGTTCAGTTCTGAGTGAGGGCCCTGCTTCTGTCATTTATAATCTCTTCCACTCTCACTGGACCTTTAGAGAGGATTGGAGCTTCTGAAGTCCTGACACATTGAACAGTTCTCCAGGACCAAACTGAACGAACTGAAGAAGCTTCTTGGAACTCTAAACTTCTTAACTCTCTTTCTCCAAGAACTGTGCCTGGACGAAGGCCGTTTCCAGCTGTCCTTCAAGCTGACGAGGGCCAAGTTTGATGACCTGTTTGTGAGGATATCAAGGATGGACACCAACTACAGGCCCCAGGTCCATTGACATGACTTCCCTGACACCAGGGGAATGTCAATGCTGACAGGTTCTCTGGACTCATTGTCATGAGAATTTGTCACATCAGTTGAATATCTTCACATACGTGAATTCATTGAAGGAGTGTGGTTCTAGACCTGCTCTACCTGTCAAGTGTCTTGAGAGAACTTTTGTTGTGATGTGGCACAATATAAATAACATTGACTCGACAATAAATCGACTCTTTCCCCAACCATTTAAAGCAAACAGCCGTTCCCACTGATCCTGGATCTGCGCAACGTTCCTGCTTTTCAAAAGGAAAATTGTCATCCTTGCTTTTGCAGGATGTGCTGGCTGATGGAGAATTGTTGGCTATAAACTCACTGAACTCAGTCCAAGTCAGTAGTTTTGAGCAAACTCATGACTCCTGATGTTTAACTCAATTGTTTGTTAAACACAGAGATCCAGGTGTAGTTCCTCTATGTTCATCCACTAAACTAGAATAGAGTTCTCCTCTTTCCATGGTGGAACAAAGAAGGGGGAGGGTCAATAAGAATATGATCTTTGGACGTTACAGCATCTAAAGACTCAAATCCATATTTCAGGATACATATTTGAGAGGGAGGAAACAGTGATGGGAGGCTGGAGGCTTTAAGGGCTTGATTTTTAGCGGCCAGTGAAGCCACCTTTTGCTGGCTGAGTCCCAGAGACTCATGGAGGCTCTTTGTGGAGGATTTCCACGAGAGTCCAGCATGGAAACTTGTTAGTTTCCTGTCAACCGAGTCCAGGATGTCCCCGAGGTCCTTATTGGGTGATGAGGGTGCGCTGGACGGTCGGCTTCTTTTGGGAAGTGGGGTCGCCACGTTACCGGTCCTCCCCACGACGGGTCGGTGGCAGCACTCGTCTACGTTCTCCTGCAGACTTTCTGCGGTTCCTTCTTCCAGATTTTATTGATGAGGATTGTTGTGGATGAGAGAATTGAAAATTCTTACTGCAGTTTGAAGTTTTGATGATTCAAACTGTGTAGATTGGCGTTAAGAAGTTAGCTAGTTTGGATAAATTCAGGTGTGAGCCACCACACTGAATCAGGCACAGGTAGGACGTTCACCCTGACATAGAACATCAACAGTTTAACGTTGCTGGCAGGACTCCAACCTGAGCAGGGAGACCCTAATGGATTTCTAGTCCATCGCCTTCACCACTCAGCCACAACGACCACATTCACACACACATTTGAAGAGGATGGATATCCACAAAATGATCTTAATTTCTGTCACAAGCCCATTTGTGTGAGGTCCTATTTTCTCTTTTTCAGCATTCCTTTGTTTCCAGGTCTCTAATAAGTGCAGAATTACAAAGACAAGCAAGCTGGATCCATCCTGGGCAGGTGATAGGAGCCCATTGACCACTGGCCAGAGACCCTGGCACAGACGTTGGGGGTGGTGAGAGAGAGCATTTCTACAATTATATTCTACATTTATAGAAGTCTACAGTCCTACAATTTCATTGAGCAGACGCTTTTGTCCACAGCCACGTACGTACATCACATGTATAGAATATATATGTTCCTCTTTCATCTACTGATTAACCACAAAATGCAGTCAAATGCCAGTAAATTCTGAGTATTTATTCATTATTCATGATTATTTATTATTTTTGAATCCATTTTCACTGTCACTCTTCTGTTCATTTTCAGTTTGATTCATAAAAATGAACAAACTTTGACGTGTTTTCTTCTCTTGTGTGTCAACAACTTTGGATTGGGAA